>NC_073693.1:12317713-12917713 GCF_029784155.1 Uranotaenia lowii
CTGAGTTACCTCCTCTGTCAATTCACCGAACGTCTGCAGTACATCGTAGATCATTCCTGCCGTATAGAAAGCCTTCACAACGTTCTTCCCGAAATTACTGGCACGATCTTGCTTGTCTGCGTACAGGAACAACTTCAATGCGTAGTTTTCCAGATATGCCTGGGCCGCTACCTCATGCGTAATCGATTCGTTCTCGGCATGTTCCTTCTTGGCGCGTTCCAGCCAATCCATGATACCGATCAGGAATTTACGTTCCTCCGAACCCTGGCTATTGATTTTCAACCCCAGCTGCAGAGCGTACAATCTGCACCAGTAGCTGACGATGGCATCTCTGCTGTCGTGTTCCTGGGCCGTCTTCAGATAGTGACTGATGGCTTTCAGTGATTCCGGAACGTTTGCTAAATTTGCTGCCATTTCCTTCCAGGGACTTTAAATCCTTCGATTAGTAATTGAGTTTAAATTTTTCGGCCAATAATTTTTACACAAATTTGAAGAACCAAAACAATGACTAATCTGACGTATCAAAACGAAAGGACTTATAAACATTTTATTCCATATTTGAAAGACTCTTTAAAGTCTAGAAAATGTACGTATAAATCATTAAAAGTATTGAGTTTTTTATTATAATAGTAACTTTGAAAAACAAAATCAAAACTTGATTCAATTTTGATGAAATATTGCGAATCAAAAATCTAAATAAATGATGTATATATCCTATTGTTATACTACGCTCAAATTATTTCAATGAGTGAACTTCGTTCATCTCACAGGAAAAATTAAAATTCAATTTCTTTCTCACGTGTCACGATTCACGAATTTAGAGATGAATCGAAGCTTACATTCTGTTCAATGATTTTAAAATCGTAATCTAATTTAAAGTTCTCGATTACTGAATCTAAAAGATACATTTTCTACTTCTATGAAGTAAAACTAGGGTTCTGCTGAGTATGAACTTCCAGTTTTTATGCTCAAATCTGTATCTAAAATCTGAAGGTATCATCCAAATTCACGAAGTAATAAAATTGCTTAAATCAATAACTCTATCTATCTCAAGTCTCAATCTGGAACCTGGAATCAGAAGCTGAATACGGAATCTGTATCTGGAATCTTAGTTCGAAATTTTAATTTTAAATCTAAATCTTAAATCTGAATTCAATGATAAAATCTGAATCCAAAGTCTAAAACTGAAATCCTCAACTGTAATTTAAAAGTGTTTAAAATTCGAATGATCAATCTGAACCTGAAATACATTCGAAACTCTTCAATATAATTCTGAAATCTTTTTAAAAATAAAATTTGAATCTTATTCTGAAATCTAAATATTCAACCCAAATTTTAATGCTGGAATAAGATTTTGAATATTGAAACTAAATCTGAAATTTTTTATTAGAAATCTGGATCAAAAAGGATCTGAAACTAGAATCCTAAATTAATGTTAGAATTCATTCTCCAAATTTAAACATTCTGAAATCTAACAGAGTTGGCTTTGCAAAATTGATCAAAACGATACAAATTAAAAATGTTGGCCAAAATTCTACCGTCAAATTTACCGAAATCGATCTTCCAGCAGCCGAAATCGGTTGATATATCACCGATCCCGCGGTATACTAATTGTTTGTTCTACAATTTCAATCCCATTCGGGTGGCCGTTTGCGAAGATTCAAATTTAAATCCTCAAGAAATTAAGGTACAATTCGTGTTAAAATTTTGAGTTTAAGCTAAGCACTGTTAATATTTTTTTTTCATTTGAGGGTGTCAAATTAAAATTAAAATGTGCGTTAGTTGTTTTTTTTATTCAATTTTGGTAGAACGATTGCTTTCAGTGTTACGATTCCAAACAAAGATGAACGAAATGAATTTGAAGTCAGTGTTTAAGGTGTCTACACATATTGTCGTTTTTGAGTTTCATTTGAAAATTGGTTTTGGAATTTACAATGTAATACAATAACTGCATACTTTTCTTAATTTTTCATTCTAACATGAACTTTTCGTTTTGTAATCAATTTTTCAATATCGGTGTTTTGGAATCTAGGTCAACTTTCGGCACATGTACCTTACCTGTTGTCTGCCGCCGGCTTTTCACGACTCACAACAAACTCATTCGCAGCCAAAATAGTTCCTCGGCGATCGGCTTGTCCGTCAACCATTGATTGCTTCTTTTCGCTTGAATCCCTGTCTAGCTTCGCGTAAACTCAGCAAAACTCTTTTGGCTCTTATCAAAAATACGTCGTCAAGAGCATACCTTATCAGCCAACCCATTAAAAAGGAACGATACAATCTTCCAATATAATTTTCCCGGCACGATTAGCAGCAGCGAGTTTGTGTTTCGTGCTGTTCTCACATTGCATTGCACCATTTTGTATGCGTGGCTAAAAGCCTACAATAGCAAATAGTTTTCCCGGTGGTTTCTAGGATAGGAGTGTGGCAAATGTTTAAAATGAAAAATATTAATCCGGGGCGTGTGCTTATTCTAATCGGCGCTGTTCTGGGCCTGCTATCTTCCCAGGGACAGGCAGAGGAAGGTTCCTGTCATTCGTACGCCGGAGGTCACGTTTACCCGCAGGAAGATGTGCGCTCGGCCGACCACAAACTTCAGTGGACCAAAGCTGTTATCTCGCGACCTGCCCCTCAATTTGAAGCTACAGCCGTCGTCGATGGCGCCTTCAAGAAGATCAAACTGTCCGACTACCGGGGCAAATATCTGGTGTTCTTTTTCTACCCGTTGGACTTCACATTCGTCTGCCCGACGGAGATTTTAGCTTTCTCGGATCGAGCCAAGGAGTTCAGGAAGATGAACGCCGAAGTTATTGCTGCCAGTATTGATTCCCACTTTACCCATCTGGCTTGGATCAACACTCCTCGGAAAGAAGGCGGTCTGGGCAAGATAAACATCCCACTGGTCAGCGATATCACTCACAGTATTGCCAAGGACTATGGAGTG
Source organism: Uranotaenia lowii (assembly GCF_029784155.1). NCBI lineage: Eukaryota > Metazoa > Arthropoda > Insecta > Diptera > Culicidae > Uranotaenia > Uranotaenia lowii. The sequence goes on from NC_073693.1 coordinate 12,320,655, forward strand.
TACTTGGACGATTTGGGCCATACTTTAAGGTAGATTTTTATATTTTGAGACTAGAATCATAACTAAATATTTAATTTGGTTTTTTTTTCAACAGAGGACTGTTCATCATCGACGATCGTGGCATCCTGCGGCAGATCACCATGAACGACTTGCCGGTGGGACGTTCGGTCGACGAAACGTTGAGGCTGGTGCAAGCATTCCAGTACACTGACAAGCACGGCGAGGTATGCCCGGCCGGTTGGAAACCGGGACAAGATACGGTACTTGATAAGTTAAAGCTGCTTTAAAAATAGGTCTAATAATCTTTTGTTTTAAATTTTAGATTGTGCCAAACCCAGCGGAGAAAATCAAGTATTTCGAGAAAAATCATTAGTGTAAATGAATGTGCTAATGAAACGTCGTTTCGTCCAAAACACTTTACTTGGTAGTGCTTTTAATTGAGAAATAGCCTTTATAATTCTGGTTAATCTTAGTTGGTCATCAAAATGTAGAAGCTCATTGCTTAAGGTTTTTCAAAAATTGGTTTTTTTCAAAATTTTCGTGTTTTCGGTTCTTTCTTTTCTTTTAAATTTAAATATTAAAGTTAATATAACTACATAACGTACGTAAGTATATAACATATCAGTTAGGTATTCATTACTTAGGTTATCGTTTCTCATCGCTTCATTATACAGCTGAACTGATCTAGCCAAATTTCGCATAATGAGATGATTTTCAAACTACCGTGTTCAGTTTTTATTTTGCGAAAATTTAAATAAGGTATGTGTATTTTGTGATTTTCACACACGTATAACATCTAATTCCAAACAGAATGTTTTCTGAGTACCTATGGTGAAAAAACTAAAACAATATTGTTGTCAGGGATTAAAAAAAATGCAGTATTGGGGCCAGTCTTGGTAATCGTTGAATCGTTTGAATAATTTAAATTACGTGTGATTTTTCCCGCTAATGTATCGTTGGATTCTAAACACACGTTAATAGAACCTTGTTGAAAAAAATTAGCTGTGCGTTGTTGATGTTGAATTATTTAAACATGAAGTCGACTCTACGAAAATCATTTAAGTTTATGACCTGTGCACATTTACACGATCTAAATTGAATGAATAGGTCAGAGATAGAAAATGATTGTTTCTTAAAAATAGTAGAAATATAAAATTTAAACAAAAATTGTTTTGTTAGTCCGTAAATCCAGTTTTTAAGGTTTTGATGACCTTTTTTTTGTTAAAATATAAAGTTTTTAAGCTCTTTTAATCTTCGATTGGTTAAAGTGGGTCCATAAAACACACTTTACAAACATTGAACTATAAGGTACACCTATTGACAGTGTTATAAAATATCAGTGTACCAATTGAAGTAACCCAAACGTGAGTGATCATAAATTAGCGTGTATCATTCTGACAAATAAAATTCAATCCTTTGTTCGTTTCCAACCTGTAAACACGCGTTTCATTTATACTCCTGCTGAGAGGTTTTGGGCCCAGCCTAACCTCAGTTCCAAACCGCGTGCTAAAAGTTTTTCGCGAATGAAAAGTTTTCGGATCGAAAAAGTTTGTCGGTCGTAATGGAGGAGGAAACGAGATCGCTCCGGATCAAGCCGTTTGACGGATCCGGGTTTAACAACTGGTGCTTCCGAATGAAGGCATATCTACAGCAGTTGGATGTGCTTCACACTCATCTGGCGCAACCCCTTATAGTGTAGTTTTGATCCGTTATCGGATAAGGCTGATGTCATGCTGAAGCAACTAGCAACGCGACCTACAACGCAACGTTCACACGACTAACCAGCTCTCATTTGATCTCCATGGAAATCGCGCAGACCTGTCATACTGGTCGCTTTGTGTAGCGCGACCAATCTGATGCCAATGTGTTTAGTAGCGCGACTAGCAGGAAATCCAATAGGAATATTGTTTTTTCTCGATTTGAAGCAGTGATTCCGGGTTTTAAGCACAATAGTACGAAGATCTGTCCGAACTTGTGATAATAAACTAAAAACTATCTTAATCGGCGAGAAAATTTTCATGAATTCTTAGTTCCGGCAAAAAAACAAGGAATTTTGTCGGTTCAAATTTCGGCATACTTGCAATCCGGGTCGTGATTTGATGAGTTTTTGATGGCTCCGGAAAGAAAGGAGACGATTCAAAGCATTATCAGATGTAGAGAAGTGATGATTTGTAGGGAATTTCAAAGTGACAGGTCGCGCCAGCATGACATACCAATGCAATGCAACGCAATCTTATTGGAACGTTGCGTTGCGTTGCGTTGCTAGTTGTTTCAGCATGACATCAGCCTAAGACTGGGTTAACTCCTTTTTGGTGTACAGGCCTTGTACCCCTTATAGGGTACATAGGCTATACGTCATATCGTCGGGTCAAATTTACACATTATTTGAAACGCTTGCGCTCTGTGAAGATGTGAGCAGTTTCAAGCGACAAGGAACGTTGCATGTAAGGAATACAAAATGAAAATGAAATGACATATTTTCAAACAAAGCATACTTTATTTCTTCACTTTAAACTTAACATTTTTAACATACTACCGCTCGATTTCAGCATTTTCCGAAGCATGATGATTTCCGCAGCTTGTGGTCACAGGGCAACCTGTTGAGCGAATAATTGATTGTTAATTGATGGTTTAATAATTTATTCGTAGTAAAATGCTTACCATTTACCAGCATAGTTTATCACGAAGCATTTCTGGTTCGGAATCGGAACCCTCCTCATGTGCCCACGCAAAGTCTGTGAAGAGAATCATACAAATGTATTAGAAACGAAACTATTTTGACGATAATATTAAAATACTTACTAAAATCCTCCTCCAAACAGTCCAGCGGACTTGCAACAAAACGGTTCAAAATTTGACAACACATAAAACTACCCGTCGTGATGCGTACCCGGGCTTTTCGAAATAATGTGTAATATTGACCCGACAAATTGACCCGTTATTTGACAGATAATTAATGCAGGTTCGTAAAAACGGGTCAATTTTACAACTTTCAGGTGTTCCGCCAAATGAGTGTGTTCATTGCGTGGAGAAAGCGGCTGAGGAGGAGGATTTCTGGCATGTCCGAGAAGACGACCGTCCGGAAGTTGCCACGCGAAAGGAAGTGAAAATCGCGGAACGTGTTAAACAGGACAATCGGTGTCGGTCCGTGTTGATTCAGGCTATCGCCGACAGCCATTTGGAGTATGTCAAGGACAAAAATAGCCCGAAACAGATTTGGGATGGACTCCACAGTGTGTTCCAGCGGAAGAGTCTGACGAACCGGTTTCTTCTGAAGCGTCAGTTGCTCTCTATGCGATACAGTGAGAGTGATAGTTTGCAGGACCATTTTCTCCGCTTCGATCAGTTGGTGCGGGAGATAAAAGGTGCTGGCGCATGCATGGAGGAGGAAGATGTAATTTGTCACCTCATGCTTACGATGCCGGAATCGTATGACGCCGTGACGACAGTCATGGAGGCTGTGTCTGACAATTTGACGCTGGATCTTGTGCGAAGAAAGTACCTGGATGTGGAGGCCAAGCGAAGAGGCCAACGGCCGGAAGCGGAAAAAGAAGAGGCCGCGTTTTCTGGAAAACAGAAACCGAAGATAAAGTGTTTTGGCTGCCACGGTTTTGGCCACAAGATGGCGCAGTGTCCGAAGAATAGTGGTGCAAAAAGGCACGAAAACAAAAGCTCGGTGCAAAAGGCACATGTGAGTGCGAAAACAGTGAGTTTTGTTGCAGCCGACGTGGAATTTGCTGCTGCCAGTGTGAATAGGCAATCGAAGTGGTACCTCGACAGTGGCGCGTCTGAGCATATGTCCAACGATAGTTCGTTGTTTGAGGTTATGGAAACTCTCCATACGCCGGTAGTGATTCAGACCGCGAAAAGTGGGGTAGTGTTGCGCGCACACAAGAAAGGTCGTGTCGTCGTACAAGCAGTGGTGAATGGTCAAAAGATTGTGATCACCATGGAAGATGTTTTATACATTCCTGATCTGGCGTTAAATCTTCTGTCGCTCAGGCGATTGGAGAGATCTGGGAAGAAAGTGATTTTCTACAGAGGGTGTATAACAGTAGAGGCCGATGGTGAGACAGTGGCCACTGGTTGCCAGTTTGGCAAGTTGTACTGTATGGACTTTGAGTGTAAACAAGTGAACTCAAGTGAAAGTGCGATGCTAAGTGGCAAAGTGAGCAAGAAACTCGAGCTGTGGCACCAAAGGTTTGGCCATCTAGGTAGTGATAATCTAGCGAAACTAGTTTCGAAGAAAATGGTGGATGGCTTGTCGGTAGAGGACGTCGCGGACGGCTCTGTGAAATTGTTGTGTGAAGCCTGTATTGTTGGTAAACAATCCCGTGAGCCATTCCACAGCCGTATCGAAAAGCTTGCGAGTCGACCCCTCGAAATCGTTCACAGTGACGTTTGTGGACCTGTGACACCAGTAACGTGGGACGGAAACAACTATTTCGTCACATTTACGGATGATTTTACCCATATGTGCGTGCTTTACCTCATTCGGTCGAAGAGTGATGTGCAGGAGTGCTTTGAGGAATATGAGGCAATGGCATCCGCTCATTTCGGAACCAAGATCAGCCGATTGGTTTGCGATAATGGAGGTGAATATACGGGTAAGTCGATGCGGCGTCTGTGCAAGAAGTTGGGTATTCTGCTGGAGACAACGGTACCGTATACGCCAGAGCAGAACGGCGTAAGTGAACGTCTCAACAGAACTCTCGTGGAAAAAGTGCGGGCTATGCTAGAAGCAAGTGAAATGCCGAAGAACTTGTGGGGCGAGGCAGTCTACACTGCAAATTATGTGCTTAATCGAAGCCCAAGCGTCGCGGTCGCCGGTGATCGGACTCCGTATGAGGTTTGGCACGGGAAAAAGCCAAACGTTTCGAACTTGCGCGTTTTCGGGAGTGAGTGTTACGTACACGTACCAATAAAACTTCGAAAGAAACTTGATTCGAAGAGTGAGAAAGTTCGGTTTGTCGGTTACGGTCCGAGCGGTTATCGAGTGTGGAACGGAAGAAAGGTTTTCACAGCTCGTGATGTTGTGTTCAACGAGGAAAAGTTGGGACATTGTTCGCCGCCGGTGTTGATCGAAAACGGGAAAGACGAAAGTCGAGCGGTCGTGATACGAAGTCGTGTGCTCAATCGCGAAGTTGATCAGAACCCGCCGCGGGTGCATCAAGAAACAGACGATGAGTTTTACACAGATACTGAAGAACAAAGTGAAAACGAAGCGTCGGTCGGTGATGAGCACTCGGGAAACGGTGACGTGCGTCGAAGCGGTCGTGCTACGGTGCCACCCGCGTGGCATAGTGATTATGACTTGAGTGCGACAGTGTTTGCGTTAAGTGCTGAGGAATATTTGGACGATATTCCGTCGGATATCGAGGCTCTCAAGAAGAGAAGTGATTGGTCGCAGTGGAATCGTGCAATTGAAGAAGAGCTAGCTTCATTGGAGAAGAACGACACGTGGCGTTTAACAAAGTTACCTGCTGGTAGAAAATTGGTCGATAATAAGTGGGTATTCAAGGTTAAACGCAAGTGTGATGGTGAAGTAGACAGGTACAAAGCCAGACTGGTTGCTCGCGGTTTTACCCAGCGACCAGGTTTTGATTTTTCGGAGACCTACTCACCTGTTGCTAGAATGTCGACGCTGCGGATTCTCCTAGCATTGGCGAACCATGAACGCTGGCACGTACACCAGATGGACGTAACGTGTGCATTTTTGAACGGCGTATTAGACGAGGATATCTATATGCGCCAACCAGCTGGCTTTGAGAGGGGGAATGGTCTTGTGTGTAAGCTGAACAAGGCTATTTATGGTCTTAAGCAAGCCTCTCGAAGCTGGAATCAGCGTTTCCATGTTTTTGTGAGCAGTCTTGGGTTCAAGAGAAGCGAGCATGACCTGTGTCTGTACTATCGACGACAGGACGGCGTTGTTGTTTACGTTGTCATTTACGTGGACGACATATTGCTTGTGAGCAACTCGGAGAAGGAGATCAAGAAACTCAAGAAAAGCCTGTCTGCTGAATTCGAGATGAAGGATCTTCAGGAAGTAAGGTCATTCCTGGGATTGAACATCAGGCGTGAACGTGAGATGGGACTCATGGAAATCGACCAGAGCACTTACGTCAAGAGTGTGCTCGAGAGATTCGGGATGAGCGACTGTAAACCTTCCGCTATTCCGATGGACCCACGCCTGCGATTGGAGAAAGGAGAGAATCCGAAGGAGTACACAGACAAACCGTACAAGGAGCTAGTGGGTTGTCTAATGTACTTAATGGTAACTTCGAGACCAGACCTGTCGGCAGCTGTGAGCTACTTTGCGGGATTCCAGTGTTGTGCTACCAATGATCACTGGGTCCACCTGAAACGAGTCCTGAGATACCTGAGAGGGACAGTTGATAGTAAGCTCGTGTTCCAGCGTACTGAATCGTCGAAAATGCTAGAGGCGTACGCTGATGCGGATTGGGGAAACGACCCCAACGACAGAAGATCAGTTTCCGGATTTGTCGTCAAGTTGTATGGTTCTACCGTGATGTGGGCGACCAAGAAACAGGGATCAGTTGCCTTGTCGAGTACCGAAGCGGAACTGATGGCGTTGTGTCTGGCTAGCTGCGAGGTCGTATGGGCGACGAACCTCCTGAAGTCTGTGGGACAAGACGTCGAGCTACCGATTACAGTGTACGAGGATAACCAACCATGTATCGCCGTTACGTCGGATCCTCGTAAACACAAACGTATGAAACACATCGAGATCCAGAACTTCTTCGTCAGAGAATTGGTGGAGAAAGGTCAACTGGAGCTGCAGTATTTGCAAACCGAGGAGCAAGTGGCGGACGCCTTAACCAAGGGACTACCATCGCCACGCTTCTGCAAACTACGAGAGAAATTGGGGATCATCAATTGAGGCGGGATATTGACAGTGTTATAAAATATCAGTGTACCAATTGAAGTAACCCAAACGTGAGTGATCATAAATTAGCGTGTATCATTCTGACAAATAAAATTCAATCCTTTGTTCGTTTCCAACCTGTAAACACGCGTTTCATTTATACTCCTGCTGAGAACACCGGGGCAAGTGCAAACGGTTTTCACCATAGTTCAACTTTCACATGTCCTAGAAAAATATGTATATGTTCAAAAATTACCAATTATCGTTCGTTGCATCACGAAAATAGTTCTCAACAAATTCCCGTTGAAAATGAAAAATAAAAAAATGTTGGTAAAAAGTAATGGTGCTTTTGTGAAAAAATTTCAAAATTTGCACTTGCCCCGTTTATGGGGGCAAGTGCAAACGCAATACTTTTTCCAAACTAATTCACAGATGAGTCAGTGTATCGGTCCTAAAATGAATTGAATACATGTTCCGGTACGTTTTATCAACTTTTGTTAATATATTTGCTGTTCTCTTGCAATTTTGATAACTTTTTGGAACTCCATTTTTGGTGACTGTTGTTTTAAGCAAAAGATCTGTCGGGCTACCCCATTATGGAGCACCGACGTCAGTTCTACCCGGAACATTTCATTCAGTGTTTTTCATTACTCCATCACACACAAATCCACACAAAATAAACACACACTTTGCTTACGAAATAAAAACTCATTCCATAGTTGTCAGTCACACCGTTAACCACGTTGTACTTTCCTCGACCGCTGCCTTTATTACCTGCGATAGGTTATGGGCCCAGCAGCGAGGTTAAAAGTAAAAATCGTAAAGTCCGTATTTTTAACCGCGTTAATCGAATTGTTCGCAAGTTTTCGGACGGTAATCGCGAAAAGCAATGGAGGCGAATCGATTCACGCTACAGAAGCTCGGGAACAATAATTATACCACCTGGCGGTTCAAGGTCGAGTTGTTACTCGTTCGGGAGGAGCTCTGGCGATACGTGGATCCAGGAGTAAAGCCGGAGACGGAAGCGGATGCCACGTGGAGGGCAGGAGATGCCAAAGCAAGAGCCACGATTGGCTTATTGATTGAGGACAACCAGCACGGATTGATTCGCTCATCAACGACGGCCAAAGCTACTTGGACGGCGCTCCAGAATCACCACCAGAAGACAACTCTAACCTCAAAAGTGTCGCTACTTAAAAGGATTTGCGACAAGCGCTACGTCAACGGAGAAGATATGGCCGAGCACCTGTTCGAGATGGAAGAGTTGTTTGCTTGTTTAGCCAACGCCGGTCAAGAGCTGCAACAAAATCTCATGGTCGCGATGATCTTGAGAAGTCTTCCCAGCTCTTTTGACACGCTAACAACAGCTCTCGAAAGCAGATCGGACGAAGACCTCACGCTCGAGTTGGTCAAGCGGAAGCTACTCGACGAGGCAGCGAAGCAGCAGGGATCAGCGCCCGGCACGGTGCTGCAGGTTAGCCGCGACAGCAGAAAGAAGAAGCCTTTTGTTTGCCACTATTGTCAGAAGGCAGGCCATAAGCAGAAAGAGTGCCGCAAGCTGATTCGCGACAAGGAGGCGGAATCAAAATCCCAAGGAAAGCCAACAAATCGGAAGGAAACCGTTTCGTTTGCTTTGGTTACCGGTGTTGTAGCAATGGTAAACGCAAGCAAACCGTGGATCGTCGACTCCGGTGCGACAAGCCACACCGTCGCCGACCGGAAATCGTTTTTGGAGCTCAAGGAAAGTGCGGCCAGGTATGTCAAGCTAGCGGATGGTAAGGATGTCAAAGTTTGTGGTGAAGGTCCCTGTGTCGTCGAATGCGTTAACGAGCGAGGTCACCGTCATGAAATGAACCTTAGTGAAGCACTTCATGTTCCGGATCTGTCCCTGAACTTACTTTCGGTCCGCGCGCTGGTCGAAAAGCAAGCTACTGTAATTTTCGACGCAGCTGGCTGTCGGATCATGCGAGGAGAAGTCACTATAGCAGCGGCAACTTTGAAGGACGGCCTGTACCACATTAAGCAACCACAGAGCGTCGTCATGGTGGCAAGCGACCATCACCACAAGGACTGTAAGCACGTTTGGCATAGGAGATTCGGCCACCGGGATCCGAAAGCGATTCACCGTTTGCAGAAGGGCGGTTTGGCGGACGGCATCATAATCCACGAGTGCAACGTTGACGAGCAGTGCGAATGCTGCCTAAAAGGTAAGATGCCACGTATTACCTTCCCCAACGAATCGACGTCTACGTCAGCCGCTCCTATGGATCTAGTGCACACGGACGTTTGCGGCCCGGTTGACACACCGTCGGTCAGTGGTTATCGGTACTTCATGACCGTCATTGATGACCACACCAGATACTGCGTGATCTTCCTATTAAAGGAAAAATCAGAAGTCGCAACGAAAATAGAAGAATACGTCGCTCGTGCCAAGACGCTGTTTGGTCGTTCACCGAAAGCCATCCGTTCAGACCAGGGCGGAGAGTACAGCAGCAAGCAGCTGCGGTCGTTCTACAAGCGAGAGGGGATTGCGCCGCAATACACAGCGGCTTACAGCCCCCAACAGAACGGGATTGCGGAACGAAAGAACCGTTCCCTCATCGAGATGGTGCGCGGTATGCTCTTCGATGCGAAGTTAGAGCAACGTTACTGGGCAGAGGCGCTTTGCACGGCAGTATACCTCCAAAACATTCTGCCTACGAAACCTCTTGACGTCACGCCCTTCGAGCTCTGGAATGGTGTGAAACCCAAGGTCCATCACTTGAAAGTTTTCGGCTGCAGCGCTTGGGTTCACATTCCTAAAGTAAAGAGGAAGAAACTGGACGCCACAGCTCAAAAGCTGACATTCATCGGTTATTCGCCGGAGCATAAGGCATACCGCTTCTTGGATAGAGCCACCCGTCAGATCCACGTAAGCCGAGACGCCAAGTTTATCGAAGACGAAAGGGACTCAAGCGTAGCAGGTACCTCCAGCGGAGATCAGCATATCGACGGGGAAGTGGAATTCGACTCCGTTTTGCAGAAAGACTCAGTTATCTCGAAGCAACAAGGCGAAGAAGAAGATACTGAAGATAGCGATAGCCTGGCCGACGAAGAATCATTCTACGGATTTAGCGAAAATGAACCCTTGCAGGGCGAGGATGACCCCGTAGAACAATTAGAAGGCAGAAAGTCAACACGGCGCACGAAAGGTGTACCCCCTGAAAGGTTCGATCCCGCCGCAGTTGTGGTGAAGCATTTCGAAGAAGAACCCCGCAGCTACTCCGAAGCTATCAAACGACCCGATGCTGCTGTCTGGCAGGTAGCGATGCAGGAGGAGATAAAGTCCCTTCAAGAGTACGGAACGTGGGAGTTGGTCCCATTGCCGCCTGGAAACAAACCGGTAGGATGCAAATGGACTTTTAAAAGAAAGCAGGACGAAAACGGGCAAATAGTGCGTCATAAAGCAAGACTAGTTGCTCAAGGATTCGCGCAAAAATACGGCCAAGATTACGACGAGGTCTTTGCCCCCGTCGTACGACAGGCGACCCTACGAACAGTGCTCGTGTTAGCCAGCAAGCAACAGATGCTAGTCAAGCACCTGGACATAAAAAGCGCCTACCTGTATGCAGACTTGGAGGAGGATGTCTACATGAAGCAACCGCCTGGCTTCGAACGAAACGACGGCATGGTGTGTCGCCTAAAACGAAGCATTTATGGTCTTAAACAGTCTGCCAGGGCCTGGAATAAGAAAATAGACGGTGTCTTCAAAATGATGGGGTTCGTCCAAGCTAGTGCCGACAAATGCCTGTACATCCGCAGCCACAAAGGGAAGCAGACCTTCATCCTGATATACGTCGACGATATGGTCATCGCGTGCAGCTCGGAGGAGGAGTTCGGAGAAATATCTCGTGCGCTTCAAAAAGACTTCAAATTGTCGTGTCTGGGTGAACTCAAACATTTCCTGGGCATACGCGTAGAGAGAAAGGGCGACCATTATACACTGGACCAATCCAACTACATTGGGAAGCTCATCCAACGATTCGGGCACGAAAACGCTAAACCATCAAAAGTGCCTATGGACCCCGCATATCTCAAGCAAAAGGAGGAGACCGAATTGCCTACAAACACATCATACCGCAGTTTGGTGGGCAGTTTGCTTTACGTTGCGGTAAACACCAGGCCGGACATCTGCGTGGCTACATCATTGCTGGGAAGAAAAGTTTCAAATCCGTCGAACAGTGATTGGACAGAAGCAAAGCGAGTCATCAGGTACCTCAAGGCTACGAAAGATTACCGTTTGCATCTAGGATCCGGCATCGGCGAACTTGAATGCTACGTGGACGCCAGCTGGGCCAGCGACGAGGCGGACATGAAATCACATTCTGGCTTTCTACTGAAGTTCGGTGGAGGGCTCGTCGAATGGGGCACACGAAAACAAACATGCTGTTGTGACCGATCAGCAAGTCACAAGTGAGAAGCGCTCATCATCATCTGTCGCGTTGACATGCCGCGAATTGTCACTAGTAAAGAGAAGATTATAGTTAAACGTAGAAGTGTAGAAGTGAAAAGCACATTGGCCGGAAAAAGTGCCGTAGCAAATTTAGCAACGTGGTATTCTGTTCGATCTTATAAATTCTGGATATTTATAGTTAAGTTCTTAGTGAACTCCTTGTAAGTTTGAACTAAAAAACGAATCTTTTGAAGCATCATTATTTGATAAATATTTTATATTTGATAGCGTTTTATGCGAGGTGTTTCGGCTTAGTTAAAGTGGTTTTTTTATAAGTTTATCAGATTAGCCGGATATTCCCAGTAAGTCTACCTCTCGATCATTATATTGAAAATATCCTAATGATAAAATTCCTCCAGCTAGCCGTATTGTCAAACGGACCAGACACAGTTTCGCTCAGATTAGCTGGTCGATCAAGAAAAGGGACTAATTTGTAAGTCGATTTAACATTACTTTTTCTACCTCAAAATACTTATACCTGTTACAAATAAATTTCAGTTGAGTTCAGTCGAGGACGAACTGCAAAAACCCCAACATTCTCAAAAATTATCGGCAAAATGAGCAAAACTGATCGTGTCATTCCTAACCTCGAAAGCGCTGTGGCTGGAACCACAAACGTGCACAACTGCTGCGATTGCTCCAAGGCAGATGGGGCTGAAACCATGGTAGCATGCGACCAGTGTAGTCGCTGGTGGCATTTCGCCTGTGCTGGAGTCGACGCTGATATTGCAGACAAATCCTGGAAATGTACGGATTGCTGCAAGACTCAAATTCTTGATCCGGAGCACATGGGCTCTAAGAGATCTGCAAAATCGGTTATATCGGTTCGATCCACCGCTTCTGTGTCCCAGTTACGGCTCCATCATCTTGAAGAGCAGAAAGAAATGGAAGATCGTTACCGGAAGGAGCAAGCAGAAAGGGATCTTCAGTTTCTGGTCCAAAAACATAACCTAGAAATGGCGATCATGCAAGAGGGGAGGAATCCTGGTAGCGAGAGAAGATCCGCTATTCTGGCTACAAATATGCGGGTTGAAGCTTGGGTCAACGATGCTCGAAATACAGAAAAGGAAGTTTCGGCGACCACGGTTATACCACTTACCAGCTCAACGCCTTTGGCACCGCCAAACCAGCATAGGCACAATCACGGCCATCAAGAACCAGGAAGAGCAGCCGCAAATGACTTCATGCTTCCCCCGTCAGTACCAACGGGCCCAAGGGAGCAAGTGAACGTGGAAAACGGCCCTCCTAAACCTGATCATTTTCGTCGTGATCCTGCACCCTCGTATATTAATCAGCCATCGACTAGTTGTGCCATGCAAATGCACCAAGTGAACTTCGGACACCGTGTTTTTCCTACTGGTCCTCCTGCGGCTTCCAAATGCCAACCAGAAATCCAAGGCTTACCCAGGAACGATTTCTTCCACGCTTCCTCACGGAACCATCCACCACCAATTTCACAACAGTTTGTGAACGGGCTACCACAAGTCAACCAGCAAGTACCTTCAAACGGACAACCGACACAGAACATTCCGCAATACCCCCCGGAATACGTCACTCATCAACCGTTTCCAAATTATGGACCAGTTCTTAGTGCCCAGCAGTTCGCGGCGCGGCAAGTAGTTTCGAAAGATCTACCGAAATTCGCCGGCGACCCGCTTGAATGGCCGATGTTCGAACATGCGTTTGAATCGACGACAGCAATGTGCGGGATCCAGCCCGATGAGAACCTTGCGAGGTTACAGAGAAGTCTCATAGGAAATGCTCGTGAAAAGGTACTTAGCATTCTTACAGTACCATCTGCGGTTCCCGAAATAATGGCCACTCTTCGTGCGGAATGTGGAAGACCGGATCAGCTGATTAACAGCCTCATAAGCAGAATCCGGAATACAAGTCCTCCCAGCATCAATAAGTTCGATTCCCTAGTGACATTTGGACGTGAGGTAAGAAACCTCATTACTTACATCGAAGCGGCTAACCTGCAATCACACCTTAACAACCCGTCGCTTGTTACCGAACTTGCTGCGAAATTGCCATCGGATCTTCTCCTGCAGTGGGGAATGCATATTCAATTGACCCAGCAAGCAACACTCAAAGAATTCTGCAACTTCGTTTCCGCTATTAGAGCGGCAGCGTGTAACGTGTCGGTTCCCTCAAAGCAATCTGTTGATGGGAGCATCAAAAAGGACAAGCGCAAGGACAAAGGCACCTTTGTGAACGTGCATCAAGAAGCTGATCGAGTATACGAAAAAGCTTTCACCAAGTCTAGTACCAACAATACGGCGGCCAAGCCGTGTCTCGGATGTAGTAGCAGGGCACACAAGATCCGTGATTGCCAAAAGTTTCGTAGTCTTACAGTGATGGAACGATTGAAGCTGGTAGAAGAAAAGGGGATGTGTCGTCGGTGTCTGGCGCCCCATGGCAAATGGCCCTGTCGCACTAAACAACCCTGTGGCCTTGAAGGTTGCTCAGAAGCGCATCACAAACTCCTACACGTGAGTCAATTTGAACCGGCAACGGTTTCCATCCATCGTGACAAAAGAGGTTCTACTTTGTACAAGATCGTACCTGTTACACTTCACGGCAACGGAAGGTCCGTTTCTGCCTACGCTTTTCTCGACGACGGTTCGAATGTTACATTGGTAGAAGACGAGATAGCGGAAAAACTTGGCCTAGAAGGTGATGATCACGATTTGTGTCTCCAATGGACGAGCAGTGTTACCCGCAACGAAAGTTCCCGAATCGTTCAATTGTCGGTGTCGAAGGAAAACAACGGTCACCAATATCCTTTATCGAACGTTCGAACCATTTCGAAACTAGACCTTCCCCAACAGACTTTGAACTACGAGGAGCTCTGTAAAAGCTTCCCTCATCTTCGCGGGTTACCCGTAAAAAGCTACCAAGCAGCCAAACCACAAATTCTAATTGGTTTGGACAATGCCAGATTGAAGCTGTCGTTAAACAAACGTGAAAGCAATGGTGCAAATCTCGTTGCCGCAAAGACTCGTCTAGGATGGGCCATATATGGTGGTCAAAGAGTAGCTGACTCGAATTTTCAAACGATGGTTCACATTTGCAAGTGCACACAAGATGAGCTGATGCATCAGCAGGTAGCGGACTATTTTCTCTCTGAGTCCTCAGGAATTTGTCCACCATCTCCACCAGAATGCGAAGAAGATCAACGTGCACGTAAAATCCTCGAAGCGACAACAAAAAGAACACCTTCCGGACGTTTCGAAACTGGACTTCTTTGGGCAGACGACTTTGTGAAATTTCCCAACAGTTTCTACATGGCAGATCGTCGTTCGTTATGTCTAGCTCGACGCCTCGAAAAAGATCCCCTTTTGAAGGCAAATGTTGTACGGCAAATTGAGGAATATCAGGAACGTGGATATGCCCATAAAGCAACGGAACAAGAGCTACGAGAATCCGACCCGAACCGTGTGTGGTATTTGCCGATAAGTGTAGTTTGCCACCCCCGAAAACCAAATAAAGTAAGAGTGGTCTGGGATGCGGCAGCTCGTGTTGGTACCACTTCGTTAAATTCCATGCTGCTTAAAGGCCCTGACTTGCTGAGGCCTCTGTTATCGGTGTCGAGACCGACGCGCTTGGCGGCCATCTTTTCCTGTCCTTTCTTTTCTGTTTTTGGTCCTAAATTATCGCAGCCCTCCTTTCTCGCTGAAATACGTCTATAAACTAAACTCTCAAAACTTTTGTCACTCTGTTCAATCTATCCTGCTTTTTCCTTCTCACGCTACCCATTGCAACCGAATCTCTACACACTCTCCCTGTTCTCCTTCATCAAATACCCCAGTACTCAATTACTCAGCTCGCTCTCTTTAACTTCTTCACGCTAAACGAGAAGCAATCGTACAAACATGCAGAATGCAGATTAGTTCACGAACGACTTAAACATATTTATTTTTCCTTAATTATATCCTCCGTTACACAACCCACATCTTATTTCCTACATTCGCCTCCGCCTCTATACTGCACTTCAATAGTTGACCCGATTAAACCCCGATTTATATTTGCAGCACTGATTTAAGACATACCACTTTTTTTTTTATCGACCCCAGTGATATTTTGCAACAACTCATCTTCTCAAACCAACACAACACCTTTCTGAGTTACAAAAGGTTCGCGGTTTGCGTAGCAGAAATTCAGAGTGCAGCCTTTCGGTCGAAAATCGAAAAGCCTCTTGATATTTATTATTTATTAACGTATTTTTTTTCACCTGGAGGCAACCTAGGTTCGCTCTAACTGCTGTCATCGTGCTCATTTATTGCTCGAGAGGCAACCTAGGTTCGCTCGGAAAACGGACGGAGTCGCCCTGAGAAGAAAGTCAGTTTTGCGAGAAGTTTACCAATACTCTCAACGTTGTTGTCAAAACATTAAACAGCTGTTTTTGGCTGAAAGCAAAACAGTTGAAATAATGAACGGGAAAATGATGATTGCCGCGATTTTGAACCTCTCAGCCAAGCAAAATCGTACTATCTGCTGTCCAGTGCAATCCGGACACGAAAAAAGGCAATCCGGATGTGAAGAACCGAATGAAGAAATCTAGAAGGGAGAACAAAATGACAGCTGCATGTAAACATTGCGCTCGTTCTCACGCACACCTACGTATAGAATAACTCGAAACCCGAAAATCGTTTTTTTATTCTGACGGTTCCAGAGCCAAATCCGGAATCAAAAAAAAATACGCCATATGTTTGATTGATAAACAACAAAAAAGAAGGCAAGACCAGGCTTCATTTTGCTCATCTTGAACAAAAGGAGACAGTGAACTTTTTCGCTCCGAATAATTGTGAGCTTACTTTTAATGAGCATTTCATCCTCCGCTGCTGAGAGAGCAGGGAGAATTTTTTTCTCAAACGAATGATCACTCTTCTACTGACAGAGCATTGTTGGTGTGTGACTCTGAAAACAAAACAAAAAAATTACATATGAAATTTGGTCGTTTCACTAAATCACGTGGACAGCTTTAATGTGTGATTTGACCGTCCTCTTTCTACGTGGAATTATGGAATATTGGCCTCAGAATTTGTCAACCTGCTTTATTGTTGGGGACGTTTAATAATTCTGGCATGCTTTTATATCTGATTTTGTAAACAAAGAGGTAATTAAAGATTTACACATTTGTTTCACATTATTTTCAGCATTTCAGCATTTACAACTTTGCTTGGTCGTTTATTTCTCAGCCAGTTACTGAGAAGCTAACGAAAATTTCTCCCTGCGAAAATGAGATTGGGTGACTGCGTGATTGAAATGATCTCCAACAAAATGTGGGTTGCTTGATCGTTTAAAGTGCGAGAAAGCATGTTTCTTCCAGGCGTTTGACAAGGAGATGAGAAAAAGTGAGCAAAAATCAAGAGAATCGCAGAAGCCTGGGCAAGACAAGCAATATCGGATTAACGGGAGGCAACCTACAACGAACATCGCTACAAAACTCCTTCGAAACCTCGAAACAGATCTTCGAAAATCTGGAACCTACAGTATGTGTGATACACCAATAAACCTTAACCAGAACTATTATGAATGTAAGTAAACATTATTCTAAACGAATATTTGAAGATTTCGCATGCATCCTTTTCTGCACAACCTTTGCTTATTCTTCCTACCGTCTCACTAGATTCAAACCTCTTAATCACAAGTTCTCACTCTAGTATCGATTGTAAAATTTCCTTTTCTTCTGGTTTTTAGACTAGGCAATTATTGATTCTTAGCAAAAACGACTCTTCTAACTTCAAAAACTCAAATATACATTCTCGACCCGATTTCGTAGTAAAATCTCTAATTCAAATTAAATCTATGTGAGATCAAAAAAGTACAACAAATTCTCGTCAGATTCCTATCTCCCTCCAATCGATTATCAGATTTATTATGGACACTGGACACTAACTTAAACCTCAGGTTCTAGACACTACTCCCCAATGCAAATTTCGTATTCCATTCCATTTTTTTCTATGCTTATTTTTTATCTAAAACACCAACAATTAAATTTCCCATTGTTCTTTAATCCATGGTAATGCAGTCAGGCCTCAAACTTTCAGCTAATATCACCATACTAAAACTTCGACTCCAGTTTCCAAATTTGGATATAAGGTGAAAATTTAAAAAAATAATTTTTATTTTTAGATCAACATGACGGAATCTATTTCTGCCTCTCTTATAATAATTTGGTTTCCGACTACCGGTACAGCTTAGATACTGCATCAAATTGAACAAGACTTCAACATATTGGTTCAAATTTCCAAAAACGAACATGAACATCAGACTAGTATCGCGCTCCAATTGCATGATTCGAGTAGAGACCATCAATTACATACAAGACATATTAAACATCTTTTTAAAAAAATGGGATACTCAGACTGTAGATTCAGCTTCCGGACTCCCCTTTAAAAAAAACTCAGGCTTTCATATTCTAAAACCAAATCACGAAGGCACTACCGTGGAACTCCGACTATGTCCTCATTTAAATTCAAACTGAAATTAATATCCAATATCCATATTAAGAATCGAAACTTAAATTAGAAGATGTTCCCTTCTCGTTCCCAACCATTGAATTAAGATTTCTTCTAAAGTTGCCCATTCACATTCACAAATTAATTATGAATTATGGCATTACTCTTTATTTTCAGAGGCCAACTATTAAAAACAAAATAGCCTGTTGAATTCCGATTAAGACAAGGACTATGACCTTTAACTGATAATCGAACCTCTGGTTAATATTTAAGAATAAAAAAATCAATTTCAAGACATGAATTAGGCCAACCCAGCAAACCTGCCATCCTTCAATCAATGATTTCAAATCATCTTGTCGTTTCCGAACCCAGCTTTGATCTTTATTATCTAATATTTTATGTTCTTATCTCTTCTGTTTCAACCTCTTTTATTTAATTCCCTTTTTGTCGTTTTATACTCCCCGTCTCCATTCACATGTTCTCATCCTATCATCGTTATTTTTTTTTCACTCCTCTCTACATTCTCTCACTTTTAATATCCAAATCCTTTTTTTTTCACTAAATTTTTGCTTTTTTTTGTCTACTTTCAACCTCTATTTCACTCATTTTTAAAATCCGGTTATTCTTTGTCGTCTCAAAGCCCAGCTTCTTATTGTCGTGATTTATTATTATTATTTTTTTTTTTTTAATAACTAGGTATTATTTTATTTTTTGTATTAATCTATTTGCTCCTGAGCTTAACAAGATCAATTAATAATATTATTTATGACGTCTCAATATTTCATCTTATTAACCCCTTTTCTTCATCTCTTCGGCTTAACTACCTTATTTAAGTTGTTTCAGTTTCCCATCGTTTAATTTTTCTCACCACAATTCTCATCTTTTATACTTCTTGTCTTCTTATGTTATCATCTTTTCTTCTACATTTCTCTCGAGCCTCTCATCTTATATTTTCATCCCTCGATTGTCTAATTTTCAAATTCTGTTGTTCTTTTTTTTTTACTTGACTCTTTTTTAAATCTTAATTACCTAATGTTTTTATCTACTTATTGCTTCTGTTTTAACATTTCTTATTTAACTTTTTGTTTCATCTCTCTCATCTCAATTCACATCTTTGCATCATACCACTATTCTCTCTAGCCTCTGATTTTTCAGTTTTTCTTTCATTAGTTTTCTGTTCTCATATCGTCATATTTCAATCTTTTCAGTTTGATGTTCGGTGACTTTTGGTCATCTCAATACCCTGCTTTTTTCTGTCTTTACCTTTTTTATTTATTAATTTTTTTTTTAATTACTCGTTCTTTTTAATCTTTTTATTTGCTCATAAGTCTAGCAAAGTCAATGAATAATACTATATGTACCGTCTCAATTATTCATCTAACTATCCCCTGTCCGTCATCTCTTCAGCTTTGTTTTTTTAATTCTTTTCCGTTTCTTATCGTTGTATCTTCCCATCACAAATCTCATCTCCTACTCTTGTCGTCTTTTCTTCTTATCATTCACTTTTTCCAGACTCTTTTTTGTAATTTTTATCTTCCAATTTTTCATTTTTTATTTTCAAATCCTATCAACTTTTTGTCGTCTCAGCACCCAGCTTTGATCTTTATTATCCAATCCTTTAATTTCCCTATCTCTTATGTTTCAACATATCCTATTGAATTTAAAAAAATCATCGTTGCATCCTTCCCGTCTCAATTCACATCATCTCATCTAATAATCTTTTCTCCCACTCGTCTTTCAATTTCCAAACTTCTCTTTAACTAACTTTCCATTCCTCCAGTGTCCACCTTCAATCCTTTCACATTCTCATTTTGAAATCCGATTATTCTTTGTCGCCTTAATGCCCATCTTCTTCTTGTCGTTTCCTGTTTATTTATCTTTTGTTCTACTAAGCACTAACTATCTCCTTGATCTATTCACTTGCTCATGCGCTTAACAAGGTTAATGAATAATACTTTTTATACCGCCTCAATATCTCATCCTATCAGCCTCTTTTCGCCATCTCACCGGCTTAACTTCTTTTCCTTTAAGTCGTTACGGTTTTTCATCGTTTCATTTCTACCGTCACGTTTCTTATCTTCCTGTCTTCTCATATTATCAGCTTTTCTTCTACTTTTCTATTCAGCTTCACATCGTATAGCTCTTATCTTTCCATTTTCTGATTTTAAAATTCGGTCATCTTTTTGTAGTCCCAGCACCCAGCTTTGATCCCTATTATCTAATGTTTCTATGTTCTTATTTTTTCTGTTTCAAACTCTCTCTTGTTTAATTTCCCTTTCATTTCTCTAGTCTCAAATCTTATATTTCATCCTATCATCTTTTCTTCCACTTTTCTCTCCAGCCTCTCATCTTTTGATTACAAAATTTTTCTCTGACTAGTTTTCTGTTCTTATATTGACATCTTCCAATATTTTCATTTTCTCATTTTGAAGTCCTATTACCTTTCGCCATTTAATACCCAACTTCTTCTTGTCGTGAGCTTTTTTTATATTTAATTTCTTTTTCAGTTTTTTTTATTAATCAATTTATCTCATAAGCCTATCAAATACAATGAATAATACTATGTATACCGTCTCAGTATCTCGTCTTATTATCCTCTTTTCTTCTACTCTACAGTTTCTTCACTTTTCTATCACGCTTCTATTCTTCTTGTATTCTCATCTTGTCCTATTTTCTTCCGATTCTCTCATTATATTTATCTTTCTTTCCGTTTGCTCAATCTCAAATCCTGTCATCTTTTAGCCGTCTGAGCTCTGATCTTTATTATCTTATGCTTCGATCTTCCTATCTCTTATTTTGATTTTATTTATCGTTTAATATTTCTCGTTTCACTTCACATTTTCACAACTCATCATCCTTTCTCCCACTTTTCTCTCCAGCCTCTCATCTTCTAATTTAAAAATTTTCTTTCACCAACCTTCTGTTCTTATATAGTCCTGTTTTAATCGTTTCATTTTCTCATCTTGAACTCCGGTTGCTCTTCGTGGTCTCAATACTCAACTTCGAATTGTCATGACCCTTTTGTAATTTCTTTTTTCAATTATTATTATTTTATCTTCATCCCGTCTCAATATTTTATCCTCTAATCCTCTTTACGTCATCTCTCCCACCTCTCAGCTACCTATTTTTCAGTGTCGTTTCCTTTTCCCATCGATTTCCCTCTCCGCCATTCTTCTTGTCTTCTCATCTTATCTTCATCTCTTCTACTCTTCTTTCCAGATTCTCCTCAAATAATTTTTGATAATTTAGTAGTTTTCAAATTCTGTCATCTTTTTTTTCTCTTATCATTATAACTATTTTTGTTGTTCAACTCATTGCTCATGAACTTAACAAAGACAACGAAATATATGATTTATACCGTCTCAATTTATTTTTATCTTATTAGACTCTTCTCGCTTTATCTCTACCGCTTCATAACCCTTAAGTGGTTTGTACATTTTTTCAAGTACTGGAGACTGTACCACGATTCAAGCACTGAACCTCCATATCCATCAAACTGTTTGAACTGCCCCACTCCGGGGTCTGTTCCACTCATCCGGCTTTTTGGACTGCCCCTCTCATGGGTCTGTTCCAAAAATCAAATTATTTGGACTGTCCCTCTCAGGGGTCTGTCCGATTTATCTGACTATTTGAACTGCCCTTCTCAGGGGTCTGTCACACTCATCCGGCTTTTTTCGGACTGCCCCTCTCAGGGGTCTGTCCCAAAAATCAAACTCTTTGGACTGCCCCTCTCAGGGGTCTGTCCCACTCATTCGACTATTTGGACTGCCCCTCTCAGGGGTCTGTCCAAAAATCTTATTATTTGGACTGCCCCTCTCAGGGGTATGTCACTCATCCGACTATTTGGACTGCCCCTCTCAGGGGTCTGTCCCAAAAATCAAACTCTTTGGACTGCCCCACTCAGGAGTCTGTCCCACTCATCCGGCTTTTTTGACTGCCCCTCACAAAGGTCTGTCCGACTCATCTGACTATTTGAACTGCCCCTCTCAGGGGTCTGTTCCACTCATTCGTCTATTTGGATTGCCCCTCTCAGGGGTCTGTCCCACTCATCCGGCTTTTTAGACTGCACCTCCCAGGGGTCTGTCCGATGACTATTTGAACTGCCCCTCTCATGGGTCTGTCTCACTCATCCGTCATTTGGACTGCCCCTCTCAGGGGTCTGTCACACTCATCCGGCTTTTTGGATTGCCCCTCTCAGGGGTCTGTCCCAAAAATTAAATTCTTTGGACTGCCCCTCACAGGGGTCTGCCCAACTCATCCGGCTTTTTTGGACTGCCCCTCTCAGGGCTCTGTCCCACTCATTCGACTATTTCGACTGCCCCTCTCAGGGGTCTGTCCAAAAATCTTATTATTTGGACTGCCCCTCTCAGGGGTCTGTCCCACTCATCCGACTATTTGAACTGCCCCTCTCAGGGGTCTGTCCCAAAAATCAAACTCTTTGGACTGCGCCTCTCAGGAGTCTGTCTCACTCATCCGGCTTTTTTAACTGCCCCTCACAGGGGTCTGTCCGACTCATCTGACTATTTGAACTGCCCCTCTCAGGGGTCTGTCCCGCTCATTCGTCTATTTGGACTGCCCCTCTCAGGGGTCTGTCCCACTCATCCGGCTTTTTGGACTGCCCCTCTCAGGGGTCTGTCACACTCATTCGGCTTTTTGGACTGCCCCTCTCAGGGGTCTGTCCCACTTATCCTGTTTTTTTTTTTTTTTGACTGCCCCTCACAGGGGTCTGTCCCACTCATCCGGCTTTTTTTTTTGGACTGCCTCTCTCAGGGGTCTGTCTCACTATTCCGACTATTTAGACTGCCCCTCTCAGGGGTCTGTCCCACTCATCCGGCTGTTTGGACTACCCCTCTCAGGGGTCTGTCACACTCATCCGGCTTTTGTTTTTTTTTTTTTTTTTTTTTTGGACTGCCCCTCACAGGGGTCTGTCCCACTCATCCGGCTTTTTCGACTGCCCCTCTCAGGGGTCTGTTCCACTCATTCGACTATTTGGACTGCCCCTCTCAGGGGTCTGTCCAAAAATCTAATTATTTGGACTGCCCCTCTCAGGGGTCTGTCCCACTCATCCGGCTGTTTGGACTACCCCTCTCAGGGGTCTGTCACACTCATCCGGCTTTTGTTTTTTTGGACTGCCCCTCACAGGGGTCTGTCACACTCATCCGGCTTTTTCGACTGCCCCTCTCAGGGGTCTGTCCCACTCATTCGACTATTTGGACTGCCCCTCTCAGGGGTCTGTCCCACTCATCCGGCTGTTTGGACTACCCCTCTCAGGGGTCTGTCACACTCATCCGGCTTTTGTTTTTTTTTTTTGGACTGCCCCTCACAGGGGTCTGTCCCACTCATCCGGCTTTTTCGACTGCCCCTCTCAGGGGTCTGTCCCACTCATTCGACTATTTGGACTGCCCCTCTCAGGGGTCTGTCCAAAAATCTAATTATTTGGACTGCCCCTCTCAGGGGTCTGTCACACTCATCCGGCTTTTGTTTTTTTTTTTGGACTGCCCCTCACAGGGGTCTGTCCCACTCATCCGGCTTTTTCGACTGCCCCTCTCAGGGGTCTGTCCCACTCATTCGACTATTTGGACTGCCCCTCTCAGGGGTCTGTCCAAAAATCTAATTATTTGGACTGCCCCTCTCAGGGGTCTGTCCCACTCATCCGGTTGTTTGGACTACCCCTCTCAGGGGTCTGTCCCACACACCCGATTATCTGGTCTGTCCCTCTTAGGAGTCTGGCCTACCCATCCACCTATTTGGACCGCCCCTCTCAGAGGTTTGTCCCATACAGCGAACCACCAGCAATGGCCCGTTCAAGGGGTCATCTCTGGCCAGATCCTTCGTCTCACACACCATCACTTACCCACCGAACAGTATTCTCTTTGGGACAATAACAAACAAAATTCTATCCCTCCTCCCATCGACGAATACAACCAACGCTCACTGCAGTATTTTAACATTATCCATCCTACTCCTGGACCTCTGGATGAAGCGTCAAATTCACCATATCCACAATAACAAGCAACTCACTTTAACAAAATAATTGATCGCTTTTTTGGTCCAACCTCACATCAATGTGGCCTGAATCCCACACAAACACAAACCTCCAACTCAGACCTAAAACAGGACATCACCAGCAAATCCGTTTCCAGAATCCAGTCTCCAATCCTAAAAACAACTTTAGTCACAAAATTTCAATTAAAGAGACACTCCGAACCCCAAATGTTACGACAAGATTAAAATTTTGCATCACAAGTTCAAACCCTTCAACCAGCTTAATTTCCAGACTATGCAGAAATTTGAACTTCGCTCACCTTCCAGTCAACACTGCAATGCACAATTACGGAAATGTATTTGCACATTTCCTACTATTTACCACTCTTAAACAATCCGAAGCATCAATCCTGTTAAAAAAAGTCTACTTACCGGTTCCTTGAACCGACTGCGCCATTGTCGAGACCGACGCGCTTGGCGGCCATCTTTTCCTGTCCTTTCTTTTCTGTTTTTGGTCCTAAATTATCGCAGCCCTCCTTTCTCGCTGAAATACGTCTATAAACTAAACTCTCAAAACTTTTGTCACTCTGTTCAATCTATCCTGCTTTTTCCTTCTCACGCTACCCATTGCAACCGAATCTCTACACACTCTCCCTGTTCTCCTTCATCAAATACCCCAGTACTCAATTACTCAGCTCGCTCTCTTTAACTTCTTCACGCTAAACGAGAAGCAATCGTACAAACATGCAGAATGCAGATTAGTTCACGAACGACTTAAACATATTTATTTTTCCTTAATTATATCCTCCGTTACACAACCCACATCTTATTTCCTACAATCGGTTCTTTTTCGCTTTAGAGAAAGACAGTTTTCGGTGGCTGGTGACATCCGCCAAATGTTCCACCAACTTTTGATCCGAGCGGAAGACCGACAGGCTCAACGGTTCCTGTGGCGCATCGATGAAAAATCTCCACCGGAAGTTTTTGTGATGAATGTGGCTACTTTTGGGGCAACTTGCTCTCCATGTTCCGCCCTCTACGTGAAGGACCTGAACGCCTCCGAACACCTCGCTGTTTATCCGGAGGCAGCACAAGCTATCGTTGACGGAACATACGTCGATGACTTTCTCGACAGTAAGGACACCATCGCTGAGGCGGTAAAGCTCGCCAAAGAAGTAGCCATCATCAACAGCGCTGCCGGATTTGAAATACCTTTATGGAAATCGAACTCCGAGGAAGTTCTGCAAAAAATCGGAACAAGACTCTCGAAAATGGAGGAAAAAACGTTCTCCGACAGATCATCGGTTGCTGAGCGGATCCTCGGCATAGTGTGGTTGCCGGATCAGGATGTGTTCACCTTTACCATACAGTTTCGGGAGGACCTCCAACAGTTATTGCGAGCTACTACTATCCCCACAAAGCGCCAAGTTCTGCAAGTGGTGATGAGTTTTTTCGATCCGATTGGTTTTATTGCTGCTTTCACAATCCACGGCAAAATCCTGATCCAGGACATCTGGCGGTCTGGTATCTCATGGGATCAACCGATCAGCCAAACCGAATTCGACAACTGGAAACGTTGGGTTTCCCTGATACCAAATCTGAAACAAGTAAGAATTCCCAGGTGCTACTTCCCCGATTACGAAATCGGCAGTTACGATACCCTCCAGCTCCACATATTCGCTGACGCCAGCGAGCTGGCTTACTCTTGTGTGGCCTTCTTCCGAATCGTTGACAGGGGACATCCTCGCTGCTCATTCGTTGCTCCCAAAACAAAGGTCACTCCACTACGCCCTCAATCCATCCCCAGGAACGAACTGAATGGTGCGCTCATAGGTGTTCGTTTGATGGAAACTATTGAGAAAAGTCATCGGCTGAAGGTGACGAAACGGTTCCTTTGGACGGATTCTTCTGTAGTCTTGTCCTGGCTGCGAGCAGATCCAAGGAAATATCGACAGTACGTTGGATTTCGTGTGGGCGAAATCTTATCCAAGACCAACATCGATGAATGGAACTGGGTTCCCTCGAAATTAAATATTGCGGACGAAGCCACAAAATGGAACAACGGTCCCAAATTGGACCCTTCCAGTACGTGGTTCACCGGTCCCGATTTTCTTCTGCGCAGCGAAAACGAGTGGCCAAAACGGAAACCAGACCAACAGGAAACACCCGAGGAGATGAAAGTCGTTCATTTAATCCACTACGCAGCTCCGATGCGACCGCTGTTGCAATATTGTAAATTCTCACGCTTCGAACAACTCACCAAGTATTTGGGTTACTTTTACCACTTTTTCCATCTTTGTCAAACCAAAAATCGTACCCCGAATAACCCACCAACAGTTCAACTTACCCAAAAAGATTATGCTGCAGCTGAAACTGCTTTGTGGCGTTTGATACAAGCAGAAAAATTCGCAGATGAAATAGCCGTTTGTCGGAACAACCTTAGCTTGCCAGTAACAAAACGTAAAAAACTTGTGAAAAGTAGCCCTTTGGCGAAAATTTGCTTATTTTTGGACGACGATGGTGTGCTTAGAGCAGCGACAAGAATTGACGGTAAGGCCCTTTATTACCCTTACAATTTTCGAAATCCAGTAGTTCTTCCCAAAGATAGCCACGTAACCAAACTACTTGTATTAAAATTCCATCAACGTTACGGTCATGCAAACACCGGAACCGTACTCAACGAGATACAACAGCGCTTCTATATCCCAAAATGTCGAGCAACAGTAAAGTCGATCATCAAAAACTGTGCATGGTGCCGCGTGTATAAAGCGGTTCCTTGTGCACCACGAATGGCTTGTCTACCTCACCCGAGGGTGCGTCCATATGTTCGAGCATTTACATTCACAGGCGTGGATTACTTTGGTCCGGTGACAGTTAGACGGGGACGCGCAAACGTTAAACGCTGGATCTGCTTATTCACGTGTCTCACGGTACGAGCTATACACCTCGAAGTGGTGCACTCCATGTCTTCCGATTCGTGTATAAAGGCTATTAGACGGTTTGTCGCAAGAAGAGGTCCGCCGAAGCACTTTTACAGCGACAATGGAACAAATTTTCGTGGTGCATCGAGAGAACTATCCACCGAGATCAAGAACGCGAATCATGAAGCTGCCCGAACTTTCACCAATGCCGAAACCGAGTGGCATTTCAACCCACCGTCCACTCCCCACATGGGGGGTATTTGGGAGCGGAAGGTCCGCTCTGTGAAAGATGCCTTCAAAGTAATCACACCTCAACGACAACTCGATGACGAAGAACTTGTTACGTTTTTGGCAGAGATCGAAATGTTAGTAAATTCTCATCCACTAACGTTTGTACCACTGGATTCCCCAAACGAAGAAGTTTTAACCCCGAATAATTTCCTGTTGCTCAGTTCAGATGGCTCCAACCCTCCAAAGGTGTCACTGGATGATCACGTAAACTTGAGAGCGAATTGGAAGGCGCTGGATCCAATCTTAAATCAATTTTGGAAAAAATGGATCTCAGGTTATTTGCCAACAATTGCTAGGAGGACAAAATGGTTCAGTGATGTCAGACCACTGAAAGAGGGCGACTTAGTGGTCATCGTAGATGAAACAGTGCGGAATGGCTGGCTGCGTGGGCGGATTGTGAAAACCTATCCAGACGACGAGGGTCAGGTCAGGAAAGTGGATGTACGGACAGATATCGGAATTCTACAACGAGGAGCGGTTAAGGTGGCCTTGCTGGATCTAAAGGAAGAAGGTAAAGCCGGTCTGTAGGGCATTACGGGCCGGGGTGTTGTGACCGATCAGCAAGTCACAAGTGAGAAGCGCTCATCATCATCTATCGCGTTGACATGCCGCGAATTGTCACTAGTAAAGAGAAGATTATAGTTAAACGTAGAAGTGTAGAAGTGAAAAGCACATTGGCCGGAAAAAGTGCCGTAGCAAATTTAGCAACGTGGTATTCTGTTCGATCTTATAAATTCTGGATATTTATAGTTAAGTTCTTAGTGAACTCCTTGTAAGTTTGAACTAAAAAACGAATCTTTTGAAGCATCATTATTTGATAAATATTTTATATTTGATAGCGTTTTATGCGAGGTGTTTCGGCTTAGTTAAAGTGGTTTTTTTATAAGTTTATCAGATTAGCCGGATATTCCCAGTAAGTCTACCTCTCGATCATTATATTGAAAATATCCTAATGATAAAATTCCTCCAGCTAGCCGTATTGTCAAACGGACCAGACACAGTTTCGCTCAGATTAGCTGGTCGATCAAGAAAAGGGACTAATTTGTAAGTCGATTTAACATTACTTTTTCTACCTCAAAATACTTATACCTGTTACAAATAAATTTCAGTTGAGTTCAGTCGAGGACGAACTGCAAAAACCCCAACACATGCGTTGCTGTGTCCTCGACCGAGGCTGAATACGTGGCTCTGGCGGAAGGTTGCCAGGAGTTGCTGTGGTACCGCAAGCTGCTCCAGGATCTACATCAAGAACAACGAGCTCCTGTCGTCGTATGGGAGGACAACCAATCGTGTATGAAGATCGTGGAGTCTGAACGTCTGGAACGCCGTTCTAAGCACATTAACACCAAGTATGCGTTCACCAAGGATCTACATTCAAAACGAATTATCGAGCTCCGCTACATGCCCACTGAAAGCATGGAGGCGGACATAATGACAAAGCCCCTGGATCGCGTAAAGCTGGAGCGGCACAGAGCAGCCATCGGCGTCATAGATTCAATTAAGGCATCGAACTAACATCGTTGAGGAGGAGTGTCGGGCTACCCCATTATGGAGCACCGACGTCAGTTCTACCCGGAACATTTCATTCAGTGTTTTTCATTACTCCATCACACACAAATCCACACAAAATAAACACACACTTTGCTTACGAAATAAAAACTCATTCCATAGTTGTCAGTCACACCGTTAACCAGAGTGCCTCCAGTAGGGTGGGTGCATATTGAGGAAAAGTAGGCAAGGGGTACCAAAAGTTTCTCATTGGTGGGGGGTGGAGACGGTGCGCTTTTTGACAGCGAATTGTTCGCCTACCATGCCTACGATTACGATTGCCTGTCACGCCTGTCACAAGATGGACGATTCCGTGCATTGGTATAAGAACACACCTGAAGATTTACCCGCCTTGCCGTTAACCACGTTGTACTTTCCTCGACCGCTGCCTTTATTACCTGCGATAAGATCTTCATTTACTAAGGCATTACGGAACTTTGAACATCCGCTTCAGATAAAACACTTTGGATATCCCTTCTAACAATTTTAATATAATGCTGAACCATTTTGGTGATGAATTTTCTGAAATGGCTGATGTTACATGGCTTGAAGGTGCGTTTGCACTTACCCCGGTAGTGTCGTTTGCACTTGCCCCGCAGTGTGGGTTAACAAGAGCGAATATTATTTTCACAACTTTCGGGGTGTACTGAAAATTTATCATAAATTTTCTGCTTTCACTTGAATATCGGTCTCAAACACTCACCTTTTAACGAAAATTCGGATTTGAATGCCCTTTTTTGTAGCCAAAATATGCAAAACAAAAACACACTGTTCATGTCTAGTACGTACTTGAATTCGTGTGGGATCAAACAGTGCCGTGTTTTTAGTGAAAAATTTAAAGAAAGTTTAGTTTATCTATGTCAGATTGTTTGTTTGAGTCTAAACAACAATTTCTAGAAGAAGAAATATTTTTTACTTTTTTTGTAACAGAGAAAAGTTGAACGTTTGCACTTGCCCCGAGTTTGCACTTGCCCCGGTGTACCTTACATGTTTAAAAGTTTTTTTGCCGTTTTAAGGCAAGAAGTTTTTCGTCTCTTAGAACTAAAAATATTGAAAAATTTAAAATGATAAAATTTAAAAATAATGTTTTCTATTTTCACAAATTTTACAAGTAATTGAACCATTCTAGCTATGGGTTCATGCATGCCACATTCATTTGATTCATTTTAGTGTTCATCATCACAATTTGTGATTGTTCTCAAACTTCTCAAACAAGAGTTTCGTCAACAAGGGCACATTATTTCGATGTTGCTCCAGTATTTTAAGCATTTTAAGTGAATGTTATTATTTTAAGTCCAGAAAGACCTTCTAATTGACTATCAAAAACCCCATCCGTTGTGAGCCAACAAAATGCCGACAATCATCGCGTTGGATGTGTCGCTGTCGATGACGCGACCGGTTCCGATACCGGGATCCGGTAGCTCGTCCGGATCCAATGCTGGAGCCAGTGACGACGGGTTGACCTATGGGCAGCTAGCCGTGCATGGGATCAACGCGATTCTAGACTATCTGACCAAGCATTCTCGGATGGAATTTGTATCGCTGGTAAGTTTTGATATTTTTTTTTAATTATTCATTGAACTTTTTGCAAAAAAAGAATGAACTTGTTCATCCATGTTTGTTATCAAAATGATCGAAAAGTAACAGTGTTTGCAGATTTCCCTATTTTTTGTAAGAATCCATCTCTTTTATTGATAAGAACATAATATGTTAGTTGCTAGCAAACTTTTAAATAAAAGGCAAGGGGTGATGCAACAAAGCCTTGAGCATTTCTAGCGTAACTCTTCAAAGGGCGAAACTGCCAAACGTAAACAAATTGAATTAACGGTCATATCGGATGTACGCGGTTGCACTTTACCTAATAAACGCGGTTTCATCTTTAAATCACTTAAAACTTTCAAAAAGTTCATAGAACTCAATTGGCTGAATCTTCCTGTTGATGCATTTTCATTGGAAAGTGAAGTTTTTTCTGTAGACCTATTTATTAAACACTACAATTTTGATTTTTACAAAGTTGCGAAAGTAAGTTAGGCCTATTCAAATGGGGTTAATTCTTCTAATCGTGTAGGTCCAATAGGCGTAACTAAATTGATCGTGTGTCACAAAATGGCCTAATTAGATTTTGCGTGTAGGACCAAAGGATTGGGATTGGGCCTGCTAAAAAGAATAAAGCGTGCTCTTCACTCTTACACAGATTTCCATAAGAATGACAGCTAATCGGAGTGAAATCGGAGTGAAGGCTATTTCTCGGTTTATCACACGAGAAATCGTATACCGGGACTGCGAGCGCGCCCATCGCCCATGAAACTTCAAAACCAAAACAAAAACGGCCGATCAATTGGGCGAAACTTGCAGGCGTAACTGGAATCGAAACAAACAAAAAAAAAAGCGAAACTCGAAAATCTCTTAAATTTAGTGAAAACATTTAAAGTTCTTGGTAACCAACAAACAATAATGCAATTTTTTTGATTTTGTTGAACAAAAAGTGGTCTATTTTTTAATAGGATTTAATTAGATGTTCCGAAATTTCAAAAGCGTTTTTCTCGTTTCGAGCTAACTACTGGTTTCGCCCTTGTAAAATTTACGCTAGGTTTTTATTTTTATTATTAATCATTAATTATCGGTTTTTGATTGTAACTTTTTTTTAATTTGTAAATTAATCAGAGTTACCGTAAAATATAATGTTAGCATTCAATTTATTAGATTGGCCAAATTCATATCAGTTTTAAGAAGTTAATCTTATATAACTGAGCCAATCAAACAAATTTTTTGCTGTATCATGTTTTAGATAGATTTTGACTATTAATATAAAAATGAAGTAGGAAAGTCAGATCCCACACCTTTTGTTTTGGAAATTATTGAATCGATTTTGACAAACTCTAGATCATTGAAGAAAAGTCAGTGATAACAACAGAACAATCGGTTAAGTGGTTTTCAAGTTGTGGTTGTTTGAAATTTTAAAGAGACTTTTATTATTTTGAATTGACTGAAATCGTACACGCTCGTTTTTGTTTAACCTTTTTTGGTTCAAAAATAACCATTTTATGGCTTTGGCCCGAAAACTGCCAATATGGTTATTTTTTAAGAATTTTTCCATCATAAATTTTAACCATTTTTGTAGTTCTAGGGCATTACCCATAAAATGTTATGTTTTTCATCGTAGCCATTTTAAAAATAATCGATGTGCAGACGAATGCGTTTTTTTTTTAATTCATAATACCGCGTAACTGAATCGAGTTCTAATTTAAATCGGTCCTTTGTAATTCTGGAACATCAAATCTATTGACAATGATAAAAGGTAAACAATTTAATATAAATTATCTTCGAATAAAAATTCTAACCTAAAAAAATATTTCAGGACACGGATTAGGAGGCTCCGCTTTAAATTGATCCGCTGGCAACCGGTTCATCGTAATCAGGCACAACAAACGAAAGCTGGAAAAGCATAGTCGTCGCACTATCTGGAAGCGGACTTCGCACAATTCCCCGGTAAGTTTTTATTTTCTCTCGAATATTTTTTAAAATAGAATTCAAAGGATAAATAAGGTTGGTTACTGAATGAAACATTCTTGTTTTAGGTTTTCTATCAATCGTTGCGAAATGCGAGATATTCTAACGACCAGTATTTTCACCATCCGGGAGGAGCTGGAACTGGCTGGACCGCCTGAAATACATCATCCGCCGGTCATGAAGGAATCATTCAAACCTCCGTGAACGAACAGCAGTGGTGTTGTGATACTGGGGGGAATCAATTTTGCTGCTTCAAATGCTACCGGGTGTTTCGGCTGCCCTTATCATTTCCTGCTTCCGTCCATATATTTTCAAATATCATCTTTTGCCATCATTTCTATGGCAAAAAGTACATACCGACAGAAATACAAGGAATAAAATAAACAACGTACATATTTGTAAACCGTGTTTTTGCTTAATTTTGTCGATAAGTCTATCATAACGTTCAATTCCGCAATATTGCTCTTTATATTTCGTTTAAAAAATAACCATTTTCTTACTTCTAGGATGCTACCATTTACGATTGAAAAATAACCATATTCGAACTTCTCCCCTAGAAGTCATTTTATGACTTCTCAAGGAGAACTCATAAAATGACATTTCCCGGGAAAAGGTAAAAAATGGTTATTTTTGAATCGTAAATGGTTTAATGATTTCTAGCGTGTAAGATTTCGAGAGTGAAGTTGAGAACATGGTTTGTTATTCGACCGTATCAAGAGATGGATTCTAATACAAAAAAATTACATTGTTCAAGAGGTGTGTTCAACAGAACTGAATCGAAATCAATTGAAATGGATTGACAGTTGATCAGCTGTTTTTCCAATTGACTTCAATCGATTTCTATCAGGCTGCTGAATGAACGGCCAGACACTAATACTAACGCGCTGTTTTTATTGTCATTTTCTTATTCAGCTATACTCTATGAGGTTTCAGGATTAATTTTCTTATATAAAAGAAGCAAAATCGTAATGGTCTTAAATTTTACTTTTAATTAATTTTTCGATTCCCGATGCGTCTCCGCTAGAATTGAAAAAAAAACTGAGTTTATGATTCGACCCCACAAAAAAGGAAAATGAAAAAAATTACGGATAAAGTATTTTTTAATAAAGATTATTTATTTCTGGAAAATTTTGTGTCTATTTTCCGGCTGGCTATCACAAAATACTGCATCTCTGACACAGCACCGCCGACACCACATCGACCGACATCAATTTCACTGGCACAGCACCATCGACTCAGAATACCTGGCAGACTACGACTTTCACAGCAACACCGACCCAGCATGATTGGCACAGCACCACCGACACAGCATGGCTGACACAGCAGCACCGACCAGCATCGACCAACACAGCACTACCGACACCGACTTAGCACGGCACAGCACCACCGACTCAGTACACGACAGAGGACACCGCACCGAATGACATCACTTTCAAACTTGAATATTAAAAAACAAAACCGAATCAGCTGTTTTTTTGACAGTAAACAACTGCATTTGTGTTAGTGCGATAGAAACCGATAGAAACGAATCCTGCTCTCGAGCTTGATCGATTTCGATTGGTTTCGATCGATTCCGATTGGCTTCATTGAACGTCAATTGGATTAGTTTCGATCACAACATTGGCTGAGTGAACAACAATTTACCAATCGAAATCGATTGAAACCGATTTCAATTGGCTGTTGAACGGGCTTAAGATCAACTGGCAACACTTCCGGTAAACACGCGCGCGCCAAACAAAAAAATTGACAACCGTCGAGCTCGCAGCAGCTGGCAGCTGACAGGAAATTTTTTCCTCGCACCGTTTCGCGATTCGTGAATTTTCGCTCCTGGTGTTGGCAGCACGCCATAAAAAGTTATTATTTTTCTGCGATTTTCTCGGCCGCAAACGAACGGTTCCCGCAGTATTTCGGCACATTTTGCGATCCGGTGCGGTGTTCCTCCGGTTTTCACTCGAATCGGCCCGGTTAAGTTGACGTGGGAGCCACTGTTCTTTCTTCATCTTCAACGAGGAGGTGCTGCACCAAAATTTTCGATCCAATGTTGGCTCATGTTTGAGGTTAGGATCATTCTTTAACGCTGTTGTGTGGTTCGGGATCGTCGAACTGCGGATAACTTAGCAGATCCGCTAAAGGATTGTGGAGACATATAGCAACAGGCTACCAAGGTAGCGTATTATCCAACAAATAAAATTTAAGAGGCAAGTCGGGAGCGGCCATTCGGAAGCAGCGAAAATGGCCACAGGAAAGCGAATATTGACGGTCGCCTTGCGTACCAATTACGACATCCGTCGAATGAAATCATCCTCATCGGTAGAATGTTTGCCTTATCTGGCTGATTCGAAGGGAATTCCACCGGAGTGTCCTCCCACGAAAGACGAGCTGCAGGCAGCCGGATTGCTTCCTTCGGATGAACAGCAGAATGCCGCTGCCGGAGAACAACAACCCTCGAAACCGGATCCGGAAGTCGTGTTCGAGAAGATGTTCGAGCTCGATGTGGACTATCTCAAATCTTTGGACCCGAAGGATTGGAAAAATCAGGACCATTATGCGGTGCTCGGACTGAAGAAAATGAGGTGAGCTTGGCTGAATGTTTGAACAAAAAGAATTAATTTGAAATGACTTTCCTTCCAATTGCAGATTCGATGCGACGGATGACGATATTAAGCGAGCATACCGTAAAATTGTACTCAAACACCACCCGGACAAACGGAAAGCTCTCGGGGAGGAGGTCATTGCCGATGAAGATTATTTCCACTGTATTACGATGGCATACGAGACGCTGGGTAACTTGAAGAACCGTCGAGCATTCGATTCAGTCGATCCGGAATTCGATGATTCGTTACCGTCGCAGGCCGAAGTCAAGAAGGACTTTTACAAATCGCTACGGAACGTTTTTAAACGTAACTCCCGTTGGAGTGAATCAAGAAAGCCGGTTCCTCAGTTGGGAGATGAGAATACCAGCCGCGAGAAGGTGGAAGAATTTTACGACTTTTGGTATAACTTTTCGAGTTGGCGCGAGTTCAGCTATTTGGACGAGGAAGACAAAGAAAAGGGACAGGATCGAGACGAGCGCCGTTGGATCGAAAAGCAAAACAAGGCTATTCGGCTGCAGAGAAAGAAGGAAGAATCGGCGAGAATCCGAGCCCTGGTGGATTTGACTTACAATAACGATCCTCGAATTGTTAAATTCAAGAAGGAAGAAAAGGATAAAAAGCTGGCTGCTAAACGGGCCAAGCAGGACGCCTACCAGGCTCAAAAAGCTGAAGAAGAGCGGATGGCTAAGGAAGCTGCCTTGGCAAAACAGAAAGCAGCTGAAGCTGAACAAAAACGTATCGAAAATATTCAAATCGAAAAGGAACGGATGAAGCGTGCCTTGAAGAAAGAACGTAAAACACTTCGGGACGCAGCCAAGGCCAACGATTACTATATCAAGGAAGAAACGGAACGTTTGAAACACTTGGAGGGTCTGGAGAAACTTTGCGAATCGATGAAGCTTCTTGATTTGCAGGAGTTCAATAAAGAACTTGCTTCGGATGGTCGAAACGCCTTTGTCAAAGCGCTGGATACTTTGGAGCAGAAATTAGAAGAAGAACGACGGTCACAGACGTCGCAAAATTCTTCGATACCGAACAATGCTGGCCTGAAAGTTGTGAATCGTAAAGCTCTCTGGAACTATGACAATGTTCAACTTTTGATTAAAGCTGTCAATCTGTTTCCGGCCGGGACCATTTCTCGCTGGGATGTAATCGCCAATTATCTCAATCAACATGGAACGGAACTGGGCGACATGAAGTTTTATGCGAAAGATATTCTGAACAAGGCCAAGGAACTGCAAAGCGGCGATTTCTCCAAAAGCGATCTCAAAACAGTGGTTAACCAGCAAGCTTACGAATCTTTCGAGAAAACTAGAAAAGACCTTAAAGTGATAGACCGTGCGGAAATTAGCACCAAGGATGATGAAGCTGTCGCTGCCAAAAAATCCAAAACTCCAAAAGAAGCCCCGAAACCGAATGGACAACACGCAAAAATGAACGGCTCCCACGAAGGCTCCGAGGAGAAGGAAAACATAAGCAGCAGTAAACCACCGGCAGCAGACACTAACAAAGAGAAGGAACCTTCTCCTGCTCCGGTTACGGAAGCACCAGCTGCCCCAGTGGCTCCAGCAAAGGAAAAAGAATCCACTAAAAAGGAAAAGAAAGAAAAGGAAAATAAGGTGTGGAGCAAGGAGGAGCAAGCCCTCCTGGAACAGGCCATCAAAACTTATCCTTTGTCCACACCGGATCGTTGGGATCGGATAGCGGAATGCATACCAAACCGAAGCAAAAAGGAGTGTCTCAAACGTGTCAAGGAGCTGGTCGATCTGGTGAATGCCAAAAAGGAAGCTCAGACAACGGTCGCCCCGAAGCAAAAATGAAGCAATCAAATCCCCACCCTCCGTAAGGCAAATTTCTTGATGCTGCTAAATCAATAACAACAAAGGCGCAATTACGCGAATGCTGCTAAACAACAATACCTAGCTACAACTACAGTAACGACTACTGGAGCGCGGAGTAAGGCCTGGGTCCCTAGAACAAGGGGCACCCCGAATAGGCGTCCGGGAATACAATTTGCTAATTATTTTACGTTTAGTACTGTAAATAATGTCTTAAACCTGAGAATTAAATACTGCTAGAAATTCAACCGTGGTGTTGATTTTGTTTTTCGATGAGAAGTCCCCGGTATTTCTTACTTATTAAAAATTTAATTACTTGTTAATTGGCTGTTAGGCGTTTCGATTAGATAGATTGCTGTTATAAGGCTTTGTTTGTCATGTTGGCAGACTTTTTAAAAAATGATTAAATAGCAGAGTAAATTCTTGAACTTATGCCGAAGGTGTATAGCCTCACTTCGCCTTCAAGCCTTCAATCATCACAATAAAAAGGTGGATTGCTGTAGAAATCATGAACTCGAGTATAAGGTCATGGGCATAAAGATTGAAAAGAAAATGGAAGAATCTCCAATTCCAAGTAAGCACAAGGTGACGTTCACTTGAACGATATTAGAGATGGCAGAACTTTGCACCCGAGTATTAACTCATGATCATGGTAAAGTTAAAAGACTATAGTAAACTATAGTAAGTCTCTTTAATGTAAAGCAGCTGAATTAACAAAATTCTCATCACGAGCATAAACTCATGATGAAATTTTGATTATACTCACTCATTTATTTCTGAACTTATCATGATCAGGTGTATTATATTATCTACTCAAGAACCGAAAAACTTACGTATTTACCTTGTAAAAAGTATCGTTTCCAATACTAAATTTCTGATCCTCACATCAGATAATCTACTCCTCGATGCTGGAAGTGCTGGTCGACTTCACCCGGGACTACGATGCCATAAGGCAGGCGTTGCACAAAATCGACCACTACGACAAGACGAACCTGGAGGCTGCCCTGGTGGCGGTGAATAATATGTTCAAGACTCACTGGGGCAGCCAAAACTACTGCCAGATCATTTTCGTAACGGATTGTGGCGTCGGGATGGGGCCCAGCTCGCTTAAGAACACCATCATTAATCTGCAGAACTGTAAGGTGCAAGCTGGGCCAGCTGGTGTTGGGGGCCTGAAGATACCGGTGTCGGACAACCAGTGGGTAGGGTTTTCCTACCCGAGCAAGCTGACCTTTATGTGCTTAGGAAATTTGGCGGATCTTTCGTTTAAATTTGGTAAGACGTTTTTCAAACATAAATCCCATATAAAGTCTAAATCTAACATATTTTTTAAGGAACAAAACTGTACCAGCAGTTGTTGGACGTGAGCGGTCAAAATGGACAGATTTTCATTCCCAAACTGAAGAGCCTCTCGATTGAGGATCCCATCGTTGAAGAGGGAGATGACAGTGGAGGACGACAGATGAATCGCCGATGCATTCAGGACATTTTCGAGAATATGTGTGAACAAAATTACAAACAGTTCGAAGCGACGCTCCGTTGTGGAGGCTACTTCCGGTTGGAAGGGGCGATCATCATTTGGCCGGCCCCTTTGGTACGTTAAAACAGTTATTTTATTTTGGAGTAGTTTAAACTAAAAATAAAATTTTCCTCAGCCTTACACCGCGAAAGACCTTCTGGGAGCGGAAACGACACGAATCATCTCCCGCAAGTTGGAGGTGTGCGGTTTCATTAGCTTGTCGGATATTGGTTCACCTATGTCAGTAAGCAGGCACCTGATTCTACCACGATGTGACGGAGACAAGCGCTTATCGGCAAAAGATAGCAATCTCACGGCTGAAGAGAAGTTGGAAAATGACATCAAAGGATTCTACGCCAAACCGGACGGAGCGAGTGGCGGAGGAGATGACGACGATGGGCATTCGGGAGGAGACGGCACCCGAGAATCGGTTTGCGTTATGCTGCATGGAGCCCTTAAGGTCGAAAATATGGCTGCATTAGTGTTGTTAAACGACAACTGGTACGGGTTCATCTACTCGTACGCAGACGGAAAGAAGAAATCCAACCTTATGCTGAACGTTCTGCCGCCTGGTAACGACGTAGTCCCATGGTTGGGCGATTTACGATATCTAGGAAATTTGGACGATGCCTTTCCGGGTGAAAATCCTAGTTTCCCTATCAAGGCTGATAAGCGAAGCTATTCGCAGAACATTGTGGTGTGGATCCGACAGGCGGGGCTTCAATCTGACATACAGAAGGTGTTGCGACATGCGAAGAAACTGCCCGAAAAGACGCAACATTTCTACAAAGAACTTAATCGTATTAGGCGTGCTGCTCTTTCGTTAGGCTTTATCGAGCTGCTCGAAGGGCTGGCACATATTTTTGAAAGGGAGGCGGCCATGCTGGGACCGAGCAGCAGTCCCGACTGTTCTATTCAACTTAAACACGCAGCCAATGAGTTGCGGAAACCTAGCAATCGGGATCTAAAAGCCGTCATCCAGGCCATGCCGACCAAATACAATCAAGTGGGATAGTTTTATAGGTAATTCCTCAAAAAAGCGTCTTTAAATATATTTTATGTGTCAACCCCAAGTTGCAACTTTTCTGATTATCACGTTCCTTGTGTTATTGGATATCATTACAACTTAAGCCATTTAAAAGCTTCAAATTGGTGCCACATGTAACGCTACTTCACTATTTTAACATTTGAATCCAAGAGTTTAATCCGTCGAGTCCGAGTTTTTCGAACAAACGGCTCTGAAAATATCGTATGACCACGACCGAAGATTTTTTCGTCGCAGAGTATGGCATCAATTTCACGAATGGAGTATACACTGAGGTTTTTTTTATACGGATTTTCGAATAAACCCGTTTTTTTTACACGGATTTCGCGAATTAACGCGGTTTTTGAGAGGAAATATTCTAAGACTCTTCTAAGGAAACATCTTTTTGTAGTTGGGAAAATTTAGGCTCTGAGACAAAGAACGTGAAACATGAGACCTGAGACTTGGGACCTGAGACATGAGACCTGAGGCTTTAGACCTGAAATATGAGACCTGGAATATGAGACACGAGACATGAGACCTGAGACATGAGACCTGAGACTTGAGACCTGGAATATGAGACTCGAGACCTGAGACACGAGACATGAGACCTGAGACCTGAGACTTGAGACCTGAGACATGAGACATGAGACTTGAGACCTGAAACTTGAGACCTGAAATATGAGATTCGAGATCTGAGACACGAGAGATGAGAGCTGAGACCTGAGACATGAGACATGAAACCTGAGACACGAGACACGAGACATGGGGGGCCATGAGACATGAGACTTGAGACCTGAGACTTGAGACCTGAGACTTGAGACCTGAAATATGAGACTCGAGATCTGAGTCACGAGACATGAGCCATGAGAGCTGAGACATGAGACCTGAGATTTGAGACCTGATACATGAGACATGAGACATGAGACATAGGACATGATACATGAGACGATCTGAATTCCACACTGTCAAATACGCATCACTATATTCTATTATTCAAATTATCTAATTGATTTTATTTTTTATCTTAAAAATAAACGATCATTGTACGCAAATTTTTAAACAATCAGCGCTGATTTTTTAATTAAAATAGATTTTTTACGGGGATTTTCGAATTACGGGTTTTTTTACGCGGATTTTCTAATTAACGAGGTTTTTTTACTCGGATTTTCGAATTAACGCGGTTTTTTTACGCGGATTTTCGAGTTACGAAACCCCGCGTAAAAAAACCTCAGTGTAAATGTAAACACGATACTCGAAGGTAAATTTTCTACCAGAAACAACAAAGCGTCTGCTTCAATGTTGAACGGCGATTCATTTCATAGGTTTCATGAGCGCATCAATAAATCTTTCACTTTTTAATACGACTATGGAAAATTGCTTGAATGGAATCCAGAAGGACATCGAAGAAGAGGCAGATCCAGAAACTCGTTGCGGCGAAGCCTAGCCGCCGAAATACGAACTGTCGACTAGAGTCTTGACTGGGACCAAGTGAAGACGCTGGCTCCGGATCGTCAACAGTGGAGGTCTTTTAACACGGCCCTATGCACCGGAGGATCGACGCGGGAACATTAAGTAAGTAAGTAAGTATACACACTTAATCTTTTCTCCTGTGGTCGGAACGATTTCGTCCTGTATTTTCAACTGCAAAAATTATAGGACGGTTTCAGGATAGAACAGACGATTTAAGAACTGCACAGGGAAACAATTGTCAAATTCGCACCTGTAGGTTTGAGATGGCTTTAAAGTTTTTGTATAGTGTTTTGATCCTGATGTTAGCATTGCCTTATTCTTTAAGGATACAGAATAATATAGATAGAACTGCGTAAGCGAGTGGGCGAAAAAGGGCGATAAGTTTGACTGACAGATTGTGGGACGAAAGTGCTTTTGCTAAGTCTGAACAAGAATCCCACAGTTTTACCTGTAATTAGGTTCATTATTAATTTTGAACTTCTTGGTACGGTCAAAAAGCCCATAAAGAGGACAAACCTTTAAAAATTTCAACAACGAATCATCCCACGTTTCATCGTTCTTTGAAAACCATGTGGCTCTTTTATTGAACCGAACGGCGGTGTTATAAATTTTACAAGTTAAACTAACAAAGGATTTTCGGATGTATGGCAATCGAAACAATAAAATTTCATATTCAATTCAATTTTCTCTCTTTAGTTAGCATTTTTTTTTTAATTTTCGGTTTTCCCTCTTTTGTATCAATTAATCAATAATAGTCAATGCTGCTTCCTTACTCTCATATAATGACTGCACTATTGGAAGTGTATTTGTATACATGGTTGCTTACTATCTTTTACATCATTATCACTAGCATCAAACGATCGCATTTTGTTGTTTTTTTTTGCTACGTATATTTGAACAAACTAGCGTACTTTCGTACAGGGTTTGTCTTCCCGATTCTCACATCTGGGACTTCGGGATATTATTGAAGTTTTAAAATGCAGCACCTTCTTGGTGTAACATCGCTTTTGTTAAAAGAGGTTTCTGATTAAAGTGTTTTTTTTTACACCTCCGAATATTGTTTTTGTGTAGCTTCTCGTAAGTGTAATGCAATTATAATGAGGAATAATAGAATTTTACGTATATCATTTTCTTCGTTTCTTGCTTACGTTATCGAAAGTTTTGATTTTTTTCACTTTTTGTTTATTGATTCCAAAGTTTTGTTTATTTTTTGGTTTTTGTTAATTTTAAAGTTCGTATAACTTGTAAGGTATTTTGCCGAGACGGTTCGAGTTTTAGTTTATTAATTTTTTTTTGATCGTTTTTACAATCATGTGGCGTTTGTATAGCAAGAAAATTTGTTTGTTGAAGCCAAAAGTTTGTACAAGCGTATTTCAAATTTATTTCGAGAAATAATAAATGGATAACTAGTTCAAAAAATCAGTTTTTAAGATTTGTTGATAATTTCGGAACTTTCAGTAGAGCAACCTAATTTTTTTACCGCGATATCTCTTTAACATATTTATCCGCTTTTAGTTTTTTTTCAAAAATTAAAAATTCATGTTTTGAGCAGGAAATTTATGAAGCAAAATAATATGTTTCCAATTGTTGTATTTAAAGAAGCCTATATTTTCTCATTCTTATTTTACCTTCTCTAAGTATATATATTTGAAATCATTTTCATCTCTATGTACAAATATGTCCATCCATGCCCTCTGGTAGAACATGCGAATTGCTTTTTCGTTTAGGTTAGTTTTTTTTTGTTTGTCAACTCTCATCGATCAACGTGGGACGACGTTTCGCCCCCAAAATTTGTATACTTCTTCAAGGTTATGGAACTGAAATCTCCCGTGTTCTCGGTGTCGTAAATAAGCTAATAGAGGATTAAAAATAAAACACATTGACTCTTCTTTGTTCGTTATCATTAGTTACGTATACAGTTTCGGTCAGCATTTTTTTCTGCTCAGACAATTGGCATTCGGTTTCCACGTGTTTAGGTTGTTTTTGTTTTGTTTAGCTACTAAAGTACAATAACTTATATGTTGGGTACTTAACATACTTGTGTAAAAAATCGGTATACCTTTTATTCTTAACGAATATTTCGCTTGGTTGTTTTTCATCCTGTGCTTGACTGTTGCCTACATAAAGCTTACTTAACATCTCCCTTTCTCTGCTTATTTTTACTTGTATTCTCATCAATTTCGCTCCTCGGAAGCCTTTTTGTCATGTGTCACGCGTGACAAATGATGATAGGAATATTTTACGTATTTCTGTTTTGGGTGGACTGATTTTGTTGCTTTACTTCTCAGCTTGAGTAAGTAAGTGTTATCCCAGCTGTTGCTGTTCGTTATCGAGCATTCGTTTTCTGTTGGTTTTTTTTTATTTCTTTTTGTTTGCAAGAGATATGAAAAACAAATAAATCTATTATCACAGGCTTAATTCTTACACTTTCGCTTCAGAACTTTTTAGTAGTATTGTTGTTTTTCACTGGTTTTATATTCTGAATCGTTACTTAATAAGGGATTTGGTTTTTTGGATAGTTTTTATAGTTATTGTTAAAAATAATTGTGTCACTTTGCGTACTTTGAACTCTTAACGTAGGTTGTCAGGGTATTGATGATAGTAGGGATATCCCGAGCAAACCCGGGATATGTTTCAAGGATCAAGACGATGGAAGTCAACAAGTTGAGAAAGTGAAGTGTTTCCAGTAGTATTGAGATGAGTTGAAAATATTGACTTATTAGCTCAAAATTTTGACAATTTTGACAATTTTGAAAATTTTGACAATTTTGAAAATTTTGACAAATTTTTACAATTTTGACAATTTTTGCCAATTTTAACAATTTTAGCAATTTTGGCAATTTTGGCAGTTTTGACAATTTTGACAATTTTGACAATTTTGAAAATTTTGACAAATTTTTACAATTTTGACAATTTTTGCCAATTTTAACAATTTTAGCAATTTTGGCAATTTTGACAATTTTGGCAATTTTGACAATTCTGGCAATTTTGACAATTTTGGCAATTTTGACAATTTTGAAAATTTTGAAAATTTTGACAGTTTTAATAATTTTGACAATTTTTACATTTTTGACATTTTTATCAATTTTGACAATTTTGACAATGTTGACAATTTTAAAAATTTTATTAATTTTGACAATTTTGGCAAGTTTTGACAATTTTCACATTTTTGACATTTTTGACAATTTTGACAATCTTGACAATTTTGACAATTTAACAATTTTGTGAATTTTGACATTTTTGACAAATTTTTACAATTTTGACAATTATGGCAATTTTGACAATTTTGGCAATTTTGTCAATCTTGACAATTTTGACAATTTCGACAATTTTGACAAGTTTTGACAATTTTGGCAATTTTGACAATTTTGACAATTTTGACAATTGTGACAATTTTGACAATTTTTACATTTTGACAATTTTGGCAATTTTGACAATTTGGCAATTTTGACACTTTTGAAAATTTTACAAATTTTGGCAATTTTGACATTTTTGACAATTTTGACCAAGGAATATTTAAAGAAGGTAGTGCCAAGGCAGCCCTGCTTTAGTATTGGTACAGGCTGAGAAGTCACAATCACCACAAATCTGTTAATTTACTAGGAAACTTGTCTTTTTCGCTGATATTTCAAAGAATCTACTGGAATTTTCCACTTTGAAAACATGTTATTGTAGAAGGATTCTTGCTCTTCAAGATCGGTACAAAAAAGTTGTATTTCCGAATAATTTTTCTATAAAATAGACCACCGAAGTTAGAAAAAATGGTGGATTTTCACCACTGTAATTTGCAAAACTTTAAAATTATTTCAAAGTCTTCCATGAAATTGTTCA
Source organism: Uranotaenia lowii (assembly GCF_029784155.1). NCBI lineage: Eukaryota > Metazoa > Arthropoda > Insecta > Diptera > Culicidae > Uranotaenia > Uranotaenia lowii. The sequence continues at coordinate 12,365,031 of NC_073693.1, forward strand.
AGTCAGTGCTTTTTAAGCTAACAATCAGTCGAACACTCAATATCTACCAGCTAGACGTTTCAAAAGCTGATTTTTCTTCATTTTTGAACGTTTTAGCTTAAAGGCGACATTACATTCATTAATAAAATAAGGAAAAAAAACATAATGCAATCTTCAAAGGACCAAAAAACTTCATAAAATTGTGAAAAAAGGCCTTACAACATAATCGAAATGAAATTGGAATTCATTTTCGTTCGAAAACGCGTTTTCTTTGAAATTCCTTCCATTCTCATATAAATTTTCGATACAATCGTTTTTGTGACGTCACAAAAAAATCCAATATGGCTCTCGGCACTACCTTATTTAAATATTCCTTGAATTTTGACAATTTTGATAATTTTGACATTTTTGACATTTTAACACTTTTGACATTTTTGACAATTCTGACAACGACAGGAATATGAAAAAAGGTAGGGTTATCACTTCGACTTTTCTTAATCCATGTTGAAAATGCCTTTTTTGAATTGTATTGAAGTGTATTATTGCTTATTTTTGTTGGAAAAGTCTGCTACCGAGTATGCTTAGAAAATAAAGGAATTGCTAGGAGATTTGGCGAGCGATTGCTTCAGATTTGGGCTTTATTCATACCAAACTAGCTTGTTCTAAAACTAAAAGCTCCTGACTGAGAAAACAGCTGTCAAAACAACCGTTATTCATAACAACTGAAGCAATTGCTTTGAGCGACTGCTCGACTGCACGATTTAGTTTAGCAAAAGCTATTACTAGGTTTTTTTCATACCACCTATGGTGCTAAATCTGCATAAAGAAATTAATTTTCTGGTATCCGCTGGCTTCAAAATAAGGCCATTTGCAAGAAACTCTTGACCACCCTATACTGTTGTTTGGAGGTTGAGACCCCAGAATCCCAGACATACACCCTTATTCTCGTTTTCGATCGAATGGCATTCGTTCGAAAGTTAGGCAAATTCGTATTCTTTTTTTTTTTTTTTTTTGTAAATTATTTATTTGAAACGGCTCATACCTTTAGGCTTTAAGGAGCCAAACTCGTTTTGTTTGATTACAATTGTGTACTTAGATCTAGTTCACTTTTTTTTTTTTGAAGAAAAAGAAAGATAGAAAGGGAAATATGAAAATAAAGAGAATTATAGTCGAAGATCGATAGCTTTTAGGAAAAGGTATATCTCGAACATATAGTCCAAGTCCATCATACCTAATACATCCCTCACTGGAACGTCGGGTGGTTTTCCTCGGGCCCGAAGGGAATCTATAAAGTTCGCTCTGGCGAATAGGTGGTCCTCACACGACCAAACATGGTCATGTCGATGTCATGGTAACCTAGACCACATCCGCATAAATTGCTGCCAGCAATATTTAAACGATAGAGTACCGCATTCATGGAATAATGATTGGACATGAGACGGGAAAATATACGAATAAAATCCCGAGTCAGGTTCAATCTATTAAACCAGGGTTTAAGGCTTACCTTTGGGATAATCGAGTGGAACCACCGACCCAACTCATCCTCGTCCCATCTACGCTGCCAGTTGACAAGAGAGTTTCTTCGAGCCAAGAAGTAAAATTCGTTGAATACGATTTCACGCTGGTAAATGTTGCCTTCCATCGCACCCACTTTTGCAAGGGAATCTGCCCTCTCATTGCCTGCTATTGAGCAATGTGAGGGGACCCAGATAAAGGTGATAGAAAAGCAACGTCTTGATAAAGTGGTCAATATATCTCGTATCATTTCGAGGAAGTACGGCGTGAATTTTCCTGGTTTTATAGAGCGGATTGCTTCAACAGAGCTGAGACTATCAGTTATAATATAGTAGTGTTCAATAGGTCGTGTGGCAATACTATTCAAAGCCCAGTGAATAGCTGCTAACTCTGCAACATATACAGAGCATGGTGACTGGAGACTGTGAGATGCGCTGGATATTTCGTTGAACACTCCAAATCCTGTTGTTTCCTCTATAAGTGATCCATCGGTAAAGTACATTTTATCAGCATCGACGTGTCTATATTTAGCTTCGAAAATTCTTGGAATCAGAAGAGGACGATGCGGATCCGGGATTCCACGAATTTCCTGCTGCATAGACAAATCAAACTGGACAGAAGAATGATCGTAGTCTGGGCTACAAACACGAGTTGGAGAATACGAAGAAGGGTTTACCTGCATTGACATGAGGATATGGTATATAGACATAAATCTGGTTTGAACATTTTGCTCAAGTAACCTTTCGAAATTTACAATCACCAATGGGTTCATGACCTCACACCTGATGAGGAACCGAAGTGATAGTAAATTGAATCGATCTTTCAAAGGGAGTATTCCTGCCAAAACTTCAAGACTCATGTTGTGTGTTGAGGGCATACAGCCCAAAGCGATACGGAGACAACGGTATTGGATACGCTCTAGTTTGATGAGGTGAGTTTTGGCAGCTGACTGGAAACAGAAGCTACCATATTCCATAACGGATAGAATAGTTGTTCGATACAATTTGATAAGATCTTCTGGATGGGCTCCCCACCAGGTGCCAGTAATTGATCGGAGAAAATTGATTCTTTGTTGGCATTTTCCTTTCAGATACTCAATGTGGGCTCTCCAGGTACACTTGGAATCAAACCAAACCCCAAGATACTTGAAACTCCTCGATTGAGTGATCGTTCTGCCTAGGAGTTGAAGCTTAGGTTGAGCAGGAAATTCGTATTCTTGTTTTCGTTCGAACGAATGAAAACAGTTCGATTTTTCGAACATAGTTCGAACGAACAAAACGTTGCATTCCCATTTTCGTTCAAACGTATTTTCTCTATGGGCCGACAAACGCGAGTCTGATACTGCGAACCGTTTGAAGTGAAATTAGTGAAATCTTATACCGATTGTGGAATTTTGTATTGTGGTTGGAAATACTAAAATTATTATCAGTTGAAATACGAAACCGTATGTTTCTAAATACATTTTCAAGACGAAAGAAATTTTCATTTAGTCATAGTTTTAAATCGTTCCTATCTTTCCCTCTCCAGGAATTTTCTTCAGCATCACAAAATCAGCTTTGCGTGCTCGGAATCTACTCGACATTCGAACGAATGGTTGTGTTTTTGTTGAATTAGTACACGGAAAATAATAAAAAGGTAAAATTTACCGAGATAAAAAGGTAAATGCTTGTGAAATCCAAAAAGGTAACTTTTACCTCACCGAGGTGAAACTCACCTCACAACGAGGTAAAGTTTACCTGAATCGAGCAGACAAAAAAGGTAAAATTCACCTAGAAAAAAAGGTAAAAAAAAGGTGCTTTCTACCTCTTCGAGGTAAAGCTTACCGCGTAGCAAGGTGAAATTGACCTGGATTGCGCTGAACAAAACGGTACAATTCACCTCGAAACAAAGGTAACTATTTTCCGAACCCGTTTATTGACGTTAAGTTGTTTTTTCATTCAGGAATAAGTTTTGTTTCGTGCGCAATACGTGAAAATAGAAGCAGAAAGGTAAATTTAGCATTAGATTTCATTTTGTTGTGCTGGTTCTCATCATAAAACTATATTACAGATTGGCCTACTGAGCTACGAAGTGTTTTCCTCATCATTCCGGAACAGCCAATATTATCCCCCAGTTGGTCGGATGAGTCGAACGGAGAAGGAACGAAATGTGCTAATTGTAGGAGGATTCAGCGGCCATGGTGGACACGGAAAAGGCAGCGTTGATGGCCGAGAGGGTGCAATAGTCCCAAGTAACCAAAAGTCTCATAGATACTTAATCCTGTAGTACATTAAAAGTTCACATTTGGCTGTAAAAGGTCCTCGAGAGAATTAAATATAAGTGCTTGAATCGGACTTCTGAACGAACATAAAAAGTCTAAAAAAGTACCATAGATCATTTTTGTGCGTTCCAAGTACCTTTAAAAATCCAGGATTCAATTTGGACTATCGGGCTTCGTTACGAACTTCTTACGAACTTTTTGGATCCATGAAGAACTTGTTACGAACGTTTTGGTTCCATGAGGAACTTCTTAAGAACTTCAATGCAAACGTATACATTATTTACAAAAAATAAAAGAATGGTAGGTTTTACTATCTCCGTCGGCGATTAGAACAAGAATGATGTTAGGAAAAGAACATTGGAATGGAAAAGTCCAGGTTCATAAGTAAATGATACTAAGGGAATATTTTACTAAATCCAAAACAAGTTTCTGCACCAGCTTTCCACAAATTCTTTACTTTTAGAACATTAATAATCCATAGTTTTGTTTTTGAGCCAAACAAACAAAAAAATCAAATTTTTATTCAAATTTTGTTTTCAAATTGTTTTCAATGATAGTATATATTCACACCGAATCATATTTTATCATTTTCCTTAATTTTCTTCATGAAGGAGCAGCTTTACAGACGAAGCGGAGCGGCCTAAAGCAAGGTCTCCACTGGTTGGTAGGTACCGGGAGAAGCCCTCATATGAGAAAAACTTAAAACTATGCGACTTCTGATTTTTTTTTCAGGCCTATTTGAAGAAATTTGTTTTTTGATTTAATCCAACAAGAATCTAAAATTTGAAAAATATCGTTAGTGGCACAGAACAAATAAAACTCATTTTAAAAAACCATACTAATTCACGAGCTCAATATGGCTTTCCATTTGCTGTTGCAGAAAATTTAAACTTGGAAGAGATATCGCAGCACATTATTGGTTCTTCTTTTTTAAACTAGAACTTGAAACAAAAAAGTAAGGCACACATTTTACAAAAAGCAAAATCAAACATTTAAAAACTTACGTTTAATCACAAACCATGCGAGTCCGCTTTGAAAATAAATGATGCATTATTTGATGGATGCAAATGTTCACATTTTAAATACTAAGCCTACTCGAAAAAGGTGATAAACCAGAGTTAACTTTGAATAGAAGTTTTAGATAACATCAATCTAAGTATTGGCTATGGTACAGAGGTAGCATGTTCAGTTTTCACCAAAAAGGTTCAGGTTCAAATCTTCATGAAAATTGTAAGTATAAAATTCATTTAGAGTAACGGGAATAGTAGGTATAATAAAAATGAAATGAATAGAATTTCAATGGGAGAGGGGGGTAAAGTAAATACCCCTACAATACTTTTTGAAAAAAATCTTTTTATTCAAAATCTCATGCAATGGCTGAATAGCCTTCTACTCAGCTTTGATTTTGAGACTTTAAAGTATCAATAAGAACTTAAATTTTAAGCTGAGTAGAAGGCTATACAGCCCGGAAACAGGGCTGAGTAAGCTTCTGAAAGACCGTTTTATGGAACTTTTGGTTACTTGGGAGTGTTTTCCTCCGTCAAAACGGAGCATTCGAGAAAAAAACGGAGAAGAACATTATTAAAACATAGATTTCCAAAACATTAATGACATAGGTAATAAAAAATAAAAATTAAATCTTGAATGAATTTGTGTCTTTGTTTCATTTAATTTAGTGAATAAGCAGAACCCTTTAAGATAGTGAATGGGAAACCGGTAGAATGTACCTTTTCGCTCAGTGTATCCCAAAAAGGTAAAATTTACCTTTTTTCTAGGTAAAAAGAAAAACGGTACAATTCACCTTTTGGCTACGTGAAATGGTAAAATTTACCTCGAAAGAGGGGTGGAAAAAAGTACCTCGCTACTCGGCATATTTTACCTTTTTATTATTTTCCGTGTACAATATCGTATAAGAAAAAAAATTCTAGAGAGTAAAAACTTAAATTTATTTCAATAGTTTTTAATTTGCAGATCGAAATTCAGTACCACACGTCTGTTAAGACGGGGCAAATTTTCACCAGCAACAACCATAGCACCACTACCACCGCCGGCTGTTATCGGCCTTGACTCGTTGAAATTTTAAAATTGTCTAGATATCACCGGATTTTTCTTACATCTGCTGCTGTTGATGCACTTTTCTGGTTCGGTTGCTAAGTCTTATAGCTGTTTCCCTGCAGTCCTCCGCCCCGACAGTCACAAATTTCACAAAATCACACAATTTGTTTACTTTTAATTGGCAGACGAGAAATGTCAATGCTGCCAAAAAATTTCGAAGTTCATCTGGTAACACCAACATCGAACGTATCGCATTCGAACGAAAACAGGAATAGCTTTTTCGAATTCGTTCGAAAGTATCCGTTCGAACGAAAGGCAGATACGCCGTAAACCAGAATAAGGGTGATAGTGTGATTTTTGGGTACCCTACTATCCATGCGATACTTTTTAAGTTTCTGAGAAGGTTTTTACTTAATGTTTGCCTTCAGAAGTTCTTGGGTTTGTGAAACTGGATTTGATCTCAATTGTCTACCAAGTTTAATGATCCTGCGTTTTTATAAAACTTGGCAATGCTTTGCTGGAGTAGGAGTTTTATGTTGCCAATTGACCCTATACGACATCAAAATTTCCCTTTAATCGATGATTATACACAGTTAGCGGAAATCGCCGAAACCAGTAGGTATATTTTTACCGAATTTTCAACATGTGGAGTACATTAACCAGTTTGATATTTTTTTAAATGACTGAGTGACTGTAATTATGCAAAGTACCCATAGTTTGTGCGTCAAAAAAGGTGTACTGAACAATCTGCTAAAGTAGCTGCAGCTCGGTTGCTTTTACCGAAGTATCGTAATACTTACCGAAAAACGAATTAAGCATTTTTATCACCAAAATTTCGGTAAATTTTGACTGAACTTTTGGTAATTTTTACCGAAATTTCGGTAATTTTAACCAATTTACTGAATGTTTCCAGAAAAGTCTGTAAATTTAATCGAACAAACAGTAAAATTTCGGTGAATAACTGGTCGGTAGAACAAATTACGAACTCATAGATTACTAGTTAGCGTGAATTGCTTTGTTGATTCGGGATAAGAGTTTCGATGTTCGTCGGTTTAGCTTTGTACCGATTTTAGTCCAGTTGGCCAAAGAAGAAGGTTTCAGCTGATCCAAAAAGGTTTCGACCGCACTCTTTCAAATATTTACTTTGTTTCGTTGCTCCCTTGTTTTACAAAAACACGCAGGTGTGCGCGCGCGTGTCTATCAGTACCATTATCATAATCATTCAATTAACGTCCTGCTAATGCGACAATTTAGATTCGAAATTGAAGTAAACAGTACAGGTACCTACGGAAAAAGGTGAGCAATCGAAGAGAGTTAAAAAACGAAACAAAATAGTACACAACTCGACGAAACCCTTCTCACCAAATCAATATGTAAATAATATTTATTCAATGTTGGTTATAACATCCACCTCCTAAATTTAGTCACCCCGGTTGACTGTTGGTCGGAGATTGTTTTCTGTCGTTTGTCGTTGCCGTTTTCTGATTGAGTTACGCGTAGCGAGCGATTCGAATCCGGTTCGAAGGACCATCAGCTCTCAACTCAAACGAAAAAATCCCCCGGCAAACAAACAACCTCATTATTTGTAATAAATATTAATCAATTCAACTCGACGGGCATGATCGCGCGAATTTACCGGCGTTAATGATGTTTATTTCCGATGGAATGGTTACTTTCCACACGAGCCCTGTGTCCTTGCTTCGCGAGTTTGACATCTGCTGTCCCATTTGGTTTACCCGATGCCGGTTGTTGAAGGGAGAAATTGAAACAAAACCGAAACATACGACGGAAAAACAACAACAGCTCGACGAATACGATTTCAACTTTCGAAGGAAGGGAAGGGGTGTGGCACTCTCATTAATTAATTATCATATTTTCATCATTTTCTCCTCGTGATTCGAGCAGCCAAATTCGGCCGATTCCATTGCCGATGTCATAATTATTTATAGGAAAAACACACTCCTCGAGGTTTGCTCTTTTTATCGTGGTTCTTGGCAGTTCATACGTACCTGTGTATTGTCCCTTTTTTTATTTGAAATTAAATTCATTGAATTACAGGTTTCGTAACAAGAAGAAATAATTTGATTCCTTTCTTGATGTTCCAAAAAAAAACGGCAACGAAAAATTTCAAACGGGACCCATTTACATTATCACGTGCTTTGACCATTCTCATAACCTCACATTCGCGTCGATTTGGGTTCGAGTTTTGAGAGTTCACGTGCTCGATGCCTTCGGAAAACAAAAAAAAAACAAACGCACAAGGGGAAACAGGGAAGAGGGGCGGCGCCAATGTTTAATGAATGGCAAATACCAAACACAAACAATAACCGACGACGAAAGTCAGCAGCAGCAGGGACCGCTTTTGTTTACAAATGGTTTTTCTATTCAAATTAATGTGTTTGATTTGAATTTCACACCCCCCTGACAGGGGACTGAAAGGGAGCAAAGAACACTGAACGTCGTCGTCAGCTTTTGGCTTTCATTAGATTTTATCCTACGACACCGGGGGAGGGCAGGGGATAATTTAAACAATAGTTAAGATTTGTTTGGAAATGAAAAATGGCACCGTTGACACATTTAGAACCCGGGAATGTTGTCCAGAAAATCGACCATGTCACACTACATTATGAATCTGATTCCTAAGGAAATTTTTTCCTGACATTATTTGGCCTGGATTCGACCAGACCGAACTGAACGCCAATTTGAAAAAAATTGAGTTATGTATTGCAGCGGATGTAAAACATAATAAACTATCTGTCCAATGAAAATCAGAACATTTGTCCTATTTTTTCTGATTTTATTAGAAAATTTCAATGTTGCAGACAGTAGAAATGGCAAAAATGCGTTGCGCCAAAGTGAACTGAGAGCACCCTTAGAGGTTAAGACAAAAATTCTGTTTTGGTCATGAAAACTGATTTTGTGCGAAAAAATCTTATGTGTGTTGGTTTTTTCGATTCAAAACAGTTCTTCGGCTCGTCACGAATTAATATCTGATAAATTAAATGATAAAAAACGTTCCCGTGGATAAAAACTTTATATTTCGGATTGTAAGCATTTGTTAAAATTTCGCTCCGCCAGACTGAACCGAATCCCTTGAGTTTTGTTTTCCAATTTACTCAAGGGGATGTTAGAACTTTTAACATTTTACGATAAAAGATACTTTATTTTATTGCTTACTGTCGTTCAGAACGCAACCGGTAAGTCACATTCAAAGATATTCCGGATTTCAAAAGTGCGAAATTTGTATGGCTCGGTTCACTCTGGCTCAACGAAAAAAAAACTTTTTCCAAGCATCAGCCATACTCGTTGGGTGCTGCTCGTAAAGCGCCTATTAGTAGGCTCCTACGTTCAGAACAAATGACCCAGGCAAATGTTAGCACATGGCAATTTTTTCAACATTTTGGTTCGACCAGAGTGAACTGGGTGCAAACATATTGCTATTAAAATTCAGTTTTCGGCTTATAGTGTAATCAGAAATCGACCAGTATAGCTTCCACGGCTTTATAAGAGTCTAAATGTGATGGTAAAATGATTAAATGAGATATCTAATAAAATGGTATCAATTGGTAGGGCTGTGAACTTTGAACTCGATTTTCTTGAAATCAAGTTTATGGCGTTCAGTTCGGTCTGGTCGCATCCCGACCATTTAGATTGAAGAGAAAAATTGCAATTTCCACTGTAATATGTGTTTTGAGCCTACTAGGTTGAAAAATTCTAATCAAAGCAATCAAAAGATTCCTTTTGATTAAAAAAAAGGATTCAAAAATCGAAGAAAAATGTCAAAATCATGAATTGACGATAGAAGGACAAAATTATTCTTTATAACTTTTTGAGATTTGCAACTGATTAGCCTACTTATAGGCGAAACTTTTCAAATTGAGGACATCAAATATTTTTGCCCTTGATGATAGAATTAAACTGTGGCTTTTTCAAAATGCTTAAAAAAATTCCAAATATTTGTATCAAATTAGGAAACCATTAATATTAAAAGCCCAACTGCAGCTAATGGCCGGCAGTCGGTTTGCGATGAATATTTAAAGACAGAAACATACTCGTCTCAATTAATACCTCCTCGTCAATAATGGACAACCACAAATACGCATATGAATAATTGAGCACGCAAAGTTTAGCAAAGTGACACGTTTGCGATTTGATTAGTAGATAGCTAGTAGGTTTGAAATGGTTGGAAAATTGTTTCGGTTTCTGTTTCTGTTTTGTTGACTTGACTCTGTCCATCCCAGCTGGATTACCTAATAATTGCTGCTGGGGGATGCGATTTGCTGCAACCCAAAATTCTTGCTTGCTCTAGCAAAAAAAAATATCTCTCTCACTCCTAACAACTCAGTTAAAAATTAACTACAAACTATATCGTATAACCGGTTGCAATTACGAATAGGGAGATACGAACTGATGAAAAAAAAACGAACTAGACTCGGTTGTTTGTTTGTATGGCATTTGCGTTGCACTTCGTATACGTAAAAAATGGGGAAGTCTAAAATAGTAGTATACCTCTATTTGTGGTAAGCACATTGCACTTTTTCTTCAAGTTTTTCATTTGTTTGTGTTTTTTCTTCATAGTTTCTCTCACATTTTCGCTTAGTATACATTAGTTACGTATTTTGAGGTTTTGGTTTCACATTTCAGTAAATATTTTTTCTAGTTTGATTCATCCTCGGGACTTACGTGCGATTTCTGTTGTTTTTGTTGTTTTCTTGTAGTCGTTGCTTTTGGAAGCAATCTGAACGGAAGTCATCTTGAGGGTGGCACGATCCACATTGGAACTGATGTTTTCGATGTTGCCCTCGATCATCAGCGGATTTGACTGGTTGGAGTGGAAGTTTGGATTCGTTGCACTTGGCTATTTGTTCTAAGACTTTTGGTAACTTTGAATGGGAACTTTTAGACAACAGTCACTTGATGCGTGAAATAATCTGTGAAAATAAAAAAAAAATGGTCATATTCACATTCCATCCAGAGGACAAGTAGTTTTACATACCTGAACTGGTCGATTTACTTATTGGGTTGCTGGAGTGGACGACGTTTAGTACTGATGAACCAATCATTGACCTAGTGATAAGAAACAGAAAATATAGATCATTTAACAAACATTTCGGAAAGATTTTGATTGTAGCTTACAGTCTATTTAAAATTCAATTAAAAGTAGGGTAGAAAATTCTCTAGCTGATCCTGTTTAATCGATCGAAGATTTAAATTCGATCGAAGCCACATTTCAAAACCCCACTTACAAAATCATTTTGAGTTAAAATTTCGATTAATAATGAAAAGGTAGATAACATTCCTGTGAATAACAAAAATTCTTTGGAACAATATGAAACGAGAAAAAGCAGTTAAGAAATTCTGAAAGTGTTTTACATCAACAGTGCCCAAAAGCCTCATTAGGTACGAGTCTAATTGCAGTTACTCTTGGGCGCGATCAAGCAGACATAGGCTCAGGAGGCAACTAACTAGTTAACTGACCTATATCACAAGCCCATTTTTTTTGTAATTCAAATCATGAAAAATGTAAAGTTTTTTTTTCTATAATATAGATGTTAATTTTTATTTCTTTGAAATTTTTAGTTCAAAATGCAATTTAAGTGTCCACTGAAGAGGAGCGAATGTCCTAGCTCGAAACGTATCTGGACGACTTGTAAAAACGTTTTAATCATCCTAAAACTCGCCGAAAAATGTCGATTAATTAATTCACAAACCGCCTTTATCGTCTCTCCATCCATGGGCGATGGAATCGAAAAGTTATTCTTTCGCTCCTTAAGAAAACCCTGTAAGATCTGTCAAAAATAGGGTTAAATTTTAGCTGCATCCAACTTGCACTATTTAATGCAAAATCAACACGCAAATTCGGCATCGCTTCCATCACTTAGGACTTGGTAGGATGTGGCCGAGTGAAGAGCATGTGTTTTTCTGTTCTGTTTTTGTAAGAATTTCAATTGTTTTATGACTGTTTTCACGAGGTGGTTTCAGATATTTAGATAAGACAGTTTTTTTCCTTTTATCCCTAATTTTTTTCAAATCTTTCCCGAAATGCATTTTGCTTTACACAAGACAGTTTGTTTCGTTTGTGATCGAATGAAAACAAAACAAACTGAAGACTAAAAACTAAAATTTCAAAGAAAAACCTGGCATTACTAATATTTTTTGTCTATCCCAGTGGTTGTATTTAGTTGAGAATGAATTGATCAACCTTCTCTCGCTCAACGCTTTACTCGGAAGCAAAGGTTGCTTTGAGGCAGCGAAAACGACAAAACAGATTATGCATACGCTCTCAACATGGCCCGCCTTCACGAAGCAATATACATTCGAGGCAGCGAATCCAAAAAACCAAACGAATGTCTCTCACTCATCTCCTGTTACATTCTTGAGGGAACCGAATTCAAAAGGCACAGCAAACCCGAGTCTCCTCGTTTGTGCCTGGATCGAATACCCGAGGTTTTTCTGCTATTGCTATTATTGCACAGCAACCGCACGCAGGCAGCTAGTTTTTTCGTTTCTTTTTCCTCCCCCCTCCTTGCTCCATACGTTGCGGGCCTATGCAATGCAATAAGTTCGGTTGTTGTCGTTGTTGCCTCAACCTTTGCGGCGAGGTTGAAGATGTTCTCCTCAACGACAGCTATCGGCTTGAGTCCATCAAATTCAATAACGTAAATGAGTATGTGTGCCTCGCCTACTTCATGCATCATGTAGCAACCGAACGTTGAGAGAGTTCGTTCGGGGCAGCAAACGAATAGTGTCTCTCAGAGCAGATCCTCCTCATGGGGGGAGATTTGAATGAATGTATATGTATCGTCTCCTGTATTACTATGCAAGGCCTCAAAGTGTGTATTTTGAGAGCCTCTGATGAGAAAATTGGTGAGGATTTCAATCACTGGTCTATCCTTAAATTACAACATCTATTTATGAATATATCCTAACTCGTTTATGTAAACAAATAGTTTTATTAAAAACCAATCAGCGTTAGATTTGTGGTACGCCATCTACACTCGGTCTCCGCAAAACAAACTATCGCATGTGCTGCACTTGCGTCTATCGACTATTTACACGGACTTGGCCGGCGTCGTTATTGGTTCATTTGAAAGAAAGGTTTCCTCAAAACTGTACAGTAATATTGTATTGCTTGTTCCCAGCAATCTCTAACTTGGTTCATTGTGCAATGTTGATCTGAATCAAACACAGAATGCAACCATTATGCCATTGGCCCATTGATAGCAAGCTCAAGCTCAAGCTCCATCCATTGCAGTTTGGCTAATGAAACTATCAATTTTATTTCATTTTCTATATACAGATGTAAAAAAATTAGAAAATAAATTAAACATGAGAAATGCTTGGCGGCCCGTATGACCATGTTCAAAGAGCCGAGGGTATCCAGCGCCTTAAAATTAAAAAAAATCGATTACTCTCTGGAGCCACCTCATAAGTTTAAAATTATGCAGTTTAAAAAATTTAACTTGTTATATTCCATTAATATAGTTCCAAAAAATTGTCAAATGAAAAAAGACAAAGAAATAAAAAGGAAAATGTATTTGGAGTTTTAAAACATCGTGGTCAGGGAAAAGAAGGTAAATTTATGAATGTTGTGACTAAAGGTAAAATTTATTTTTTTAATATATTGTTAAATTGTTTTTTAAATCGGTTTTGGCTGATAAAAACACAACGCTTTTGTTTTTAAATCGTACTGTACTACCGTCGGAAGAAAAATTGTCACACGTTTAAATTTAATATCTTTTAACAGGTTGGTGTCTGGTCGGCTTATTTCAAAATTTTTGTTTGTCAAAAGGTGGGGTGGAAAACAGATGGTAGAAATAGAAGGTAGGTCAGATAATTTTTTTTTTTATTAATATTTCAAGTATTAATAAATTAATGCAAGTATTAATAAATAAATAAATTTCAAACATGTGTATCAAACTGAAGTGAAACAAACCAAAATATCATGTCAAAATTTAACATGTGGCAATTAACTTCTTCATAACTTCTTCAATTTTCAACCGAATTTGATAAATAACCACATGAAATCTTTGTTTTGATTTGATATTTAAGGTCAACAGAAAATCAGATTTTTAAAATGTTACCAACGAGTCTAAAACTTTCGATAAAACAAAATTAAATCCAAAAAATGTTTTTAGAAATTCACTAAAATCAACAATAATGTTGATCATATGATTTTAATCGCCGTAATTTGTATGATTATAATTTTAATGGCATGTGCGGCGGAATGAAAACTAGAGAGAATTTATTTTATAGAATTTGAAAGAAAGGTGGATAGACAGGCATTAGTGCGCCAATAGGAGAAAGCTTGATAGGTGTTGAAATTTTAGGCTAGAGGGCATGTTGATGAAAAGCTCCCATGAATTGCTCCCGCCTTTGCTCTGCATTAGCTAACTATACATGAGAAACCCATTAAAATTATAATCATACAAACTACGGCGATTAAAATCATATAACAAATAATCATTGGCAAAAAGAAAAAATTATCTCTAGTTTTCATTCCGCCGCACATGCCATTAAAATTATAATCAACTAGCTGATCCCATACGAACTCCGTTTCGCTTTCAACTTGTTGTATGAATACGCCAATTGTCAAGCATTTTCCAGATGCACTTCCGAAATCATTGTTTAGTTATTTTTGCAAAAATATTGGACGTTCACTTTTCTGTCTTCTGCTACTAAATTTGAAATCAGAAATCAATTGAACGTGCCAAAAAATCACCGTGTATGAATTTCGACTCGACAGTTTCATAACAACGCAATTATTGTCAAAAAGTTCAACCCCTTCAGGTGGCCTCTTATACAATCTTTGATATCTGTAATCAATTTCCTTCCCTCAAAACTTCCGTATGCAAATTTTCAAAGCAATCTATTGCATAGTAATGTCAATATTGCTAAAAGCAGTGGAAAACTAATGGACGACTCCTGTCGTAGACCCCTGGCAAAACATTTGACAACTATAATCGATTGTCCGTCCCTGAAAACTACCGTGTGCCAATTTTCATCCCAATCCGATGTATGGTAACGACGATATTGCAAAAATATGGAAACGTTAATATGGACGCCCACCTTTTGCCGGCCCCTTACCCTGAATTCAATACCTGAAATCGATTGCCCGTCCCTCAAAACTCTCGTGTACAAATTTTCATCCCAATCCTTCATCTTTTCATGAAAAACATTTTTTACACCCATCATTTTTTAGGAAGCTTGAATAGATTTGTCTTAATAGTTTTATCTTCGAAAGATTAAACTGCTTTTTTATCTTTTCCATCCCCTATCTAATGAAAATATTTGTTGAAGATAATCCCACTTTTCAATATGGATGATCTCCCTGTAAAATGGTATATTTAAGTTTCATTTAATTAGAAATTTCTTAAAAACCTCCGAACTTTTTTGAACCATGTTGAAAACCCACTTTGTATGTTTTTTTTTATTTGCTTGTATGTATTTTTTCGCTTTTCAATTTCGCACTGTTTTATTATTAGTTTATCTTAAATGTTGAAAGTTCTACTAATAACTTTTTGAAGTTATCAACAACAAATCATCTCGGACACACCATTTTTATATTATGAAAAAGGTTTTTTTAGTTCTGTTATTTTTTCATGGGTACAAACATCCCATTAAGAGATGGTAGAATCGACCACATTTTTCATCAATGATAACTCAAAAGTTAGAAATTGGCCAGTAAAATAGAATTGTATAAAACTCAAAACCTCAAATTTCATTATGTTATCAATTTTCTAATCCCCCATTAAAATTCCAATTGAAGCGTTAAAATCGCAGCCGTGAACTTATAAACTCTGAATCTAAAAAAATTTTCTTTCTCTATGAGGAATTCCAAAAATAAAAAAATGGTTGACCTTCAAAGCCCCCCAGCAGCGGTAAAGAGTACTTTGAAAGCCACTACTATTCTAGTCAATATATTCCTAACAGGCTAGTTGTATTTTTCAATCAAAATGTAGGCTTATAATTGTATCCAAATATCTCGTACCGGTAGCATGTGCTTTGAATAGTAGAAGGTACAAAAAACACCCGCCAAAATTTTGACTTTCAAAATTTTAATGCTCAGCAAGCTTCGATTTGCTACCCAGTACATGTGAGCTCTGGATGGTCGTTTCTAATAGCCTGCCCATGGTGATGGTGAAAATAATCCCTCCAACGAAACGAACGGAAACGAAAGTCGGTTCACAAAATGGGTGCCATGACTTTTGGTTCGGGAGAATAAAACCGTTGTTGTTTGGACGACCGCCCTCAAAAGGGGTCATCCGAAAATCTAAAAACATTTTTCATCATTCCTGGTCCTAATGAGCACCCATGCCAAATTTCAGCTCTCTAGCTCTTAAGGCAGCTGAGCCTATTGAAGACAAACATACAAACGAACAAACGGAAATTACTTTTTATCTATTATATAAAATTCTCTTGTAACGGTGTTTGTAGTACTACTCCTCCGAAATTACCAAAACGATTCAAATGAAATTATTTTTAGAATATTCTGTGGGCATGCGAATCGGTTTATATCGAATAAAAACAACAAAAAGTCACATCAATTGTCCGTAATCATTAAATTTGTAATAAATTGAATCAAATAAAAGTCATGGCCTTCAATTTTTTCGAGAGATTTTTTTTCCTTTGGGCGCCGGGCGGTTTGTTTTTCGTCTCCAAGGTCGAGGCGTCGCGAGCTAACGTCGCTAGAGAATAGTTACCATGGCACAGCATACTGATTAATGGGAACATTTGGGCGCGTATTTCTCAACCAGGCATACTTTCAATTCACGTGGTGGCTCTATGAAGCCTAGATTTGATATTTTCTCTATGTATCCCAGCAAAATTGTACAGCACAAATTAATGAATGCGGCCTAGATGTCCCCCAGATTGATATTTTGCCGATCGAATCAAAACCATTCAAACGATTTTAAAACTTAAAACGATGTTGATTCCGTGTTAATTAAAGCAGCATGTTTTGTCTTAAAAATAAAAATTTAATACTGATAAAGGTATCTTTGCGGACGTTTGAAAAAAAGAAAGCGAGAAGATTTTCAAGCAATTATGTTTATAATTCGATACGCCTAGATTCCTGTCGATAGCAGACAAAATAATAACATGTATTAATTAATCAGAACCACAACAAAATCCGATGAAAATGAACAAACCCATGAACAAGAGTTTGTCTTTTACAATAGATTATATTTCAAAAGTGAGGATGTGCATTTTCCGGAAGAATTTTCAGTTGAGAAAGTACACTAGAGCAAGACCAAACTTTCAACATTTAAAAAAAATGGAGGTATTATTTCTTATTTCTTCATCTATTAATTTTCGGGCCCATACCAACAATCTGACGAAATAAACTCAACTTTTCTTTTAAACCATTTACCAAAAAAACATGAACATCTATCTTTAAGGAATTTCCTCTCCAAAATGATTCAGCATTATATGAGAAAGGCCCGCGTGTTGAATCTGAAGTGGATATTCAAAATTATTAAAAGTGTCTTTGTAAGTGGAGCCTTTTGTTTAAAACAGCATAAAGTAAAAGTGGAGTATCAAAAATTTACCTTAACTCTAAAAAAAAATGCAGATATATCAATGAAATTTGATACAACGAACAGGAACACGTATCAAATTCGTTTCAAAGTCTTTAAACTACATTTCGCATCTATGAATAAGTTCAGAAAATGCATAGTGTTTTCACTTGCTTCAATAATTGGGACAAATGTCAACTTAGAAGTATCTTTTAGTCAACATTATTGCATATTTTACTTTCAACAAAAGTTTGATGAGAAATGATTTAGTTATTCAACAAACGAAAATTTTTTTGTTTTAAAGATTTACATATTTTTCTTAAAAGCTCAACTATGTTAAAATCCGTTTACATTGTTTACATCCGTGTTGTATCTGAATTGAAATAAAGATTGAAATAAAAAAAAATCAAACAAAAGACACTTTGGTAACTGTTAGCCTTCTCGGTGTATAAATTATCATTTTATGGTTTTGTGTGATGTTCACATGAAAAATTTAAAAAAAAAATTCATACCACCTTCGAAGCATGAACAGACTTTTTTCGATCCATCAAATTTTTGATAATCTGCTTTTCATTCGATTGTTAATGAACAAATAAGGTCAGCAAGTTTAGATCTTCAAAATTCTTAAAAAGCTCAGCTAAAAAAAAAGAAAATAACCGTAATTCAGCTGAAAACAAAATTTAAACATATTTTTTTCCCCTTTAAAACCATTCTTTTCCTTGATCCTTTGAGTTGTGGTTTATCAATATGAATTCAATTTGCACTTTCTGCTAAAACAAATCAAAATATAGTAATTTGCAGTATAAAAAGTCGCCAGATTTCATACCATGACAAGTACTGTTTGGCATCACTTCAATTTATAACGTGTCATATCTACAAAGTGACTGATTTTAGCATGGGAAGGAATTTTGGCACGAGATATGTTTCCATGATGGTTATAAACCTTTCTGCATTGCAGTGTAAAGAAGGGAGGGACAAAGGGAGTTCAATGAAAACGTATCAAACCATTAAGGGCACCCATACAAGTTTATTGGCATAAATCGAAAATTCATAAAGCAAAAGGAAGAGAGGGTAGTTGGATACGAAGAATTTGAGACCATCCCTTATTTCTGGGTGGAATCGCAAAGAAGGAGGCAAGTTTTCATTCATATTATATTCGGAATAATTCGAAAACTTATCAGATAAATAAAGCGAAATACTACGTCATTTAAATACTAAAAATTCAGTTACAGTAGTTCGTGAGCACCTTTTGCATTGCTAGAGGGAAGGGGGAAAGGACTTGAAGTCCATATCATTAAAACATGCATTTTGACATCATTAAAGCTTATAAAAATAGATTAAAATTTTTAGGTCTTGAAAAACAAATCTAGAGATCAAACTTAAGAAAATATTATAAAATTATTTTTGTACTGAAATTCGAAATTAAAGCTGCGGTAATTTTTAAAAGCGTTTGCTTCTTAATAAGCTTGACATTTGGTTTGAAATGCTGCTTAAGAAATAAAGCTTGATTTCAGATATTTTATTAAATTTAATTTATTTTCGAAAGGTGTAGCAAAGCACACTGGGTAAGCTAGTATATATAGATAATGTTGATCATACGCAAGCCAGGATTAAGGAGGAGGGGGTAGTGCACAGTGGTTTAAAACTCGAAAAACGCGATCATGGGCTTTTTGAAGGCTTAAATGTAAAAATTTTTTTCCCACATTTTTATTGGCTGGGCAAATTTTTATTTGATTTTTTTTACACAAAATCCAAACAAATTAAGCTAAATCCAGAGATTATTCTAAAAAAAATTCTATAATAAACTGACCAACACCAAACACCTCAAATTTTCATTTTTTATCGTCAACAACATTCGTATCGTTTTAAAACTACAAAAAAAAAAACAGTTTAGATAAAGATAGCTTAAGAAAATTTAGAAAAAATTGAGTTTTCTGTTTGAGTCAGATCAAAGTTAGCTTTACTTGACTAGTCCACTTTACTTCAAAAATATATGTTCAAAAAAATCCAGAAAATCTGGAATGCCTACAATACATCATACATCACTTTCTCTTACTTATTAAACAGAGAAAGTATTTTAGGAGCTACTAGCGAATCACTCATTATTTTTGGATATGAAATATTTTCCCCACGTTTGAATTTTTTTAAAGATTTCCACGACAGGTAGCATAACGGGGGCTATAATAATAATAAAACCGAACAATGTGGAATTCTCACTTTATAAGCATAAGTATTAGAATGAATAATTGTTGCTAGCTTTTGGATTTTTTTTATTGAAATTTTCGTAGGAATTAATCTCTTCGTAGAAATCAACCATCAAAAAACCACTGTAGTCAATGCTCAATTGATTTTCTATTTAAATTTCGGTCTGTGATTTGAAATTCTAATAGAAACTTTTGCAACTAATTGAATCCAAGTTTTATTCGGTTAATTCTGATGTACTTTTAATTTAAAATTATCCTCTACTTAAGCAAATAACCGGAAATCAGCATATTATTTTATGGTTAACCAATCTCAATGTGAACATTTTGTCACATTTAGAAGAATTTTTTGAAAAAAGTTTCTGTTATTTAATATTTGATCTGGGAATCTTATTCTTTATACAAAATTATAAATAATACATTTTTTTTTCAATTTCGAACAAATGACAGAAAAAAGATTTGTTTTTGTTTTTCAAAGATATGAAACTGAAATAAAACATTTGGATTTAAATTATAAATTTAGTAATTTCTGCTTTGACTCTGATGGTAATTCCACTTAGCAATTTCATTTGTTAGGAATTCATTTGTTATCTGTTTCTCAAATCTTGATTTGAAATTATGATTTTAACTTGAGACACTGTATTTGGGTCCGATTTTAGGTTTAGAATTTCACTCTTGATTCTTACATCTTTTGGAATTTTAATTTATTTCTATTTTTTTTTATTCTAAGTCTTAGATCTTAATGTTGTATCCTAATTGTCATGATGGACATATTTATTCTGCTTTCGATCTATCTTATCTGCAATTAATCATCAAAAGAAAACATTTTCATATCTATCTTTGATGTTTTCTAATTCAGGGAATTTTCGACGATGATAGAGTCAAAAAAAAAATTGGAATGAATTTTGCATTTAACAGCTTTAATCCTAGTTTTAAGAAAGATATACTCTTTTACAATATTTGCACGTGATGTAATAACAATTATTGTTTAAAGATACCGGACAGAATTGTTATCTCAATGCTTGCCAGATTTCCGTTTGACACAAGATTAAAAAATTATAACAACTCAACTCCAGTTTTTGGTTTGGTTTTCCAAAATTCCATATTTGAAGCATAACTCAGAAACTGTTCTGCTGAGATTTTTAACAATTTCATTAACACAAACTTTATATGGAAAAAGACGAATACAAGATTTTGTTTTGTTGAAAATCAACTGAATTTTTTGAGTTGAAGTGCCAATCAAATTAATGAAGTTTTTTTTTTAAATAATTCGTTGATTTGAAACGGCTCAAACCTTTGAGTTTTAAGGAGCCAAGGTATTCTTTTTTAAATTAATGAAGTAACTGAATGGTGAGAGATGATATTCCAAATGCATTTAAAAATATGGATAGGCTTGTAGAACCAAAATCTTACATTTTAATTGATATCATTTTTCCTTTTTCCAGAATCCTTAAGGGGGGAGTAGGGTCTAACACTTTCAAAAAATCGATTTTATTTAATTTTCTTATTGTAAAACATTTCAAGAATGTTGTGTCAAATTTTCAAGTCAATTGAAGCAAAACTGTAGAAATTATAGGCCTTAATCTCCTCCTATCTAATACTGCAACAAAGCAAGAGCAGAAACTTCAAACGCGTTTTTCTCGAAAGCACATTTTTTAAGCCCGTCGACATCGTCATTTGAAAACTACTTATCCGATTCTTTTCAAATTTGGAACATATTTTCTACATATAAAATACCAGACCCCAACGTTTTTCTTTTTTTTTTTTTTATTTTGGGGAGATTTTACAAATAAAAAATGGCGAATTTTTTCGTGAAAAATCGTAGTTTTTACTTCAAACAGCCACAAAAATTTTATAAATTTTTTTTAAGTTAAATAAAAACTTTGGGGTCCAGAAAAACATCTATTAAAAATATTTTGCTCTGATTTTTTGACTTCAGATGATTCTGTGCAGAGATACAGTGTCCACCGCAAATCCTGTTTTCTTAACCTTCCCATGCCGTTCGGGTCAATATGACCCGAAGCGCACATTTAAAATCTCTTTATCATCATTCCAATATACTGAAGAACTTGGAATTTTGACAGACCAAGTATGTTCTATGAAAATAATGATCAAATTAACGTCAAAAAATTGAAATTTGAGTTTTGAAAATCTGTTCATTGGAGAATGAAATACAGCTAAGCAAAGCAAAAATTGGATATCGTTTTTTTAAAGATAGATTTTTTTCTACCGGAAGATCTGAGATAGCGGTCAGAACTTTCATTGGACCCCAATATATCTATACACTGTCAGATAGATGGATTCTTGACGAATTCAAACATTAATGAAACACTTAAATACAGAAAAGCTGTCAAAAGTTATGAGCATTTTAAAAATAAAATTGATTTTTCGGACTTTTTACTTTCTGAACCAGTTTCTGATAACTTGGTAATACATATCGACTTTATTTTAAAATTTTGAGTAAAAAGAACAAATTACCTACACAATGAATATAATATCATCAAAATCGGTTAACATTTACAGCCAGAAGAACGAAATCAAACTACAACACAAATTTCCCCGAAACGGATATTTTGCGAACGGCATGGGAAGGTTAAAGGCATCCTCGAAAGTGCTCCGTCACTGGCTCATTTTTCAATATTTTTCTACGAAAAAATTACTAAATGTTCTTTTTACAATGTTTTGTATAATGCAAAAAATTTGAATACATTTGTTTGAACGATAGCTCTAGAAAAAAATCGTGAAAATGGTGTTTTTTTTACCCATTAGACCCTACCACCCCCTTAATGAATAGGAATGGGATTAAAGAAACTGGATCGAGAGGATCCAGTTGTTTAATATTAGCAGCACATACGTTTTACGTTCTAAAACATTAAGTGATCAACTTAAACTTGCCGTATTTTTTCTAATCATTCATATAAGAAACCTGAACACCCCTCATTTTGTAGGTGTGTGTGTGTGTAGAAGGATGCTTCTATTTAGCTTTCGACATTAGTAAGATCTTTAGTTTTCAAAATAGCGTCCAAGCAAGAGTAGCTACGAATCAGAATTTTGTACATGCGTCATGAAAATCCAAACTACACGCACGCGGAAATAGCAAAATCGTTGAATGTAGCGAAATCAACCGTCACCAAAGTAATAAAAGTGTTCGGGGATCATATTTCGATAACTAGAAAGCAGAATCTGGAACAGAAGAGTGGCTAGCCTTTTCAAGCGTGTCGCCAATAAGTTGGAAATATCATCTACAACCGTGCATGAAGCTTAAAAACTATCCGGACTGTCGACTTATAAGAAGATATAGTGACTGCAAGATCTCTGAAACTGTATGCGACATTGTTTACAAAATTTGATTGCGTGGTAATGGACGACGAAACCCACGCCAAAGTAGACTTCAGACAGCTTCTGGGACAAGAGTTTTATACAGCAACCAGATGGGGAAAGGTGGCGGAAATTTTCAAGAATATTAAACAATCAAAATTTGCCAAGAAATATCTGGTTTGGCAAGCCATCTGTACCTGATGCTTGTAAAGCGACATTTTCGTTACCGCCGGGACCGTCAGCCAGGAAATTTTCGGAAATAAAAGGCTGTCTCCAAAAGCTTTTGCTGTCTTTCTTGAAGAAACATGACTTGTCTGTGCTGTTTTGGCCGGATTTGGCATCTCGCCATTATTATTATTATTTATTTATTATTATTAATTCATCGAACAATTGTGTTTAAATGAATAACTTCACGATCACAAAGAATGAAACGATCTTGATTGGTGTAACCGACGAACAAAACGACTTGATGGCTCTCCGAACTGATGTAAGTGCTCAACATCCCGGAATATGCGCATCATTGCGCTGGTTGGTTCATAGTAACCGTAGGATGTCCTATGAGTTCGACTCGACAGCAGCGAATGAGATCGTGACATTCTCGACGGAGCCCTAAAGCTGATCATCCTAAGCAGGTTTGGTGATTGTACTCCTCCGTTCAAAATTTTAGCGACAAATGTGGCCTGTTGAGTTTTTCGACGACATTCGAGAGAATCTAGTCCTAAAAGCTGGCACCGATGAGGATAAGGGGGTAGATCTTCGGGATGGTTCTACGGCAGATGACGTAAGGCGGATCTGATAAACCGCTTTTGCACTCGTTCGATTCGTAAGATCCAGCTTAGCTGGTATGGGGCCCATACGATTGAAGCGTGCTCAAGAATAGATCGGACAAGTGCACAGTACAGTGACTTCAAGCAATACGGATCTGTGAATTCTCGCGCTATTTTCAAGATAAAGCCGAGTTGTTTATTGGCTTTATTGATGACCGCAGTACGTTGATTGTTGAAGGTAAGATGATCATCCAGGATAACACCAAGATCATTAACTTCGAATACTCTATTTATGTGCTCATTGCCGATGTAGTAGTTATGTAGAACAGGTGATTTTTTCCGGTGAAAAGTTATGACCGAACACTTTGAGACACTAACAGATAATTGGTTACGTCTACACCATTCATCAAAGTTGTCTAACAAAGATTGAAGGTATTCACAATCCGCAGCGCATTCTATTGGAACGAATATTTTAAGATCGTCTGCATATGCAATTTTTGTTCCATTATCTAAGATAGCAATCAAATCGTTGAAAAACAAAGCAAACAACAAAGGTCCCAAATTGCTGCCTTGAGGGACGCCGGATCGGTTTGGAAACGGAAAAGAGATGCTATCATCAATCTTAATCCTTATGCACCTGTTAGTTAAAAATGACTTCAACCAATGAATCATATTGTTGTGGACACCGAGCTTGGCAAGCTTTGCAAGTAGAATTCGATGATCAATCGCGTCAAATGCGGCTTTAATATCGGTATAAACAGCATCAACTTGCTTCTTATTCTCTAGTTGATTCAAACAGAAAGACGTGTATTCTAAAAGGTTCGTACATACCGATCTTCCAGACATAAACCCATGTTGTTCCGATGAAATGTATTGCGAAGAAGCTACTAGTAAGGCTTGGCTAACTACAATTTCGAACAGTTTTGATCCAGCAGACAAGCTTGTTATTCCACGGTATTGTTTCACGTTACGACGTTCGCCAGTTTTAAAAATCGGAAACATAAACGAAGTTTTCCACAGCTCTGGAAATTTCCGTTGTTGGAAGGATCGGTTGAAAATTCGAGCCAGAGGAGATGATACTCCTTCGATACATCGACAATAAATAACTGAAGGGATTCCGTCAGGTCCTGGGGCAAAGGAGCTTTTTAGTTTTTTAGCAGCAACTTCGACGACATCTTGATTGACTTCAAAGGTGTTAAAGTCTATGGCATCCATAGGAACATGGCGAATGGCATCGAAACACTCGCGTTCTGAGGAGGTCTTGTGTGAGAAAACTAACCGAAAATACGCAGCAAACAAATCGCAACACGTTTGTGGGGAGTTAGCCTCAGTCTCATGGAAGAACACTGACGAAGGAATTGCGTTGGATTATCAAATAAAGGCCATGGAAAGGTAGGCCGCTAACAACATTCAGGTTGTGCCCAAGGATAAGAACCCTCCCAACACACCAGAGCTTCTCCCAATCGGAAAATATTGGACGATAGTTAAGCAAAACCGTAAGAAGACCCAAAAACTGTAAGCAGTTCAAAGCAGTTCAAAGCAAACTGGAGTTCTGCGCCGAAGAAAGTGGATAAGGTACAAAATCTGATGGCAGGCGTTAAACAAAAGTCTCGCCAATTTGTACTAGGTCGACCGAAATCCTAAATGGGTAGTTTTTCCGTCTTTTATACAGATTGAACATCAAAAAGAGAGATACTTTGATTTTTTAAATAAACAAATAATCGATTTACGCGCAAATTAGTTTTACCACTTTTTTATCCGAACACGCTTTACTTGTCAGGAATTACGCAGCGAGAAAGAGACTTTGCGGAATTCATATGGAATATATCATTTGATAATCCGCAGACAGTGAAATTCAGCATATGCGGTTAAAATCTTTAAAAATTTATCCTATTTCTTTTTATTCTCTGAAAGAAAAAAATTTTGAGCAACATTCAAATGACAGCATTAAGCTATGTTTATATTATAGTGAAAATAATAAGCATTTTTATGGTAGCATACCAGGAAAAATTAAATTTCCTATTTTTTTTAAAGAACCTAACCTCCTGAATCAAAGTATTTTTTTTTCATATCTTATAATTTGGGGTATTTTAAAAGTAGCATGATTTTCAAAGTCATTTAGAGTCATTGTTTCGTGAGTGTGAACTACTCTCTGGAGCCACGATTATCGATTTATCTTTTTTTCCCTCAAAAACAGCTTGAAATCATATTTTTATTTCAATTCAACAATTCAACTTACCTGCAATAGTGACGGATTGATTTGTGCGACCAGGGCACATTTCCCCTTCTCAGTAGGATAGGGATGCTGAGAAAAAAAAGGGTAAACAGAAGAAAATTATCAAAATTAGTCGCAGCAGGAATGGTTCGAAGGACAATGAAAAACTACCGGAAAGGATAAGCTAACAGCTTAATTCCAGCCAGTGTTTTGAGAGAATTTCGTGACGATTTGGTCCATTTTTCATCAACGTCATCTTGGTCGAAAAGATTTTTTTTCTGTTATGACGACAGCTTCTGACTGATCATCATCAGTCGATAATCAGGAATGGGTGAGTGGGAGATATGGATGGAAAGTTTGTAGAACTGTTGGATAGTTAGGGTTGAGTTGAGCTGGGTGGATTCAATAGGAGGGGCTCATATTTGCCTCAACTATCAAGGGCTGATACTCACTCTGCATATTGTTGAACTCGCTGGTGTCATTGGTGGTGAGATAGTCTGTGTTCTGGTAGTAGCCTTGAGCACTTCCCGAAAGATCCTTTAAAAATTTCAAAATTTTTAGGATTAACAAAAACTGCCTAAAAATTCTCCGTGTCAAATTCTTACCTGTTCCGGGCTGTTGATCGGACTGTTCGAGTTCGAGAGGTTGTTGTTGTGTTCCAGGGCGTAGTCCGATCGAAGCAAATTCTCCGACTGCATTTTGCCCCGCAAACAGGCAATGTAGCGGGTACAGAAGTCCCGGCACAGCTCCTGCACCTTCTCCAGCTCCAGCAGGTGTATCCTTAGGACTTGCAGGGCTTTGATCATAAGGCTGTCGAGTTCGGTGTTGTTCGTTAGCAGCGGCCGCTTCTCCTTTTCGAGCAGCTGGACGAAAGCCTAACGGAATGAGGAAATCAACAAAAATTAGTGCGAATTTCTTTGAAGAAAATTGGTCTCAACTGAGGGCCAAGGTTGAAGTGTGACTTTTGGCCGTTGGACTTTTTCAATTTTGAGTATATTTTTGTCATTTTCCAGAACTATTTTTTGTCAACTGGGTTTCCTTACCTGAATGTCTCGGGAAAAGCTATCGCCATCGGTCCCATTGCTGGATCCATTGGGGCTGGAGGAGTTCGAGGAGGGATAGTAACCTTGCGTCGCTTGTTCACATTTTTCTAGGAGCAAAGCTAACAGAGAAAAAAGTGGATGTCTGCAAAGAAAGAACCAAGAAAAAAAGTCATCATTGTGTTAGAGACGTTTTCCCCGAAAGAAAATTGACAAGGTGCATTTCGTTTTCATTTTCCATCCCACCCGATGCAATTTTATAAGAGGAGCTAGAAACCTTTGGTTGCGGTCTTCCCGAAGGACGGTTGCGGGAAACGTGCTCGGGAAGGTGGGAGGCGCCTGAGCTTTTGGATCCGCCCATCTTGTCCTCGACTGGTAATAAAGATATTACTGTGTTATTTCAACATTCTGTCTCGGATTCTATACCGTCGATGTCGTTTGGGTATAGTTTAACTTTTCCCTTTAGCTTTAGATTGATACAGCTATACGTTTAGCTAGATAAGTTAGTGGCCAAGTTTGAACTAGCTCTGACTTGCTCAAGGCAATGCAATGATGACGACTAGTTTCTTCGGAGGGCTTATGGTACATCATGTCTGGAATATTCACTTCTACCCACATCGAGAGGATTCCCATCGCAATATCCGTACGTTGTCGTTTTACTTTCGTGCTGCATGTGCAATGAAATTTACAATTCTCTATATTTTATTTCGATCCGAGCTTTGCAATTTGGAGAACGAAGGAATACCTTTGAATTAGGATTTAATTCGAACTTATTTGTTTTTCTCTACATAGAACATGTTTGAAGGATCTGAAATCATTTTAAATCATGAATGTCAATTGACAATTTTGACAATTTTGACAATTTTGACAATTTTGACAATTTTGACAATTTTGACAATTTTGACAGTTTTGACAATTTTGACAATTTTGACAATTTTGACAATTTTGACAATTTTGACAATTTTGTCAATTTTGACAATTTTGACAATTTTGACAATTTTGACAATTTTGACAATTTTAACAATTTTGACAATTTTGACAATTTTGACAATTTTGACAATTTTGACAATTTTGACAATTTTGATAATTTTGACAATTTTGACAATTTTGACAATTTTGACAATTTTGACAATTTTGACAGTTTTGACAATTTTGACAATTTTGATAATTTTGACAATTCTGACAATTTTAAAAATTTTCAAAAATTTTGACAATTTTGACAATTTTGACAATTTTGACAATTTTGACAATTTTGACAATTTTGACAATTTTGACAATTTTGACAATTTTGACAATTTTGACAATTTTGACAATTTTGACAATTTTGACAATTTTGACAATTTTGACAATTTTGACAATTTTGACAATTTTGACAATTTTGACAATTTTGACAATTTTGACAATTTTGACAATTTTGACAATTTTGACAATTTTGACAATTTTGACAATTTTGACAATTTTGACAATTTTGACAATTTTGACAATTTTGACAATTTTGACAATTTTGACAATTTTGACAATTTTGACAATTTTGACAATTTTGACAATTTTGACAATTTTGACAATTTTGACAATTTTGACAATTTTGACAATTTTGACAATTTTGACAATTTTGACAATTTTGACAATTTTGACAATTTCGACAATTTTGACAATTTTGACAATTTTGACAATTTGGACAAAATTGTAAATTTTGACAATTTTGACAATTCTGACAATTTTGAAAATTTTGACAATTCTGACAATTTTGAAAATTTTGCCATTTTTGACAATTTTGACAATCTTGACAATTTTGACAATTTTGAAAATTTTGACAATTTTGACAATTTTGACAATTTTGACAATTTTGACAATTTTGACAATTTTGACAATTTTGACAATTTTGACAATTTTGACAATTTTGACAATTTTGACAATTTTGACAATTTTGACAATTTTGACAATTTTGACAATTTTGACAATTTTGACAATTTTGACAATTTTGACAATTTTAACAATTTTGACAATTTTGACAATTTTGAAAATTTTGAAAATTTTGACAATTTCGACCATTTTGACAATTTTGACAATTTTGACAATTTTGACAATTTTGACAATTTTGACAATTTTGACAATTTTGACAATTTTGACAATTTTGACAATTTTGACAATTTTGACAATTTTGACAATTTTGACAATTTTGACAATTTTGACAATTTTGACAATTTTGACAATTTTGACAATTTTGACAATTTTGACAATTTTGACAATTTTGACAATTTTGACAATTTTGACAATTTTGACAATTTTGACAATTTTGACAATTTTGACAATTTTGACAATTTTGACAATTTTGACAATTTCGACAATTTTGACAATTTTGACAATTTTGACAATTTTGACAATTTTGACAATTTTGACAATTTTGACAATTTTGACAATTTTGACAATTTTGACAATTTTGACAATTTTGACAATTTTGACAATTGTTAAAATTTTGACAATTTTGAAAATTTTTACAATTTTAACAATTTTTACAATTTTGACAAATATGAGAAATTTGAGAACTTCGACGGTTTTGCCAATTCTGCCAATTTTGACAGTTTTGACAAATTTGACAATTTTGACAATTTTGCCAACTTTGACAATTTTGACAATTTTGACATTTTTTGTCAATTTTTGACAATTTTGACAATTTTGACAATTTTGACAATTTTGACAATTTTGACAATTTTGACAATTTTGACAATTTTGACAATTTTGACAATTTTGACAATTTTGACAATTTTGACAATTTTGACAATTTTGACAATTTTGACAATTTTGACAATTTTGACAATTTTGACAATTTTGACAATTTTGACAATTTTGACAATTTTGACAATTTTGACAATTTTGACAATTTTGACAATTTTGACAATTTTGACAATTTTGACAATTTTGACAATTTAGACAATTTTGACAATTTTGACAATTTTGACAATTTGGATAATTTTGACAATTTTGACAATTTTGTCAATTTTGACAATTTTGACAATTTTGACAATTTTGAAATTCGAAAAAAATCTACTCACTTGTACACTGCCCGTTTGTCCGCCTCGAATTGTGCCTGATCGAACTCGCTGAGTCCACTTCCGCCTCCCACGGTGGTGTTGCTGCTGCTGCTGTGATTGCTATTGTTATTTGGAGATGCTGTGACCGGAGCAGTATTGGCACTTCCTCCACCCCCACCGCCACCCGCACCCGAGCTTCCCCCACCGGATCCGGTTGTGGTACCGGCAGAACTGTGAAGCCCGCCACTCCCCACCAAACCGGAAGCTGCACCGGACACCACCGAAGGAACCGTGGCTATGCTATTATCTTGCATCTTGTGTGCGGGTGTGACTCTTTTGGTTGGACTTTTCTTGAGGTTATATCTTCTTCCTGGTGTTTTTTTTTTTGTCCCCGGTAATAAGACTGTGGGTGAACAAATACACTGTGTCCTCTTTTCGAAATTGCACTTTTTCTTCTCAACACTCAACACAGAAGACGGACACTATTTTCACAGACCAGCAAGCACGTTCAGGATGCCTTTCTTCTTCCTGTTATTAGACTTTTCCCCGCCCTTTTTTCTCTACCGTGTTGAAAGATTACAACTTCAGTACCTCAACATGATCTTATTGCACTTCACCAAGAAACCGGAATCAGAAACGGACATTCGAGATGGAAAATCATACAGACAGAGGGACAGAAATTTGTGAGAAACGTTTCGGATGTGATGTGTTACGTGATTTTGGCGCCTTTTTGGGGGTGTTTTTGTATGCTTTTGGAAAGGGAATGGGGGCGTCAAAAGTTTGATCACAATCCGCGTTTCGGGTGCAGGAGGAAATCCGCGTTCACGTTTTTGCAAACAACGAATCCGATTTGCATAAATTGCAGTTCATCAATTTGGCATTGATTGTTTCCCACGATTTTCCATCGGGATTCGAGGGGCCATCGCGTTTTGGTTGAAGTTATTGTTGATGGTAGAAACGAGAAAATGTTGGAGTCTCGCGTAATTTTTCCCGCTATCGGCGGTCTTTTAGTCTAGCTCCATCGATGGCTTCGTCCAACAAACTGCAAAGTGGATTAATTTTTCCATTCCTGTTTCGGTGACATCCGAGTTGATTTAGAGGTGCTTCCTGGTGGTCCTGGATTTCGGGGAACCGGGGCTGGCCATTCCAAATTTGAATTTATTTATCGAACTTGTTGTTGTGTTCTGAAATGATGGATAGAGATGAGGGGAAAAACCAAATTAGATTTATGTGATTCCGGTTTTCTGTTTTCCGTTTGTTTCGATTTGAACTAGTGGTGGCTTCAATAATACCAAACTCAATTGGAATGTTGTTTCCGATTTTGTATGACAAACTGTCGTCAAACAATGTCGGATTCGGAACGATTACGTTTCAACTGATCGGAACGATAAAAGGTTTTTAAATAAAACAACGATCAATTTATTCGGAGGCTCTAATGTGTAGAACGATTCAAAATGGTGTCGAAGTCAAAACATGACAAGTTTTTAAAGACATTTTGTTCAAATTCATTTTATTTAACACCTAACTCTTAACAAAACTAAGCATAAGTAATATCTGGTATCTGAAATCTAAAATCTGAATCTGAAATCTGAATCTGAAATCTGAATCTGAAATCTGAATCTGAAATCTGAATCTGAAATCTGAATCTGAAATCTGAATCCGAAATCTGAATCTGAAATCTGAATCTGAAATCTGAATCTGAAATCTGAATCTGAAATCTGAATCTGAAATCTGAATCTGAAATCTGAATCTGAAATCTGAATCTGAAATCTGAATCTGAAATCTGAATCTGAAATCTAAATCTGAAATCTGAATCCGAAATCTGAATCTGAAATCTGAATCTGAAATCTGAATCTGAAATCTGAATCTGAAATCTGAATCTGAAATCTGAATCTGAAATCTGAATCTGAAATCTGAATCTGAAATCTGAATCTGAAATCTGAATCTGAAATCTGAATCTGAAATCTGAATCTGAAATCTGAATCTGAAATCTGAATCTGAAATCTGAATCTGAAATCTGAATCTGAAATCTGAATCTGAATCTAAAATCTGTAAACTGTTGTTTAAGGGTGATTTAATTTAAACAAGAATCCTATAACAATTGTTATCGGTGGCCTTGTAATGTTGGTCAACAATTTTCAATCAAATGGTCGTTAAAACTGATTACATTCGTTTGCACAGCTCAGTAAATGGCACAGTGGGCATCATCAACTTATCCTATAAATTCAATAGTTTAATGGTCATTAAAACGCTTTTTTATCTTATCATTTATTTTGAACCTTAGATATTTAAAAATTGTTCAAATTACTTTCATTTAACTTATTTTTTTTAGATTTATGTGATTCCGGTTTTCTGTTTTCCGTTTGTTTCGATTTGAACTAGTGGTGGCTTCAATAATACCAAACTCAATTGGAATGTTGTTTCCGATTTTGTATGACAAACTGTCGTCAAACAATGTCGGATTCGGAACGATTACGTTTCAACTGATCGGAACGATAAAAGGTTTTTAAATAAAACAACGATCAATTTATTCGGAGGCTCTAATGTGTAGAACGATTCAAAATGGTGTCGAAGTCAAAACATGACAAGTTTTTAAAGACATTTTGTTCAAATTCATTTTATTTAACACCTAACTCTTAACAAAACTAAGCATAAGTAATATCTGGTATCTGAAATCTAAAATCTGAATCTGAAATCTGAATCTGAAATCTGAATCTGAAATCTGAATCTGAAATCTGAATCTGAAATCTGAATCTGAAATCTGAATCTGAAATCTGAATCTGAAATCTGAATCTGAAATCTGAATCCGAAATCTGAATCTGAAATCTGAATCTGAAATCTGAATCTGAAATCTGAATCTGAAATCTGAATCTGAAATCTGAATCTGAAATCTGAATCTGAAATCTGAATCTGAAATCTGAATCTGAAATCTAAATCTGAAATCTGAATCCGAAATCTGAATCTGAAATCTGAATCTGAAATCTGAATCTGAAATCTGAATCTGAAATCTGAATCTGAAATCTGAATCTGAAATCTGAATCTGAAATCTGAATCTGAAATCTGAATCTGAAATCTGAATCTGAAATCTGAATCTGAAATCTGAATCTGAAATCTGAATCTGAAATCTGAATCTGAAATCTGAATCTGAAATCTGAATCTGAAATCTGAATCTGAAATCTGAATCTGAAATCTGAATCTGAAATCTGAATCTGAAATCTGAATCTGAAATCTGAATCTGAAATCTGAATCTGAAATCTGAATCTGAAATCTGAATCTGAAATCTGAATCTGAAATCTGAATCTGAAATCTGAATCTGAAATCTGAATCTGAAATCTGAATCTGAAATCTGAATCTGAAATCTGAATCTGAAATCTGAATCTGAAATCTGAATCTGAAATCTGAATCTGAAATCTGAATCTGAAATCTGAATCTGAAATCTGAATCTGAAATCTGAATCTGAAATCTGAATCTGAAATCTGAATCTGAAATCTGAATCTGAAATCTGAATCTGAAATCTGAATCTGAAATCTGAATCTGAAATCTGAATCTGAAATCTGAATCTGAAATCTGAATCTGAAATCTGAATCTGAAATCTGAAATCTGAATCTGAAATCTGAATCTGAAATCTGAATCTGAAATCTGAATCTGAAATCTGAATCTGAAATCTGAATCTGAAATCTGAATCTGAAATCTGAATCTGAAATCTGAATCTGAAATCTGAATCTGAAATCTGAATCTGAAATCTGAATCTGAAATCTGAATCTGAAATCTGAATCTGAAATCTGAATCTGAAATCTGAATCTGAAATCTGAATCTGAAATCTGAATCTGAAATCTGAATCTGAAATCTGAATCTGAAATCTGAATCTGAAATCTGAATCTGAAATCTGAATCTGAAATCTGAATCTGAAATCTGAATCTGAAATCTGAATCTGAAATCTGAATCTGAAATCTGAATCTGAAATCTGAATCTGAAATCTGAATCTGAAATCTGAATCTGAAATCTGAATCTGAAATCTGAATCTGAAATCTGAATCTGAAATCTGAATCTGAAATCTGAATCTGAAATCTGAATCTGAAATCTGAATCTGAAATCTGAATCTGAAATCTGAATCTGAAATCTGAATCTGAAATCTGAATCTGAAATCTGAATCTGAAATCTGAATCTGAAATCTGAATCTGAAATCTGAATCTGAAATCTGAATCTGAAATCTGAATCTGAAATCTGAATCTGAAATCTGAATCTGAAATCTGAATCTGAAATCTGAATCTGAAATCTGAATCTGAAATCTGAATCTGAAATCTGAATCTGAAATCTGAATCTGAAATCTGAATCTGAAATCTGAATCTGAAATCTGAATCTGAAATCTGAATCTGAAATCTGAATCTGAAATCTGAATCTGAAATCTGAATCTGAAATCTGAATCTGAAATCTGAATCTGAGATCTGAATCTGAATCTGAATCTGAAATCTGAATCTGAAATCTGAATCTGAAATCTGAATCTGAAATCTGAATCTGAAATCTGAATCTGAAATCTGAATCTGAAATCTGAATCTGAAATCTGAATCTGAAATCTGAATCTGAAATCTGAATCTGAAATCTGAATCTGAAATCTGAATCTGAAATCTGAATCTGAAATCTGAATCTGAAATCTGAATCTGAAATCTGAATCTGAAATCTGAATCTGAAATCTGAATCTGAAATCTGAATCTGAAATCTGAATCTGAAATCTGAATCTGAAATCTGAATCTGAAATCTGAATCTGAAATCTGAATCTGAAATCTGAATCTGAAATCTGAATCTGAAATCTGAATCTGAAATCTGAATCTGAAATCTGAATCTGAAATCTGAATCTGAAATCTGAATCTGAAATCTGAATCTGAAATCTGAATCTGAAATCTGAATCTGAAATCTGAATCTGAAATCTGAATCTGAAATCTGAATCTGAAATCTGAATCTGAAATCTGAATCTGAAATCTGAATCTGAAATCTGAATCTGAAATCTGAATCTGAAATCTGAATCTGAAATCTGAATCTGAAATCTGAATCTGAAATCTGAATCTGAAATCTGAATCTGAATCTGAAATCTGAATCTGAAATCTGAATCTGAAATCTGAATCTGAAATCTGAATCTGAAATCTGAATCTGAAATCTGAATCTGAAATCTGAATCTGAAATCTGAATCTGAAATCTGAATCTGAAATCTGAATCTGAAATCTGAATCTGAAATCTGAATCTGAAATCTGAATCTGAAATCTGAATCTGAAATCTGAATCTGAAATCTGAATCTGAAATCTGAATCTGAAATCTGAATCTGAAATCTGAATCTGAAATCTGAATCTGAAATCTGAATCTGAAATCTGAATCTGAAATCTGAATCTGAAATCTGAATCTGAAATCTGAATCTGAAATCTGAATCTGAAATCTGAATCTGAAATCTGAATCTGAAATCTGAATCTGAAATCTGAATCTGAATCTGAAATCTGAATCTGAATCTGAATCTGAATCTGAAATCTGAATCTGAAATCTGAATCTGAAATCTGAATCTGAAATCTGAATCTGAAATCTGAATCTGAAATCTGAATCTGAAATCTGAATCTGAAATCTGAATCTGAAATCTGAATCTGAAATCTGAATCTGAAATCTGAATCTGAAATCTGAATCTGAAATCTGAATCTGAAATCTGAATCTGAAATCTGAATCTGAAATCTGAATCTGAAATCTGAATCTGAAATCTGAATCTGAAATCTGAATCTGAAATCTGAATCTGAAATCTGAATCTGAAATCTGAATCTGAAATCTGAATCTGAAATCTGAATCTGAAATCTGAATCTGAAATCTGAATCTGAAATCTGAATCTGAAATCTGAATCTGAAATCTGAATCTGAAATCTGAATCTGAAATCTGAATCTGAAATCTGAATCTGAAATCTGAATCTGAAATCTGAATCTGAAATCTGAATCTGAAATCTGAATCTGAAATCTGAATCTGAAATCTGAATCTGAAATCTGAATCTGAAATCTGAATCTGAAATCTGAATCTGAAATCTGAATCTGAAATCTGAATCTGAAATCTGAATCTGAAATCTGAATCTGAAATCTGAATCTGAAATCTGAATCTGAAATCTGAATCTGAAATCTGAATCTGAAATCTGAATCTGAAATCTGAATCTGAAATCTGAATCTGAAATCTGAATCTGAAATCTGAATCTGAAATCTGAATCTGAAATCTGAATCTGAAATCTGAATCTGAAATCTGAATCTGAAATCTGAATCTGAAATCTGAATCTGAAATCTGAATCTGAAATCTGAATCTGAAATCTGAATCTGAAATCTGAATCTGAAATCTGAATCTGAAATCTGAATCTGAAATCTGAATCTGAAATCTGAATCTGAAATCTGAATCTGAAATCTGAATCTGAAATCTGAATCTGAATCTGAAATCTGAATCTGAAATCTGAATCTGAAATCTGAATCTGAAATCTGAATCTGAAATCTGAATCTGAAATCTGAATCTGAAATCTGAATCTGAAATCTGAATCTGAAATCTGAATCTGAAATCTGAATCTGAAATCTGAATCTGAAATCTGAATCTGAAATCTGAATCTGAAATCTGAATCTGAAATCTGAATCTGAAATCTGAATCTGAAATCTGAATCTGAAATCTGAATCTGAAATCTGAATCTGAAATCTGAATCTGAAATCTGAATCTGAAATCTGAATCTGAAATCTGAATCTGAAATCTGAATCTGAAATCTGAATCTGAAATCTGAATCTGAAATCTGAATCTGAAATCTGAATCTGAAATCTGAATCTGAAATCTGAATCTGAAATCTGAATCTGAAATCTGAATCTGAAATCTGAATCTGAAATCTGAATCTGAAATCTGAATCTGAAATCTGAATCTGAAATCTGAATCTGAAATCTGAATCTGAAATCTGAATCTGAAATCTGAATCTGAAATCTGAATCTGAAATCTGAATCTGAAATCTGAATCTGAAATCTGAATCTGAAATCTGAATCTGAAATCTGAATCTGAAATCTGAATCTGAAATCTGAATCTGAAATCTGAATCTGAAATCTGAATCTGAAATCTGAATCTGAAATCTGAATCTGAAATCTGAATCTGAAATCTGAATCTGAAATCTGAATCTGAAATCTGAATCTGAAATCTGAATCTGAAATCTGAATCTGAAATCTGAATCTGAAATCTGAATCTGAAATCTGAATCTGAAATCTGAATCTGAAATCTGAATCTGAAATCTGAATCTGAAATCTGAATCTGAAATCTGAATCTGAAATCTGAATCTGAAATCTGAATCTGAAATCTGAATCTGAAATCTGAATCTGAAATCTGAATCTGAAATCTGAATCTGAAATCTGAATCTGAAATCTGAATCTGAAATCTGAATCTGAAATCTGAATCTGAAATCTGAATCTGAAATCTGAATCTGAAATCTGAATCTGAAATCTGAATCTGAAATCTGAATCTGAAATCTGAATCTGAAATCTGAATCTGAAATCTGAATCTGAAATCTGAATCTGAAATCTGAATCTGAAATCTGAATCTGAAATCTGAATCTGAAATCTGAATCTGAAATCTGAATCTGAAATCTGAATCTGAAATCTGAATCTGAAATCTGAATCTGAAATCTGAATCTGAAATCTGAATCTGAAATCTGAATCTGAAATCTGAATCTGAAATCTGAATCTGAAATCTGAATCTGAAATCTGAATCTGAAATCTGAATCTGAAATCTGAATCTGAAATCTGAATCTGAAATCTGAATCTGAAATCTGAATCTGAAATCTGAATCTGAAATCTGAATCTGAAATCTGAATCTGAAATCTGAATCTGAAATCTGAATCTGAAATCTGAATCTGAAATCTGAATCTGAAATCTGAATCTGAAATCTGAATCTGAAATCTGAATCTGAAATCTGAATCTGAAATCTGAATCTGAAATCTGAATCTGAAATCTGAATCTGAAATCTGAATCTGAAATCTGAATCTGAAATCTGAATCTGAAATCTGAATCTGAAATCTGAATCTGAAATCTGAATCTGAAATCTGAATCTGAAATCTGAATCTGAAATCTGAATCTGAAATCTGAATCTGAAATCTGAATCTGAAATCTGAATCTGAAATCTGAATCTGAAATCTGAATCTGAAATCTGAATCTGAAATCTGAATCTGAAATCTGAATCTGAAATCTGAATCTGAAATCTGAATCTGAAATCTGAATCTGAAATCTGAATCTGAAATCTGAATCTGAAATCTGAATCTGAAATCTGAATCTGAAATCTGAATCTGAAATCTGAATCTGAAATCTGAATCTGAAATCTGAATCTGAAATCTGAATCTGAAATCTGAATCTGAAATCTGAATCTGAAATCTGAATCTGAAATCTGAATCTGAAATCTGAATCTGAAATCTGAATCTGAAATCTGAATCTGAAATCTGAATCTGAAATCTGAATCTGAAATCTGAATCTGAAATCTGAATCTGAAATCTGAATCTGAAATCTGAATCTGAAATCTGAATCTGAAATCTGAATCTGAAATCTGAATCTGAAATCTGAATCTGAAATCTGAATCTGAAATCTGAATCTGAAATCTGAATCTGAAATCTGAATCTGAAATCTGAATCTGAAATCTGAATCTGAAATCTGAATCTGAAATCTGAATCTGAAATCTGAATCTGAAATCTGAATCTGAAATCTGAATCTGAAATCTGAATCTGAAATCTGAATCTGAAATCTGAATCTGAAATCTGAATCTGAAATCTGAATCTGAAATCTGAATCTGAAATCTGAATCTGAAATCTGAATCTGAAATCTGAATCTGAAATCTGAATCTGAAATCTGAATCTGAAATCTGAATCTGAAATCTGAATCTGAAATCTGAATCTGAAATCTGAATCTGAAATCTGAATCTGAAATCTGAATCTGAAATCTGAATCTGAAATCTGAATCTGAAATCTGAATCTGAAATCTGAATCTGAAATCTGAATCTGAAATCTGAATCTGAAATCTGAATCTGAAATCTGAATCTGAAATCTGAATCTGAAATCTGAATCTGAAATCTGAATCTGAAATCTGAATCTGAAATCTGAATCTGAAATCTGAATCTGAAATCTGAATCTGAAATCTGAATCTGAAATCTGAATCTGAAATCTGAATCTGAAATCTGAATCTGAAATCTGAATCTGAAATCTGAATCTGAAATCTGAATCTGAAATCTGAATCTGAAATCTGAATCTGAAATCTGAATCTGAAATCTGAATCTGAAATCTGAATCTGAAATCTGAATCTGAAATCTGAATCTGAAATCTGAATCTGAAATCTGAATCTGAAATCTGAATCTGAAATCTGAATCTGAAATCTGAATCTGAAATCTGAATCTGAAATCTGAATCTGAAATCTGAATCTGAAATCTGAATCTGAAATCTGAATCTGAAATCTGAATCTGAAATCTGAATCTGAAATCTGAATCTGAAATCTGAATCTGAAATCTGAATCTGAAATCTGAATCTGAAATCTGAATCTGAAATCTGAATCTGAAATCTGAATCTGAAATCTGAATCTGAAATCTGAATCTGAAATCTGAATCTGAAATCTGAATCTGAAATCTGAATCTGAAATCTGAATCTGAAATCTGAATCTGAAATCTGAATCTGAAATCTGAATCTGAAATCTGAATCTGAAATCTGAATCTGAAATCTGAATCTGAAATCTGAATCTGAAATCTGAATCTGAAATCTGAATCTGAAATCTGAATCTGAAATCTGAATCTGAAATCTGAATCTGAAATCTGAATCTGAAATCTGAATCTGAAATCTGAATCTGAAATCTGAATCTGAAATCTGAATCTGAAATCTGAATCTGAAATCTGAATCTGAAATCTGAATCTGAAATCTGAATCTGAAATCTGAATCTGAAATCTGAATCTGAAATCTGAATCTGAAATCTGAATCTGAAATCTGAATCTGAAATCTGAATCTGAAATCTGAATCTGAAATCTGAATCTGAAATCTGAATCTGAAATCTGAATCTGAAATCTGAATCTGAAATCTGAATCTGAATATGAAATCTGAATTTGAAAACTGTTGTTTTCGAAAGATTTAATTTAAACAAGAATCCTTTAACAATTTTTCATTGTTATCGGCGGCTGTTTTAATATTGGTCAACAATATTCAATCAAATGGTCGTTAAAACTGATTACATTCATTTGCTCAGCTCAGTAAATGCCACACTGGGTAACTCATGTTATAAATTTTATAGTTTAATGGCCATTAAAACGCTTTTTTTTATCATAACTATTATTTTGAACCTACAATATTTAAAAATGGTTTAAATTATTTTCCTAACTTAAATTTTTTTTATCTTCAAGACCAAATATTATCTGTCTGGGTCTACAAAACACCAACTATCAGTGAAAAGCATAGAAGCCTGAATGAGGTTTTGTGGCCTTCGAAAGTTGACACGAGGAAGCGCTCGCGGAAACAGTTCAAATTTGCAACCGGTTAGCTGGCCGGAAATTGAGAGCACCAGATAGGACATTTCCCTCTAAGGCTAAACTAAGCAAGGGGGTAGGGTGGCTCCATAAACCGAAAAACCAAATCAAATCGGTTTTTATCGCTCCGATCCATACAACAACAACCACTGTATGTTTGGGTTGTGAGGCTTCTATGGGGGGTTTTTGCACGCTGAAAAAAGGGGATTGGCAAGGGTATGAATATTGTTTTATTTGATTCTTTGATGGTTTGGTGAGTCGCGTTTCAAACACAAATGTCATCAAATTTGTGCTTCGCGATCGATTGTCCTAGGACATTCAAGTAGAGCAACTTTAGACACACTGTTTTAAATAAAAATAATAAATTAATCATCTGAACGACGAAGGCATTAGGTTTTTTTTATCAGTGGCAGGATCGCCATATGTACGAAGTAAAAAACAGAAGTATACCTTGATCAACCACAACAAAATATTCAGATATTGACCTTTCTTATGCAAGTGGTAACATGTAACGAGGTCCAAAGTAACTTCGGGCAACGGTTAAATTTTTGTGGGTTTCCCACTGGTGGTTGGGGACTTGGGGGTTCGCTTAAATGGGTGTTGTTCCATTTCTATCTGATACTGTTGTGACCAGCAAAACCTCCAAAAACACTTGTCCTGCCTAGTTGGGGGAATCAATCGATGGGCGAAATGAGCGAAGGTTTATCCACATATCCTGAACGAACCGGGTTTTGTAGTGGTTTAGTAAACTAATCGACTGGAACATTTTGATCGGAACATTTGGCAATCGATTTGCTGGGGCTTCACTCGTGGCACGGATTGATGCTAGGATGATGTGATTGAATATTTTATTTGCTTAGTGAAACAAACGAGACCAATTGCTACATGAAATCGTTTTTGCTTTTGAAATCAAATCGGGAGTCACTGAAGTCACATTTATCACTGAATTTCCATGTTTGAACTTTGATTATGATTGTTTTTATTGATCACAATCAATGAAATAGGAACCACAAACGTAAAAAACCACACTTTGTGAAAAATAGATTAAAAATTAATTCGGCAGTTAATGACTGTTAACACAGAACCAATACGTAAATACCATGATACGTAAATTTATCTATCTTTTATAAACGCTTGTTACTAACAACTAACCGAAAATTGAAAAAAATATAACATAAATTTTGATTTAATTTCGAAACTTTATATTGATTAAAATGGTGATGGGGGATTTATGGGGATCGAAGTAGTCATCGATTAAAGAATGACGTGTTTTTTTCCATGTTCCTATTTTTAGTCAATTTCAAAAGTAAAATTCTTTTAAATATCAAGAATAATCATAATCATGCTGCTGCAGAAGACCCTAAGTTGAGAATCCAATATTTGAACCATTCGACATTCGAGTCATCAGGCACGGTTATCCGCGCCGCTACGATCAATCAAACGGGAATTCGAAGATTGTTAGCGAATCAAGCGACGGATTGTAATTCCCTCTCTGCGGATTGGTTTCCGTGTAAGAAAATTTCATTTTCCCAAATCAAATTTGACCTTAATAATTGATTCAAGAACGGGTCCCGAAAAATTTTCACAAGGAGTGGCCTCGAGGAAAAAACACCAAATTTGCTTTCCGGAAAATCCGGAATGCAGCTCGTAGCGATATCCAAGGGTTTGAGCGGAATTTTGTCTTAGGAGTCCAAAATCTTATTGGAGAAATTGGTGAGTCCGTTCCTTTTTATTTGATCGCGAGTGAGTTTATGAAAGTATTGGACTTTTTTTTCTTATTCATTCCAAACGTTGCTTTTTGGTTGAAAGCAAAAGCTTGATCTGGTTTAAATCTTTCACAGCAATAGGTTCTCAAAATACAACTTGTTTTCAATCGGTCATCATTGAACTCATTTTTCAAATTTTGAAAGCTATTAAATGGGATCCGTGATTATGTCATAACGCGCTTATTCAAACATGATTTTTCCGCAGTTGATTTTTTTTTGCAATTCGGTACACTCTTTTGCCGCATTCTTACACCTTTTATTTTTCAAAACTCAAGAAGTGCAAAAAGACAAGTTTGAAAATTACTTTAAATTTACAAAATTTTTGTTTTGTTCCGGTACGCTTCATTGTGGTGTACAAACTTTTAATTTTTCTAAACTCAAGAAGTGCAAAAAGCTAGTTAAACAATTACTTTAAATTGTCAATATTAT
The DNA here is from genome assembly GCF_029784155.1 of Uranotaenia lowii. Classification (NCBI taxonomy): domain Eukaryota; kingdom Metazoa; phylum Arthropoda; class Insecta; order Diptera; family Culicidae; genus Uranotaenia; species Uranotaenia lowii. The sequence goes on from NC_073693.1 coordinate 12,407,636, forward strand.
TGTTTAGTTTTGTTTAAATTTTAACCTTTCGTTTCATTGAGAAACAAGTAAGTTTGTAACAGTTTTTTTTTAATGAAAAAGTGAAATAAAAATTCTGCAGGATTAGATAAAATGACCTATTTAAAAAATTCAATTGTAAAGCAAAACTTATTCGTTTATCATCACCCAAAGTTATTCATAGCAGGTTTTTTTTACTTGTATTTTATAATTGTTCTATTAATATAATTTTTTACATAAGCACGGTTTCCACGGTTCTCGTATATTAACACGTTATTTGAGAAAAAAGTCCTGCGAGTAAACGGTGGATTTGATGAAGCGTAATAAAAAAAATCTTTGAGTAGAAATAAATCTTTTTAAAAATTTGTTTAAAAAATTTGAAAAGTTTAAGAAAACTTCCATCATTGTATACTTTGGACAATTGAGTCGAAAAAGGTGGTGTATGATGAAATGCAATTTAACTAAGATTCCGTCGAAAAATCAAGATCTATAATCGTTTGGAAGCAACTTAAACAACAAAATTTTCATAAGTTTTTACATTGCATAGGTTGGAAGTGCGGCAAAAACGCTTAACTGAATCAGTAACTTACTGGAACTTTGGAGTTATTCAGTTTTTTGAGAAAAAAAGACGTATTCGAAAATTTTTGTTTTGAGCCCATGAAATTTGGAATTGAGGTTCAAGTTTGATTTATTTCCAGTGTAAGTCATTTTTTTCCGGGATTAGTCAGTGATTATTGTAAAAGTTTTCCAAGAAAAAAAAAGCGGAACATTTTAAGGAAAAAGTGGGGCAGCGGGACATTCAACAAAAAAGCGGTACATGTATTTTGCGGGATAGCTGGCAACCCTATACAGAGGTGACCTCGATCCTAATGCACACCATGGATCTTTCAAGCCTTTCTCTCTTTTCCAAATTATCTATTGACTACTAGAACGTGGCCGGCGCCGTCATTGATTATAATCAATTATCAAAGAGAGAGCATCAGTTTTGGGCATTGTAAATGTACTGACAATCCCAGGCAACATTCTTTTAACCTTTGATAAAATTTGATGGCGTCGGTCAATCACAGCAACCATTGGCGATGTGGAACTACATAGTTCTACTGAGCCACGCCAGTGATCATTGAACTCAAATGTATTTACCTTCATTAAAATTTTATTATTCAAAAAATTCTAAGAACATAGAATCATTCATTGTTCAAAAAATTGAATGAATCATTTCGAGATCCATCATTTGAGGTGGATATAAGTAGTCAATCAAGCTAATCAAAGCTAAACTAAGGTTCTGCCAACTACAGTGATATGAATTTTTTTTTTATTGTATGTTCGTTCTCATAGGACTGATTCATAAAAAATTATATGGAGCAAAGTCAGACTTTTAGAACTGATAAAAATTGAATAAATTCTATTCAATGTATTAAATATGTGAATTGATGAGATTTTAGATTGTGGTAGAAAGAGAAGCAGGTTGTATTCGAATCAAAATCGATTAATAAGTCCAATCTTGATAAATTCGGTGCTTTCAAGCCGATAATGCTCAATTGTATTTGTCAATTAAATGAGGATAAATAGATGATCTTGCTAATAAGAAAAAAGTTGAACTGAACAGATTTACAGAACAGAATTTTAATATCAGAGACAATTGTTGGGCATGGTTAATAAAGTTAAAATCTTTACTTCGAGATACTAGAGCTTTTCTAGGGCTCTAGAAGTGAAAATAATTCTTTTCTATTTGTTTGGATGTGATAGGTTCAAGAAAAGATTACACTTTCCGGCTGTCAAATTAAATTTATTTTTATATATATATTACGACCTACATGAGGTTTTGGGTTTATTTGCACTATTTTTTCAAATGCTCTTCGCTCTTTTCACCACCTTAGAATTTTCTTCTGATCTTCTATCCGTCTTTCATTTCAACTCTTTAACTCTCACCTATAAAGCCGCAAATTAATTTCATAAAACAAATTCACGGTGATTTCTCTTCTTAAATAACTATTTTTTATTTTAACCTGTTCTACGTATAGCGCGGGATTTGTTGAAACTTTCACACTAGTCAAAATGTCTTCTAATCAAATCTCATTCCTCAAACAAAATTCTTTGCTAAGATGCAGAGGTAAACTCGGTCCTAAAGCGCGCTATTAATCTTATCCTTTTCTACATTTTCCAAACTATCTCTCGACTATTAGGACGTGGCCGGCGCCGTTATTGACGGTCCAAAGAGAGAGCACCAGTTTTAGACATCTTGAATGTGATGCAATTCCAGACACCCTTCTTTAGAGCTTTGATCAAAATTGATGGCCACGGTCAATCAAAGACTAGCAACCATTGGCGATGTTGAACTTGTTCTACTGAGCTACGCCGATCATGGAACTTGAAATGTATTCAATGATTCAAGGTGGATCTTAGTAGTCAATCAAGCAAAGCTAAGCAAAGCTATTATATTGATTAAAAAGGTGATGCTGTAAAATGGAATGGATAGGAACACTTTTCGGATTGTTGTTTTAACATTTCTGTGCCAGTCAGCATCTTCAAACTACATTTAATTTTTGTGCTTTTGGTAAAAAAACAAACGGAAAAATATTTTGTAACAAAATTCACCCGTTCGTTTAATTTTCCAGCGTTTCCATAAATAAATGCAAGTTTTTCGTTCAGTCGATGAAGCCTTCTTCGATATCCATTCTCGAAGAAGGCTTTAGACCATGCATGCTCTGCGAAGTAGTTCCACCTCCTCGTGATCCAGAGCGGAAATGTGTACGCATTCTTGCAGATGTACGGTCGAGAAAACTACACGTACCCCCACCCTTTATGACGACCTTGCGAACGAAAATGGTACACTCGTGGAAACTCGAGCGACGTAGGCGATACGATGACATAGCTGTGGGTCACTCCTCTGTTAGTAAGGCGGAGTGAAATCTTCCCTAAAAGGGTCAGTAAGGGGGTGGATCGCTACCGTCCCGTTAAAACATGGCGAGTATTTTGAAGATGCTTCGTTAGCCTGACTGGACTGACCACCCAGTCGGTGTGGTTGTCGGATGCCTCTCCCGACTTTGTGCTGGCCTGGCTCTGAGCCTGGGCCTCGTAAGGGCACCTGGTCAACATTGTGGCAAGAAGGGATAATCTGGAGACCACAAAGGCGACCCACCTGCGGAGGATTAACTCTGCCCTATCGATGGGACACTTACAGCATGTAAAATTTGAACAAAAATAGTAGAGCCGTGGGACTTACGGATACACTGAGTGGTGGTCTGATGAGATCGCCCCGACTCAAGTCGGTGGGTGGTAGTAGCAGTAGGGGCGCCCTCGCCCTTCGTCTAAGGAGCGCCTCAATGATGAAGTTAACGGTATAAGCACAATTTTTAAAAGTTCAGAGACGCCGAAAAATCCGCAACCGATGATATCGCAAGCGGTTATCGACATCGAAATCCTGAGACAATTCGTTATGGCACGATCGAATTTGGCTCGGGAGATGGAAGAGCGGGTGCAAGCTCTTAGAGAGACGCTCGATAAAACGGATGACGAGTTACAGCGTTTGGAAGGAAACGTACAGAAACGATTAGATTGATTATCTCTACTTCAAGGGGACATTGAGCGAACGTAGGGCAAGGATCGCTAGATTAGCCATGTACGATAAATACTTCAAGTTGAAGATCCGTGTCATAGCAGAAGATCCAAAGAAGCTGGCGAGAGCAGTTTTTTCCAGCGTAGATGGAAGGAACACCGAATTGCAAGCTAGTCTCTAATCCAGCAGCGAATCTAGTGATACCAACGAGCTGGGGTTGAAAGTTACTGTCCCCAAACAAGTACGGCGTATTAAACGCGTGGGTAGCAAGGAACCGGTAGCACAGGTACAGGTATTGCGACAAATGAGAGGAGATGTGTTTATTATGTACGAGTGTGTGCGCAATTGATCACGTCACAGATGGCGCAGGGTGCTCAGCGCCTTGCGATCGTCGTAGTTGTTGTCGTTACGCAGCCGGGAATGTCCGTGAAACGTCGAAACAAGGTGCGTGTGTAAGAACACAGAGACAGATGGAACCGTAACATGGTCAGAATGTCCCACCGTCGGAGGACTTCCGTTCGAGTAGACCTTCACCTTCTACGTAGTGGATCTTGGGGATACGTCCCGTGCGTGGTAGAATAACTCCTCCGGCGAGGAGTATCTGAGTAGTGCCGTTCCCTACAAGTGAAGCTGCGACGATAAGACAATAGCTTCTTCGCAGTGGATATCGTATGGAATGGGTATTTCGCGGTACGGAGTGGAGGGTAGAGTGACTCTTCGTCGGATGATGTGATGTCTTCGTCGGAAATTATCCGAGTAGTTGCTTCAAGCCCCGAGCGTATGCTGTGATAGGCGCGTATCCAGGATAAGCTGCTCTCGATCCGCCACACGACGAGATCTCAAGTCAAGATGAGGAGATATCGAGATGAGGAGAGGTAAGGCCTTGAGTCGTTGCTGTTGGATTGAATTCGACTTTGAGTATTGTCTTGAATGCTTGAAGCGCACTAGTTCGAATAGACCTTCCACTATTAAAAAATAGTGGATAATCATGGCCAGTAGTCTCTGGTGGACTTTATGGCGTAGGGGGTTAATGTATTTGTAATATTGTATCATGAGTCGAGCAATTGCACCGATAGACCAGACTAGCAAACTGGGGGGCACGGAGGCTCGCCGTGCCCTGAAATGTAATCCGTTAATTGGATTGCCCGCCGGGGTAACAACTAGAGTGTCCATTTCCCGGCCATTATGAATCGGGAAATCTTGTGGCCTATTTCCCGGGAATTCCCGGGATCCCGGGAAATATTCAAAATCATGTAAAATATATGCACTTCGATTCAAATATACATGGCTTATCGAACCTTTCATGCATACAAGCCCATAATTTGTTCAAAATGTACACTTCATAATGTTTTTTTGTACTTATTTTTAATCAATTTTATCAAACTGTTTTCAACAATGATAAAAACAGTATAACGAACTATAAAATAATTTGAATAAGTCAAATGAACATCCATGCAACTAGGGGTTGATACAAAAAATTATTTTTTTAATTTGTTTGATTCTTCCAACCATTCGTTTTTCTGAACACTTTACATATTTGCTCTTCAAATGAAACAACGATGTATTCTACATTTTGAGGTTTTGAAGTTCATCTGGCTTTCAAAGTCAAAGGGAAACAAGTGCATGAATATTACTTTCGAGAAAACACAATCTTTCTACCTGCTGCGCGATTTTTCATATATTTTTCGAACTGTCGTGGGGTTTCGTTCAATGAATACGGCGTGGAAATACATATAATCTTTTTAAACTAATCTATTTGAATAAAATAATTGCACCAACTGGCTGATAAATGTCTACTGCCACAGGAATCAGCATATTCTCAATGAGTTTTGTATGACTACATTTAAAAAAAAAGCAATAAGAATGATTACGGAGGCTTTCAGACTTTTCCAGAGAAATAATTTCATACATGTCGGGAATTCCCGGGAATGAAACTACGATTCCCGGGAATCGGAAATTCCCGATTTTTCAAAATTCCCGCCCGGGAAATCTCGGGACGGACACTCTAGTAACAACTAATTAAAAACGACAATGCATAATGGCTTCAGACAGTTCGAAAAGAATTATTAACTGTTTTCTATGATTTCAGTAAAACATCTACTGAAATATCTACTGAAATCAATGTTTAAAAAAATGGAATTGGAATGATGACGAAGTTATGATCTATTGTTCATATATGGCCAAATCAACTTATTAAAGATTTACCATTCTTCAGCTAGCAGAAGCCGTTAGCTAACGAAAAATTTTCTACAATTTACCAGCTTTAAAATAAGGAATCAAAGATGAAAAAATTTAGGTATCGAATTGAAAACAAATTTGGAATAATATCTTTTTTGAGATACAAATTAGGTTCGAAGTTTTTTCACGTAAAATGTAAACCAAGGAATATTAATCTTTCAAAGTTATTTACATCTTTGGTTATTTTCAAATAAAAAAAATTGTTTTCTTAAATAAACGACACTAATTCATAAATAAAATTGTCACGCGATTTGCAGCTCGGGTTATCAATGCTAAGCTGAAGCAACATCTGAGTCCATAAATCCGGCAAATTAAGAGAGCGGTGAAGCCTCAAGAAGCTCTACACTCCAGAAACCACATCATAACGGTTCCCTTAAGTGACATCGAAATCACATTTGTTATTTATGGCTTCCCAATAACGCGTGTCGTAGCTACCGGAATTCCTACCGGCGGCCGTCTGATCCTCGCCATTATTACAACAACCAACCGGAGGAAGACTCCCACGGAGAAATTTGGCAGGCAATAAAACGCACATTTTTCCTTCCGCCATGGACGAATGTGCTTGTGGCCAACCCTCGAGGATTTTTTATGTTATTTTTTTTTCTCTGGATTGCTCTCGTTGCACCCTTCAGCGGACACAATACATCCTTCCGAGAGACGGAACGTCCTTCACACATAAAAGAAGGCAAATAAAAACGGAAATATTTCGACATAATTCGAATCACACGCACTTTGTTCTCCCTAGAACGACATCATGGCCTGATGGCGGCGCGGCGTTCCGGATTACATGTGCTCCTTTTTCGCTCTCTTCCTTGTCTTGGAATTTGGTTGACGTTTGAGTCGAACTCTGCTCCGAGGGAGAAGAAAAAAGCCACTTGCCGACATCGGTCGGCAATTAAATGTTGGTTATGTGTTTTTGATAACGGCCATCCACCCCTTTGCTGTTCACTTCAACTTCCATACTTATAATCTCCCGCTGAAAGGCAGAAACCAACAACGAAAGTGAATAAAAATCTTGTCTAATCCATCCCTGTGACGTCGGGGTAGGTTGGGGTAAAATATTCTAAATTTTATTAACCGTTAGATTCTACACCTCAAACTTATTATTAGCAAAGAGTTACTTTCAGAAATATTTGTAAATTTTTTTATTAGGTTTTAGCAAGCCAAAAACAATTTTTTTGGCCCACTTTACCCAACGAATTTCCTCGTAATTCAGTCTGTTACTACTGGAAAAAGCAAGGACGTCTTCTCTGCGACCGAAGAAATACCTCTCATCTGCACCGAGTTTATTTCCCAGACTCGCCGAGCTTCTTTTTCTGATGACGCGCGCACTCCCAGATTGACTACTGACTGCTGCCAAAGGATGTGATGTGATGATGTAAGGAGGAAAGTACAGGCACTAAATCATATTTTTGTGTGAAAATCCTATTAAAACCACATGCTACACTACCTACTTGTGCTAGCTTGCTGCGGTAGGAGGGAACTTATGCCGCTGCCCTTGGAGTTGTGCATGATGGACACATTCTTCGGCTGGGTTACATACATAAATGGAACAGTTTCCCCGTCGCATGTTGATTTTATTGAATTTTTTATCTTGAATTTGTTTTTAATTTTTTTAAGAAAGTATTTCCTATGGAACATCTTTTCCCGAAATTATCACGTAAATAGGATGACTAACCTTATATGGCGACCGTCAAAAAATGTTCTATTGAATTTTCTATATTATCACAATGTGTCTTGAGAAGGGCTATCATGGGGATTGTGTGACCAAGATCCACGATGCTGGTTTTCCTGCCTCGTGTTCTTCCGCGATTAATTAGGACTTATTCATAGATGTTGACCGATTGAATTGATTGAAGGTGCACGAGTTATTAGAAAAGGGACAGTAGTGGGTATATGGATTCTCAGAGTAATCGAAACTCCTGCAGCGTCATTTATGAAAAAAAATAGCCGAAGCTGAGGATCTGTTTTTTTAAGACTTTGGAGATAATTATTGTTCCGGGTTGCGGAGGAGTAATCTAACGCCGATCTTTTTAGCAGCTTTACAGACAGCTTTAAGCTGTAATTTTATTCAAAAAATTAGTTTAGGGATATAATATAATATAAATTGTGACTTACATAATTCGGTGCAATTCTTATTGTTATAATTCCGACAACCTGAACTCTTTGAATGGGACTTGCCAAATGCTGTGAACGGAAAAGGAAAGTTTGAGCGCATCCGTCTTTGCATGCGACGTTGCTTTAGCAAACCTGATTGCCTCAAAGGCGATATTTTAGGCGGCACTGTCCACTAATGAATTCCTTGCTCTTCTGATAATGCCGACAACCGTAACGCGCTTAATTGGATTTGCCAAATGCTGGGAACAGAAAAGAAATAGCTCAACACCCGTCTTTGCATGCGACGTGGATTTCTTCAAACCTGAGTGCCTCAAAGGCGATATTTTAAGCGGCACTGTATACTATGGTATAGCCTAGCACTACTAATAGTTCCGTCAACTGGAACTCGCGTAAAAGGACAGGCCAATTGCTGTGGACGGAAAGGAAATGATTGAGCATGCGTCTTTGCATGTGACGTGGATTTGGCAAACCTGAATTACGCGAAAGGCAGTATTTTAAACGGCACTGTCTACAACAGAACTTTATAGCACTATAGTTTTAAGTAGTTCACTAGGTAGGTATCAAATTAATAGGCTAATATTACAATTTTTAGGTAGGGTAAATAACTAATAATCTAGCATGGGGAAACAGTCTGGATTCTGCAAACTTTTAACCGGATGTGGTCCTGTCATCCGTCGTTGATCAAGCTACGTCAACCAGCTCGCCGCTGAACTGCAGTTGAAGGCGCCGACGTATAATGGCGCGACGCTTGAGCTGGACCAGTGCACCCAGTTGCCAACATCCCCTCCCCCGTAACACAGGTCAGAATGATCCTGGGTTACCTCCTACTGCGACGTCTAGTAATGCAAGTTTTGAGACCGACTGCCTTGTGAGCCCCTTTTGAGTTTGAATGATCGCCTTTCTAATTCGCCCGTCTTGCCCAGGAATGACCTCGTTAACCCTGCCTCGCACCCAGCCGTTTCTTCGTGCCTCATCTACAATGATAACGAGATCTCCAACGCCAACCGGTCGCGTTTCACCAAGCCATTTAGAGCGACGTGTAAGCTCCGGCATGTACTCTCTAACCCATCGACGCCAAAACATATCCGCTTGATGCTGAATCTGGTTCCAAGCGTTCTTCAACGCAAACGCTTCTCCAATCGGTTCAATTGATGGCTGCTTCACACCGTTGGAGCTTCCCAGCAGCAGATGGTTAGGAGTGATCGCCTCATTTTCTTCAGCTTCCAAAGGTAGGTATGTCAGAGGTCTAGAATTGACGATGCTTTCAGCCTCAATCACAAGTGTCCACAAACCTTCGTCGTTTAATTTCCGATTTGCACTGATGCTGCTTTCCATGGCCGTTTTTACGGAACGCACCATTCTTTCCCAGGCGCCTCCCATATGGGGGGTACCGGGAGGAATGAATATCCATTTGGTAGTCGTATTAGTGAATGTTGAACTGAGTCCCTCTTGAATATTTCGCACCTGTTCCTGCAGCACGTTGTCCGCCCCTCTAAAGTTGGTACCGTTGTCGGAATAAAACTCCAGTGGGGATCCACGCCGATCGATGAAACGACGAATTGCCATGATGCAGGACTCCGTGCTCAGGCTGAACACCACTTCAACGTGAACGGCGCGCAATGTCAGGCACGTAAAGAGTGCGATCCACCTTTTCGCTGAACTCCTTCCGACTTTGACGAAAATTGGGCCAAAGAGATCAAGCCCAACGTAGGTAAACGGCCGTGTGTACGAGGCCAATCTTGCTGCTGGTAAGGGGGCCATTCTAGGGACCTGTGGTCGGGATTTATACACTCTACAGTATTGGCAGCATTTTATCACCTGCTTGACGCGAGAGCGAACTTGAGGAATGTAAACAATCTGGCGAAGCTCGTTAACGACTGTCTCGAAATTAGCATGTTTGAATTTACGATGGTAGAAGTCGATTAGCAGTACTGTTACTCGATGCGTCTTGGGTAGTATAACGGGAAATTTGACGTTGTCTCCTACGTTAGCGGCAGCACCGATTCGTCCATCTACTCGCATGACGCTGCGCTCATCCATGTAAGGACAAAGCTTGTACAGTTTGCTTCCTTTCTCCATTGGAATGTGGGTCGAACTCGACTTCTGACGGTGATAACTGAGCGTAGACATTTCTTCTAGGAAGCCCGACCATTGAGCTGTCCGGAACAGGTAGTTTTCTGCTTTCTGTAATTCAGTTTGATTGAGACGAACTCTTTTCAAGCTGGATTGTAGTTCAGCTTGATTGAGACGAGCTCCTTTCCACCGAGGTTGACGCTTCTCACAGAGGTCGACGTATCGAAAAACGTAGGCCATCGTCCTCAGCATTCGTTCCCATTTGGAAAACTTGGATGAATCAATTATTGATTCTGGGATGGCTACAGATTCGTGGATTAAGCAATGTTTTTGTTCTTCCTCGGTCGGTTGAATGGATCTCGGCTGCGGCCAATTCTCTTCTCTCTGCAGTAGAAATCCTGGTCCTTTGAACCAGAAACTATCCGTATTCAATTGATCTCCTTGTCCCTGCTTTGTAGCCATGTCCGCAACGTTTTGTTTTGTAGGTACCCATCGCCAATCAGCAATGGAAGTCGTCGACAAGATCTCCGATACCCGGCAAGCTACAAATTGCGAGTAGCGTCGATGGTCTGACCGGATCCACGCCAAAACAGTGCTTGAGTCTGACCAGAATATTGTTCGTGTTACGTTCACCTTGTGTCCTTCCTTGATAAAAGTTTCCAAGCGTGCTGCCAAAACCGCAGATTGCAACTCCAGCCGGGGAATAGACCAGTGGCGTAAAGGAGCCACTTTGGTCTTGGCTGCAACGAGGGCACACCGGAAACCGTCTGCCGAAATAGGGATTCTAAAATAGGCCACCGCTGCATACGCGTCTTCGCTGGCGTCGGCAAATATGTGGAGTTCTAGCTGACGATAGGAAGACTTATTGGCGCTTGGGAAGTAGCACCTTGGAACACGAACATCGGCTACCATCGGGAATTGCTCGATCCATTTTACCCACTTCTCGTTAGTTCGATCGCTTATTTCCTCATCCCACTGCGTGCCTGCACGCCAAATGTCTTGCAGCAGAACCTTTCCTTGGATTACGAAGGCCGCTAACAAGCCCAGCGGATCAAAGACGCTCATCAGGATTCTGAGTACTTGGCGCTTCGTAGGACGTTGTTTGCTTGCTATGAGATCACACAATTGTGGTTGAAAACTTGTTGAAAATGCCAGGAAATCATCTTTAGGCAGCCAATGCATTCCCAAAACTCTTTCGATGTTCGTATGTTCAAGATTCAGGGATCTTGGATCGGCAGATATTGGTTCTCCCAGACCTTCTAGCACCTTCGAACTGTTAGATCTCCATCCTCGAATATTGAAGCCTCCTTGAGCATGTACGGTTTTCACTTCTTTGGCGATTTCTTCAGTTTCTCTCTCCGTTCCAAAGCTGCTGAGGTAGTCGTCCATATAATGACAATCGAATATCTCTTCTACAGCCCGGGGGTAAACATTCTCATAATCTAGGGCATTTTTTCGTTTTACGAATAGCGCTGAAGCTGGGGAACACGTTGCACCGAAAGTGGCCACTTGCATAACAAAAACTTCCGGTTCTTTGAAGGGGTCTGTCCTCCATAGGAACCTCTGAGCGTGTTGGTCCTCTGGGCGAATACGGATTTGGTGGAACATCTCCGCAATGTCACCAGACACAGCCACTGAGAATTGTCGGAACCGGAAAAGGACCCATGGTAGCTTAGCAAGTTGATCAGGACCTTTGAGTAGCATAGCATTCAAGGAGACTCCATTTACAGTTGCAGCTGCATCCCAAATCATGCGGACTTTGTTTGGTTTCTTTGGGTTCACCACTACTCCCAGTGGAAGGTACCATACTTTTCGACAATCCTCTTTCTGCAATTCTGTCTCAGTAGCGCGGCGAGCGTATCCTTTTACCTGATATTCTTCAATCTGTTTCGTAACACATTCCAGCATCTCCGGGTTTCGCTTGAGCTTACGCTCGAGACATTCATGGCGCTTCAATGCCATTGGGCGACTGTCAGGGAATTCGAAGTGATCAAATCTCCAAAGAAGGCCTGTTTCGAACCGGTCACCTTTCCGGATTGTCGTTTCTTCTAAAATCTGTTTGGCTCGCTTGTCACTCTTGGATTCCAAAACTATTCGGCCCGCTACTCCTACGTCCTCTAAGGCGAAATAGTCCCGCACTGCAGTGTGCAGAGTGTTGTCGCATGAACAATCGTTGCTGTGAATATTCACGGACAGTTTCGATCGGTCTTCTGTGGTTCCTCCATAAATACACCACCCGAGCCTCGTTTTAGTAGCTACTGGTTCTTGCGGTCGACCTTCTTTAATAGAGAGCGGAACTGTTAAGCGTAAGTTGTTCAAACCTATAAGAACTCGTGGAACCGCTTCCTGGTAACTGGTAATGGGAAGACCCCGTAGATGAGAGAATGAACTAGAAAGAGCTCGATAATTCATGGATTGATGGGGAAGCGATAGTGCTTTCACTGTTCGAGTATCTCGCAGTTTGAATCTCGGTCGATCAATACCAGAAACACTAAGTTCCACCACCTTTGAATCTCGTTCCGTACGCATTACGTTGCCTGTCCATCGTAGACAGAGCGTCTGACGCTCACCCTGCAGGCCAAGCTCACCGACCAACGCTTCTTCCACAAGCGTAAGTGAAGATCCCTCGTCAAGAAAGGCAAAAGTTTGAATTTTTCGATTCCCACTTCCATGAACAACTATTGGTACAATCCGGAAAAGACAAAGCTGCGAAACACTACGGTGAACATGGTTTTCATAGACAGGCGGACCACGAACAGTTGGTTTCGACCGTTGATTTGTAGGGAATCTGGAACTAGGCTGGGCCTGCTGAGAACGGACGAAGTGAAGGAGAGGGTGGTGGCGAACATGACAACCATTCACGTTACACTTTCCACTAACACGGCAGGAACGATGTCCATGAAAGTTGAGACAGTTCCGGCAAAGTCCCTCTCTTTCCACGACCTGCCAGCGTTCATCGACGTTGAGGGATTTGAATTGCTCACACTCATTCAGACGATGGTTATGACCGCATACAATACACGTACGTTCTCTCGTTTCATCTCCTGTATAATCTGCATGTGCATGGAGCACTCCCCGTTTCGGTTTGCCGCGTTCTTCAGTTCTATTCGAAGTTCCGACGTAAGATGTTACAAGTCTGGCTGATTTCATGAGGGCGGACATGAACTCTCCAAACTGTTTAAGGTTTACTTCACCAATCATTTCACTATAGCATGCCCACTGCATCTGATATGAAATGGGCAAACGATCAACAAGTTCGGCGAGCAAGGATGGGTTGAAAAAATGGGCAGTTTGATTGGCAGCTTCTAAAGTGTCGCAGAAGCTTTGGACGGCCAAGCCGTAATCAATTAAGGTTTCCAGCTTTTCGGCTTTTGGGGCGGGAATAGTTTTAATTTTGTTCAAAAGGACCTTGATTAATTGCTCAGGTCGACCGTAATGGCTGCGGAGGGTGTCGATAATTCCTGGCACTGAATTAGGGATAAGAATGCGACTGCGAACAGATTCCAGAGCATCGCCTTTCAGACAACGCTGGAGGCGTAGTAAATTTTCAGCTTGATTGTACCCGCATGCTAGCGTAGTAGTAGTAAAAGTGCTGATGAAAACAGGCCAGTCAGCTGGGTTCCCAGTAAAGGTAGGGAGGTCTCGAGCCATGACCTGGCGGGCAGCTAACTGCGATGGTGTGGGCGTATAATCTGCCATAACTTGAGCAAAATTAATGTATTCATTTGGGCAACTCCCCAGCTGTTTAATCAGTGACTCGTGGGGCTCATAGAGTTGTTCAGCTGGCAAGCATTTATTAGGAGTGGTCTTACCTGTTTTCTCGGGGAGAGGGGGTAGAAGTGGCAAAAATGCACCCACCAAACTGGACGGGTGGGGTTTATTCTCACGATTTGCTGGATTCTCCGGGTTGTCGGTTGTCGTGGTGGGAATGGGAGTAGGCGAGTTTTGACGGGCTGATTCCAAAACATGATCTTGTTTCGGACGTTGGTTTAGAGCCAAACATTCTGTGAGTAGCTGACACAAGACTTCTACGTCCGGTTTTGAATTCGACGATCCACATTCTTCTGCTTCCGGAATCCTGGTTGAGCGCTGCTGGGCGTCGCTTTCTGCGGCAACGGGTTTCTGCTTCTTGATGGCACCACCTACTGGTGCTGGCTGTTGCTTTGGCGCTGGGTTCGATTGTAGAACATTCTCCAGATTGGGGGTTGAAATCTTTTCGGCACAATCCTTCGGCTTGTTAGTGTCAAAACTATTCCGTGGAGTTAGCTTCCCTTTCCAGTTGAATTCTTTCCTTGGTACTTCAGTTGATGACAATCCTTGAAAGACGGAAGCAATTTCGGGGCTGGGAAGGATTGGACCGTCGGGCGAGTTTTCAGTTGATGAGATTTGATCCAGCCATTCCGCGGTAATTTGACGACTGATTCGGCGGCTCAATCGACTTCGGACACTTGATTCGTCTTCTTCACTGATCGTAGATTGTAGGAGTTTATATCGTGTGTCAACTAGATTCTTTTCGGCCTGAATAGCTTCTAGACGGATATCTAGCGCTCTCTGCTCAAGTTCTCGATTCTCAGCTAGATGTTGCAGTTGCAGTTGAATTCTTTTTGAGCGCGTACCCGATGATGTTGCACCACTCCGAACGCTAATAGCTGGAAGACACTTTCGACAGGTCCAAGGGCGATTTTCTATTGACCCTGTGACTCCCGCACAAGTCTGGTGCCACCAATCATCGCACACGTCACACTGCACTAGATTAGCAACGGAATCCGGTCGGTCGCAGGCGACACAGTTAAATTCCTCTTCCGGGATGGTAACTGGCGTTGGCGCGTCGTTTCCCGCGGTTGCCATGTCGTGGCAGAAGAGCGAATTATCTTAAAGTTTGTTCCGGGTTGCGGAGGAGTAATCTAACGCCGATCTTTTTAGCAGCTTTACAGACAGCTTTAAGCTGTAATTTTATTCAAAAAATTAGTTTAGGGATATAATATAATATAAATTGTGACTTACATAATTCGGTGCAATTCTTATTGTTATAATTCCGACAACCTGAACTCTTTGAATGGGACTTGCCAAATGCTGTGAACGGAAAAGGAAAGTTTGAGCGCATCCGTCTTTGCATGCGACGTTGCTTTAGCAAACCTGATTGCCTCAAAGGCGATATTTTAGGCGGCACTGTCCACTAATGAATTCCTTGCTCTTCTGATAATGCCGACAACCGTAACGCGCTTAATTGGATTTGCCAAATGCTGGGAACAGAAAAGAAATAGCTCAACACCCGTCTTTGCATGCGACGTGGATTTCTTCAAACCTGAGTGCCTCAAAGGCGATATTTTAAGCGGCACTGTATACTATGGTATAGCCTAGCACTACTAATAGTTCCGTCAACTGGAACTCGCGTAAAAGGACAGGCCAATTGCTGTGGACGGAAAGGAAATGATTGAGCATGCGTCTTTGCATGTGACGTGGATTTGGCAAACCTGAATTACGCGAAAGGCAGTATTTTAAACGGCACTGTCTACAACAGAACTTTATAGCACTATAGTTTTAAGTAGTTCACTAGGTAGGTATCAAATTAATAGGCTAATATTACAATTTTTAGGTAGGGTAAATAACTAATAATCTAGCATGGGGAAACAGTCTGGATTCTGCAAACTTTTAACCGGATGTGGTCCTGTCATCCGTCGTTGATCAAGCTACGTCAACCAGCTCGCCGCTGAACTGCAGTTGAAGGCGCCGACGTATAATGGCGCGACGCTTGAGCTGGACCAGTGCACCCAGTTGCCAACAATTATGATTCAGACAGACAGAACCAACAACTAAACATTGGTGCATTGGAGGCTCATTGAATAGATTTGGACTGAATTCTCTGACCACAGTCAAAGCTCTGACCGACAGAGCCTCAGGCTAGTTCATCTCTTAGTCTTCATTTTGATAGATGTTAGAAAATTATTGATACAAATAAGAATCATGAACGTACCTCGTGTCAACAAAATTGTCAGTTAAACAAAATCCAGACTTGTTTTGTAGAAAAAGCTCAAACAAAGTTATGATGATTTCAACAACAAGGTTTGCATTGATATTTTTATTGAAACTTTCTTTAACAGTTCGGTTCATAAAGTAACTAATTTGCAACAATTAATTAAAGCTGTTAGAACTTTTTTATAAAGCTTAAATCAACTTTTTCATATTGTAAATAATATTTCTAATTTCAATATTACGATCAACAAACTGAAATTAGAAAAATATGAAATGTTCAATAAGTTTGATTTTTCAGATTTTTGGTCTAGTCTCATTCATATTGGGAAATATTTTTTTGACTCCAAAATGTAGAAATGTAATTGACATAAAAATTTAAGATTTTTGTGTTTTTCCTCTGATATAATGGAAGATTATAAATTGTTGTTGTCCTATTCGGCCGAATATTTAATTCAACTATTTGGTGAGTCAAATCTCTAGTTATTACAGTATTAACGTTCAAAGTATTTATGTCATGAGAACGAGTTTGATTGAGAAATCGTGAATGAAGGTGAGATGATAATGATAGTTCCATCTAAGTCCTACGGCATTATACGTTTACTTTTCTGAACAATTTTTTTACGGGGGAATAATCCATTAATAATGGATGAATTGAATAAATTTTTTAGCCCTTTTGGAGTTTGCATCAAATTTTCGATGAGTGCAATTCGGTTTTGCATTTCTTTAAGTGGTTGTTGCATATTTGGATGGAGCTGGAAATTGATACATATTCAGGATTGTGTGCGGGATATCAAATTCAAAACAATTTTAATTTGCGAGTTGTGGAGTTTCGGGAAGCAACAATTCCAATTTTTTAATACGTTTTAGACTGTATTAAAATATTTCTGAAAGTTAACATTAGTTTAGAATATATCTTATCGGATACTAATTCAAATTGCTTACGTTTAATGCTTCTCTTAGTTAAACTCCTGGATTCGACCTACAACTCTACTGCGTGACCTTCCTAACCTCCAAACACGACTTTGTATCAATTACAGCACTATCAGACAACCTGTTATGATGATCACTTTGAATACGTTTTTATAATATTTTTAACATTACGAATTCACCTTAGACCAGCGATGGTCGTTCCGGATTAACATCAATGGTAGTTTTCTGTTAGTCGTGCCTACGTGCCTTTTAGAACAACTGTGAATTTTAATATTGTGTTTTAATTTAAAGGTCACACTTAGCAATGATTATCTTCCTGTTAACTTACTGTTTCCAAATGCTTATGTAGCGAACTAAACATAATATTCTCAGAAACTTTGATTCTTAGATTGATCTTTGATTCATTACTTGTTAGAAATGGCGCGAACTTCAAATGTATAGCTTCTAATTTTCTACCTCCTATGATTATTATTATTATTTTACGTGCGGCATTTTCGAACATTATTGATGTTAATTTACCGAAATGTCATAAAACTGCTGTTGAGTTTCGCTGAGATGAGACGTGTCGACTCCTAGTCGTGACAGCGAGTTCTGGGGAGCAACAAATAGGGTAGGAAAGTATCGAAAATGGTTTTCGAAAAAGGGAGCATACGCATGTGATGAAAAACGACCCATCGCCGAAAACTGCTTGTGGATGCTCCACAACATGTTAATGAATCCATCAAGAAGTGTGCCCGAATAAGGTTAACGTTCCAGTTTCGTGGTGTAATTGATTAATACTTTAAAAAATTGAGATAACTAAGAAGGAACAACAGGATTGTGAGTCTGGATTTTGATTCTGGGTTCTGATTATGAGGTCTAATCATGAATTCTGATTCGGAGCCTGGTAATATCTTATTCTAAATATGTTTCGAAAATTAAAAAAATAGTTGGTAAGTGCCGTCTGAGGTAAGCTTCCAGGGTTTGAAAAGGTAAGATTCGAATAGCATTGCTTCATTATATGATTTTATTTTTATCGATAAATATATGTTTATTAGAACGAACAGTACCTGCTACCTGATACCTGTCAGCCAGGCAGGTACATACACCAGTGCGTAATACCTGTCGTAAATTCATAATATTTGTATAATGTTATGATTTTTTTCACGGCTGCAAAAATAAGTGACTCATTTTACCAAGTAAGACATTCACATCCATGTATGCATTCAGTTTACAACAAATTAATCGAAGCCATGGGGTCTGATATGTGGTGATTTGCATTGAAGATAAGCCGAACTAGTAATCTAAAGAATGCAAGTCAGCGCATCCGTTAACGAAACTGCGGTGAATCCGTGCACCCATTAATGATGGATGAATCATCATAAAGGATGAAAAACTAATAATAGATAAAATACCCTCATGTATTGATTTTTTTTATTGAAAAATTATTAAAAAGTGTTTTTTCAATTATTAGTGTTTACAAGAAGAGCGAAAATTGATTTTCTAAGTTAATTCTTCGCAACTATATGAATGGTTTTATAATTCGAACTTTTTATTTTAGATTGCTGCATATCGCACTTGAGAAACACGGACACGAAGATTATGATAAAAGCTTTCACAAAAAGAACATAATGCAAATTTCATACAAACATAATCGCATAACTATTCACAACTAAATTACTCACTTCCACGGTGTCCAAACACAAGATTTGTGAAGTTCTTCTGCTAAAATTATGATTACTGCAATGGAAATTTAGAGCAAGTAGGTATTTATTTCTAATTGCCTTGGGTTAAAACAATAAGGTATAATCGTTTCATGTTGTTGTTAGTTTGCAACAATTAATTTTTTTTTGTTCAACACCCAAGATATGAGGAAATAATATTTTTTCATTATTTTTCGTTTTATCTACTCATCATCGCCGACTATTGAGAATTTTTTCGGAGAAAAATAAAAAATATGAAAAGAAGGGTTAATGCAACATTGAACTTGTCATAACTTCTCTGAGCTAAACGATGCAGCTTTTATAAATTATTTTTCATGGAATGGTAAGGCTGCACAATTTTATGAAAAAATAGTCAGCTATTTCCGTAAAAACTTTGATTGCTCAAATTAATTGTTTTCGTTATACCCATATGTCTTTTATTCAGTTCAGCCATTCATGGCATTTTGTCAATTGTGCCATTTTTGTCATTTTTGTCATTTATGACATTTTATCCTTTTGTGCCATTTTATTAATTTTTCTATATTTTTTGGACATTTCGTACCAAATGCGAAAAAATAAGGTTTGACAAGCTTTTGACAATATCATTCTCATGAGAATTAAGCTTGAAGAGTCATGTTTGGTAAACTGTGGGCCAATAATTTTGGTCGAAATTTTTTTTTATGCGGCTTATGAGGCCAAAACTTCTCACCGCGGGATAATGCTAGGTAAATGAATTAGGAAGTAGTTAAGCGAGATCGTAATACACCTGAAGAACTAAACACTGGCACTCAATTGAACACTGGTTGCTTCCTGATAAGTTAGAAGGTCAGAGAGCTGTATTACAAGCATAATTAGGGCTTTAATATTCATTATGTAATTGTGTCAATGTGTTGCAGTTTGGATGCTACGATATGTAACGCTTTGTTGTGTAATGTAACAGATAAATAATAGCCACTGTGCGCTGAGTTTTGTTGTTACGATGTGTAATGCTGTGTTGTGTAATGTAACAGACAAAAAAAAGCCTCTGTTGGCTGGCCTTTGTTTTACGGTATTTAATGTTGTGTACTTGTGTTGTATCATATGTTTATTAAACATATAATGTGTACTATAATGTTGACCCATTAACTACTGAACGATGTTGTGTAAAGTGTGAATTTCCGGTCAAACAATCATTACTGATCGGACCAATGAATGCTGGGTTGGGCGTAGGTAAAAAGCCCTGGGGCCAACGTCATATCCTAGTTCTCTTGCATTCTTAGTGAACCGGTATTTGTAATTAATAAAAAAATGCGTACGTACATTGTACGTGCTACGGCATTGCCACAACAAAAAACTAACACACGCATATAGGATCTCAGTGAAACTTCATGATTCTTTAAATTCTACTTGAGACTAAAGGCTTATTGAGCTTTGAGGCTATACTATACTATACTATACTATACTATACTATACTATACTATACTATACTATACTATACTATACTATACTATACTATACTATACTATACTATACTATACTATACTATACTATACTATACTATACTATACTATACTATACTATACTATACTATACTATACTATACTATACTATACTATACTATACTATACTATACTATACTATACTATACTATACTATACTATACTATACTATACTATACTATACTATACTATACTATACTATACTATACTATACTATACTATACTATACTATACTATACTATACTATACTATACTATACTATACTATACTATACTATACTATACTATACTATACTATACTATACTATACTATACTATACTATACTATACTATACTATACTATACTATACTATACTATACTATACTATACTATACTATACTATACTATACTATACTATACTATACTATACTATACTATACTATACTATACTATACTATACTATACTATACTATACTATACTATACTATACTATACTATACTATACTATACTATACTATACTATACTATACTATACTATACTATACTATACTATACTATACTATACTATACTATACTATACTATACTATACTATACTATACTATACTATACTATACTATACTATACTATACTATACTATACTATACTATACTATACTATACTATACTATACTATACTATACTATACTATACTATACTATACTATACTATACTATACTATACTATACTATACTATACTATACTATACTATACTATACTATACTATACTATACTATACTATACTATACTATACTATACTATACTATACTATACTATACTATACTATACTATACTATACTATACTATACTATACTATACTATACTATACTATACTATACTATACTATACTATACTATACTATACTATACTATACTATACTATACTATACTATACTATACTATACTATACTATACTATACTATACTATACTATACTATACTATACTATACTATACTATACTATACTATACTATACTATACTATACTATACTATACTTTACTACCTACACTTTACTATTCTGCACTATGGAACATGCTTCATAAGTTAATTAGATAATTTTGTATCTCTTTGTATTCTTGTTCTTTTTGTATCTTTGTTTTCCTTTTAAGACTATGAAGTCAATAGTCAAGGATGTAAATATATGAAAAATTATATAATTGCTGTCATTCATTTTAATTTTATTTGGAACAAAAAATGGAACACTTCATATCTGTCTGACTGCCACAGTCCATCACAGGTGTCAACTAAAAATGCTCCCCCCACTAGCCCAAAAAAACCCTTCACAACATGGGTAACGTAACTCAAATTACTCTCGGGACCATATTAGGTACACCTCAGAAAGCCGGACTTTCGAAAACCGGCATCCGAGCATTCCGCATTCGCCCAGCTGCCTGAGTCTCCGGATTGTCCTTTGTGTGTCATTCTGTGGAAACCGGAAACATGATGATGATGGTGCCACATATGGTACACCTGCTGATTCCCTATGCTCAGAGAGGAACAGAAAAACGAAAGGACCCCAATATGCTTTCAAGGGACTGGACTGACCACCGCATACCGGTTGACGAACTGATCCCAGTGTGGATGTCATGTTGAACCTCGGAATCGACTTACCCCCGAACCCAGACATGCATCCAGTATTGCGAGAATCTTGGTTTGAGTTGACGGCGGAAAACACGAAGTCAGGAGAGAGGATTAAAAAAGAAGTACCTTCTGGCCGTCAGAACAGGGCATCATCTGTCTGTGTGCCCTTAGTTTGTCAGTGGAATGAGCTCGGTTTTATGGGATTTATTTTCTCCACTCAACGCCATGAAGACCGACTGGCTTCAGAATCCTGAAGATATGTGCAAGTGCAAGCATATGGTTAAAGTCATCCGTTTTTTTCCTCACGACTTGTTCAGCGAAACCTTCTACAGCACTTCATTCAGCTTTTTTTAATACAAAAAATGTCACTAGCGCAGAGTGGTCCCAGTTGAATTTATCCTGGTGCGGATCCCTTGATTTATGAAACATTCCCTAGTTCGAAATGTGTATTGAAATGCTCTCCTCAAAGAAAGTTTCCATACCTAATTAAGATGGACTTAATTTAAAATGCAATTAAATCGCCATTCGTCCAAGAGATTATAAATTTTCAACCAAACTCATAACTTTCCCCGACTTGAAAGAAAAAGTCTAAAAAACACCACCCCTTTACGCTCCGGGGGAACGGTAAATATAGTTAAATTAAGCCATTAAGAATGAAACCAGGCCCATCCGTCAACCCGTTCAGCTCAAAACGGGAGCCGTCAAAACCAAAACAGCAATAAGTCAACATTGCGTGCCGGATAGGTAAATCGGTGCCAAATTTATGTTTTAGTAGTGCCTCGGGAAATGTGGCTTGTAACCGCCCTTCGCTTGTCGGCCCCGGGGGGAAAATCCGACATTCGTCAATATGAATACAGGAGGCCTCTCCATACTTCATGCAGTATTGTAGAAAACAGTCAACGAGTTCAGTGGAAAATAGAACCCTCCTCTATCATTGAAGGCGATGGGAAAAATGGTTGAGGTTCGGAAAATGAGGATCAGAGAAGAGGAGAAGTAGAAAACATCAGCAAAAAACCATATAATTTACACCTTCCTGGTGTCGAACTGGTTGGTACTAAACTGTTCTTCTTTGCTGGCTCGCTCGCTCGCTCGCTTTCATCGTTTTGATCCTTCCGTTCATCCATCATTTTTCGCTCCGACCAGAATAGGTAGGTACCCCTTTCGAAATTTCACGTACGGTTCCATCCAGTAGAAGCAGAACCAGACGACGAGCTAGCGGCATCACGTCGAACTCAATCACCGTAATTTGACGCCCTCGGGGTGGCTATTGATTTAAATAAATAATGGTTATTAAGTAACTGTAGCAGGTACCGAGGTGAGGACTTCTTTCCTCTCGTTCGTTGATCTGATTTTACGGCTCGTGAACGGCCAACACAGCGGAAGGGAAATTAATCAAATTGATGGCTATTAGGTGGAATACCTTTGATGTACTTTACACATAGTTTCAGGAGATTAGATCAAGTAGTTTTCCTCCGATATTACAAAGTGAGTAGAAGTGTCCTTTTTAGCGTTAATGCTTCCGCTTAAAAAATTAAGTTCTACTAGAAGATCAAGTTATAGAATTCAATCGTGAGTTAGTCGTATTATCTTGTTATTTTTTTTAATTTATTTAAAACATTCCACTGAACGTGGGTATTCTTTTTGCGAGGGTCATACAAATTCGTATGTTTGTTAAGATAGAAAGGTTTGTTGTTTTCTTTTTCAAAAAATCATTTTAAATAAGTTGGAAATCATATGCATCAAGCAGAAGATAAAAAAAAAACGAATTTTCGGGCAGTCGAAGAGTGAGAGCACATCGTTAAAATAGATTAAGAAGATAGTCGGTCCTAGATGACTACCTTGGGGCACACCGGAGAAGGCAGAGAACTGGCTGAAGAGAGAGAGTCTCCTGTGCGAAATGTTAATTTACGTCCACTTAAGTAACTGCGGAACCAGCCAAGTAAAGGTCCTCAGAATCCTAATTGAACGCTTAGCCAATAGCAATATCGTGGTTCACCTTATCAAATGCTGCTGACAAATCGGTTTAAATTGCCTCTATTTGAGACTTTCGATCAACGTCGTCATCAACTCTTCGTTAGCTTCAGAATCGGAGAAATTCTGAGTCTCTCCAAGTTGACGGACTGTCGTTACGTTTCGATCAAGCTGAATGTAGCAGTGTCGCTCACCAAATGGGGACGTCCTCCCAATGTTTCGAGTGAGAGTTCTTGATTTTGTGGCCCGAAGTTCCTGTACCAGCATCTGTCGAAATGGCCTCAACATAATCTTCCCGCTGCAAATACAAAAACGGAAATCAAAGCAATACACCTTTTCCACAGCGTTGAGCTTCCGAGTTGCCTCATTGACGTGACCAGATTTTCGAAACGGATTATAGTGGTTCCGTTGCGGCAAGATGAGCATCGACATGCTGAAAATGTCCTCTTGGTTGGCTCGAATCGAGACCTACAGTGATAAAATCAGAATACTGAAGCGGAACTCAGAACTTCCTTTTCAAAATTGGTTACCGTTGGAGAAATCGAGTCTTCTCTAAGCTAGGTACTTTTTTTCTATCTTTTCAAAATAAAGGGTGCTCTTATGATGCCAAATTTCGCATCATGAAAAATTAATACCTCCATTATGACTAGTTTTGCTATCAAATTAAATTCTACAAAAAATTTTGCTTCCTGTTTGCTGTTGATGCCTGAACGTGATCTCAGCTTGCTGTCAAATATAAATATACGAAACCCTAATAATGCCTATTTTTCCCTCGTACAAAACTTAACAGCATACGATACTATCACTATGCTGTTGGCACACATCTAATAACTTTTTGCCTTTTTTGTAAATTCTTTTTTTGAAACGGCTTATACCTTTCGGCTTTAAGGAGCCAAACACGTTTTGTTTGATTACAATTGTGTGCTTCTATCTAGTTTACTTTTTGAAGAAAAGAAAGAAGATAGATAGGGAAATATGAAAATAAAAAGAATTATAGACGAAGATCAAAAGCTTTTAGAAAAAGGTATGTTTCGAACATGTAGTCCAAGTCTATCACAGCGACTTTTTTGCCTTATAAGATATAAATTTTAGATCTTCGACAAAGTTGTTCACCGGAAAATTTCCTTCGGAGAATTTATAAATTGGCACAACAACCATAACCAGACTCCATAGAAGAAACAAAAATTATGTTGATGTTTCAGAACAAAATATTCAATTTTCCCATACAAACCTAAAAGTTCAATTTACTTATGTTCACAGTCTTGTTTCAACCAACTTCGAGTTCGGACGCTTTTATCGATAACTGCTAATTTAACGGATAAGTCTTTATCGCTCTCGAAGTGTTGTTTCCTCTTTTGTTTTTTCAAGGTTAAGAAAGACAATAAAACTGTTTAGTTGAAGAATTTTGTACAGATTGCCATCGTCGCCATGGCGCCTGGGGGGTTTCACAGGAGTGATGAATTTCCTGCTTTGGGATCATTTATGCCAAATCGTGGTGAAATAAGTTACATTATTGTAGAAAGTGACACAAATAATTTATCGTTGGCCAATGTATCACCATTTCTCATACATCGTTCCATTACAAATTCGGTGGGTGATGTGGAAGATTCGCGTACGGAACAAAATGGTGCTCGTATCATTCTCAAAGTGAGGGGTACAAAAAAATATGAAAAACTGCTACAGCTATCTCAAATATCTGATGGCATCAAAATTAAAACATTCGAACATCCTAAACTCAACTTCTGTAAAGTCGTAATACATGCTCCGGAAGTAAGAAACGTTAAAGATGAAATCATCCTAGAAGAACTGCGTGATCAACATGTTGAGAAGGTTGATAGAATAAAGAGAAAGGTAGGTGAAGACCTCATCAATACCGACACCATCATTCTTACGATCAGACAACACACATCTCCGACGTTCATCAAACTTGGTTTTACTAAAAAACCAACCCGTACATACTATCCCCGTCCAATGCGCTGCTCAAACTGCCTTGAATACGGTCATGTTTCCCATAAATGCCTCAAACAAAAGAAGTGCAAAAATTGTAGTAAGAATTTCCATGGCGATGTGGCGATACTTTATCTCCTGTTTGCGTCAACTGTTCTGGTCCCCATCCTGTTACTTCATCTTCATGCCCTGATTTCAAATCTGAAACTGAAATTGTTAAAATTAAAATAGATAATGACATCCCTTTCCCACCCGCCCTCGTATATTTGTTGACCGCGAAGGACACAAATCATATGCTGATGCATCCAAAAATATATCTAGCCGAATAAATGTTGCTCAACTATCTTCCGTACCCATGCGTAGATGCAGCTGTAAATGTGCTTGTGAAAATGAATCTCTCCCTCTCCCAAACCTAATTACATCTCCATTACCTATCAACGAAACTACTATCATTCTCTCAGAAGCAATTCCCACAGTCTCTCACTAATCACTAATCGTACATCCAGCCAGAACTTATGCCTGATCCCGGAGAATAATGAAAGATTGTTATTATTCTTTTTGTCTTTGTTCATGTTTTCAATTATATTAACATAAAAACATTAAAATAATAGAAAACATAAATCGGCCGGGCCAACTGTGGAGCAGAGAACGCAGAGACGTCAGGAACAAAAAAAAGAGAAGAAGCGTGGACCACCAGTACCATACGCTCCGAGGGGCAATGCGTTGGAAGCACGCTAGAAAGTGCTCCTTGTTGATAAAACGAAGTGTGGCTCTGATCATTCTTCAGCGGCTGTAAATGAGTTATTTTGTACACAGAAATCACAAAACATAAGGAGCAAATTATGTTTGGGAATCTGACATCATAAGCGTAATAATTATGAAATTTCTAACTTTTAATACAATTTTTAAATTTGAATTTTTTACAATTTTGGATTTTTGTGCACTCTCATTTCAGGTCATTGACCAAGGATATAGCGCCTTTACTCGCTCTTGCAAATAAAAAAGAAAAGAGGAAAACATTAAAAGGAAAACCAAACCTTTCGAGTTCTGTTAAAAACTCGAATGGTTTTAATGACTTACAATAAGATGCGGTGCTATAACCGATGTTAATTTTCAGTATTGAAATGGATATTTCGAACAGCAAGTCTTTGTAAAGAGACAGTTAGTAACTCAAAACCATTATACAAATGAAAAACATAGAACAGCGTTGAAATTATACTTAGCTTTGTTTACCCCGCTGTAGATAATTATCTGCAAATAACGGAAAATTTAACATCTCCATTTCCGTAAGAGGGCAGCAGCACTGCAGTACGTCCTCCTTTTTGAATTATCCAAAAAGATCGCAGCAATCATGAAATTCTTCCTTGTCAATGTGACCGATAGTGAAAATCAGTCTTCATCCGTTTTTCACGGAACCACAAATCCCCTCTCCTACACAGCACCTCGCGAACAGCTCATGCCCCAACGACACCAAGGCAGTGGCTCATTAAACTCAATAAACTTCGACGATTCAACCAAATAAAAAGTAGCTTTAAACCAAGGTCGTAAGCAACAGAAAACATGTATCTGAAAACCTCATTATTTTTCCGCTATTGCCAATGTATAATTTTCTGCCACGACTTTTCTAACTGCATAACTTCATCATGAAAACTAGTAAAATTGAAGAACAGCTTAGTTTTTCCTTCAAAATCTGTCACAAAAGCACTGTATTTTCCACCGCCACATTGATTTGTGGGACTTTCTTCTTCACGTTTTCATTCTTCTTTGTGGCACTTTCTTCTATCACACAATAATCACACAAATAATATTCCCAACAAACAAGACAGGAATTTCACCATTTTCAAAAAATTTACTGTTCTTTCAAAAATAATTCATGTTTTCTTCTGTGAATCTTTAAAATGAATCAAGCCTTCCACACCACAAAAACTCGCCTCCCAATCGCCTCAATTTCCCGAGGACAATACATCTTATTAAACGGGTAATGGTTTATCTTTCACATGCACATCACTTTTGGTTATAAGTTGTTAATATTTCGATAATTTTCTTCAATTTTAAACTATCACCCATTATCGAAGCAAAACGCGACCGCGGAAAAAAAAACGACCGTACTCAAGCAAAGCCTACTTAGCCGAAGCAATTCCCACAGTCTCTCACCAAAATAACTTGAATATTAAAAAATCTCAACATGAGACAAATGAAGTTGTAACCGGAACAAAGCCGAAACAAGCTCCGAAAAGTAAAAGAACCGATCAAAATAGTTTAAAGAAAACACGGCCAACTAAATCTAACCTTCAAATCGACAGCCCTTCCTCGCCTAACAGTAAAGGACCACCCAATAAATACTTAAGAAAATCTCGTCCAACAATTGATTCTCGCAGTGATAATGACATGTTTGATGGAAATGATATTGACATTGATAGTATTTAAATCCTGTCCTTTTTCTCTTTTTAATTAAATTTATTTTCAATATTATACAGTGGAATATGAATGGTTTGATTTCCCATCGGAATGAATTGAACAATCTGATTGCAAACATAAATCCTCAACTTATAGCTTTACAAGAAATACACCACAAAACGACGATCAAAAAGGCGTTGATTACAATTCCACATGGGGTGGAGTTGCAATTGCAATTTTAGAAAATATTCCTCATGTTGAAATTCCCTTAAATACACAACTTCAAGCTGCTACTATTCAAATCTTATACCCATTTAAAATTTGTGTTGTATCTCTATACCTCAGAAATGGACACTGGGAAAAAGACGCAACTCTCATCCCTTATTAAAGCCTTGCCAATTCCTTTCTTAATTTTAGGAGACTTTAATGTTTGTCATCCGGACTGGGGAAGTATTGAAGCCAATAGATCTGGAAGAATTATTTCTGAAATAATTGCTGAAATGATTTGATTTAACGGCTCTGGAACCGATTTTTGCTCAAGCACAGGTAATATTACCAATATAGATTTGACGATAGGGAAAAGGGAAAAAGTAATAGATTTCACATGGAACGTTTTGGAAGATCTCTGTGAAAGTGATCATTTTCCAATAAAAATATCGACAGGGCGTCAATCATCTAATATTACCAGGGGTAGTCAGTGGGTCACTAAAGCAGCTGATTGAAACACTTTTGAAAATATCATTGACGAAAATTTTCCAGCTGGTTGTGCAGCATCTGTTGAGAAAATAACTTTTGAAATTGTAAATGCAGCACAAAAATCTATTCCCAGAACTTCAGAAACTCCACCTAAGAAAAGGAATCCTTGGTGGTCAGATGAGGTCCACTCCACTATCAAACATGGAAGAAAAACACTTAGAGCTCTTAGGAAAATAGGGAAAGATCATCCAAACTATGATAGAATTTTAGAAGAGTTCAAAGTAGCTAGATCAGGCTCTAGGAAAATTATCTGGAAAGCGAAATAGGAATCCTGGAAAACGTTTACTTCATCTTTTAATTCTGAAACTATGCCTAGCGAAATGTGGGGACGAATCAGATCCCTACGAGGATTCAGTAAAACTTCTAAAATATCAATCATGGAAACAAATGATGGTTTAACTGATGATCCTATAAAAATAGCCAACACTTTGGCAGAATCATTTGCGAATATTTCAAGTAATGATTCGTATGACACTGAATTTTTGAGATACAAAAACAAACAAGAACAACCAATATCTTACAACTTTGCTGATAATGATTTGTATAATTGTCCATTTTCTATTCACGAACTCATGACTGCTTTAGCTAAAGGAAAAGGAAAAAGTTGTGGTCCAGATAACATTAATTACTCCATGTTACAACATCTACCATACCATGCTAAGCTTACTCTTCTTAGAGCCTTTAATAATCTGTGGGAGGAGGGTAGTTTTCCAGAAATTTGGAAGGAATCGCCAATTCCGAAACCGAACAAAGCATCAACTAATCCAAAAAATATACGACCAATTTCGTCGAACGCGTGTCCTTCCACAGTACTAGAAAGGATGGTTTCATTTCGTTTAGCTTCAGAATTACAACGAAGAAACTTAATAGATTCGAGACAAATTGCTTTCCAAAAAGGTAGATCAATTGATGAACATATAGTAACTTTAACAGAAGATATCAAAGAGTCTTTAAGGAGGAAACAAATGACAGATGCAGTTTTTCTTGATATTTCAAAGGCATATGATGTTACGTGGCGTTTTAGTATTCTCAAACAACTCAAAGATTGGCAAATTGGTGGAAACATGTTTAGATTTATTCAGAACTTTCTTGAAGATCGTACCTTCAAAGTTATTTTTGGTAATAACATTTCGGATTCCAAAATTTTAGAAAACGGTGTTCTGCAAGGTTCGGTTTTGAGTGTTTATTTGTTTTGATTGCTTTCAATTCTGTGTTTAGTTACATTCCACGTGATGTTAAAGCTTTAGTATTTGCAGATGATATTGTTCTGTATGTCTCCGGTAAGAATGGCAAAGTGTTGCGGAAAAAATTACAGAAGACACTCAAAAAAATAGGTACTTGGTCCAAACGTTCTGGTTACAAGATTTCATCTGATAAAACAGTAGTTATGCGTTTCACAAAAAAGAAGGAGAATCTCAACCCAACTCTATTAGAAATCAATGGAATTTTGTTAAGTAATGTAGAACAAGTTAAGTGGCTTGGAGTGACTTTAATACCCAATATGAGTTTTCTTCCTTTCATAAAAGAAACAGCAAAGATATGCGAGAAACGATGTAATATTATAAAAGCTATATCAAACATAAAAACTGGCGGCCAGTCTAGTGATATTTTAAATATTTCAAAAAGTATTGTTTTCACTCGTCTTTTTTTTGCCATCCCTGTTTTAATTTTATGTAGTAACAATTATTTGAAAAAGCTTGAAGTAATTTATAACAAGCCATCAGGGCGGCAATCGGAGCCTTCTGCTCAAGTCCTATAATTAGCATCATGGTTGAATCTGGAATTCTACCATTCAAATATACGTTGCTTTACAATTTTGCAAAAATTTTTGTCAAGTTTCAAAATGGTGAGAATCAAAATGTAAATAGAGTATGTAATGATCTATTCTTTTCTAACAAATAAAAAAAGTCGACACTTAACTGGAATTTACCATCAGCTAAGAATATTTTACCCTGTTAAATGGAATTTATCACCTGCGAGAATCAACTGGGAAATGTTAGAAAACCGCGATAAAAAATTTCAAACATTGTCATCCAGCAAAATTTTCAAAACATGATAGGTCAGAAATATATCAACCATACAAAGTGCTTTACTGATGGTTCGAAAACAAGTTCTGCTGTTTCTGTTGGAATTTTTCATCCTCATAACAACGTTTCTCAATCCTTTTCGCTCCCTAACTTTCTTAGTATTTTTTCTGCTGAAGCATATGCTATAATGCTAGAAATGAAAAGAATTCAAGATACAATTTTACCCCAAGCCCAAGTCGTATTCACTGATTCCGCTAGCGTATTGCTAGCTGTAGAATCCAGTGAATCTCGACATCCCTGGATCCAAACAATCAACAAAATTGTTCGAGAAATTCATCACATTCAGTTATGCTGGGTTCCAAGTCACAGAGGCATATATGGAAATGATAAAGCTGATTTAGCAGCTAAAAACGGGTTAACCCTTGATGTCCACCCTATCCCGGCTCCTCAACAGGACATTATAAAAGAAATAAGGAAAAAAGTTTGGGAAATTTGGGATCATGAATGGTTAAATGCTACGCAGAACAAACTACGGGAAGTAAGAAGTACCACTCGCCCTTGGAAATATTTTACTGAATCTAGACCGGAAAAGGTGGCATCACGACGTTTGAAAATTGGGCACACGTGGGAAACACATCATCATCTGATTGACAAAAGCGACATGACCTGCGAATCCTGCGGGGTAACTAAAACCGTAAAACATCTTGTAATAAACTGCAGAATCTATGAACAACAAAGGCAAGAAAGCAACATCGGAACTACGTTTGGAGATATTCTTGCATATACTGAAGAAGCGGAAACAAAGTTAATACAATTCCTAAAAACAAGTGGTCTGATTAAAAAATTGTAAAGTTGTAAAAAACAATTCAAATTGTAATTTTCAAAATGTAAATAGTTGTAAAAAGTTATAGAATGTAAATAGTTGTAAAATTAGTTTTAAGTAGATTAAGACCTGAATAAACACTCAGGGTTACAAGGTCATTAATAAAATTAAAAAAAAAAATTACTTATCATGGATGAGTTTTGAACCAAATCCAAACTTGTAAGACCCTAGTGTTTGAGAAATTAAAAAATGACCCCAAATCGACGCAGTCTACCGTGACATGTTTAGTTCACCTCATATTCAATACTTGCATAATATTGAAATACGCTATTTTGTGTAAAGAATTTCAAGAACTGTTATCAAGGGGAAAAAATGTTATATAAATTGAAAGAACGTAAAAAAGGAAAAAAAAACTCCAACTTCCCATTTGAAGTGACAGTGTTCAGAGCCAAATGAGCTCCGGTTTTTATCATATCACATCTAAGCCCAGCCAGCTAACCAACAAGAGCAGAGCACACAGCACCAGAGGGATCGTTCCGAGCTCTTCAGAGCCAGACCCAGATAAAAGCATTTCGAGGTAGTCGCCTTCTCGTTGAACGGCCGGAAACATTTAGGTAGGTACCTACCCAGAAGAGCCAAGTCAACGACCAGGCCACAGCTGCCATATTGTGTTATCAACAACGACGAACGGGGGTTGGCCGTGGACAAACCGTGGACAAAATCTCATATATTGCTTCTTGTGTCGGAACGAAACGTGAATGAGAAGGGTTGGTCCATCTGAATTCAAACGCCGACCCAGCCGGACGAAGTTTGAAGAAAGGATGCTTGCCGGGGGAGAGCTTTCATTCATGAATTTGGGAATTGAAACAAGATTTTCAACTCTTGTCTTCCTCCAAACCCCCAAAAAAACCCACTGATAGCCCTTCCATTTTGCTACATACTTTGGGTTGGCAGGAAATTGATAGCAGCGTTCGGTTTCTATCTGCTGGTCCCTTGAACTGTTGTGGCATCTTCATTATTTTTCCTGGGGTTGCTCTGGAAAGAGGGGATTAGAGGACGTGAGAGAGCGCTGCCGACCGGGGTGAAGTGGTGTTATCACACCAGATCTCCCAAGAGCTTAGGGACCGAAGTCATTCTATTTTCTCGCCGCTGCTGTGACATTTTGCTTTGGTGGTTGGGAAGGCCCCGTTTCTTCTTCATTTAATACAGAATATCCAACCAGTCACTGCCACGCACTCACTAAATTCATTTCAACAAGCTCCTATTTTTCGGGTACATCCTAATTTTTTTCCAGTTTTTTTTGGAAGTATTCTTCCGAGGGCTTAACCTAGAAGAAACGAGCCTAATTCGACCTTTGCCATCCGATAGGGGCAATTTCGGTATGCCTGTCTTGTCGAATAGTGGTGTGTATACTCTTTGATGTTATCTTGATCAGTTTTTTCTGAGGTTCTCAACTTGAAACCTTATCCTACATCTCATATCTATAGCTCATTTCTCATATCCCATATCTCATTTCTTATTTCTAATTTCTCATGTCTCATTTCTCATCTCTCATTTCTTATTTCTGTTTCCTTATTTCTCATTTCTCATTTCTCATTTCTCATTTCTCATTTTTCATTTCTCATTTCTCATTTCTCATTTCTCATTTCTCATTTCTCATTTCTCATTTCTCATTTCTCATTTCTCATTTCTCATTTCTCATTTCTCATTTCTCATTTCTCATTTCTCATTTCTCATTTCTCATTTCTCATTTCTCATTTCTCACTTCTCATTTCTCATTTCTCATTTCTCATTTCTCATTTCTTATTTCTCATTTCTCATTTCTCATTTCTCATTTCCCATTTCTCATTTCCCATTTCCCATTTCCCATTTCCCATTTTCCATTTCCCATTCCCCATTTCTCATTTCTCATTTCTCATTTCCCATTTCTCATTTCTCATTTCCCATTTATCATGTCTCATTTCTCACTTCTCGTTTCTCATTTCTAATTTCTCATTTTTCATTTATCATTTTTCATTTCTCATTTCTCATTTCTAATTTATCATTTCTCATTTCTCATTTCTAATTTCTCATTTCTCATTTCTCATTTCTCATTTCTCATTTCTCATTTCTCATTTCTCATTTCTCATTTCTCATTTCTCATTTCTCATTTCTCATTTCTCATTTCTCATTTCTCATTTCTCATTTCTCATTTCTCATTTCTCATTTCTCATTTCTCATTTCTCATTTCTCATTTCTCATTTCTCATTTCTCATTTCTCATTTCTCATTTCTCATTTCTCATTTCTCATTTCTCATCTCTCATTTCTCATTTCTCATTTCTCATTTCTCATTTCTCATTTCTCATTTCTCATTTCTCATTTCTTATTTCTCATTTCTCATTTCTCATTCCTCATTTCTGATTTCTCATTACTCATTTCTCATTTGTCAATTCTCACCTAAAAATTTAACGAAATTTGTTGATTTTAACTAAATTTATTTTTCAAAATATCTTAAGAATCACTGCTTTTGACATAATAAGCAGATTTTGGGTCACATAGCAAAACAACATAGGAAGAAAAAACGAAACAAAACTTTCAATTTCAGCCTTCAATATTCACAAGCCCTCCCCCCAAATTCCGGTTCCATTACTGCGATATCAAAGTTATGATGAGCTCGGTCGATTCGTGACCTGAACCGAACACGGGTTTTCTCGGGGATTCAGATCCGGCAAAGTAGAGCGAAAAAAAAACTCACTAACGAAAATCCTACAGTTGACTTCATATTTTGATACTATTCTACAGTTCTGGTTCTGAGTTTTTTTTCACTCAACTCAACTTATTAGAATCGTGCGATACCCCAATTTCCTTCCAACAAGAACTCGAGAAAGGGAAAGTTTGGGCAAATTTTAATCTACCCTCACCGGTTATTGGCGACAGAAACTTATCAAGAGTGACACGACTTTTCCGAAGGGGAACCCATCGCTTGTAGGATTATACACGAATTCGGTACGATTTCTTGCCCTGGCAAAGCTGATTGTGCGTACGAAAGTTCGCCGGGAGGAAAAAACCTTCAGGACTGTGGCGAATTTCAATAAGCGCCGACGATGAGACGAAATTGACTAGAGCTTTATCGGAAATTTGATTGTTCTAATTGAAATCGTGAAAACGTGTCAGAAGGAAATTTTTTTATTATAATTTCGATCGACTAATATATGGCCTGCCTTCGACCAGATCGAACTGAACGCCATGAGAAAATTTTTAAACTGGTGATTTTGAAACTCTTGTTATCCTTGTGCGCTAACGCAACATCTAAAATAATTCAATGGGATTTGTTCCTTGGGTTAGGAACTATTGAATAGGGTTGATAAGTTTTGCAGATTTCGTCTATAGATGAAAATATTTGTCAATAATACTAAAGAAACTCGAAAAAATGCTGATGGCTTTCAGTTCGGTCTGGTCGAATCCCGACCATATAAGATCGAAATTCTTTTCAAATTGAAATGAACATTTTGATCTTCAATAACAAAAGAACGCATCCCGCATTTCTAACCTCTCATATCTTTTTCTTTATCGTTCATCTCTCATCAATCATTTTCATTTCTCAATTTTCATCTTTGATCTTTATCTCTCATCTCTCATCTCTCATCTCTCATCTCTCATCTCTCATCTCTCATCTCTCATCTCTCATCTCTCATCCCTCATCTCTCAACTCCCATCTCCCATCTCTCATCTCTCATCGCTCATCGCTCATCGCTCATCTCTCATCTCTCATCTCTCATCCCTCATCTCTCATCTCTCATCTCTCATCTCTCATCTCTCATCTCTCATCTCTCATCTCTCATCTCTCATCTCTCATCTCTCATATCTCATTTTTCATTTTTCATTTTTCATCTCTCATTTCTCATCTCTCATCTCTCATCTCTCATCTCTCATCTCTCATCTCTCATCTCTCATCTCTCATCTCTCATCTCTCATCTCTCATCTCTCATCTCTCATCTCTCATCTCTCATCTCTCATCTCTCATCTCTCATCTCTCATCTCTCATCTCTCATCTCTCATCTCTCATCTCTCATCTCTCATCTCTCATCTCTCATCTCTCATCTCTCATCTCTCATCTCTCATCTCTCATCTCTCATCTCTCATCTCTCATCTCTCATCTCTCATCTCTCATCTCTCATCTCTCATCTCTCATCTCTCATCTCTCATCTCTCATCTCTCATCTCTCATCTCTCATCTCTCATCTCTCATCTCTCATCTCTCATCTTTCATCACTGATCATCTATCTTTCATCTTTATCTTATACAATTTTCTAATTTTTGTTGCTATCATTATTATTCTTTCACAACCGTTTTGTCATTTTTTGACTTCTCTCCTCAAAATGTATCTGTGTTTTTTTTTAAATTTATACACTTTGAAACTACTTAAGATAACACCGAAACCAAATCTCGTAGAATCACTGCCAACAACCAGGCGCTGCGGTGTCGAATCGAGTCGAGACAAACACCACAATAAACAAACAAACTCAAACAAATTGCCGTTTCCGTAATGAAAACTGTCAATATTGACCGCGCCACTTGAAGCAACGTTTAATAGCAGCAAGCAGCTAAACGAAAATGGTTGTTGGCTTAAGTCGCTTCCACCTACCTTTATGGGATGGTAGCGAGCAGCTTAGCGAGGCTGTTTAGCTGCTGCCGGTTTTATTCCTGTGCTACTTAAGCTTATCGCGCTGCTCCCAGCCCAAGACGATGACGATAGACGGTGACTTATCGTCTCTCAACAAGTATGTTGTAAGCGTGATAAGATGGCTCTGGGATTGTTGAGAATGACGCTTAAATTGGAGAAAAATATTCTACCGTTTTGGTTTTGTTTGAAATCAGGAGGGATTGATTTTTCAATAATGTTATTATAAGCTTTAAAAAAGTAATAAATAACAAAAGAATAAAACACGTTTTAGGATCCCTAAAGATGACGACACTTTGAATCGAAACGTCGGAATAAACGTCTTTTGACTAAATTAGAAAAAAAATAAGACTATTATTGAAGAATTTAACA
Organism: Uranotaenia lowii; assembly: GCF_029784155.1. NCBI lineage: Eukaryota > Metazoa > Arthropoda > Insecta > Diptera > Culicidae > Uranotaenia > Uranotaenia lowii. The sequence continues at coordinate 12,444,229 of NC_073693.1, forward strand.
TAAAATTTAATTTTTCTGACAGTTTTGATACAATTGAACGCTTAAAAGTAGTTCACTTACAATTACCCTCACTTCTACTGCGTATAGTCTTTCACAACATACAACTCCCTGAGGAAGACAAGTTCCTTCCAAGATGCTCTAGCTAGCTGAATATTCAACCGATAGATACCGGTGCATGGCTGTATGAAACATCTCGGGACGAAAGTGATCCATCTACAGATAAAATATTCAAATAAAGTCTCGTTTAATTGAAGTTAATTGGCCGAGCGATGTTTGTGTGTGACGGCAAGCCGTCACAGTCACATTCGTTGTACATAACATAGGTAGGTACTTAATCTGCTGCAATCGGATGCTGAGTGTCTTAGGACAAACACTACATAGGCATAGGTTCGCTCGCAGATAGGCTGATGCTAGATTGAGAATATTCTTCTTCTGGCAACGAGCTGCTGAAGCTGTTTGATCATTGCCGACTGTGCCAGGTCGAAGGAGCTCTTGGTCTTGTTTTTGTTGCCTCTCTGCCCTGACATCGAGAAACACTCTTCCGGTGCAGGTCGGACCTCTTACCGTAGATAAGACTTCAAACGTTCCGAATCGCGCGACAAAATTGTGATTTTTATATAAATTTATATTTTTTGAGCAATCTTATACAATTTTGAATCATTTTTGATAGAATATGTCAGTTCTATGTTTTTTTAAATTTTTTATCACTTTTGTCGTTTTTGTCATTTTTATCATTTATGTCAATTTTGTAATTTTTGTAATTTTGTTAATTTTTGTAAATTTTTGTGTCATTTTTGTGTCATTTTTGTGTTATTTTTGTGTCATTTTGGTGTCATTCTTGTGTCATTTTTGTGTCATTTTTGTGTCATTTTTCTGTCATTTTGTGTCATTTTGTGTCATTTTGGTTTCATTTTGGTTTCATTTTTATGTCATTTTTGTCATTTTTGTCATTTTTGTCATTTTTGTCATTTTTGTCATTTTTGTCATTTTTGTCATTTTTGTCATTTTTGTCATTTTTGTCATTTTTGTCATTTTGGTCATTTTTGTCATTTTTGTCATTTTTGTCATTTTTGTCATTTTTGTCATTTTTGTCATTTTTGTCATTTTTGTCATTTTTGTCATTTTTGTCATTTTTGTCATTTTTGTCATTTTTGTCATTTTTGTCATTTTTGTCATTTTTGTCATTTTTGTCATTTTTGTCATTTTTGTCATTTTTGTCATTTTTGACATTTTTGTCATTTTTGTCATTTTCGTCATTTTTGTCATTTTTGTCATTTTTGTATTTTTCGTGATTTTTTTCAGCAACTCATGTCGTTTTTAGATAACATGCCCAAGTCATCGGTTCAGCATATTCTCTCAAATCAAAGCAATCCTTTGTTGCGTTATAGCGTGTTTTTTCAAGCTGGCGAAAAAGTTCCGAAAAATTATAAATTTGAGAAGAAAATAGTAGATATTTATCGTATAGGAATCTTCGAATCCCGGAAGCAGAAAACTATGCAGTTCGAGTTACCAACTGCAGTGTGGATAGTTTTGGCGACGCAGCATCTTTACATGTCGTCAAGCGCAAGCCTCGCCTGAGCTCAGCTGGCTACATCCGATATTTGGTAAGTTCTTTCTTTATTTCATGTATACCAACTGCGTAAATATTTTCAGGTATTAAAACGAAAATTTATCCTTTTTTGTGAAGCGCAATCTTTATCTATTGAAAAGTGCCATTTTTTTCAAACGATTGGCACAGAAGGACCTCGTTTTAATTTTCAGTGAACAATTGGAAATTGTATTGCGTTTCGATGTCTGCCGAATATGTTTTATTGTAAGAATCAGATTAAGCTCGCAAGAATTGGTCTTCCAAAATCGAGAACTATATGCGATTTGTATCTGATTGGTAACAAGCTAAGATGCTTCAATTGAAAAAAATGTCCATTCAAATAAAAAAAAACAGCAAAACACAGACTTCCGACAGTCTAGTACTTCAGTTTTCTTAGTCGGAAGTCACAAGTTCGGACTTCCGAAGTAAAATTTAATGTTTGCGTGATAACAAAGTTTAGTGAGTGACATTGGAAAGTTTTTTTTTATCGATTGAAAACGCACATTGAAAATGGTGTTTTGAATGTTATATTAAAAAAAATGATGATCATATCATGTTGGTTAGCGAACACCATTAATTTTTTTCTTCGTCTTAAATAGCGAAATTCATATGACGCAAAGAGTAGAATTGCATTGATGAATTATCAAAAACGACCTTTATGAATTGTATGAATTATTCCAACTTTACAACGATTATGAAAAGTCGTTTTTTTTTTAAATTCATTAATATATCAGGAATAAAAGTTAGGAAAAGAAGCTAGTTTGAAGAAAATTTTCGAAAAAAATATGCTTGTTTTGTCTTTCTGCCAGCTTCAAAGTATTTAATCTTTGCCTCATAGATAGAAATAGGAGTTGATGTAATGCGTAATTCTACGCAGGTTTTAGTGGTGGAATAGAGTTATCGTTTATTCGATTTTGTCAGTGAGCGTCAGTCTAATGTGAATTAGCGATAGTTATTTATCACTCTTACACTTAAGTGTTATCCTCACTAATGTTCTCATTTCCGTGTGATATTATGAGTTAACCACTCAGAATATCTGGGAACACTATTGAGTTAACAAGAACCTAGTTTGAGTAATTTAGCTTTACAGTGTGATGATATAGGGGATGAATAACACGAGAGTGTTAAAATCCCAGAAAAACAAAAAACAATTCACAGTGTGATAGTGTAAACATTTCTAGAGTAGCATTCCTATAGGGCGAAAGTAGCAGTTAGCTCGAAACGAGAAAAAACGCGTTTGAAATTCCCGAACATTCAATCAAATCCTATTTAAAAATCGCCCACTTTTTGTTCAACAAAATCAAAAAATGTGCATTATATTCACTTATTGTTCAATGGTTATCAAAAATTTTAACTTTTTTTCACTAAATTTCAGAAATTTTCGAGTATCGCCCTTTTTTTGTTTTCGATTCCAGTTACGCCTGCAAGTTTCGCCCGTTTGGTTTTGGTTTTGAAGTTTCGTCCTTTGGTCCTACACGCAAAAACTAATTAGGCCGTTTTATCACACACGGTCAACTTAGTTACGCCTATTGGCCCTACATGAATAGAAAAATTAACCCCATTATGAATAGGCGTAACTCACGTTCCAACGAAAATGCATCAACAGAAAGTTTCACCCAATTGAGTTTTATCAATTTTTTGAAAGTTTTAACTGATTTTAAGATGAAACCGCGTCTGTTAGGTAGAGTGCAACCGCTTACATACGGAATGACCGTTAACTCAATTTGTTTACATTTGGCAGTTTCGCCCTTTTGAAATGTTGCGCTAGATTTCTTCAAATCGATCGATGCACACTCTGGAATCAATATTACGTATTGTTGGGAAAATTATCCAACAAATAGAATGGTGAAATCCTCACTATTAATGTTCTCATTTCCTCAAACTGCTGAGTTACCAAGAACCTAGTTTGAGTAATGTGGCTTCACAGTGTGATGATGTAAACAATTGTATTGTCATCATAATCACCATCCTATTGTTCTCAGCAATCATCAATTGTGAATTGGACATAGCAAGAGGAACCAAAACAAACAAGCAATCGTCTGCTGCTGTTCCGGACACCGGAGGAACCGATAGGAAATCGTAAGTTTCAACCCTTTCCTTGGATATTTGTATAAAGATTCGCAGACGTATAGACGGTTTCTATAGTTGGTGATATTGACATAACTTTGTTTCTGAACTTTTCAAATTCAGTCTTGGAATTTATAGGGACAAAAGGTTGTTGATTGATCCTAGAAAGTATCTTACTAACACTCCTCCCTTTATTGTCCGTCGTTATTGTTTATTCTCAAAGGGAGAGCATGAGTTTTACGCACTGAGAATATTGTGCCAATCTCAAGCACCATTCTATTGGCCCTTGCACAAAATTGATGGCTTCGATCAACCACGGTGTAGCAACCATTTTCGAAGTAGAACTTGTTCTGCCTAGTCACGCCAGCAGTTGTGGAATTGGAAATGCATAAGTAGAGCTCTCATTAATTTTTTTTTTCTACATTGATTCTTATTCAAAATCATATCTTAAGTCTTTTTTATTGTTGATGTATAAACATACCTACTCAGCATTTTAAGTTCAATGATTTAAGGTGAATATGAGAAGTCAACCAAGCAATATAAACTAAGAATTAAATCTGAATGTAAATTCTCTCAAATATTTGTTTCTCTTCCATGTTATCCCGGATTAAGAGTGCTAGACCCTAAAAGTTTTGAAAACTACAACTAGAGTGAAACTTCTACAAAACAAGTGTTACATCCACGTGAAAGGCACACATTCTCTAAAAGTAAACATTTTAAAGTGTTTCTTGCGTTTTGACTCGCACACTCAACAGCTGAACACCGTTCAGTAATAGCCAAATGTAGCCAAGAAACTTGGCTGGCGGTGTTGATAAAAACGCCCTGGCAAACAAGATAAGGGCCCTGATGATGATTCCACATCTCTCTAGGAGGAGCGAGCGCGTCTGCCTGTGCCTTGGCATGGCTTACAACATCCTGTTTGTTTGCTGTTTTGGGAAAACAGCTCGCACCATTTACTTCTTCCACTTTTCCACGCCGACCGTTTCGGAACTTCTGCACTCCTTCTTCTCTGGAGGAGAGAAAGAGGCTCCCACTTCTATTTAGTTAGAAGAGGCGAGAGTTGTTCACACGTGTGCCGGGAACCCATCTTCTCCAGTATCCAGGACCGGAGTGGCAAATTTGCCGGTTGGTCTTTCGTCGAGGATCGACGGACGAGAAAGAGGGCATAAACAACTCCCACGTGTATCACTATGCTACACGAACGAACGACGCACGAGGCACTACACCACATGATTTCAATTGGTGGGGGAGGACAGGATGAAGAAAAGCTGGGTGGGAAACAGAATGGAAATTTCATCCACCCATTCAGAACCAGACAGTGCACAAGGAGCGCAAATTGTTGGTGGTAGTTTTTTTTTCTTTGAAATAAATTTATTTTCAAATATTTTCAAAACATTTGATCAAATTTAGAAAAAAAATTTGGATCAAAAAACCTGATCCTCTAAATGATTGTACACTCTTCTAGTCACCATTAATTTTAACAAAAGAATTAAAAAAAAAATATCTCCCCCTTCAGACGCAGCGCGTCAACCAATCTAAATTTCGCCTCGCTTCGGTTCACTCGGGATGAGTTCAGTTCAGCCGGTCGGATGCTCGCTTTTCATCTCCAGGAGCTGTGGCATCATCATTGGCAAAGTGTCGGAGCATCGCCAGATCACAAACGCCTCCTCCCCTTCTGACACAAGCAAATCATATCGAAACAGTGGAAAGGAGAGGGAGAAAATTATATGGAAAAGAAACAAAAATTTCTTTAGTTTTGCTATTTTTGTTCAACTTTTTTTGGGTCTGGTTTCTCTTTCTTTTTCCACACTTTTCCATCGTTTGCCTTTTCTTTTGTGTATCATTTTCCGAAAATCTTTATGCATAAAACCGAGACGCTGAAACCGACTGGGTATTATATATGGGTGGCGGTTTCATATTTTGCAGTTTCCAGTTTTTCCTCATACATAATACATGCAATCCCGCTGGTTTTGCAGAATTGGTGCAGAGAGACCGGCCATAATGGTCGCACAGAACATCCCGGGATGGTTTGCTGATGTGCTGTCTCGGTACTAACCAGATCGAGCGAAATATTGAAGAATTTGATATCGAAGCTGAAAAGAATTGAAGAGTGAATTTCGCCAACTTAAAACATCTTGTATGACTTATTAACTCTTTCGCCTCACTTAAGAAATTGAACATAAAAACGTTCAGCAAGCAACTTCAGAAAGCGTCTAAACCCAACTGGAAAGAATGACAAAAATTAAAAAATGACAAAAATGACAAAAATGACAAAAATGACAAAAATGACAAAAATGTCAAAAATGTCAAAAATGACAAAAATGACAAAAATGACAAAAATGACAAAAATGACAAAAATGACAAAAATGACAAAAATGACAAAAATGACAAAAATGACAAAAATGACAAAAATGACAAAAATGACAAAAATGACAAAAATGACAAAAATGACAAAAATGACAAAAATGACAAAAATGACAAAAATGACAAAAATGACAAAAATGACAAAAATGACAAAAATGACAAAAATGACAAAAATGACAAAAATGACAAAAATGACAAAAATGACAAAAATGACAAAAATGACAAAAATGACAAAAAATGACAAAACTGACAAAAATGACAAAAATGACAAAAATGACAAAAATGACAAAAATGACAAAAATGACAAAAATGACAAAAATGACAAAAATGACAAAAATGACAAAAATGACAAAAATGACAAAAATGACAAAAATGACAAAAATTGCAAAAATGACAAAAATTACAAAAATGATAAAAATGACAAAAATGACAAAAATGACAAAAATGACAAAAATGACAAAAATGACAAAAATGACAAAAATGACAAAAATGACAAAAATGACAAAAATGACAAAAATGACAAAAATGACAAAAATGACAAAAATGACAAAAATGACAAAAATGACAAAAATGACAAAAATGACAAAAATGACAAAAATGACAAAAATGACAAAAATGACAAAAATGACAAAAATGACAAAAATGACAAAAATGACAAAAATGACAAAAATGACAAAAATGACAAAAATGACAAAAATGACAAAAATGACAAAAATGACAAAAATGACAAAAATGACAAAAATGACAAAAATGACAAAAATTGCAAAAATGACAAAAATTACAAAAATGATAAAAATGACAAAAATGACAAAAATGACAAAAATGACAAAAATGACAAAAATGACAAAAATGACAAAAATGACAAAAATGACAAAAATGACAAAAATGACAAAAATGACAAAAATGACAAAAATGACAAAAATGACAAAAATGACAAAAATGACAAAAATGACAAAAATGACAAAAATGACAAAAATGACAAAAATGACAAAAATGACAAAAATGAAATTTTTAAAGTTTTGACAATTTTTACAATTTTGACAATTTTGACAATTTTGACAATTTTGACAATTTTGACAATTTTGATAATTTTGACAATTTTGACAATTTTGACAATTTTGACAATTTTGACAATTTTGACAATTTTGACAATTTTGACAATTTTGACAATTTTGACAATTTTGACAATTTTGACAATTTTGACAATTTTGACAATTTTGACAATTTTGACAATTTTGACAATTTTGACAATTTTGACAATTTTGACAATTTTGACAATTTTGACAATTTTGACAATTTTGACAATTTTGACAATTTTGACAATTTTGACAATTTTGACAATTTTGACAATTTTGACAATTTTGACAATTTTGACAATTTTGACAATTTTGACAATTTTGACAATTTTGACAATTTTGACAATTTTGACAATTTTGACAATTTTGACAATTTTGACAATTTTGACAATTTTGACAATTTTGACAATTTTGACAATTTTGACAATTTTGACAATTTTGACAATTTTGACAATTTTGACAATTTTGACAATTTTGACAATTTTGACAATTTTGACAATTTTGACAATTTTGACAATTTTGACAAGTTTGACAATTTTGACAATTTTGACAATTTTGACAATTTTGACAATTTTGACAATTTTGACAATTTTGACAATTTTGACAATTTTGACAATTTTGACAATTTTGACAATTTTGACAATTTTGACAATTTTGACAATTTTGACAATTTTGACAATTTTGACAATTTTGACAATTTTGACAATTTTGACAATTTTGACAATTTCGATAACTTCAACAATATTGACAATATTGACAATTTTGACAATTTTGAAAATTTTGACAATTTTGATAATTTTGACAATTTTGATAATTTTGACAATTTTGACAATTTTGACAATTTTGACAATTTTGACAATTTTGACAATTTTGACAATTTTGACAATTTTGACAATTTTGACAATTTTGACAATTTTGACAATTTTGACAATTTTGACAATTTTGACAATTTTGACAATTTTGACAATTTTGACAATTTTGACAATTTTGACAATTTTGACAATTTTGACAATTTTGACAATTTTGACAATTTTGACAATTTTGACAATTTTGACAATTTTGACAATTTTGACAATTTTGAAAATTTTGACAATTTTGACAATTTTGACAATTTTGACAATTTTGACAATTTTAACAATTTTGACAATTTTGACAAGTTTGACAATTTTGACAATTTTGACAATTTTGACAATTTTGACAATTTTGACAATTTTGACAATTTTGACAATTTTGACAATTTTGACAATTTTGACAATTTTGACAATTTTGACAATTTTGACAATTTTGACAATTTTGACAATTTTGACAATTTTGACAATTTTGACAATTTTGACAATTTTGACAATTTTGACAATTTTGACAATTTTGACAATTTTGACAATTTTGACAATTTTGACAATTTTGACAATTTTGACAATTTTGACAATTTTGACAATTTTGACAATTTTGACAATTTTGACAATTTTGACAATTTTGACAATTTTGACAATTTTGACAATTTTGACAATTTTGACAATTTTTGACAATTTTGACAATTTTGACAATTTTGACAATTTTGACAATTTTGACAATTTTGACAATTTTGACAATTTTGACAATTTTGACAATTTTGACAATTTTGACAATTTTGACAATTTTGACAATTTTGACAATTTTGACAATTTTGACAATTTTGACAATTTTGACAATTTTGACAATTTTGACAATTTTGACAATTTTGACAATTTTGACAATTTTGACAATTTTGACAATTTTGACAATTTTGACAATTTTGACAATTTTGACAATTTTGACAATTTTGACAATTTTGACAATTTTGACAATTTTGATAATTTTGACAATTTTGACAATTTTGTTAATTTTTTCAATCATAAAGGTATTAAAAAATTTAAAAAAAAATTATCTGAGTTTTTACCCATATCTACAATTAAGAGAAGAGGAACCGATTACTGAACTTTACTCAAAATTGACGATTTTTTCCTATATATTCCTGTGATATTAAGAGTTCTTATTATAATTGGGACAATTGTGTTTCATTTTTGGTAGCATGCATTTTGTTCTTGACGAAGGTCTTTTTCTATTATTTCAAACCTGAAAAATTCAAATTTTCTTTTTTATTTTGTATACGGAAAGTGTTCCTCTATTTCTTCTTTGAATCAATAAAACACATTCAAGTGATACCGCAGGCTGCTACCCGCTCACATAATAGTAAACAAATCATAAAATCGTCACTAAACGTAGGAGAATCGTAAATCTTTTATTGGTGTCTAATTAGCGAGAATAACCAGCCATTAGCCCGGGCTTCTGCAATGCATAAAAGTGATGCCTTGAAGGCAACAGCAGCAGCCGCGACGAGTAGGTTTATGTTATTTTGTGTTTTATTTAACGCTTGCTCGCTCATATTATGCACTCACTTGCTTACACTTGTTGAGCTTTTGAGTCGTTCGTATTTTAACAACACGTCCGCCATAAACGGGAGGGACCATTCAAAAGCTACCGGAGGACTGATTAAGTCATTGAGCGCTGTTATGGTCGTTTGCTGTATAGGAATCATCGAGGTTATCTTCGCTTTCTTAGAGGTGTGATTTTATTGAGATTAGATTAGGTTTAATGTGCCTGACAATCGGGGCTAACTTGGAAGAATATTTATCAAAACATAAGCATTTTAAAATACTGCTTAGTTTCGCAAGATTTTTTCTATTTCGGAAATCTTGAAATTCCGCCTTCTCTCTTTCAAAAAATTATTACGTTTTTGGCATGTTGCGTTTTTTTTAAATGATTTTTTTCACTATTGATAATTTTTATTTCTGTCTTCTAAACATGTATAATGTGAAATTTGTCACAATGACAAATGAATGAAAAAAAAAACCACGCGTAGTGGTATTTTTTTGAACAAATAAAAAATATCTTTTCTAAAAATCCGCGAAACACTTTTTGGAGGCAACAACCGAGCACACGCCAGGAAAAGTCCAAATCATCCCCTGATGTCGATGCATAAGTAAGCAGCATCCGTAGGTCCACGCTTCGGTTGCTTCCTTGCGGTTCTGAAGGATTTTCCCGTAAAAGTTTCTCTCACCCTCTCGCCCTTTTCTGCGAGGAAGCGCGCCCAAATGCGACTGAGAAAAGAGGTACATATTTTCTATATTAAAGGTAACATTTGCGTTTTATTGCAGTTTTCTCCTCGGGAAAAGATGTCAGCTCCTGTTCTGTGCTACTTTGTGTTCGCAGCTATTCATCCAACATACATTTATGCAGAGCAAGCAAGCAACCCAGGAAGTCCCTCTACCCTTGAAAGTTTCCCGGCAGCCGAGGAAAATGTTACACCACGTTTGGAAACTTCGTCATTCCAGGAGCTATGGGTTTGGGCACAATGGAACGAAGCGGGAAGAAAAAGCATGAAGGATCCACTCAGCTAGCCAACTTCTTTCATCACACACTTTTTCACTTTATTGCGGTTCCAGTTGAGTTAAGTTTTCGGCATACATAGATTAGAAGGACGCGGGTCAAAGGAATTGTTATGTGAGTAGGTCATAATTTTCTTGTATATAATTAAAAGGCGAGCAGGATTTAGCCTGGCATATTTCAGCTAACGAAAATAGAACCTTTGAACTGTTTTTGACGGTCGCCATGTATAGAAAATTGTAAACCTCAAGACTTAGTTTTTTTTGTTTATTCAAATTTTTGAAATTATGAGCCAAGACGGCCTTCGATTGTGACCTGAGAATACGTTAGCTATGAACAATGTCACTTACCTTAACGTTTACGCATATCAGGTATCTGAAAAAAGTAAAAGAAAGAAAGAAACTCGATTAAGATTAAAGTAAAGCCAAGAGCGCAGATGATTTACTAACTTAAGTATCACCACAATTGGAAGATAATTTCCCGAAGCAGAAAACGACCGTTTTATTGGCATCGGATCTCGAAATGATTTCCACTCACTTTTACGTTAATGTCCAGAAACTCGACAAATAAAAACCGATATTTATTGGCACGCGGCTTGCGAAAACGTAATTAAAAGAGATAATCCCACACCCCTTGCTCATTTCCATTCCCCGGCAAGCCGCCTTATAGGCTCCCGTTTTGAAATACAGAATATCATCGAACTCGATTAAAAGTCGATTAAATGGGTTTTAAAACGCCGCCCGCGTTGGTGGAGTGGGAATGATAATGGGCCAGCTGAAATGTAACTGAGTCCCCCCCAGTTCACATTTTACCCGTGCCTGGCTTTTTTTGGTATGGCAATTCGTTTGCTACTTATACAGAGATTAAAGAAATTTTTATTATTACTACATATTTACTGCTCTGGACAGACAGAAAGAAAGAAAAATGGCACATCTGATGCGAAACGTAAATTTTTGGTCATTGTCCTTCTTCTAAAAAATTTTAATTTCTTAGTTGGTTTAGCCTCGAATGGAAATATAAGGTGAATTCAAGGTATCGCTTTAGACAATTTCAAAACCAATAAAAAGGAATTTACGAAACAAACCCATCAAAGTGTCAAATAAAACATATTTTTGGGAAGGGTTTAAAATATGCCTTTTTCTGATAAACTTTTTGGTAATGATTGTTCAAGAACAATTTGAATATCACAATTTATTATTCAGTTTTAATAATTATTTTCTTGAGGATTAATTAAAAATATGGGAAGTTCAAGAGTTATGGTTGTTAATTTGTGTAGGTTTTGGGTCAAATTGAAGAATTTTACAGAAAATTTGGAAGTTTAATCAAAGGTTTATTTTTTCAAATAATCGAAATATTTTGGGATCACTTCAGAAGAATATTTTAAAACTGTTTCAAAATATTAGAATTTTGATGAAAAATGAGTGAAAATTTGAATAAATGAACGTAAGAAAACTTAAATTTTTGCTGTTAAAGTGACAAATGTCACAATGCTAAGCAAATGTGTATTACATAGAAAATCTCTCACCTTGAATAATGGTAGTTGAAGATTTTTCCCTAAAAAGCCTTGAAAAAATTATATCGTCATCTAAATAAATCTTGAATAACCTAGATTTTAATGTTTTTATTAATTAACTCCTTGCCCTGAATTATTTTTTGACTTAAAAACTCACATAAGTTGAGTTTTATGATTACAAATAACTTTTGCTCAACGAAAAACTTTATTGTGAATAAAAAATTATAAATTTTGTTTGAGAAAACGATTCTAAATTTTTTCAGTTGTAGTTTTTACACACTTCAACGATTTTTTTTGAAATATTAAAATATATTTAGACTGCTTAGTAGGTCATTCATAATTTTTGCTAAAATTGTTTCAAAACGTTTTTTTGAGAATCTCTTGCCATTAGTTGGAATGCATTTGAATTGAGAAAGCAACATCATACTCGAGCAGATTTTGACTAAATCAATTGCAAACAGTAACCAAACTTAGGTATCAACACTGGAATGATACTATTATTTGGTGTTGTATTTTTCCCGATGCCAAAATAAGGTTCCAACAAAGTATCAAAATGCTGAAATATGATGACAAACTTATACAAAAATAAAGCATTAAAAGCAAAATGATAGCACCTAATCGTTGATTTTCCAATAACAGCTAAATCAGGCATCATTGAAGTTTCATTAACTTTAGAGTATGGTTGCCAGATTGCCCGGTTTTATCCGGGTTTGCCCGGATAATTGATACAAAATTTGGGAACAGCGAGGCCCAGCCCGGTTGCCCTTATTTTATTGAAAACACCCCGAATTTTTCCCGGATTTATACACTTTATATTGCGAATCAAACAAAAAATAAACAAATTGTGTTGTAATTTTTTTATTTATGCTACCAAAACGAAATTTTTTAGCAAGTTTAATAAAACGTATCATGAAAGGGTTTTGGAAGCCTAAAATACGAAGTTAAATCTGTCAATGAGTTTTAACGAAATAAAAATTGTGATGAATTTTTTTTCTTCGTTTTTTTTGAATAATTTCTGGGCTTCGACAAAATTTGCCCGGATATTACCGGGACGTAAATTTAGAAATCAAATGAACTGATTTTACCAGGTTTTGATAGAAAATTGCACGGATACGTGCTGAAAAAGTTCTGGTAACCCTACCCTAGGTAAGAAAAATGAGATCAAAATGAACTGAATCATGCTAATTCAGTGTCTAATTTTTTTCTGCGACGTCAAATCAGGGATATTAATGTGTTTGAATTCAAATCGAACTGAGAGTAATTTTGAACAAAATTTTGTGTCGTTTTGCAAGAATAAAAGTGATAAAATGTCAAAATTAGGCTTTCATTTCCCAAACAGCGAAAAAAAAATTAAACACATTGTTTTGAGAATAACTTTTGAACGCATGGATGTTGAAATTCTTATTGACACTACCTAGAAATGTAATTTTTACAGGGCTTGTCATACAGCTCAGTTGGCAAGTCAGTTGCCTCCCGAGCCGATGTCCGTGAGTAATTTTTACTTGAGCAGAATATTTCGACTATCTGAATTGATGAAGAAGTGCAGCTTCTTTGATTTTTGGGCTGCTTGTGCGCTGTGCGTCTGTATTTCACAATTTGTTTCTTCCCTTTTTTCAATCCAAGAATTTTTGTATGTTGTCCCCTTTTCCTGGAGCACTTCCTGGCACTTCAAATTACCTCAATTTTGTTTTTCGAAGTTATGAAAAGTTGAGCACGTTGCCCTCATTTTGCAAAAAAAAAAAACAACATCACTGACTTATTATCACTCCTCTTCAGTTTTCTCATAATGACACGATTTCTCATTCAATCAAAATAAAAATATCAACTTTATGAGGCCTATAAAAGTGTAATGGAAGAAAACGGTCGAGTTTAGAGGCATTTTTTCTTATATTTTTGGGCGTTTATCGTGACAATCATTATGTACTATCTACTGATTTGCAGCTTCCACAAATTGTTACCCTAAATAAAAACTAATTCACAAATTTTTTTAAACTTTTTCGGCTTTTTCTTCTTCTTGTCAACGGTAAATTTCTGGCTAGAAAACTTCTAGATGCCCGTTAAAAGATGTTTTTACAGTTCATTTCGAAAATTTTCACCACGCTAGCTGTATATCTGTTGAGCGCAAAGAAGAACTTTTTAAAATAGTCAAAAAAAATTGGGGCCTGGTTTGAGTCTGTTGGACCAGCCTGACAGAAGAATTGACATTTTCTACCACTTCTACAATCGAAATTTTCGGATTGTGCCAGATAAACTTTCAAAGATGGATTCAAATTCTTCATTTTCAAGAAATCAATCGTGTTTCCTTTTTTTTTTTAAATTTTAGCTCATCGTTAGATTTTCTAGGATGATTCTAAATGATTTATAACACAAACTTTGGTCGAATAGTTGATATTCAGCTGTTTTGGGATCTCTAAGGCACTTCCATGGATTTTTCACGTTCCAGCACAAAAATTCGTCGTAATCTCAAAAACCACTTCACTGAAAATTTCATCAATTTCCATCCATGAATCCAAAAGTTATTCCCGAAACAAAGTGTTGCATTTTTTTCGAATACCCTCTTTATATGCGAGTTGCACAATGCTGCTCGGTTTTAGTTTCACTAAAAGTATTTTAATGCCTCGTTAAATCAGCCTTTTTGAAGAAATTTTGAAAGCAAAACGATGCCATATTCTGGGATCATTCCATATCAAAAAGTGGCATAACTGTGCGCTCAAAATTCATTTTGAAACGGTGTAGTTAAACGAAGTATCATTAAGGTTTCTGTGAAACCTGGAATTGATATTGAATGAGTTTGTTATATGGAAATTGAGACCCAAATTTTGGCATTGTACCACCTTTTCCGAGCAAAATGATACCAAATTTTACTTTCAAAGCATTTTAGCAAAATCAGGTATAATTTTGCTATTAAAGTCTGCTCGGGTAACGCTTATTATTCTCAGCTACCTTAAAAAGAATATTATTAAAAATGCCATGAATGTAAGAAACAAAAAAAAACAAACACCCAATAGTTTGGAATTTCATAAGAAACACTGTAAAATTACTTTTCAATCAATCACTGATAAAAGACTTAACGAAAACTAAAATTCAAATGCAGATACTTTGAAAACAAACCTTCGTGACAAAGCATATGAGGTTGTCCTTTAGTATCGTTTTTATATGGTTTATTCTAGGATTGTTAAATTTTCTGCAAAAGATCGGTCCCCTAGATCGATTCAGATGAACGGTCGTAGGATCGATCCACCTAAAAATCGGAGCTGGAGGACCGATCTCTGTTGGATCGATCATTTCCATTGTTAACAAGTTACGTTTCAATGTACTCAAACTCATTGTATCAAACTCTGTAAACAAAAATTCCACAAAAGATAATCTAATTTTTAGACCAACATTCACTAGAATTTTCCCCGCGAGTATCGGGGCCGGGCAAATCCAGGAAATAGTGATTTCAAAATTTTGAAAACTCAAAATTCGGGTTAATTTGAGCAAAACCCATGAATAAATATAATTAATAAACAGCAGCATTTGAACATTACATATCAGCAGATTTCAAATCGTACTGTAAGCTACCAAAAATACATTATTTGTATTTTGATAAAATTTGTTAAAAAAATTCGTTCTTGGACTAGAGAATAAAAAATTAAAAAAACAGTCCAAATATGTTTTTGGTTTGGTTGTCTAAATAAATTAAATAAATTTGAGAAAAACCGGGGTTTTTTAAACGAGACCTGGACCATTTGCCCACAGTGGACTTTTCCCAAATTTTGTATTAAATACTCAGGCAAGTCTGGGTAAAACTCGTCAATCTGACAAGCTTAGACTAGATGGCTAAAAGATGGCACTGTTTGACAAAAAATCTTAAACCAAATTTTATCCATATATCTCGGCTCAACGAGAAAAAGAATACAAAAAGATCGAAAGATCGAATCGAAAATAAACAAATCTAATCGACTTTTTTCATGCTGAAGAATCGATTAAAAAAATTGAAAATCTAAGTTCAAAAGATCTATCTCTCAAAGATCGATTCAAGATCGATCAATCCTAGTTGATGCAATCAAACTTCACACGTATATTACACAGCCAATTTGTTTTTAAAACATTAGCTCAAAATCCATTTTGTTTGAAATCTTCCCAGTTTTTATTAATTGTTAAACTCGATTGATTGTTCAATAAACACTTGGTAGTTTCAATATCAATAAAAAAATCATGTTTGAAATGGTCACTTTGTTAGAGGCGTAAAATGAAGTGAATCAGAACAGAAATTGGAAAATTATACCATTAACCGTAAAGAAAAAAAATCTTCCTATACGTGCTGATTCAGCTAGAGCAGTGGTTTTCAAAGTGGTCCCTACCGCCCCCTTGGGGGCGTTGAGAGCTACCAGGGGGGGCGGTGAGATCAATTTTGAAATTTGGGGGGCGTTGGAAAGGCTCAGGGGGCGGTGAGGTAATTCTCATTTTCAGTTTGATGCAAGACAATGGAATTATGTTACAGAACTAAACATCAGTTTCAAGACTAAAAAAGCGTTAATTCTTCAGAGCTGCCAGCAAATTTTTGTTCCAGTATCAATTTTTGTTTCTAAAAATGTATCAAATTTTTTTTAATTGTCACAGATTTTGTATACGTTCTATTTTGGGTTATACTCAAAAAGATAATCTTGATAATCTTTGAAATGTATTGACTCAAAAAATCTGCTAAACAGAGAAATCCTACGAAAAATCTGTGTTAAATGATAATTTTTTTGGAAAGAAAATATGAAAGTTTTTATTTGGTAAGAAAATTTTTATTTAAAGTTCTTATTTGTTCATCTTTATTTCAATCGATTAAAAAAATCAACATTGTCACTAACATTGTCGGAACTCAGTTATAAGAATATAATTTAAAATTTAAAACTTATGAAGCCTGCATAACTTTGAACAGGTTTCAAATTTAGATAAATAAAATATAATACTATTATAACGTTATTTCACCGGCTTGACAGTAAAGATTTTAAATACACATTAATGATGAATATAGATTTTTTAACCAACATTCAAGATGTATGAATTTATATCAAAACAAACAAATCAATCAGTTTAAGTAATTGACGAGGAAATTTTACATAGAATTGAATGCTTACTGGAGGTATTAAGCAATATGAGGCCCTTGGAACCAAAAGTAAAAAAATAGTTATGTAAATAAAATTCTAAAAAACTTAAAAATTTCTTAATATAGTTTGAAATATACAGAATCGTTGGATAATATTGAATCAAAATCTACCATTTTTACACTTATGATACCCCATGCCACTTTGGCTCTAAGGATCTCATATAAATTTGAATGAATTTTGAGTTAAGTCTTAAATCAACATAAAGCCAAAAGCTAATGGTTTTTTCAACTATCTAGATGATCTTTTTTTTTAAAGATTTCATTAAATTTTGCTCAGGGGGGCGTTGAGCTCGAAAATTTTGCAAAAGGGGGCGGTGAGTGAAAAAAGTTTGAAAACCACTGAGCTAGAGGCTGAAAGTCTCTTCAATACAAATAAAAAAACAAAAAAATAATTTTACTTCTGGGATGCTTTATAAAAAGTGACCAGAATGATATAGAGCCATTTATTTTGTTTAACCTTTATTGTGGTCTTTAGATTGTCACCTATAAAATTTTAGGTAAGACTTGTCAAGAACGAAATGTCTGTTCTAAGAAATGATGATTCTCTGTAATAATCATCTAAAAATAATATAACGATGTGAACATGAGGTCTCGCGAAACTTTCTTCGAATAAAAATTATTTGATTTATTTAAAGCTTTTCAATTTTTTTTTCCAGTAAAAATCCGGATTTTGAAATCTGAAACAGTTATGTTTATTCAGTTTCAAGGGTCGAGCTGCTCAAACTTTGTTTAAGGGGGGGGGGGTAGGGTCTAACACTTTCAAAAAATCGATTTTTTTATTTTTTTATTTTCTTATTGTAAAACATTTCAAGAATATTGTGTCAAATTTTCAAGTCAATTGAAGCAAAACTGTAGAAGTTATAGGCCTTTATCTCCTCCTTTCTAATACTGCAAGAAAGCAAGAGCAGAAACTTCAAACGCGTTTTTCTCGAAAGCACATTTTTAAAGTCCGTGGACATCGTCATTTGAAAACTACTTATCCGATTCTTTTCAAATTTGGAACATATTTTCTACATATAAAATACCAGACCCCAACGTTTTTCTTTTTTGAATTTTTTACTTTGGGGAGATTTTAGAGGTGAAAAATGGCGGATTTTTGAGTGAAAAATCGTAGTTTTTACTTCAAACAGCCACAAAAATTTCATAAAAATATTTTTAAGTAAAATAAAAACGTTGGGGTCCAGAAAAACATCTATTAAAAATGTTTTTCTCTGATTTTTTGACTTCAGATGGTTCTGTGCTGAGATACAGTGTCCACCGCAAATCCTGTTTTCTGAAAGGCATCCTCGAAAATGCTCCGTCACCGGCTCATTTTTCAATATTTTTCTACGAAAAAATTACTAAATGTTCTTTTAACAATGCTTTGTATAATGCAAAAAATTTGAATACATTTGTTCGAACGATAGCTCTAGAAAAAAATCGTGAAAATGGTGTTTTTTATACCCGTTAGACCCTACCCCCCCCTTAAGCATTTTTAAAAAGTTAGTCTTGTATGTTAAAGTTTAACACTTGCCGAACTAAATTGAATAGGAAGAGTAGACGTGTGCTGAATCGTCAGTACGTGTTTTTTTTCGTGCGGTTAAAAGTGCAATAAAATTTTAAGAAAAATCTAATGATTTCGAGGATTTAAAACAAAGTTCAATTAGGGCTTGTAAGAAATATGCGAATTAAGTGTGTTTCAGAAAGTTGCGTGTGAGAAAAATGCACAGAAGCCGTTGTTAAGCTTCCGAATGAAACGGTCGATGTTTTGTTTGCCCCATGAACGTAGTTTGATTATGAAAATTGTGAGAAATTACAAAATATCTATGCAAGTAGAAATAATATGCGAGGTTATGTGAAAAACCAAAAAGTACGGTTTTGCAAAACTAGAAAGTTGTGAAATCCTTTGGCTACAAATTTTGCAATTAGCAATAAATTAATGCGAAAATAGGCGAAAGTGTTCCTAAAATGTTAAATGCCTATATCAAGAAAAAAGTAGGTTAGTCTTATAATTTTTTTTACTTTTCATCATAGAAACATTAAATCTACGCTCAAATCACAATCTTACAGTGAAAAAAGAAGACTCTGCACAAGCCAAAAATGTTATCGAGATGAATAATTCGATGACATTTTTCTGAGCGACTGTCATTGCAAAACTGAATAACATTTTCTCCAGTCGTTTAATATTTTTTTTGGATGACCGTCAATGTCATTGAGACATTTTCGAATGTTATTGGAAAATGTTATGCGACTGTCACGATCCCAACTGTCTTTTGGATGACATTCTCATCACTGATGAAAAGCTTAATACTTATCCGATAAAAATACGATATGAACAAAATATTACCAACAAAATAAGAACAGTCCAAAGTTGGTCTCCGTTTACTTTATTTTACAGCTTATTGGAAATAACCTTAAAAATGCGATTGTAATTTCAATTGTAGTTCGACAGAACGAGCATCAAATTCGAGCCTGGCAAATATTGTCTATTTGCAATGGGTGAATTCAACTTGCAGGGCTGGTAGCGGTTTGACAATGAAAAAGTAGGGACTTTAGTGACCAAAATTTGAAAAAAAAGTGACCAAATAGTGACTTTGAGAACCGAAAAAAGTGACCAAATTGTGACTATGTAGAACGTCCAGGGGGGGGGGGGGGGGGAGGAGGGCTGGGTTTCGAAATTCAAATTGAGATAAAAATAATAACAATACAACAAATAAAAAATTGAAAAGGAAAAGCCGTTTGTCACTCATGTTCAACACACAAACTAAAAAAAAGACTGATAAACAAAATTTTGGAAACATATTACAACGAATGTTTCAAATTTTCGATAAGTCAAGAAAGTAAGAAATAAATTAGTTTCTAAAGAATTTCTTAGCAAATTTAAAATTAAAAAAATCTGAATTCTAAAATAAATGTCCAATCTTGTACAAAACTTACCATGAATAGATGTTAGGAAAATGATAATAATTGTTAATTTTTATTCATCTAAATTTGGAATTCTTTTCCTCAATTTCAACTGGAAGTTTAGTGAGAAATTCCGCTGTAATTTTTTAATTTGAACAAAAAATATTTAATCACGATTTGAAATGTGAATTACCGATTACTGAATAAGAAATAAATTTTGAACAGAATTTATTCAATGTTCGATGGTTTAATCTATATATATAAAAATGAATGTTTGTCTGTCTGTCTGTTCCCTATAGACTCGGAAACTACTGAACCGATCATCGTCAAGATTGGCATCTGAGGGTTTTTGAGGCCGGGGATGGTTTCTGTAATAGTTAAAACTCCATCCGACTTAAGGGAGGGGGCGCTTCCATACAAAATTTGTAGTTTTTCGGAACAAATTAAAGTCATGACATCCATTTTCTCGAGATTTTTTCTTCCTTTGGGCGGTTTGTTTTTCGTCTCCAAGGTCGAGGCGTCGGGAGCCAACGTCGCAAAAGGATAGTAACAAGGCATAGCATACTGATCAGTGGAAGTATTTTGGCGCGTATTTCTCAACCAAGAATATTTTCAATGCAAGGGGTGGCGATATGAAGCCTTGATGTGATTTTTTTCTACTTGATTCCTAGCTCATTTGTACAGCACATGGTTATGAATGACGCCTAGATGAGACCCAGATTGACATTTTGTCGATCGAATAAAACATATACATTTTTGCCAAGTTCTGAAATTGAAAAGTCTTGGCATCATTTTTAGAGATTTTCTTTCCTTTGAGGGGTTTGTTTTTCGTTTCTATGGCCAAGCAAACGTCGTCGCAAGTGGATAGTAACCAAAACAACCTGTTCATTGATTGCTGGAAAAGTTAACAATCAGGCGCCTGTTTCTCAACCAAGTGCCTATATTTCTTATGCACGGAAGGGCGATATGCAACCTAGATGTGTTTTTTCTTGCTTTATTGTACACAGCACGTGGAAATAAATGACGCCTTGATGCGACACGGATTGGTATTTTATCAATCGAATCAAAACCAATTGAAAGATTCGCAAAAATACTTCTTTATTTAGTTCGTGTTAATGTAGAAAGCCTACGTTGTCTAAAAAATATAAATTTTATTCTGATGCGGACAATTGAAAAAAAAAATCCATAAAGAAAAGAATTTACAGACAATTTTTTAACCTATTTCGCCTACATTATTTTTGAATCATATTGATAGTAGGAATAGGAATAAGAAGTTTTCTACAGAGGTAGATCGGAAACATTTTGTTGAACATGTAAAAATGTACTTAACTGAAGTTTTATCAACCACCATTAAAATTTAAAGAAGATAATAAAAATCCGATCCGACACACGAACTGATCAAGAGCCTTTTCTTTAAATTAGATAAGATAGGACTGACGTGAAAGGTATCATTAAAATAAACTGATGTTTATTGACCAAAAGTGAGGGAAATCATTTCCCGGAAGACTTTTCATTCAAGGAACATTACAGCATGATCTGTTAAAAAAAAATGAAAATTATGTTTTCTTCTAGAAATTGTTACTTCGGCCCAAATACACAACTGAAACGAATTTAGAAATGAAAATGCGAGCTTTTTATTTTCAATAGTTCTGGAAAAACCATCGTACTTTTTGCTAAAATACCAATTCAAGTACGTACCTAACATAAAAAGTGTTTTTGTGTTACATGGCTCCATAAAAGAGACTTTTGATCCGCTACTTTTTTTGAAAAGTGAGACTTTAGAACTGATGTTCAACTGGAAGCAACATTTTTAGTATACTCTTAAAGTGTTAAAAACAATATTCCCTCATGTCAACTTACACGGTGGGACAAGGGCAAACGTCGAACTTTTAAGAAATTCATCTTCAAAATGATTCAACATTTTAGAAAGACCAGAAGGGGTATTCCGAATGTTGAAACTGAAGCGGATATTGAGAATTCTTAAATGTCTTTGTAAATGAAGGTCATTCCCTTTGAACAGCATTCGTTAAAAGTGGAGTAACAAACATAAATTTATATTGCAGGAATACTGTAGATATATCAATGAAACTTGATAGAACAAAAAACAGGAATACGACACTTGCCCCAATATACGAGACAAATGTAAACTTAGAAATTTGTTTTTGCCAACATTCTTGAATATTTGACTTTCAAAGAGAAAATAAAAAAACACTGAGAACTTATTTAGTGATGCAACTGATATTTTTTCAAATATTTATATTTTTTGCTGTAGTGGGGGACAAAATTGGAAAAGATGGGGGAGCTCCCATGTAAATTTAAGATAAAGAGCTTTTCAAAGAAGGGACCATATTCAAAAAGGGTGTTTTTGCGTACAGAGTACAAATTTCAGATCTTGAAAAACGAGTTTAGAGATTAAGTTTCAGTAAATATAACCATTTTTGAATTGCAATTCAGAACTGCAGCTCTTGGGCCACATTTCAGAGTTGTTGGTTCTGAAGTATTATGAGGTTTGATTTAAAAAAATGCTCCCTAAAATCTAAATTTGAATAAATTTTTACAAATTACATTTATTTCCGGAAGGTGTAGCAAAGCACACCGGGCCAGCTAGTTTAATTTGATAAAAAAAAGAATATATTTATGATTATTTTAAAAGTGCCAGTTATATAAGCCAGACATAAATCTTTTAATAAAGTAAAATTCTCCAGTTATCAAAATTTCATTTTTGAAGCTTAAATAATAACTTCATGTTCAACTTCACTGACAAAGAAATGTTAGAAAATGAGTAATT
The DNA here is from genome assembly GCF_029784155.1 of Uranotaenia lowii. NCBI lineage: Eukaryota > Metazoa > Arthropoda > Insecta > Diptera > Culicidae > Uranotaenia > Uranotaenia lowii. The sequence continues at coordinate 12,467,050 of NC_073693.1, forward strand.
ACGTGAATGATAAAAACTGATGAAAAATTAAAAATAATGAGTACAAAACTTTTGTTATTAATATTGAAAGCACAAATCAAGTACAAAGTTAGTTAACATTGCGTATTAATTTTATTTTTAAAATTGCTACTTAGAACAATTTTTCAAACTTTTTAGATTAATTTAAAAATCATAATCGATCCAAAAAACATGATTAGATATAAAAAATATTAATAAAAAGTTTTTAAATTTTCAATCGCAGGTTTTAAGGCTTTAAATTACAAGCTCTGAGTATTTTGTCTCTTTTGATTAAAATATTGGGTCCTGAAAGAACAGAAGGTTAAAATTATGTTCTATTATTAAAAATTGGGAGTTAAAGGCTTATGGTTGAAGAACACGAAAATTCAGAATTTAAAAACAAGGAAACAATATTTAAAAATATGTCTTAAAAATTTAAAAAGTTTGATTAAAAAAATTCGGCAAGTTGATTAGAAAATTGAAAAAAAAAAACTGTACAATAAAATTCGGTAAATTTATTTGAAGATTGAAAAAACAATATGGGAATAAAAAAGATTAGTTTTTAAAAACATTTCAGGAAGAGTTTTTTCAATTAACATGTTTCATTATAAACATGTTGGTGCTTATTTTTTTTTTAAATAATTGATTTGGTAAATAGTGTCCTAAACCAGGAATTTTGTCAAATTCGGCCGAAAACATTTAGTTTTGGTGATAAAGAGTTTATTACTAGTAAAATCAATCATTGATAGATAACTGATTATGGAAAAATGTCATTACAAGTATTTTTGACATCACAGCAGAAAGTTTAAAAAAAACCTGATTCTATTTAAAGCTCATCAATTGATTCAATGATTTTGATTTGAGTTTTCGTAAAAAAAAAGTGCACAAACTTCTCTGAAGATTTAATTATTTTCAAAAGTCATTTCAATAACAAAATCTGATAGAAATATTGCATACATATTTAGATTCGGAGAACCCAAATTAGTTGAAATTACCGTTTAAATTCATTGCACCTAAGAAAAATGTAAATTTTGTGGCCTTCTGTAAATTTTTAAACCCTTTTTTTTAAGTATTTAGAAGAACAAAACACACGAAATAAATTTGAGTATGAAATTGTTTTTTTAAAGAATATTTCATATCAACATAACATTGACATGACATAAAAGATTTTTTTAATAAAAAAAAAATGGTTCGTTTCAATCTCAATCTTAGTAACACTTCTTAATAAAAATCCATTCTAAACACGAGATAGGATTTTTGTATATCAAGTTTTGAGTTCCAATACAAAAGGTTGATTGAACTAAAAATTAAAATCTACAATCAAAGTTAGTTTCAATTCATCAACGTCAAATAATGTCGTAGATCGAAATGTCTCAAGCCAAGGGTGATTCATGCTGAAATTCCGCCGGAGGCTAAAAAAAATTCTAACTGACTGATCAAGTAATTTACCGTTACTACCGTCAATATTAACACGCGCAATTCAAATTACTCTTTCATTGGTTTATTTTCGGTGAAAAAAGTGACTTTTGGTGATGAAAGTGACCATTTTTCGGAAAATAGTGACTTTAGTGACCAAATAATAAAAAAAGTGACTTTTTGGTGACTGACCCAAAAAAAGTGACCAAGTCACTAAAAAGTGACTCGCTACCAGCCCTGAACTTGCACCCAGTGTCCAGGAGACACAAACCCATTCAGACGACTCGCGCTTCAAGTCGCGACTTAATGGCCTGCCCATCATCGAAGTTGCCGCCATTCCCGGGGAGAGTGAAATGTAGGGAAAAAAAGAAACGAAAAATAAAAAGAAAGAAACTCAATTCAAGAGTGGAGTGGAGATTGGCCATAATAATCATAACATCGGAATGAGTTATGATTTTTCATTTTACAATAATAGCATAAATTTTCCTGCCATCCAGCCAGCGCTACAGTCAGCCAGCAGTCGATTCTTTCCGGTCGGTTTGTGCGTTGTGGCACTACTGGGTACCGACTTGGAAGATGAGGAAATTCCGCTGCCGGAATGGCATTCCGCAAGACACGGATCCGCGAGAGAGAGAAGCTGCCGCCAACTTGCAAATAATGTGCCAATAATAATTGTGACGAGCGCTCCATTCACACCACACTATACAACTCAACTCACATGTAGATATACGCGAGATAACGCGCCGCGTTCATAACCATTCGAATGCGACAAATGATTGCAGAAACATGACCCATCCCGGGCGTCAGACTTCAGTTCAGACTCCTCCCGAACATCCCTGGGGGCTCGTAAACTGCAAGGGACATCAGTCAGCAGTCAGCAGAGAGCAGCATTGGTTCGATGTTGGATCACGTTCTTCGGTCGGGCTTCTTGGGTGACATCATGCGCAGCAATGTGAGGTAGGATTGATCCTTGTAGCTGGTGCATAACTACAAAGTGGAAGTCTGAGCTTGTTCAAGCTTTCAGCAAGGTTTGAGCGAGCATTAAGAACAGACTCGTTTTGATAGATTGTCTATTGTGACAGAATTCCATGAAAAAATCATTTTGTAATGCGGATACGAGTTGCATATTTTATCTATAAAATTACAATCAAATGGACAGGATCTACGAATACCATAAGGATGCGAAGTAACACAACAATCACACATACTGTATGAAAATGATCGATTTTACAGTTAAGATTACTTAGCTTCTTCATAGAAAAGGCTAATCCCATCAGCTTTATGTTGTGTACAAAAAATCTTCAAGCTGATGCATGCATGAGAGTCGATTTGGGATTATTTTCGAATATCTCGAATTTTCGTTTTGGCTCAAAGAGACTTGTGATATACAGACCCCGTTCGTTTTTGGCAACACGCCCGTAAATTTTATGTTGCCTAAATCGAATGTTGCCCAAATCGAACGGTTTTTTTTGTCACTTTTTCATTTTTGATTTTCATTTCAAATAAGTCAAAATTGATGTAAAACCTTATCTTAGCATAAAATTTTTCAATTTGGCTCGATTATATTAGTTTTGAGCAGTAAAACGTGGAAAAATTCATGTTTTTACTGTTTAAAACTATTATAATTAAGCCGAGTTGAAAAATTTCATGCTAATATTACGTTTTACATTAATTTTGATTAATTTGAAGAGAAAATAAAAAATAAAAAAAAATGACAAAAAAAATCGTCTTTTTTGGATGTTGCCAAAAACGAACGGTTTTTGCTCGGATGTTGCCAAAATCGTGTGTTGCCAAAATCGAACGGGGTCTGTAACTCAGTTGGTAAGTCAGTTGCTTCCTGAGCAGATGTCCGCGAGTTCGAGCCCAAGAGTAAAAATCGAATACAGTTGTACCGGATAAGTTTTTTACAGGGAAATTTTGAATTTTGCCCTTGAAATCGAACATGGATACCATTTAAACTCTGTAACAGAGCTTTTTCGTATTTTTTGTGTCTATTGTTGTTATCTCGAAATTTTGGCCTAAAATCGACTTTCTCGGAATTGCTTTGATTTTTTGGCTCTGAATGTAGTCAAGCCGAGGCCGTGCGAACGGGGGGGTTGAGGGGTTAAACCCCCCTCCCATGGAGATTTTTTTCCAAGTAAAATTTTCACCGTATTATCAGAAAATTACTTCATTTTAAAAGGTGTTAACAAGCAAGTCAGAAATTTGAATCGCCTCCGGCGGAATTGAGTCTTACATCACCCTAGGCTTGAGACATTTCATTTTGCGACACTATATTACGTTCACGAATTGAAACTTTTTTCTAATTGTAAGTTTCGTTTTGCAATTCAATTAACCTTTTGCATACTTGAGATACAAAACCCCTAACTTATCTTTAAGGTTTTGTGAAAATTATGAGTAAGAAAATGATGTTCAGGATCTATTTCCTTACTCATTTTATATATTTGTTATTGCTTTTATTTGAGCTAAATTTGAATTTCGAAACCCCCCCCCCCCTCATGGTCGGGTCCTTCGCACGGGCCTGAGTCAAGCATGGTTCAGTGAAAATAATTGATTTTCGGAACATTGGGCAGCGGACGCGCGAAAATTCATGATATTTTGAACGTGCAAAGCATCTGAAAATGACCTGACAACTATTATATCTGCTAAGAAGTTATTTTAAGGTACCTTAAAAATAAAATTCCTAATTCATCAGATGCAAACATTGCGGTAGAGTTAATTGAGATAATCTTATATAATAGATAATCCGATAGAGATAATCCGATAATCTTATCAAAAGTGAAAACTCTGATTAGAGCAGTTGAATGCAAAGTTCAATTCGCAGTTTTTTCAATACTTCTACTACCAACTAAAATTCTCTGCTTTAAAAAAAAAAAATCAAGAATTATCATTTAATTAAAACGCTTCTTGTTTGCAGAATTCATGTGTTTCATTGGAGGCAGAATAAATATTTTCCTCATGAGATTAGGGAAGATACATGAAGATTCGGCTAAGATTACAAAATTTAAAAAAACACATATACAGATATAATAGTTTGAGAAATTAAAACCTTAAATTAGGTTTTAATCATAGCCACAGTTCAGTGTCTCAAATTAGAATCATAATTCCAATTCAAGTTTTGAGAAACAAATTACAATTCAAATACAAAATGGTGAATCAAAAATACAATAAGAGCCAAGCAGGAATGGCAAAACTTATAATGCATAATCCAAATGTTTATTTAAATTTTATATCTTTAACTTTGGAAATTCAATCGAGAAATTCAGTTATTTACAATAACAAAGGGTGGGAAAACGGTTCAGGGTGTATACACCAATGCAAATTTCAATAATGACGATCTAAAAGCTAACATATTTTTTACATTTTCCATACCTATACTTATGCTTCACTTTCTTCATATTTTATTAGTTTTAATAATACCCCGCATTATCCCGGATAAAATTCTGAAAAGTTTATTATAAAGTTAGGTTGCCAAAATTCTTTCAGCACGTATCCGAGTTATTTTATTTAAAAATCTGGCAAAATTCGGGGATTAGATTTAAAATTGTTGAACAAAAATCCGGGCAATATCCGGGCTAATTCGGTTAAAGCTCAGAAATCTCTAAAGACAAACCGAAAAAAAAAAAAAACTTGAGAGAAAAATTGTTTTCATCAAAACTTATCCGCTCGTTTTTTTATGGTATTTTAGTGTTTCATAATTTTTTTCTATAAAACTAGCTCAAAATATTTCGTTTTTTAAATGAAATCCGTGCAACCTGGCCGAACTGGACTTTCCCAATTTTTTTAATTTTGTGTTAACAGTTTATCACCGCTGGTTTATGATTTTAATTTAATGATTAATGGCATTTCGGTGAATTATACATTCTAATAGGAAGAATTTCAAATGAAAGTAATGAAAATTATAGACGGATAGATTAGATTAGGAAGCATGAAAGGTGTTGGTTGAAAGGTTTCTCAAATCACGCTCTTGGCTCATTTTCAACACCTTTCATGCTTCCTAATCTAATCTATCCGTCTATAATTTTCATTACTTTCATTTGAAATTCTTCCTATTAGAATGTATAATTCACCGAAATGCCATTAATCATTAAATTAAAATTAAAAAAAAAAAATTAAAAAAATTAAAAAAAAAAATTTTTTTTTAATTAGTATCCGGGCAAACCCGGATAAAACTTGGCAATCTGGTAAGCTTATAATAAAGACTTTAAGTTTATTTAAGTAAACGTGAATTTATCCATAATTGCATATTTATAAAATTTTAAAAGTTTAAAGTTATCGTAAGAAACATTGAAATATTTCAAGACCTTTGTTCTTTATGAAAATAGGAGACATTTTTCTATATTGTATCTATTCTGTTCTATAAACCTTCTTCAAAAAACGGTTTGACCTGTTATTAATTAATACTTTGGCTGAGATAAGTTATTAAAGTCGCCGCAAAAGACGTAACATTTTTTCAAATGTGAAGATAATATTTCATTATCAACACCTAACGTTTGATTTGCGGGGACCTTTTCAATTAAATCTCATTGTATGATTAACAGAAAGTGATTTATTATATATTTGATTGATTCCAGATTTTTTTTTGACATGCCCGTGATTTCAAAGTAAAGTAAACAAGTAAAGCCAACCACGGTCTGGCACGGTTTCCAGAATATTTATTGTCGAACCAAGTACGCTTATTTTGCTTAATTTCTTCAAATTGTTGAAATATGTCAGAAAATTTCAATTAGGCTCAGTTTTTTAGCCAACTTTATCTTAATAATTTTTTTTTCAATACAGTTTGAACCATCCTAAAGTTTTCAATTATTTTTTTTTATCGAAACATGAAAGCTATTACTCATAGAGTTTATTATGTATGTAACGAATTCTAAAATAAGGTTGCCAAATTGTCCGCTTTTATCCGGGTTAGTCCGGATATTTAATACAAAAATTGACAAAAGTTTGGTCCGCCCCGGTTGCCCGGATTTCATAAAAAAAAGCCGGATTTTGCCCGGATTTGTTCACTTCATTTGCCGAAACATACAAAAAAAAACAAATTGTGTTGTAAAATTTTTATTTATGCGTCAAAGGAAATTTTTCAAGCAAGTTTTTTTTTTAATAATCATGAAAGGTTTTTTTAAAGGCCTGATTTATGATTCAAAAACTGCCAATAAGTTATGAAGAATTTTTTTTTCAATTTTTTTTTTGGTTTGTGTTGAGTAATTCTTGGGTTTTGACCAAATTTACCCGAATATTGCCCAGATTTTTCGTCGACCATTTTGAAATCAATTGCTCGAATTTTGTTAGGTTTGTAGATAAAATAGCCCGGATTTATTCGGCCCAGGCATGTGCAGAAAAAATTCTGGCAACCTTATTCTACAATATTTGATGAAGTAGAGCGCCCTTTGAAGAAACCATATTGTTTGCTCATGATAATTGTTTTTACTTGTTGAAATTTTTTTTCATTTATTATTCAAAGAGATTGGGGACGCAAGACAAAATAGCTATTCCTCAATAATTTTGTACATTTGATTTTTTTCCGGACCTAAAAATTGGAATTAAATAAGATTTTTATCCAAAATTAAAAAGAATCAGAAGAGGTTCGGTCAATTCGGTCGCCAAGTTTTTAGAAAACATGGAGAAAAGGCCTGCTCCTTTAGAAGCATCAAGTTTTCTAAGTCCTTTGTAAAAATTTTTGTCATCAATTTCAATCACTTCAATGTCACACGCTAAATCTAGAATGACTGAAATATATTCTACCTCGGTAAGAAAGAAGTGTACATTTATTGAAGTGAATTAGCAAATAAATTAGAAATTTCCAGTGGATTACTTCCAATGCTTCCGGGTAAGGTTGCCAGAATTTTTTCAGCACGTATCCGGGCCGGACAAACTGGGCAATCTATATATAAAAATGAATTTCTGTCTGTCTGTCTGTCTGTCTGTCTGTCTGTCTGTCTGTCTGTTCCCTATAGACTCGGAAACTACTGAACCGATTTGCGTGAAACTTGGCAGGTGGGTGTATTGGAGGCAGGGGAAGGTTTCTATTGTGGTTTGAGACCCCTCCCTCTCTTATGAAGGGGGGGAGGGGCCTCCCAAACAAAAGATAATTTTTTGCATAACTCGAGAACCCATCAAGCAAATGGTATCATATTTGGCATGTGAAGGTATTTGGATACGAAAAATATTTCAATGATTATTTGAGACCCCTTTCTCTTTCCAGTGGAAAGGGGGAGGGGCCTCTTTCATATTTTTTAATATAGTTCAAAAACTAAAACTAAAGCAATTTGAACCAAATTTGGTATGGGAGGGTATTTGGATACGAAAATTATTCCTATGATAATTTGAGACCCCTCCCTCTTTCCAGTAGGGAGATATAAAGGGGGAGGGGCCTCTTTTATAGTTTTCAACATAACTAAGAAATTAATTAGCAAATGGAACCAAACTTGGCATGGGCGGGTATTTGGGAACGTGACATGTTCTAATGATTGTTTGAGACCCCTTTCTTCTTTCAGCGGTTAGAAAGGAAAGAGGGAGGGGAGTTTCATACAATTTTTACTGCAAAATTCAAGAACTACAACAGCAAATGGAACCAAATTTGGCATGGAACAATATTTGGGTACGAGAAATGCTTCTGTGAATATTTGGTATCCCCCCAAAAGGTGGATGAAAAGGGGGAGGAAAGGTCTCTCTTACAATTATCAGTATAACTGGAGAGCTGATCAAGCAAATGGAACTATATTTGGCAGTTGAGGGTATTTGGGTACGAAAAATGTTTCTATTATTAATTGAAGCCTACCCACCCACCCAAGTATTTGTGTACGAAAATACTTTTTCAATGTGAAACAATTCCTTTTTTGCAGAAGATGATAGAATTGGATGTATATTTAGGAAGGGAAGAGGAGGCTTACATTTAACTTTTTTTTTACCGAGAAATGGACAAAACTTAACATGGAAAATCATTTTGGTATGATTCTTTGATTATCTGACACACCATCCTCCTTTCAGTGAGTAGGTACATGGGAGAAGGGAGGCGAGTTCAATACAATTTTGTTAGCATAAGTTCTCAATTTATGCTAACGAAACCAACAAATTGAAACAAATATGGCATGGGAAGGTACTTGGTTACGAGATATGTTTCTACGATTGTTATAGACCCTTACGTTTTACATTGTAAAGAGGGGAAGAAAGGAGGGCGCTCCATATAAATTTTGTTGTAAAGCTTAATTCGAGACCATCCAGACCGATTAAAATTATCAGATCTTTAACACAAATTTGTAGAGCAAGATTCAGAATGTTAGTTTAAGTTATCTTTGTGTTGTAATTCGTTTTATAGCGGTTTGTTATGAATTATGTTTTAATTTGATTTAAAATAATGCCAATAAAACAATAAAATTTTTAATAATTTTTAAAATATCATTTGATTTTTAAAGGTGTAGCAAAGCACACCGGGTCAGCTAGTTTTATATAAAAACCTGGAAAAAACCGGGCCTTTGATTTTGAAACTGAAGACCGAAAATCCGGGCAATATCCGGGCAAATTTGGTCCAAATTCAGGAATTACTCAATACAAATCAAGGCAAAAAACATAAAACAAATTTTTCTATCAGCAGTTTTTAAATCGTATTTAACGCTTTAAAAAAAAATTATGTTTTTTATTTAAACTTGTTCAAAAAATTTCGTTTAAGGCGCATAAAAATAAATTACAACAAAATTTTTTTTTGTTTGTTTTGGCAAATAAAATGAATAAATCCGGGCAAAATCTGGGCATTTTTTACTGAAATCCGGGCAATCAGGTCGGCCGGACTTTTATTAAATTTTGTGTTAAATATCCGGGCAAACCCGTAAAAACCGGACAATCTGGCAACCTTAGTCTAGTGTCAATTATGTGGGAAATTTTCATTTGCGTTTTAGTATAGACAAAGAAAGCTATTGGGATTCGTTTAATATCTTTTTCAATTTTCTAATTATATTTTCCAAAAAAACTTGTTATAAATTGAGCTGGTTGCTTAAATTTATATAATTTTGATGTTTGTTGGAACTTCTTTCACTTCTGTAAACTTTATGAGCCTTTTGCTCTCTATTTTGTAAGTTTTTCAAATCTTTGTTATACCAGACAGGGTGTCTACATCTGTTGGACCCTCTTTTAAATTTTGATGGAACTTAACTGTTTATCAGATTTATCATTATAATATAAATATAATATAACATTGTTTTAAAAAGTTTCTACTGTTCTATCAACATTTCCTTTTCCGCCGACCGTGGCCAAGAGGATAGCGTTCAAAACTTCCAAGCTAGAGGTCATGAGATCGAATCCCGGTCACGGCATACTTAGTACACTTTCTGTGGGTCGGTGGTTTTAGCATTTGTAAGATGCTAGCCATCTTATCCTTGAAAGATGTACGCCTTAGAGTTAATTAAATAAGATTTCTTCAAAGAAACATGAAGTTTCCCTGAGATCCTATATGTGTTTGTTCGTTTTTTTTCATTCTTCAATACACTTGACAACTCAATATTAATGAGTTCTAGTGTCAAAAGTCCGAAGTTCGAATTTTGATTGTAGCACATTTCCTCGTACTCCCAGTCACGGGGTTTGACACAACCGATTCATTTAAGCAAAAGACTTCGATACAGTTACCTAGTAAATAGTAGATCAAGATAAGGATTGTTAAAATAGAGTCAGCGTTGCCTTGATTGAAATCGCCATGAATGTGCAGTTTTGCTTTTGGAAGTTGCAAGAATTTGGAAAAATAATTTAAAATAATGTGAAGTGGCATATTCAGGTGGACAGTATACGGAAGCAAAAATGTGCACTTACTTTGCCAATGGTTTAACAAAGAGAGAATCAAATTCAGTGTATGTTTGCGTTGTAATTTCTTCTGAGGGAAAAATAGAATCCAAAGCAACATGAACGCCGTCACCTGATTTTTTTTTGGAACGAATTGGAAAATCTGGAACTAAAACATTTAATATATTGAATAATGTAAAGTTTACACAGTAAAATATGGTTGGATCCACCAATAAATTATAATTGTCATCGAATGCAAACCTCTTCCTCGAGTCCGGATCCATGAGCTAGGATTGAAACGGAAAAAGTTGAGGCTGATTTGATTCCGGAACCAGTTGCAATCCAATTTTCTGAAAGCCATTTGCTTTTCTCATCCCATATTTTCCAGTGTATGAGTCTTCGTGGTAATTTTTTCAATTTGCCAATGCATTTTCTACGATTGAATTCACCTTCGCCTTTTTCACTTGAATTTGATTTCGATTTGCCTTTCTTCACTTAAACAAAATTTTTTCTCACGAAGCAAAAAATTTTTGGGTCTTATAAGGTCAATGCCTACTTGAATTCTCTTCCGCTCAAAGTTTTGATTCTTTTACCTTCAAAAATCGCTTAAGGAAGAACCAAAGAAAATCGGGGCAAAATGAAATTTTTATTTTGCTGACAAATTACTGGGACTAATATGGGACTTTGTTTTTCAAATTCTTTATTCGAGTTTTAAATACCGAAATCCATGTATATTTCTTTGAGTTGTGACAATCACCGAGAGTTCATCGAAAGTTCTTTTTTCCGAAGTCTGTTGTTTGGCTTGATTGAGATATTTTAAAACCTTTTCATTTTCAAGACTATTTTAGAGATGCATTTGAGTTGGGATGTTTCTTTGAACTATTTGACGTCACGTTCCAGCTTGACAAAGCTTCAGAATAATAAAAAAAACAGTCACCTAAGCTCAGAAAGCTTCCCATCTCCATCCATTTCCACAACCAGCGTAGAGAAGCGCCATGATTTTGAAAACTATTAACGATAGTAAACATGCAGAACACGTTCTACGTGCGGATTTCGTCACTTTTCCGCTGCGCTTCACCTCGATCCAAAGGCAAAAATAAAACAAAAACCAGTCACTCATCCCTGGAGTTGGTTGTTTGGTTGGGACAAAAAGTCTGGCCCCAAAGAAAGCCCGGAATCGAGTCTGTCTGTTTACCCGGAGGCGTTTAGTTGAAAACTCTTCAGATTACTTACTACCCACACGGTAGCAACAGCAAAAACAATATTGAAAATCGTGACGCGGTTGTCGAGACGCCCTTTTCTTTGCCTGACTGACTAGCTGGTGATGGAGCGTTTGAGTTTCGACGACTCTCGAGATCCCCTCAAGAGTGATGCGTGAGTAATCCGTTATTTACCGGGTGAATTTCTTGTTTCAAAATTCTAAATAAGTTTTTTTAAAATGCTTATCACTTAAGATTAGAAAATATAGATAAGATTCAAATCTTAAGAAAATTCTAAAGATAATTTCGTTATAATCGGTGAAGCCGTTTCTGAGGAGTTCTGTAAAAAATGCCGTTTCACGAGAGTTTTACATACTAGAGGAAATTTCTTTTCGAAGTGTTTCAATATTAAATTGTGTTGCTATCCATTTTGTAGCAATCTACAGATCATTCATTGCCTAGTAAGGTTTTGAAATTTCTCGCGTTGTTTGTCTTTTTTTCTTTAAAAAAAGAGGCAATGTTTGCTCTCAAATTAAGGTAACGCTGATTTCCCACAAATCATGAATCCCAATCGCCTGTCTGTCTGCATGCATGCCTGACTTCAACAATGTTTTAAAACACGAACGATTTGTCGCCATTGACTGTTTCGAGATGTGGTAATGATGTGTACACATATTTATCGCTTAAAATGTTCCCTAAGGTGGTTCAGAGCTGTTAAGATTAAACGCAACTCAAAACCTTTTACTGTTTGACTCAAGTTTCACCAATCGTTGGGTGATTTAGCTTTTAACTGAATTTATGATATTTTATCGTTTGACCTGTCAGTCAGCTGCAAATTCGATTCCAAGCTGATCAGAATTCGAATCACCCTAACAAACGCTTAATTTAAAATCAATAATGTGTTCGTTAAAGTATGTGAGAGTGTTTTTGGAATGAGGGGGGATGTGAGTGAATGGATAAAACGCGGCAGACAGCGCCCGATAATAGAGTCGGTTTTTCCCGAATATATTAACACTTTCGTTCGACCCGCTTCGAAACGCTTCAAGGAGCCTAGACAACCCTATTTATCATTGCTTCTGGTCCCTGGATACACTTTAAATCAGCAGAAACGAAGAAGTCAAGAGTGGCTTCTGGTGTTGTGGTTGTTGTTGTTGTTTGCATTTCCTATTATCGCCAACAGTAGCAACAAAACGAGACAAACTCCACAAAACTCCCGCCTTTCGTCACAAACGCCATTCAAAGTAGGCGTGCTGAGAGTTGTTTTTTTGAAGTTGAATCCACGGACAAGAAGAAATCTCAAGAGACGTCAAGCTCTTCTGTTTGAGGAAAACTTTCAATGACAGCAGAAGTCATCATCGGCAGAATTCGTGGATGGAAACATGAAGCGAGCGGGTTTCCTAATGACTCAAATCAAAAGTGACTTCTTTTTGATGGGTAGTTAGCAAACACTTGAATCGGTGTTGGAAATTTCGATCTGCCTCCTGTAGCTGTCTCGTTCCTTTTTGAGGTTTGCGAAAATTTTCTGACAATTTTGACAATTTTGACAATTTTGACAATTTGAACAATTTTGAAATTTTAGCAATTTCGACAATTCTGTCAATTTTGTGAATTCTGACAATTTTGACAATTTTGACAATTTTGACAATTTTGGCAATTTTGACAATTTTGAAAATTTTGAAAATTTTGACAATTTTGACAATTTTGACAATTTTGACAATTTTGACAATTTTGACAATTTTGACAATTTTGACAATTTTGACAATTTTGACAATTTTGACAATTTTGACAATTTTGACAATTTTGACAATTTTGACAATTTTGACAATTTTGACAATTTCGACAATTTTGACAATTTTGACAATTTTGACAATTTTGACAATTTTGACAATTTTGACAATTTTGACAATTTTGACAATTTTGACAATTTTGACAATTTTGACAATTTTGACAATTTTGACAATTTTGACAATTTTGACAATTTTGACAATTTTGACAATTTTGACAATTTTGACAATTTTGACAATTTTGACAATTTTGACAATTTTGACAATTTTGACAATTTTGACAATTTTGACAATTTTGACAATTTTGACAATTTTGACAATTTTGACAATTTTGACAATTTTGACAATTTTGACAATTTTGACAATTTTGACAATTTTGACAATTTTGACAATTTTGACAATTTTGACAATTTTGACAATTTTGACAATTTTGACAATTTTGACAATTTTGACAATTTTGACAATTTTGACAATTTTGACAATTTTGACAATTTTGACAATTTTGACAATTTTGACAATTTTGACAATTTTGACAATTTTGACAATTTTGACAATTTTGACAATTTTGACAATTTTGACAATTTTGACAATTTTGACAATTTTGACAATTTTGACAATTTTGACAATTTTGACAATTTTGACAATTTTGACAATTTTGACAGTTTTGACAATTTTGACAATTTTGACAATTTTGACAATTTTGACAATTTTGACAATTTTGACAATTTTGACAATTTTGACAATTTTGACAATTTTGACAATTTTGACAATTTTGACAATTTTGACAATTTTGACAATTTTGACAATTTTGACAATTCTGACAATTTTGACAATTTTGACAATTTTGACAATTTTGACCATTTTCACAATTTTCACAATTTTCACAATTTTGACAATTTTGACAATTTTGACAATTTTGACAATTTTGACAATTTTGACAATTTTGACAATTTTGACAATTTTGACAATTTTGACAATTTTGACAATTTTGACAATTTTGACAATTTTGACAATTTTGACAATTTTGACAATTTTGACAATTTTGACAATTTTGACAATTTTGACAATTTTGACAATTTTGACAATTTTGACAATTTTGACAATTTTGACAATTTTGACAATTTTGACAATTTTGACAATTTTGACAATTTTGACAATTTTGACAATTTTGACAATTTTGACAATTTTGACATTTTTGACAATTTTGACAATTTTGACAATTTTGACAATTTTGACAATTTTGACAATTTTGACAATTTTGACAATTTTGACAATTTGAACAATTTGAACAATTTTGACAATTTAACGTGCCGGTGAAACTTGTCAGCATGTTCAGCATCGAGCCGGCATGCTTTTGTTACGGTCGCCATGGAAGAAGAAGAGAAATTCCCTTGCTGGAAAAGTGATGATGTAGACGTGCTCAGGATAAATAGTTTTCTCAGTGTAATTTATTGTATAAAACATCACATTTTTCATTTTTTTTTAGTTTTTCAAAAGATGGTGAAAATTGTCTTTGGTAATTAATTTTAGTCACCGACTTTATGTGAATTAAGTTTAAAGAAAAATAGACTCTATTGTGTTATGAGCCTACTTGGTTGAATGATTCAACTGCCCAAGTAACCATAAGCATTAAGCCATAACCGTTAATCAGCATTAAATCAACATTTCTAATGCAAGTTAGCATTTAATCAACATTCATAATGCTTTTTAGTTTTATATAAGCATTATTAATGCAAAGAAACAATAACAAAAATTAGCACTAATGGTAGCACTATATGCACACAAGGATTGAAAAACTCACTCAAACGAGCGACGGAGCCTGCATCGCTCCGATTTTTTCTCATAAAAATGCCCTGGAACGCGAATGAGGTGTGAGTGGGAATCTCCTGTTCTCACGAATGAAGCCCGACCAAGACGAAAACACGACCAAGGCTCCTGATTCCTTTTTGCCTTGCTTCCTTCTTCGCACACAAAATCTAGCATCAACCCAACGATTGCGTAGCAGCGAGCCGATTCATGAAACTGTTTACCAACCCGCTCATGAGCCGTGTTAGTAATGGTATTATTCTTTCCCGTGGAAAAATGTTCGTCCCTTTGCTTTGAGCTTGAACAAACACCAACAGCAACAAAGATGACGCCAAGCCGTGTTGGCTGTAAACACGCGTTGGCCAAAAGGAATGGAAAATAAGAAAAACAGTGTGCATACGGCCGGCACATCCAATCCATTTTAGTGATGTTATTATTCTTTTCAGGCAAATATGCCGAGCCAAAAGAATCGTGTTGCTTCTTGCTAGTGCTGTTATTATTGCTTCCTACAAAGAACGTGCGTAATTTTTTAAAGCAACGAGCTTGAAAGAACATCAATAACATCAACAGCAACAGTGTGCACTTGTGTAGGCCAAGTCAATCTTTAAACGATCGGTGCCCGGACGGTACGGACGGTTTGTCTCTGAGAAGGACGAGCCGAAAGATTCCTTTTTCTTTTTTTTCTTCCTACTTTTTTCTTCTGAACTGGCGTACTTCCTTCCCTAAACAGACAGCAAGCTCGGTATCAAAATTCTCATGAAGCAAATTCGAGTCTCTCGTGATCCCGTTTCTCAGACTCGCTCATGAACATTTTTTAATACGAGCAGCATAGAAACTGCCGTCGTAGAATCGTTTTTGTTGCTGTTCGTGATTGTATTGAACACAAACGAATAGCGAGCCGGCGGCGAAGCATTTTCGTGTGCGTTTCGAGGAGTGAGCGATTTTTATAGTCCTTGTATGCACATATAGAGCTACTATATAAAGTTAACAAGCATTAAGACTGTAGCACTAGAGCTTCCTGTTAAGGGGGGGGGGGGGGGGTAGGGTCTAACGGGTAAAAAAAATCACCATTTTCACGATTTTTTTCTAGAGCTATCGTTCAATCAAATGTATTCAATTTTTTTGCATTATACAAAGCATTGTTAAAAGAACATTTAGTAATTTTTTCGATATTTTGAAAGTGTTAGACCCTACCCCCCCCTTAATGCTTATATAAAGCTTTTATAAAGCGTAGAAACGTCAAACCCTCGAATGTAAACAAGAGTGATTTTCTCATTTACTGCGTGTGAGTAAGCAAGACAGCAAACGAAAACAAACAGAGCAGGCAGTTGCAGTTGTCTTCTCCCAAAATTGTCCAATACATTTCCAAACCTTCTCATGCATACATTGTCTATGAAGTTGTGTGACCCGAACAATACTTCAAGTACGGGTTTTTTCACCCCCCTTATCAGCATCAAGAGTGGTCGAAATAGTAAAGGCGCAAGGAAAGATAAAGGCTGCTGCGGGATCCTCGGTTCGAGACTCATTAAAAGTAATTCATAATTCAATTATAATCACTTCTCATTTCATAGAACCCTTCATTAAGCAAACATAATCCTTCATTCAACAGATTGATTGATGTTGTAGATAATGATTTTATTTTTTAATTTTTGTTCATTTTAATAAATCGAAGAATAATTCTCTATTTTGAATTTCCGTTTCACATCAATCATGATCAAATAATTAAAAAATTAAAAGGTGTTCTAAGTATGCATTGTTAATGCTTTTATACGGCTGGCGAAAAATGACGTTTCGATGGTGCTCTAGTTCAGCATTTGTAATGCTTATTAAAGGCTAAGTCGTGATAGTATTTATTCAGCCCGCTATTTCGCCTTTTTAGCATTAAATCTGCATTATATACGCGTATAGTGCGAAACAAGCATTAATTCAGAGTTATACATGGGAATATAGTGTTGATTAAGGGCTATGTTTAAGTGCTTATGGTTGATTCATGAATCAAAGCAATCGAAAGATTCATTTTGATTAAACCACGGTAGTTAAAAAGAATCTTTCGATTGCTTTGATTCAGAAAAATCGAAGTAATTATGGATTCAATCAGCAAAACATCAAAAATCATTACTTCCAAAATACTAATTTTGAAAACAAAGACAATTTCGTTGAAAACATTTCTTCAAACAAACAAACCAACAGCAATAATCGGTCATTTGTGTGCAAAGTACATCGATATTCTAATTTGCATCAATTCACAAACTCCCTCACAACAGGACGCCTGAGAAGTTGGAATATCATTGCTCTGAAAAAGGGAGAAAAAAAAATTTGACCCAAAACAGGCAGGGAGGAAATTCTTTCCACTCTAGCACGACATAAACTATGGGAAAATAAGTGGACGCCATGCTGAGTTTTAGTTTTTCACTGAATTCCACCAGCCAAGCCAATAGTGGTTGCCATTCTACTCCACAGGGAGGCTGAGTCACTTGCTTGTGAGGAGAGGACGGAGGAAATTTTAATACAACTCTCTGAATCAAAGCAATCGAATGAATCAAAGCAATCGAAAGATTCCTTTTAATTCAACCACGGTACAACTCTCTGTTTTGGACCATCCAAATGCCGGTCGATCCAAATTGACAATTAGCCTGCTTTGTGTATTTTGTTGATGGCATACAACACAAAACAACAATCCACTGGACCCGTCCCATCCAATAAAAAAAAGGATACCCAAGTGGGCGGGCGGCTTTTGCAGTTTCAATCCAACCCAAGTAGGCCGGCTGTTGTACTCATAATGAAAAAGTTGCTGCTTGGAAAAAGCAAAACTAAACAAATTTCCATTTTACGAATACCGATACCCGACTGCTAGGATGCTCCTCATCAATGAGCAGAAGCAACTTTAGATCCGAGTAATTTAGATCCTTTGCCTTCTTGGCTTGCTTGGATCCTTGAGTTTTGGACTCCTCTGGGAGTTTTCCCAGTTCCCGTAGCAGCGGCAAGATTTGGCTAAACATTTTACCCTGGGAAACACATTTATGTAAATGCACTGTGTGTTCTCATCCTCGCTCGTCGTATACCTTCAACTTCTTCAATATCTTTTCGGAAAAGGTTCGCTAAATTAAACACAACAACTGAACGAACTAAATTTAAACATGACTTCTTATCCACCCCCAACCTCCCCAGTCCACTACATTGCCGACCCACTACTTAAAATCCCAAAAATCTGAAAGGTTTCTCCAGAAGCCAAGCACCAGTCAGCTGTGTCTTAAGCCACATTGTAATATTGTAATACCCATGCCTCGTCTCGCCAATTTCCGCTCATCATCTTTCGGTCCCGACCTCCCCTCAGAAAAAAGCAAGCTTCATGTTTACATAAAATTAATTTCATTCAAAATCCAACGACATTGGAGCCCTTTTTTCTTCGCAGCTTTTATTTTCCCTAGGAGTTTACCAGATTAGTAAGAAACTGTTAGGCTTTTCCTTACTTAATTAAAGTCCCACCAAAACCTCATTGCGCTTCGAGGAGAGCTTAAAGTTTTGAGAAGTAAGTTCTCACTCTTGTTAATTTAAACCTTGGAAAAAATTTTATATGTGTTCAAATTCAACTCTCCTGCAAGATTAAACCCAAAATAAATTTACATTGGATTCAGAGTGAATAGTAAAACTGTCGCAATTGTCAAAATTGTCAAAATTGTCAAAATTGTCAAAATTGTCAAAATTGACAAAATCTACAGAATTGTCAAAATTGTCAAAACAGTCAGAATTGTCAAAATTGTCAAAATTGTCAAAATTGTCAAAATTGTCAAAATTGTCAAAATTGTCAAAATTGTCAAAATTGTCAAAATTGTCAAAATTGTCAAAATTGTCAAAATTGTCAAAATTGTCAAAATTTTTCAAATTTTTCTAAATTGTCAAAATAGTCAAAATTGTCAAAATTGTCAAAATTGTCAAAATTGTCAAAATTGTCAAAATTGTCAAAATTGTTAAAATTGTCAAAATTGTCAAAATTGACAAAATCTACAGAATTGTCAAAATTGTCAAAATTGTCAAAATTGTCAAAATTGTCAAAATTGTCAAAATTGTCAAAATTGTCAAAATTGTCAAAATTTTTCAAATTTTTCTAAATTGTCAAAATAGTCAAAATTGTCAAAATTGTCAAAATTGTCAAAATTGTCAAAATTGTCAAAATTGTCGAAATTGTCAAAATTGTCAAAATTGTCAAAATTGTCAAAATTGTCAAAATTGTCAAAATTGTCAAAATTGTCAACATTGTCAACATTGTCAAAACTGTCAAAATTGTCAAAATTGTCAAAATTGTCAAAATTGTCAAAATTGTCAAAATTGTCAAAATTGTCAAAATTGTCAAAATTGTCAAAATTGTCAAAATTGTCAAAATTGTCAAAATTGTCAAAATTGTCAAAATTGTCAAAATTGTCAAAATTGTCAAAATTGTCAAAATTGTCAAAATTGTCAAAATTGTCAAAATTGTCAAATTTGTCAAAATTGTCAAAATTGTCAAAATTGTCAAAATTGTCAAAATTGTCAAAATTGTCAAAATTGTCAAAATTGTCAAAATTCTCAAAATTGTCAAAATTGTCAAAATTGTCAAAATTGTCAAAATTGTCAAAATTGTCAAAATTGTCAAAATTGTCAAAATTTTCAAAATTGTCAAAATTGTCAAAATTGTCAAAATTTTCAAAATTATCGAAATTGTCCAAATTGTCAAAATTGTCAAAATTGTCAACATTGTCAACATTGTCAGAACTGTCAAAATTGTCAAAATTGTCAAAATTGTCAAAATTGTCAAAATTGTCAAAATTGTCAAAATTGTCAAAATTGTCAAAATTGTCAAAATTGTCAAAATTGTCAAAATTGTCAAAATTGTCAAAATTGTCAAAATTGTCAAAATTGTCAAAATTGTCAAAATTGTCAAAATTGTCAAAATTGTCAAAATTGTCAAAATTGTCAAAATTGTCAAAATTGTCAAAATTGTCAAAATTGTCAAAATTGTCAAAATTGTCAAAATTGTCAAAATTGTCAAAATTGTCAAAATTGTCAAAATTGTCAAAATTGTCAAAATTGTCAAAATTGTCAAAATTGTCAAAATTGTCAAAATTGTCAAAATTGTCAAAATTGTCAAAATTGTCAAAATTGTCAAAATTGTCAAAATTGTCAAAATTGTCAAAATTGTCAAAATTGTCAAAATTGTCAAAATTGTCAAAATTGTCAAAATTGTCGAAATTGTCAAAATTTTCAAAATTTTCAAAATTTTCAAAATTGTCAAAATTGTCAAAATTGTCAAAATTGTCAAAGTTGTCAAAATTGTCAAAATTGTTGTCAATGTTTCGGTTGAATGTGAAACGAACACATCTCAATGTTGTCTTTAACAAACTTTAAAAAAAACTCAAAAAAAAGAATCGAGAGCACCGCTGTGCTCAACAATATGCTCCAAAATGCTAAATTTGGTATGCATACTAATAAAAAACCGGAATGAAAATGAAAACAATCACTGGTAGAAAAAAAATACAACACACGTTCACACTTTCTAGCTGATGAAACAGAACAGTCGAACACAAAAAACAACAATGCTGTTGTCCTCGTCGACAATTTTTGGCAACAGCAGAAATTTAAAACCTCACCCCAAAAATTCTAAACTACTCGTTTAAGTCGTCTTTGACGTTGTCGATGATGTCTTCGGGACATGTTTATGCTAGCTGGAGGAAAGGGACGACGCAATCGAAGATTTCCTCCGGGGATTCTCCAGGTTGCCGGTTGCTCCGATTCACTTGCTTTGACAAAATCATCCAACCGAAATCGTCTCTATCCCAACACAAGAGAAGTTTTTTCGGGGTAAAATAACAGCAAAAAGAAAGCAACAACTTTCGAATGAAATAGTGCAGAAGGGCGTGTCGGTTTTTAGGTTTCTTTATTTTTAAAGAGAGTTTGACAGACTTCCAAAGTCATTGAAAAATGTATTGAAAACGACTGGTCCCATCTGACTTCCCTATGGAGCACCTTATGGGAACACAGGTTTAACAAGTCTAACATGTTTGGATAATGTCAAACTTTATTTTTATTATCGAATGATTTTTTAAAATTTTCATTTTACAGAAAGATTGTGTTAAATAAAACTCATAGTTCAACCAAATATTCAAGTGGCTCCATAGACAAAACCTACTGCCAGGCAAATAGTAGATACAAAGCTTTGTGAGAAAACATTCTCTCCACGCCCTTCCATTTCCAAACCCTTAACATCGTTTGTATCCAATTTTCGTTTCTTTTGAAATAGTTGAAGAAAGCAGCCGAATTATTCCTGCTCACGAATAGCACCCGAAAGAGTAAAAAAGAAATCCTAACAGATATCAACGCCGCACCAAATCTGCTGCTGCTGTCTTCACCTCTGTGCTGTGCTGCTGCTGCATCGTTTTGCCTGGGGGTTTTTCGTATTTAATTATTTACGAACGATTTGAATTTGAATTTTGCACTGAACCAAGAAAAACTCCAACTCGAAAACGGCAAAACTTTGGCCCGTTTTCTGGCTGCTCTCGGCCGAGGGTGTTGAAGCGTGCTGAAAACGAAAGCAAAACATAACCCCTCACTCGTTGCCGTTGCTCTCTGGAGCCCCCTCTTTTCGCGCATCTTTACACCAAAAATGGGAAAGAAAGTTTTCTCGCCGATAACTTGGAAAATCTTAAATTTCATTTCGAGCAATATATATATTTTTTTTGTTTTTCTCAAACCGGTATTGCCTCGTTCAGGATTCATCGAACGTAGACAAAGTATGATAGTGTTTTTTTTATTTCTATCATCCAGTTAAAAACCCTTTTTTTGTGTAGCTCTGAAACAGAAAATCAAAAATTTCCATCTTGGGTGTGTTCTGGTAAACCTTTCAAGGGGAAAAATTTATGGATTGTGAAAATGAATAATCAAAACCAAAACCATTCAAGAAAGTTTATTTTTAAGAGGGGGAGAGTTAAAAGTTAGGTGAAATAATCTGGAACAAAAAAGGTGACTTGTTTAATTACTCTCGTTTGTTTGCTGATGGATTCTTTCAATTACCGATGATGAAAACGGCAACTTGGTCCACTTGATCACGTCGTCAGTCGTCGAATTGATTTTTTTTTATCTTGAATGGGCCTACAGTGTGTATCAATTAAGAAAAGAAGAAAAGTCGAGCATGACTTTTTAAAAAATATGTGATTTTAGCACAGTTAAAATCATTTTTACTGAGCGAGCAGCATTTTCCAATTTAACTTCTACACAATGTAAACATAAATTTAAAAAAAATGTAGCTTGACTATTTAAAGAGCTAAACAAATTTTGACTTTTTCGATAATTTCAACAAATTTTGAAAATTTGGACAATTTTGATAATTTTGAAAATATTGCCAATTTTGCCAATTTTGTCAATTTTGATAATTTTTACAATTTTGACTATATTTATAAGTTTAACAATTTTAAAATTTGAACAATTTTGAAAATTTTTACATTTTAAATTTTTTACAATTTTTAATTTTTTTCCAAATTTTGACAATTTTCATAATTTTTACAATTTTTACAATATTGACAATTTTGATAATTTTGACATTTTTAACAGTTTTTAAATTTTTTTCAATTTTTAATATTTTGACAATTTTGACAATTTCGACAATTTTGACAATTTTGACAATTTTGACAATTTTGACAATTTTGACAATTTTGACAATTTTGACAATTTTGACAATTTTGACAATTTTGACAATTTTGACAATTTTGACAATTTTGACAATTTTGACAATTTTGACAATTTTGACAATTTTGACAATTTTGACAATTTTGACAATTTTGACAATTTTGACAATTTTGACAATTTTGACAATTTTGACAATTTTGACAATTTTGACAATTTTGACAATTTTGACAATTTTGACAATTTTGACAATTTTGACAATTTTGACAATTTTGACAATTTTGACAATTTTGACAATTTTGACAATTTTGACAGGTTGACAATTTTGACAATTTTGACAATTTTGACAATTTTGACAATTTTGACAATTTTGACAATTTTGACAATTTTGACAATTTTGACAATTTTGACAATTTTGACAATTTTGACAATTTTGACAATTTTGACAATTTTGACAATTTTGACAATTTTGGCAATTTTGACAATTTTGACAATTTTGACAATGTTGACAATGTTGACAATTTTGACAATTTTGACAATTTTGACAATTTTGACAATTTTGACAATTTTGACAATTTTGACAATTTTGACAATTTTGACAATTTTGACAATTTTGACAATTTTGACAATTTTGACAATTTTGACAATTTTGACAATTTTGACAATTTTGACAATTTTGACAATTTTGACAATTTTGACAATTTTGACAATTTTGACAATTTTGCCAATTTTGACAATTTTGACAATTTTGACAATTTTGACAATTTTTACAATTTTGACAATTTTGACAATTTTGACAATTTTGACAATTTTGACAATTTTGACAATTTTGACAATTTTGACAATTTTGACAATTTTGACAATTTTGACAATTTTGCCAATTTTGCCAATTTTGACAATTTTGACAATTTTGACAATTTGACAGTTTTAACAGTTTTGACAATTTTGACAATTTTGACAATTTTGACAATTTTGACAATTTTGACAATTTTGACAATTTTGACAATTTTGACAATTTTGACAATTTTGACAATTTTGACAATTTTGACAATTTTGACAATTTTGACAATTTTGACAATTTTGACAATTTTGACAATTTGGACAATTTTGACAATTTTGACAATTTTGACAATTTTGACAATTTTGACAATTTTGACAATTTTGACAATTTTGACAATTTTGACAATTTTGACAATTTTGGCAATTTTGGCAATTTTGGCAATTTTGACAATTTTGACAATTTTGACAATTTTGACAATTTTGACAATTTTGACAATTTTGACAATTTTGACAATTTTGACAATTTTGACAATTTTGACAATTTTGACAATTTTGACAATTTTGACAATTTTGACAATTTTGACAATTTTGACAATTTTGACAATTTTGACAATTTTGACAATTTTGACAATTTGGACAATTTGGACAATTTTGACAATTTTGACAATTTTGACAATTTTGACAATTTTGACAATTTTGACAATTTTGACAATTTTGATAATTTTGACAATTTTGACAATTTTGTCAATTTTGACAATTTTGACAATTTTGGCAAATTTGACAATTTTGACAATTTTGACAATTTTGACAGTTTTGACAATTTTGACAATTTTGACAATTTTGACAATTTTGACAATTTTGACAATTTTGACAATTTTGACAATTTTGACAATTTTGACAATTTTGACAATTTTGACAATTTGGACAATTTTGACAATTTTGACATATTTGACAATTTTGACAATTTGGACAATTTTGACAATTTTGACAATTTTGACAATTTGTACAATTTTGACAATTTTGACAATTTTGACAATTTTGACAATTTTGACAATTTTGACAATTTTGACAGTTTTGACAATTTTGACAATTTTGACAATTTTGACAATTTTGACAATTTTGACAATTTTGACCATTTTGACAATTTTGACAATTTTGACAATTTTGACAATTTTGACAATTTTTACCAATTTATCGAATTCTCATTTATGACTAATGTATTTACTTCAGGAGGGCTCACGAAGCCATCAATTTGTATTATTGTAATTATTTTCAGAAAAAAAGTTTCTGATTGGCTTCAGTATACACAAGCCATGGCCGTAGGGGGGAGGAGGATTTTAGGGATGAAACTTTAATTCCTAAATATTTGGAAATTTTTTACCAATGCCTCAAATGGTCATGCTTGTGGTTAAAAAGTACTAGCCAACTACTTTCTTATTTAAGAAAATATAAAAAAAAATCTTCAAAATGAAATTTTCAATCCCACATTTTATTATTTTAAACTTCTTCAAATAATTGGTAACTTTTTGGACTTATTCTTGAAAGTTATAAATCAAAATACCTTACTATTAATGTAAAGTTTAATGTAAATTAGCTGCAAAAGCTAAATCCCCAACGATTCTCTTCGCGTTTCATCAACCAAAGCAGCTTACTTCACCGCATCACTCTAGTAAAGTGAAGTTTTTCGCACAATTTTTCTTTACCCAGATTATTCGCAGCATCATCGCAGTGGCAAAGTGTTGAATCTAGACTAGAGCATTCACAAAAAAAAAAAGAACTCAGTCAGGGATCAAGCGAACAACAGAACACCGACTAGCGGAGAAAATCGGGGGAGCGCAACCCAAAACAAGGGCAAAAAATCCCTACGTACACAAATAAAGAAATTTGCATAAATATGTTATAAAAGAAGCTTAAAAAACACCGAAACAGATAACAGAAATAAAACTGACTGAAGAGGAGGACGACGACGACGACGACGGGGTTTTTCATCTTCTTCCTGTTCAGTTTCCATTCTTCGTTGTTGAAATTCATACTTCAACAAGCTGATACCGGCTTTTCCGTAAAACCATTCATAATTGTGTGGGTGGTAACCCACAGTACGAACGAAAAAGTACGAAAAACTTTGCAAATACATATTCTGCCGACTGGCAGCTGACCAAGCATTACTGTCAGGTTTTTTTTCTCTTCCGGTTCAAATTGGGGGTCCAAATCGTTTGGGACTAGAACTTTTGTTTGGAGGTTTTTTAAGCTTAACAACACTGAATTATAAACAAAAAGTTGCGTAAAGAGCGTTTTAATAACAAAGTTCAAATTCATCTCTGAAGTCAGTTTTATTTTCAGAAGTTTTGTGTTTAAGTAACTGATTAGAAAACAACTTAAAATTATTTGGTTTTTCGAATTTCAAAATTCTGAACCGAAAATTTGTTATTTTTTGTTAGACGTTTCGACTTTGACTTATTTCTTAGGCTGGTTTAAAAAAAATGTAAAAACTTACCAAATTTCAAGGAGTGAATCTGAAATAAAATAGAGAAAAAAAAGATAATGAGTTAAATTTATAGGTTTTAAGTTTAACAAAGTTTATTGAAATTTCGAGCACATCGATTCCTGTTTATTTGAGAATTTGAACATTGCTGCAGTGAAAGGGGTTCCTAATTTGAGATTCATGAATGATGTTCTTCTTATGTAGATAAAAAAATCATAATTACCCAAATGATTGCGTGGAACGTTGCCAGTCGACGGCATGAGAGAATGCATTAACCGAAGGAAATAATTAAGTCGGTATTATTTATGAACCCAGTGTGATTTGAGCGTCTTTCGTGGTGTAAAAGGAAAGAATGCATAAAATGCCACCCTCCTAATTCTATTAGATGCCAACGGACGAATGTCTTGGGATAATTGTCTTCACGTCTCGTAAGAATTGCTTCGTCTCACACAATCTCCTCCTAAATCGGCCTCGAAGGATCTAAATTACTCCCTTTCGGGGTGAGGATGCTATCTTTTGAGTCAACCCTTCAACACATTCACGCATCGAGTGAAGCTGCCCAGAATTTTTCCCCTTTTTTCCCCCATTATAGGGTGGAACTTTCTGACGCATTCCTTTCAGAAAGTATCCGAGGTGGCAAAGGGCAAATAAAAGATGTTATCTGCAGTTTCCGCATCCACCCACATCCACCAACAGCATCAACCTCACATGAGAAGAGGAAATGGGAACGTCAATTTTCCGCCATATGTGAACATTTCCATCAGGATGTCGTCGACGCACACACTTTTACACTCATATACTTATGTACGATGTGATGTGAGTCTGCTCCTTTCTTCAACTATATCAACTGACTTCCTCACGGTCTTAAATATCGAAAGAAAGAGACACACCCCCAGTTTAAGCGATTTTAGATTGAGATGACGTTGATCGGGGATCACCGGATGGACGTCAGGATTTCGTGACCCAGGACATCATCATCAACTTTGACAGGCATTATTGAGGAAATGCACTAAACTTCACTAACCTTTTTGCCAAATGTATAAAAAAATTGATCATTTCAATGAGTAAAATGACAATGATGACAAAAAATGACAAAAATGACAAAAATAACAAAAATGACAAAAATGACAAAAATGACAAAAATGACAAAAATGGCAAAAATGACAAAAATGACAAAAATGACAAAAATGACAAAAATGACAAAAATGACAAAAATGACAAATATAACAAAAATTACAAAAATTACAATAATTACAAAAATTACAAAAAAAAATTAAAAATGACAAAAATGACAAAAATGACAAAAATGACAGAAATGACAAAAATGACAAAAATGACAAAAATGACAAAAATGACAAAAATGACAAAAATGACAAAAATGACAAAAATGACAAAAATGACAAAAATGACAAAAATGACAAAAATGACAAAAATGACAAAAATGACAAAAATGACAAAAATGACAAAAATGACAAAAATGACAAAAATGACAAAAATTACAATAATTACAATGATTACAAAAATTACAAAAAAACATTAAAAATGACCAAAATTACAAAAATTACAAAAATGAAAAAAATGACAAAAATGACAAAAATGACAAAAATGACAAAAATGACAAAATGACAAAAATGACAAAAAAGACAAAAATGACAAAAATGACAAAAATGACAAAAATGACAAAAATGACAAAAATGACAAAAATGACAAAAAATGACAAAAATGACAAAAATGACAAAAATGACAAAAATGACAAAAATGACAAAAATGACAAAAATGACAAAAATGACAAAAATGACAAAAATGACAAAAATGACAAAAATGACAAAAATGACAAAAATGACAAAAATGACAAAAATGACAAAAATGACAAAAATGACAAAAATGACAAAAATGACAAAAATGACAAAAATGACAAAAATGACAAAAATGACAAAAATGACAAAAATGACAAAAATGACAAAAATGACAAAAATGACAAAAATGACAAAAACGACAAAAATGACAAGAAATAATCGAATTCTATTTCGAGCAGCGTAAGAAAAGGAAAGCATAGTGTAAAAGAATTCTTTAAATTTTTGTGATTTTACTGGTTTGAAAATAACAAACTTCGAAATATATACATGCTTTTTTCAGGCGTGTAGAGAGTGCAGCTTGAAATAACTAGAAAATTACAATACTAAGTAAGTCTTGAGGACAGTTTACTTATGGTATTTAGAACTTCAAGTGACTTGAGACAGCTTGGATTTCGTAGGTGAGTTGAGAGGATAGTCTGAACGCATCGACAAGGATTTTAAGCGAGTTGAGAGATCAGCTTGAAAATCTAATGTTGAGTTGAGAGGACAACCTGACTGATTTGATAAGAATATCAAACAAATTGAAAGGACAGCTTGAAAATTCTAAAGCGCGTTGAGAGGACAGCCTCAGTGTTTTGAAGAGAACATCAAGCGAGTTGAGAAGACAGCTTGGATTTCATAGGCGAGTTGAGAGGATAGCTTGAAAATCCAAAGGCGATTTGAGAGAACAGCCTGAGTGTATTGACACGAATATCAAGCGAGTTGAGAGAACAGCTTGAAAATTCAAAGGCGAGTTGAGAGGACAGTTTTGAAGAGAACATCAAGCGAGTTGAGAGAACAGCTTGAAAATTCACATGCGAGTTGAGAGGACAGCTTGGATTCCATAGACAAGTTGAGAGAACAACCTTAACGCATTGACAAGGATATCAAACAAATTGAAAGGACAGCTTGAAAATTCAAAGGCAAGTTGAGAGGACCGCTTGAGTGTTTTGATAAGAATATCAAGCGAGTTGAGAGGATAGCTTGAAAATTCAAAGGTGTGTTGAGAGAACTGCCTGAGTGTATTCAAGAGAATATCTAGCGAATTGAGAGGACAGCTCTAAAACTTATAAGCGAGTTGAGAATACAGTGTGTTGATAAGAATATCAAACAAGTCACTCTACAAAAGGCTATTCGATGGAATTCTTCAGATGTTCCTACAGAAGACCTTAAGGAGACCCTTTAGATAAATCTCAAGATCATAAGATAATCATATAGAAAACCTTTCAAAAGACAGGGAAATCCTTCAGAAGATTATTAAGAAAGATTTATAATTTAGTTAAAAAAATGTGATAAGAAGAATCTTCGAAAAACTATAAGGAATACTAAAAAAGAGCTTTACATGACTTTTAAGTAGACGCTATATGTGTCTGTTAAGACCGTTCTTCAGAAAACTCTTCAGAAAACTATTTAGAATTTCCTTTAAAGGAAGATCATCTTCGGAAGACCATCTTCAGAAGACCATCTTCAGAAGACCATCTTCAGAAGACCATCTTCAGAAGATCATCTTCGGAAGACCATTTTCAGAATACCATCTTCAGGAGACCTTCTTAGGAAGACCATCTTCAGAAGACCATCTTCAGAAGACCATCTTCAGAATACCATCTTCAGAAAACCATCTTCGGAAGACCATCTTCGGAAGAACATCTTCGGAAGACCATCTTCGGAAGACCATCTTCGGAAGACCATCTTCGGAAGACCATCTTCGGAAGACCATCTTCGGAAGACCATCTTCGAAAGACCATCTTCGGAAGACCATCTTCGGAAGACCATCTTAGGAAGACCATCTTCGGAAGACCATCTTCGGAAGACCATCTTCGGAAGACCATCTTCAAAAGAACATTTTCAGAATACCATCTTCAGAAGATCATCTTCGGAAGACCATTTTCAGAATACCATCTTCAGGAGACCTTCTTAGGAAGACCATCTTCGAAAGACCATCTTCAGAAGACCATCTTCAGAAGACCATCTTCAGAAGACCATCTTCAGAAGACCATCTTCAGAAGATCATATTCGGAAGACCATTTTCAGAATACCATCTTCAGGAGACCTTCTTAGGAAGACCATCTTCGGAAGACCATCTTCAGAAGACCATCTTCAGAAGACCATCTTCAGAAGACCATCTTCAGAATACCATCTTCAGAAAACCATCTTCGGAAGACCATCTTCGGAAGACCATCTTCGGAAGACCATCTTCGGAAGACCATCTTCGGAAGACCATCTTCGGAAGACCATCTTCAAAAGAACATTTTCAGAATACCATCTTCAGGAGACCATCTTCAGAAGACCATCTTCAGGAGATCATCTTCGGAAGATCATCTTCGAAAGACCATTTTCAGAATACCATCTTCAGGAGACCTTCTTAGGAAGACCATCTTCGGAAGACCATCTTCAGAAGACCATCTTCAGAAGACCATCTTTAGAAGACCATCTTCAGAAGATCATCTTCGGAAGACCATTTTCAGAATACCATCTTCAGGAGACCTTCTTAGGAAGACCATCTTCGGAAGACCATCTTCAGAAGACCATCTTCAGAAGACCATCTTCAGAAGACCATCTTCAGAATACCATCTTCAGAAAACCATCTTCGGAAGACCATCTTCGGAAGACCATCTTCGGAAGACCATCTTCGGAAGACCATCTTCGGAAGACCATCTTCGGAAGACCATCTTCGGAAGACCATCTTCGGAAGACCATCTTCGGAAGACCATCTTCGGAAGACCATCTTCAAAAGAACATTTTCAGAATACCATCTTCAGAAGATCATCTTCGGAAGACCATTTTCAGAATACCATCTTCAGGAGACCTTCTTAGGAAGACCATCTTCGGAAGACCATCTTCAGAAGACCATCTTCAGAAGACCATCTTCAGAAGACCATCTTCAGAAGACCATCTTCAGAATACCATCTTCAGAAAACCATCTTCGGAAGACCATCTTCGAAAGACCATCTTCGGAAGACCATCTTCGGAAGACCATCTTCGGAAGACCATCTTCGGAAGACCATCTTCGGAAGACCATCTTCGGAAGACCATTTTCGGAAGACCATCTTCGGAAGACCATCTTCGGAAGACCATCTTCGGAAGACCATCTTCGGAAGACCATCTTCGGAAGACCATCTTCGGAAGACCATCTTCGGAAGACCATCTTCGGAAGACCATCTTCAAAAGAACATTTTCAGAATACCATCTTCAGAAGATCATCTTCGGAAGACCATTTTCAGAATACCATCTTCAGGAGACCATCTTAGGAAGATCATCTTCGGAAGACCATCTTCAGAAGACCATCTTCAGAAGACCATCTTCAGAAGACCATCTTCAGAAGACCATCTTCAGAATACCATCTTCAGAAAACCATCTTCGGAAGACTATCTTCGGAAGACCATCTTCGGAAGACCATCTTCGGAAGACCATCTTCGGAAG
Organism: Uranotaenia lowii; assembly: GCF_029784155.1. NCBI lineage: Eukaryota > Metazoa > Arthropoda > Insecta > Diptera > Culicidae > Uranotaenia > Uranotaenia lowii. Next base: position 12,498,185 of record NC_073693.1, read on the forward strand.
ACCATCTTCGGAAGACCATCTTCGGAAGACCATCTTCGGAAGACCATCTTCGGAAGACCATCTTCGGAAGACCATCTTCGGAAGACCATCTTCGGAAGACCATCTTCGGAAGACCATCTTCGGAAGACCATCTTCAAAAGAACATTTTCAGAATACCATCTTCAGAAGATCATCTTTGGAAGACCATTTTCAGAATACCATCTTCAGGAGACCTTCTTAGGAAGACCATCTTCGGAAGACCATCTTCAGAAGACCATCTTCAGAAGACCATCTTCAGAATACCTTATTTTAATAATAGCCAAGCAGTCTTTATAATCCGAACATGGAAATTTATTATTTGTCCAACGTTTCGGTGCTTGTTGGCACCATCTTCAGGGAAACTAAGATAGTTTAATATAAATGTGAGATTTTAGTTAGAATAAAGGTGTTATAAATGTTCTAAGTGTTGTTTGGTCCTACTTACAATAACGTATCTGTCCTTTGTTAATTTACTTAAAATAAGTCTATTGTCACATTGCTGGTCGATCGGTAGTTGGCACATGCTGTAACGTCGAGTTATATGGAAATACGTTATGAAAGTTTGAATTTGAAAAAACATAGAAGATCATCTTCGGAAGACCATTTTCAGAATACCATCTTCAGGAGACCTTCTTAGGAAGACCATCTTCGGAAGACCATCTTCAGAAGACCATCTTCAGAAGACCATCTTCAGAAGACCATCTTCAGAAGATCATCTTCGGAAGACCATTTTCAGAATACCATCTTCAGGAGACCTTCTTAGGAAGACCATCTTCGGAAGACCATCTTCAGAAGACCATCTTCAGAAGATCATCTTCGGAAGACCATTTTCAGAATACCATCTTCAGGAGACCTTCTTAGGAAGACCATCTTCAGAAGACCATCTTCAGAATACCATCTTCAGAAAACCATCTTCGGAAGACCATCTTCGGAAGGCCATCTTCGGAAGACCATCTTCGGAAGACCATCTTCGGAAGACCATCTTCGGAAGACCATCTTCGGAAGACCATCTTCGGAAGACCATCTTCGGAAGACCATCTTCGGAAGGCCATCTTCGGAAGACCATCTTCGGAAGACCATCTTCGGAAGACCATCTTCGGAAGACCATCTTCAAAAGAACATTTTCAGAATACCATCTTCAGAAGATCATCTTCGGAAGACCATTTTCAGAATACCATCTTCAGGAGACCTTCTTAGGAAGACCATCTTCGGAAGACCATCTTCAGAAGACCATCTTCAGAAGACCATCTTCAGAAGACCATCTTCAGAAGATCATCTTCGGAAGACCATTTTCAGAATACCATCTTCAGGAGACCTTCTTAGGAAGACCATCTTCGGAAGACCATCTTCAGAAGACCATCTTCAGAAGATCATCTTCGGAAGACCATTTTCAGAATACCATCTTCAGGAGACCTTCTTAGGAAGACCATCTTCAGAAGACCATCTTCAGAATACCATCTTCAGAAAACCATCTTCGGAAGACCATCTTCGGAAGGCCATCTTCGGAAGACCATCTTCGGAAGACCATCTTCGGAAGACCATCTTCGGAAGACCATCTTCGGAAGACCATCTTCGGAAGACCATCTTCGGAAGACCATCTTCGGAAGGCCATCTTCGGAAGACCATCTTCGGAAGACCATCTTCGGAAGACCATCTTCGGAAGACCATCTTCAAAAGAACATTTTCAGAATACCATCTTCAGAAGATCATCTTCGGAAGACCATTTTCAGAATACCATCTTCAGGAGACCTTCTTAGGAAGACCATCTTCGGAAGACCATCTTCAGAAGACCATCTTCAGAAGACCATCTTCAGAAGATCATCTTCGGAAGACCATTTTCAGAATACCATCTTCAGGAGACCTTCTTAGGAAGACCATCTTCGGAAGACCATCTTCAGAAGACCATCTTCAGAAGACCATCTTCAGAAGACCATCTTCAGAAGATCATCTTCGGAAGACCATTTTCAGAATACCATCTTCAGGAGACCTTCTTAGGAAGACCATCTTCGGAAGACCTTCTTCAGAAGACCATCTTCAGAAGACCATCTTCAGAAGACCATCTTTAGAATACCATCTTCAGAAAACCATCTTCGTAGATTTTTCGATTGGCATTTTCAGTCAAAAATAATATTGATCAAAAACAGTACGATTTACATATTATCCGACGTTTCGGCCTTTGGTCTTGGCCTTCTTCTAAGGAGAATTAGGTATTGTACTGTAGATCTGGCTATGGGTGTGGGACTAGATGGGAGTCCCACACCCATAGCCAGATCTACAGTACAATACCTAATTCTCCTTAGAAGAAGGCCAAGACCAAAGGCCGAAACGTCGGATAATATGTAAATCGTACTGTTTTTGATCAATATTATTTTTGACTGAAAATGCCAATCGAAAAATCTACGGAAATCAACCATTCGTTAAACAAATTTATTGAAAAAAAAAAAAGAAAACCATCTTCGGAAGACCATCTTCGGAAGACCATCTTCGGAAGACCATCTTCGGAAGACCATCTTCGGAAGACCATCTTCGGAAGACCATCTTCGGAAGACCATCTTCAAAAGAACATTTTCAGAATACCATCTTCAGAAGATCATCTTCGGAAGACCATTTTCAGAATACCATCTTCAGGAGACCTTCTTAGGAAGACCATCTTCGGAAGACCATCTTCAGAAGACCATCTTCAGAAGACCATCTTCAGAAGACCATCTTCAGAAGATCATCTTCGGAAGACCATTTTCAGAATACCATCTTCAGGAGACCTTCTTAGGAAGACCATCTTCAGAAGACCATCTTCAGAATACCATCTTCAGAAAACCATCTTCGGAAGACCATCTTCGGAAGGCCATCTTCGGAAGACCATCTTCGGAAGACCATCTTCGGAAGACCATCTTCGGAAGACCATCTTCGGAAGACCATCTTCGGAAGACCATCTTCGGAAGACCATCTTCGGAAGGCCATCTTCGGAAGACCATCTTCGGAAGACCATCTTCGGAAGACCATCTTCGGAAGACCATCTTCAAAAGAACATTTTCAGAATACCATCTTCAGAAGATCATCTTCGGAAGACCATTTTCAGAATACCATCTTCAGGAGACCTTCTTAGGAAGACCATCTTCGGAAGACCATCTTCAGAAGACCATCTTCAGAAGACCATCTTCAGAAGACCATCTTCAGAAGATCATCTTCGGAAGACCATTTTCAGAATACCATCTTCAGGAGACCTTCTTAGGAAGACCATCTTCGGAAGACCTTCTTCAGAAGACCATCTTCAGAAGACCATCTTCAGAAGACCATCTTCAGAATACCATCTTCAGAAAACCATCTTCGTAGATTTTTCGATTGGCATTTTCAGTCAAAAATAATATTGATCAAAAACAGTACGATTTACATATTATCCGACGTTTCGGCCTTTGGTCTTGGCCTTCTTCTAAGGAGAATTAGGTATTGTACTGTAGATCTGGCTATGGGTGTGGGACTCCCATCTAGTCCCACACCCATAGCCAGATCTACAGTACAATACCTAATTCTCCTTAGAAGAAGGCCAAGACCAAAGGCCGAAACGTCGGATAATATGTAAATCGTACTGTTTTTGATCAATATTATTTTTGACTGAAAATGCCAATCGAAAAATCTACGGAAATCAACCATTCGTTAAACAAATTTATTGAAAAAAAAAAAGAAAACCATCTTCGGAAGACCATCTTCGGAAAACCATCTTCGGAAGACCATCTTCGGAAGACCATCTTCGGAAGACCATCTTCGGAAGACCATCTTCGGAAGACCATCTTCAAAAGAACATTTTCAGAATACCATCTTCAGAAGATCATCTTCGGAAGACCATTTTCAGAATACCATCTTCAGGAGACCTTCTTAGGAAGACCATCTTCGGAAGACCATCTTCAGAAGACCATCTTCAGAAGACCATCTTCAGAAGACCATCTTCAGAATACCATCTTCAGAAAACCATCTTCGGAAGACCATCTTCGGAAGACCATCTTCGGAAGACCATCTTCGGAAGACCATTTTCGGAAGACCATCTTCGGAAGACCATCTTCGGAAGACCATCTTCGGAAGACCATCTTAGGAAGACCATCTTTGGAAGACCATCTTTGGAAGACCATCTTTGGAAGACCATCTTCGGAAGACCATCTGCAAAAGACCATCTTAGGAAGACCATCCTCGGAAGACCATATTCGGAAGACCATCAAGTATGAGAGATCTGCTCTGGAATATCATAAAAATAATAACCAAGCGGATTTAAATATAATCTATTTCTCGGTAACAACTGGATTTGAACTGAAGTCTACAATTTCATAATTTTTGAGTTGCTCGAAGTTTCGAGTTTACACTTTTTAGAACATGATTTCAGAGTTAGTTTCAATTTTTTTCAACTATTCTGGCGCATTAAAGGCCATTAATTTAATCCCGGCTTTCCCGAATGAGTGGCCACCCTTCATTGGAGTGGTTCGGAAATCGATTCGGAAGTATTGAGAGGAAAACAAAAAATCTGGGCAATGACCGGGTCCGGTGGACAAAACTTTGGACAGAAAAGTCATGCGGCCTTACGCCAGTAAGAAAAGTGCCTCTGTTCGGGATGTGGCCAAAAGTGGAATATCCTTTCAGCACCGTCCTTCGTGCCAAGGTAAGATTCGTGCCAATCTGATTTTACAATTTGATTACAAAACGCTTCCGGGTGACCACTACAACACTGTTTGGAATGGCCAAAGAGACATAAATTTTATCGAAATATTCGGTAAAAGGCAATGGTTTGGCTAGCCATATGTGAGTGTGACATGCTTTCCGAGCCGTTCGTGACCACTGACACAATGAATACAGCTGTTTACTTCGAAGAGTGCCTAAACCGTTGTCTGCTGCCCATGATCCGTAAGCCTGATCACCCAGTACTGCCAGATTTGGCATCAGTTCACTACTCAGAGGACACGATATGGCTTGGTACCCATCCAACAAAGTCAAGATCGTACCGAATGAGATGGATCTGCCAAATTCTGTTCGAGTGAGACCAATTGAATCTATCTGGGCCCTTTCCCAAAATCGTATTTAAAAAATACTGCAGATTCTATCGGAAACTACGCAAAAGACTGGAAAAAAGTGGTCAAATTTATCCTTAATCAGTCTGTGCTAGTTTCGATAAAAAAAAATCGATTACTGGTCTACGATTGACTGGAATCTAATTTTGAATTGAGTCACTGGAAAAGAAGACAATCGATAATACAAATTGAAATTAAAATTTGATTGGTTCCTAAATAGTGTTCATACTGTTCATTTTAAATTGTGCCATAATGGGACACCCTATATCAAAATTCTAATCGTTAACCAAAATTCCAAATCGGGATTTTAATTCTGATTTGGATTCTGAAATTTTATGCTGACTTCAATTGAAATTTGAATCCAAATTTAGCAAAGTAGAGTTCCATTTGTTTCGGGAGCTCCGGAATAGGTTTTGTACTTTTGGAACCTCCTGCAATCGGTTTTGTTTGACGATCTCATAAGTCATCAAAGCATCCATCATCATGTCTCACCATCAGTCTCCGGATAGCATGGAAATAGTTTCGTGTGCCAGACCAGTGTGAAGTTTTAGTTCACTCACTCTTTCCGGTTGAACGGAATCAACCGTAACACCATTCATCATCAGGTTTGGATTGATTTTTTTTTCGTCTGCTGACTCTTTTCCATCCACCCTGCTGAAGACGGAACGAATACGAGAACATTCCAAAGTTCAGAGTCCAGTCCAGAGATGATAAGTTTTCCTGGTCCTGTTGTAGACTCCGATACATTCTGAATCCGTTTGATCAACTCTAGAAGCTTGGAATTTTATACACCCATGCCATGATGACTTTCCGCTAGTGTACAAACGAATAAACCGGATGTTCAATATGGGGGCTCCTGCCAAGGGACCAAACGTGTATTCTCTTCTGACTGTCCGGAAAACTCTTTCCCGGGAGCCTTTGATGGTGACGATGACGTGTGACTGAAGTGGAGAGTGGCTCTGCCAAAGTGTGAAATGTGAAAAACGTTCGTCACCCGATAGAATGTGTGCTGATGGGTTTGTTTGATGCTTGATGCTGTTGCTGCCTGTTTGTCACTGGAAGTACTCCTCTGGTTAGGAATTCTCGCAAGGAAAAGTGCTGCAATGTGTAATAACAGACTCTGACATCTCGTATACTGACAGAGAGTTAGATACGTTAGTGGACGGCATAGTGATGAAGCTAAGGTATCGAGTTTAACTGGATGCAATCAACATTTGTTTATGTTTTTACAAAAAAGAAATCATAGAATTTTAAGAAGAAATATGATTTCTTGACTCTTGTTAAAATTCAAGAGTCAGTTGTCAAGATTATAGAGTCAAGAGTCAAGAGTCAAGAGTCAAGAGTCAAGAGCCAAGAGCCAAGAGTCAAGAGTCAAGAGTCAAGACTCAAAACTCAAGACTCTTGATTCAAAAGTCAGAGTCGAGATTCAAGAGTCAACAGTCCAGTCTCAAGACTCAAGAGTCAAGGCCTCAAGAGTTAAGAGTAAAGTGTCAATAGCCAAGATTCTAGAGTCAAGAATCAAGAGTCAAGGCCTCAAGAATCAAGAGTCAAGAGTAAAGTGTCAATAGTCAAGATTCTAGAGTCAAGAGTCAAGAGTCAAGAGTCAAGAGTCAAGCGTCAAGAGTCAAGAGTCAAGAGTCAAGAGTCAAGAGTCAAGAGTCAAGAGTCAAGAGTCAAGAGTCAAGAGTCAAGAGTCAAGAGTCAAGAGTCAAGAGTCAAAAGTCAAGAGTCAAGAGTCAAGAGTCAAGAGTCAAGAGTCAAGAGTCAAGAGTCAAGAGTCAAGAGTCAAGAGTCAAGAGTCAAGAGTCAAGAGTCAAGAGGCAAGAGTCAAGAGTCAAGAGTCAAGAATCAAGAATCAAGAGTAAGAGTCAAGAGTCTTGAGTCTAGAGTCAAGAGTCAAGAGTCAAGAGTCAAAAGTCAAGAGTCAAGAGTCAAAACTCAAGAGTCAAGAGTCAAGAACCAAGAGTCAAAAGTCAAGAGTCAAGAGTCAATGGTCAAGGGTCAAGAATCAAGAGTCAAAAGTCAAAAGTCAAGAGTCAAGAGTCAAGAATCAAGAGTCAAGAGTCAAGAGTCAAGAGTCAAGAGTCAAGAGTCAAGAGTCAAGAGTCAAGAGTCAAGAGTCAAGAGTCAAGAGTAAAGAGTCAAGAGTCAAAACTCAAGAGTCAAGAGTCAAGAGTCAAGAGTCAAGAGTCAAGAGTCAAGAGTCAAGAGTCAAGAGTCAAGAGTCAAGGGTCAAGAATCAAGAGTCAAGATTCAAGAATGAAAATTCAATAGTCTAGACGAAAGAGTCAAGAGTCAAGATTCAAGAGTGTAAATTCAATAGTCAAGAGTCAAGAGTCAAGGGTCAAGAGTCAAAAGTCAAGAGTCAAGAGTCAAGAGTCAAAAGTCAAGAGTTAAGAGTCAAGAGTCAAGAGTCAGGAGTCAAATCGAAAGAGTCATAAGTCAAGAGTCAATATTCAAGAGTCATGAGTCAAGAGTCAAGAGTCAAGAGTCAAGAGTCAAAAGTCAAGAGTCAAGAGTCAAGAGTCAAGAGTCAAGAGTCAAGAGTCAAGAGTCAAGAGTCAAGAGTCAAGAGTCAAGAGTCAAGAGTCAAGAGTCAAGAGTCAAGAGTCAAGAGTCAAGAGTCAAGAGTCAAGAGTCAAGAGTCAAGAGTCAAGAGTCAAGAGTCAAGAGTCAAGAGTCAAGAGTCAAGAGTCAAGAGTCAAGAGTCAAGAGTCAAGAGTCAAGAGTCAAGAATCAAGAGTCAAGAGTCAAGAGTCATGAGTCAAGAGTCAAGAGTCAAGAGTCAAGAGTCAAGAGTCAAGAGTCAAGAGTCAAGAGTCAAGAGTCAAGAGTCGAGAGTCGAGAGTCAAGAGTCAAGAGTTAAGAGTCAAGACTAAGGAGTCAAGAGTCAAGACTAAAGAGTCAAGAGTCAAGATTCAAGAGTCAAAATCAAGGGTCAAGAGTCAAGAGTCATGAGTCAAGAGTCAAGAGTCAAGAGTCAAAAATCAAAAGTCAAAAGTCAAGAGTCAAGAGTCAAGAGTCAAGAGTCAAGAGTCAAGAGTCAAGAGTCAAGAGTCAAGAGTCAAGAGTCAAGAGTCAAGAGTCAAGAGTCAATAGTCAAGAGTCAAGAGTCAAGAGTCAAGAGTCAAGAGTCAAGAGTCAAGAGTCAAGAATCAAGATTCAAGAGTCATGAGTCATGAATCAAGACTCAAGAATCAAGATTCAAGAGTGAAGAGTCAAAAGTCGAAAGTCAAGACGAAAGAGTTTAGAGTCAAGAGTCCAGAGTCAAGAGTCAAGAGTCAAGAGTCAAGAGTCAAGAGTCAAGAGTCAAGAGTCAAGACTCAAGAGTCAAGAGTCAAGAGTCAAGAGTCAAGAGTCAAGAGTCAAGAGTCATGAGTCAAGAGTCAAGAGTCAAGAGTCCATAGTCAAGAGTCAGGAGTCCAGACGAAAGAGTAAGAGTCAAGAATCAAGAGTCAACAGTCATGAGTCATGAATCAAGATTCAAGAGTCAAGAGTCAAGAGCCGAGAGTCAAGACGAAAGAGTTTAGAGTCAAGATTCAAGAGTCGAGAGTCGAGAGTCAAGAGTCAAGAGTCAAGAGTCAAAAGTCTAAAGTCAAGACGAAAGAGTTTAGAGTCAAGAGTCAAGAGTCAAGAGTCAAGAGTCAAGAGTCAAGCGTCAAGAGTCAAGTGTCAAGAGTCAAGAGTCAAGAGTCAAGAGTCAAGAGTCAAGAGTCAAGAGTCAAGAGTCAAGAGTCAAGAGTCAAGAGTCAAGAGTCAAGAGTCAAGAGTCAAAAATCAAATGTCAAGAGTCATGAGTCAAAAGTCAAGAGTCAGGAGTCAGGAGTCAAGAGTCAAGATGAAAGAGTCAAGAGTCAAAAGTCAAGAGTCAAGCGTCAAGAGTCAAGAGTCAAGAGTCAAGAGTCAAAAGTCTAAAGTCAAGACGAAAGAGTTTAGAGTCAAGAGTCAAGAGTCAAGAGTCAAGAGTCAAGAGTCAAGAGTCAAGCGTCAAGAGTCAAGTGTCAAGAGTCAAGAGTCAAGAGTCAAGAGTCAAGAGTCAAGAGTCAAAAATCAAATGTCAAGAGTCATGAGTCAAAAGTCAAGAGTCAGGAGTCAGGAGTCAAGAGTCAAGATGAAAGAATCAAGAGTCAAAAGTCAAGAGTCAAGCGTCAAGAGTCAAGAGTCAAGAGTCAAGAGTCAAGAGTTAAGAGTCATGAGTCAAGATTCAAGAGTCAAGAGACAAGAGTCAAAAGTCAAGAGTCAAGAGTCAAGAGTCAAGAGTCAGGAGTAAAGAGTCAGGAGTCCAAACGAAAGAGTCAAGAGTCAAAAGTCAAGAATCAAGAGTCAAGAATCAAGAGTCATGAGTCATAAATCGAGACTCAAGAGTTAAGATTCAAGAGTCAAAATTCAAGAGTAAAGATTCAAGAATCAAAAGTCAAAAGTCGAGAGTCAAGACGAAAGAGTTTAGAGTCAAAAGTCAATATTCAAGAGTCGAGAGTCAAGAGTCAAGAGTCAAGAGTCAAGAGTCAAGAGTCAAGAGTCAAGAGTCAAGAGTCAAGAGTCAAGAGTCAAGAGTCAAGAGTCAAGAGTCAAGAGTCAAGAGTCAAGAGTCAAGAGTCAAGAGTCAAGAGTCAAGAGTCAAGAGTCAAGAGTCAAGAGTCAAGAGTCAAGAGTGAAGAGTCAAGAGTCAAGAGTCAAGAGTCAAGAGTCAAGAGTCAAGAGTCAAGAGTCAAGAGTCAATATTCAAGAGTCGAGAGTCAAGAGTCAAGAGTCAAGAGTCAAGAGTCAAGAGTCAAGAGTCAAGAGTCAAGAGTCAAGAGTCAAGAGTCAAGAGTCAAGAGTCAAGAGTCAAGAGTCAAGAGTCAAGAGTCAAGAGTCAAGAGTCAAGAGTCAAGAATTAAGTGTCAAAAGTCAAAAGTCTAAAGTCGAGCGTCGAGCGTCAAGTGTTAAAAAATCACGAGTCAAAAGCCATGAGTCACGAAGCTTTAAATCAGTTTTTTATGAAGAATATGTAATTCGGGAATATCACAAAATTTAATTAAACTAACAAATAATTCTGGAATGAAGTAACCAAAGGAATTAAACTTTACTTGCCCTACGACCCCATCGCATGTACCGAAAAGCTTAGAATTTAGTCTATTTAAATTTCAGAAAAGTATTAATTTTATGTACGCAAGATGGTATCTCTTCGAGATGCTTGCGCGCGCGTTTGCTTGAACTCGTTTTCCTTGAGCTCTCGTGCAGGCTACTGGTTGGAAATGAAAGTCTCCTACTCCGAGCTGAAGCCAGGACCAAGTAGATTCCTTCTTTCGGAGGCACCCGGCCAGAATCTAAAATGATTAAATTTAATCAGATTTTTATCTTAAATATATTCTCTCTGGTGTTCCCGCAGCAGAAGCAGCAGCCGCCTAGCAAAATACTCCTATACACATTTGACTGCTAGGCCAAGGAAAAGTGAAAAGCCGCCAGAGTTCTGCGGTTCTGCCGGCACACTTCCGGCAACCAACCCTCGACTTGCTTTGCCATGCCTTGTTCAATCTAATGCACCACACTCCGGGGCCGAGGCAAATTCTTGGCGTCTTCATCTGTGAAATTGGAATAAGAGGATACTCTCAAAAGAGGGGAGAGTGGGAAAATGAAGCCTCTTGCCAGCCAAACCGAACGCATGATTTCCACTATACTGTAGAGAGCATCAGCCAAAATATAGGGGCTGGAGTAGAAAACTTCCGACGGATTTTCCTTCTACACATCAACATGAACCCACGTTTTCCTTTTTGCCAGATGGTAACACAAACTACTATATAGCAGTAGCAGAGAAACAGAATCGACGCCTTGAAGATACCAAACAAGCAAAATCCCCTGCCTCGTGATGGAATGGAAGAAAAGCTGCTGCTGCTGCAAGCTAGCTGTACACATATTAAATTAAAATTTCTTTTCCCGATCATCTTGAGCCGGGAGATTTTCTCAGCCTTTGGCGGTTGACTAAAATAGTTGGGGTAGAGAAGATTTTTGCATTTTCTGGATTGGTTGAAACGAACAACAAAAATCCGGCACAAAAAAGCTACCTTTGTTAAAAATACAGTTTAAAAGTCAGTTCAAAACTTAAAAATTTTTTTAATCGTTTTGAAATTTAATGAAGCGACCAAAAACCTACGCTATATCGAGGGTTTTACTGTTTGTTCTATTTTCTACCACCAAAGCTCAATAACAAGATACCAAGAGGAGTCAATATTGTACCGAAATATCAAAGACTAGATGAAGGAAGATGTAAACATTTACGCTTCAGTTACGTCTCCAGCATCCAAAACATACCAGACTGACAGACGGAGAGGAGATTCGCAAACAAATAATCCTGCTCGCTCAGTGCTTTATTTGGCGTAGGACATATGTATGTATATTAGGGTGGCAGCCAAATGGGTCATGTCGAATTTTGAAAACCAACCATATACATTTTGTAGATTTGTCCCAAAAAACTTACCTGTGCAAAATTTCAGCTCAATCGAATTTGACTTAGGGGTGTCTCAAAGCGCTCAAAGTTTCGGTTTGTTGGTATTTAAAAAGCCCTAAAAGGGGAACCATAGAAATTCGGATAATCAATACTTCAATTTTGATGCCAAATGACTTAAAATGCATAAATGTCGAGATATGATGTTATCTTGACCAACAATCGACCCTCTTGGCTGAAATTTGGCACAGTTCAGTTTTTTGGGCCAAATCTTCAAAATGTATATGGTTGATTTGCGAAATTCAACCATGAAATTGTTCCCATACATCCAATGTCACCCTCATGTATATATTTTAAGCACAACAATGGCGACAAATCTGTCCTAGTTACAATGCCACCAAAACCTGAGCTGGAGCCTGAGCCCTCGGGGGAAATTAATCGCCATGTAGCGATAGACGCCCGGTGTTTACATTCCGGATATTGTTTTGGGAAAGTTCTAACTTAGACATGGAGTTTGGATCAGTAATTTTGGCAAACTTTCTCTGACAATTTGAACTTTCTTCTTCTTCCTCCAAAAAAAAAACGTCTATCTGGTAAACACCCTTCCCCCTTCCGTTTCTACAAACAATGATTTATCTGATTGAGGATAAACATGCTTTCCGAACTAATATCTCAACAACGGGGATCAAAGTCAAGTGCTTCCCATTAACACTTGACCGCAGAGTTTCAATAGAAGAAAGAAAAAAGCCAGGAAAAAATATATCTTTAAATCTCCCCTTCTTCGAGGAACTAGTATGTTCGTCCTTCCACCCTCAAACATACGTAAATACGTGCGTGTGTCATGTTGTTATCGGAGATGAAAGTCGATTGAAAAAGGACATCATCATTCTATCATCACGGATACTCACAACACCCACTCCTCTGTTACAGAACACAACAAACGCAACGAATCTCGCACGCAATCGTCGAACGTCTTGGAAGACGGAAAATTGGAAAACGGCCCAAACAAAAACCCCCTCTTGTCGTGAGATGATGTTCGTACGTTCGTCCGAATGTGACCAATTTCTCAAATGGTCCGTATCGAGTTTAACATTGCCGGGATGCTTTTGGAAAACTTATGTTACCTATTTTAAGAAAGTTTTGGCAATAAGAAAGGCACATTTTAAATCAGTTTCATTTTGAAGAAATTAGTTAAAACTGTGAATTTTGGCTGACGATGAAACAATTTTGCAGATGGCTTTGGACGAATTCATGGTCAAAAAGGTATCTTTACGGAAAAAGCTATTGTCGTCTGTAATAGCCTCGGTGAATTTTCTTACCGTAAAATAAGGTGAATCGGGACAGTTTTCGAACTATTTTCGTAATAAATGGTGTCCCACATAAAATTGCATCATAGTAAAATCGCTGTAAAAAATTACCTTATTGACTTTTAGACAATAAACAATTAACTATTTGAGATCTTTTGATAATTTTACTTGATTTCTTAAATCTTAATCTGATCTGGCCTAAATTTGGCATGAGACCTTGTAATAAACACAGGATGAATTTTAGCCTGCAGCGCATAACTTTTTCAAAAATCAGGTAATTTGGGGCACTCTAATGGGCACTCAAGATTAGTCTCATTTGGTTCACAATTTTTCTGAATTAATTGAAAAATGTCGGGAATTGTAGGGTAAAATAGTCATAACTCTAGTTTTCGATGCAAGCGATGGCTTAAATAGCCTTCGATTGATTCCTCGAAAAAAAAAAAAACACACACACATTTGATTCAGAATTTTTAAGTCAGAAATTGAATTTTTCTGAATTAATTCAAAAATGCAGGGGAAAAGTGGGTAAAAACAGCCATAGCTCGATTTTCCAATGCATGCGGTGGCTCAGATAGCCCTCATTCGGTACCTCAGAAAAATCACATAATATAAGTCCCATTTGATTTGAAATGATCAAGTCCGAACACGCATTTCTGCAATATGTAAAAAATTTAGAAGAATCAAGGATAAACAGCCATAACTCCATTTTCCTATGCGTGCGGTCATTCGATTCCATGGCAAAAACACTCAAGATAGGTCCCATTTGTTCCAAAATCTTGCAGTCCGAATATGCTTTTTCTGAACTATATTAAAAATGTTGGGAAATCGAGGGTAAAACGGCCATAACTGTATTTTACGATGAGTGTGGTGGTTGAAACAGCTTTCATTTGATTCTTCGGAAAAATCAGTGTTTTTCTAGATTGTTTGCAAAATATAGGGGTATTATCTATAACTCTGTTCGTTAGCTCATGCGGCGTCTGAAACTCGATTCTCGATCCTCCGGACATTTTCACTAAAGGAAAGTATATTTTCAAAGATTTTGTTGATGTAGGAGGGAAATATTGAATTTTCTCGAGGATTACACACTTTTTCCTCATTGTGCAAAGGGCCAATTACAAATTTTAATAATCTCCGGCGGGCCGCACTTGAAATAACACTTTTTGATATTTTGAAGAACTTCATTGATATTATTCATTTTAACTGAGAGATATTCAATTAAAACGTTTATTTCTATAACTAAGTAGGCATATGAATTTCTGACGAAATAAATATAAAAAATGAAACGAATTCAAACGATATTTGAAATTCACTTGTTAAACGCAAGTATCAGCCAAAGTTGATCAGGTATTTACAGGGTGACAAAAAAGTCCGGTCACACAGGAAAACCTCAATATCTCAAGAAATAAGAAGGAAATCTGAATCTGGCTTTCATAGCTTTATTCAGTAACTCATAAAGATACTTCACAGACCATACTTCGGAATTACACCACCTTTAACTGAACGAACCAGCTTCAGACGTCTCGGAAAGTCGTCGCAAGCGGCGCGCACCTGCTCTATCGGCATCTCGTCCCAGATTTTCATGGTAACTCGCTTGAATTGCACCAAATTTGCTATTTTATAGTCGTTCAGCTTTGACATCATGTATCCCCACACGAAACAATCCAGTGGATTCAGATCCGGAGTCGACGGAGGCCATTCATTCTTCGAAATGAAATCGGTCAAGTTTTTCTCACAAAACGCCTGAACAACCTTTGCGGTGAGGGATGCTGCGCCATCTGTCAGGAAGCAAGACTGACGTCTTGTTTTGGAACCGGGAAACGTTCAGCTTGTCCGCAGAAGCTTGTTGGAGGCTCACACTCCAAACTCGATCATTTTGGCGATTGACTGTTTGCTCCAAAACGAACTGCTTCTTGTCCGAAAAAAGCCCTCGTCATTTCCGCGCCAAACCGAGCAGCGATAACAGCTGCCCTTAACTCTGCCATGGCTCACAACTCAATGTAAACAAACTGCACAGAAACGAAACTCTGCCACTTTGGACAGCAAAGTTAGCCCTTTAATTTGACATATAGAAGGCACCAGAATGATGCAACGTGTATGCTACAGGCGACCCCAAAAAAGTGTGACCGGACTTTTTTGTCACCCTGTATATCACTCGATCCTACATTTGTTTTTTTTTTATTTAATGATTTAATTTGTTCAATTAATTTTAACTATTTCGCCAACATTCGATTTTCCGTTCATGGACATAATTTGCTCATAATTTGCTTGCAATCTTTCAAGGCCTTTACACGATTAAAAAAACGTTTGTCTCGGTTTTCGGTTTTGTTTAAACTAGTGTGGTGTATCAATTCTTTATCATTTTATTCGAAAGACTTCTGGAGCTATACCACAGCAACAACTTAAAATGAGGAAAATAGATATCCTTTTTTTTAAACTGCTTTTTAAGCGTTGAATAATTTTTATTGAAATTCATTGATAAAAGTTTTGTTTTATGAGTTTTGTATGAATAGTTTTTTCACAATCGGCCTTTATCTCAAAGCCCCATTTTCCCTAACAGACAATGCATAAAATGTTTTTTGAGTAGAAGGTTCGTATAAGATTAGGTTGCCAGATTTTTTCCGGGCTATTTTCTAAAAAATATTTGGCGAAAACTGCACATTTAATTTCAAAATAATCAACAAATTATCAATAAAAAATCCGGGCGAAATTACAAAAATCAATAAAGAAAAATCATTTGAAATAAAAATTTACATTAAAACACATCAGTAAACTTCAATTTTTGATCAAATTTGCTCAGAAAAGCTCGTTTTTGGATGCAAAGATGACTCGATTTGAGTGTTTGTTTGATTTTGAAACGAAGTGAATAAATCCGACACATCCGGGCCAGACCGGACTTTTTCAAAATTTTGGATCAAATAACCGGGTAAAACCGGGAAAGCTTGGGTAAAATCGGGCCATCTAGCAAGCTTAGAATCAGACAAGGGGATGGCATCCCTATTCTTTTTCATTGAATTTGACAACTATCAATATTTGGGGCACTCGATTTTTTGGACCCCAAACAAACCTAAGAGTTGACTGTCAACGACCTGAACTAAATGTCATGTCCTAGAGTAGTATGGTTGATTGCACACTAACGCAATAATTATTCTGGTTCCTCATTGGTTGAATTTTTGATTTTTTCCACTCTGTTCTACTTTGAGAGGAAAATACCATAAACGATGGATCGGAAAGCAGCAAAGCCGGATTAAGCCATCGGGGGGCCCGGGGCAATTTTTCTCGGGGGGCCCCTATTTTTTTTTTCAAAAGCTATCCCAGAGAATAAAAAGCCTTTTAAACGCTTAAATGAACTGGAGATAAGTTCAGTAAACTGTCTTCTAATAGCCATGTTGTCTGCGTAGAAGATAGTTTCTGGTATATTCAAATGAAAATTGTTAATTAATCACGTGCAAAATATTGCGGAAGAGTTTAGAAAATTCTTAAAAATGAAGGCTCTGATTTGAGCTACAAAGTGCAAAATTTAATTCTCATTTATAAAAAGGCGAACCAGCCAAAGGCTGAAAATCTCTCTTATAAAGATAAAAAAATATTATTTTATTAATACCCTTATTACCAACAAAAATTCACTGATTTAGAAAAAAAATACCGGATAGAATTGAATACAAATGCCATAATGATACAGAATAAAGAGTTTAAGAATTCAAAAATTAAAATCATTATATATTTAGTACCACAATTTAGTGTCTTAAATCTAAATAATAGTTTCATATTAAATTTTGAGAAACAAAATATGAATTAAATTTAAAAAGAGTGATTGAAAGTTACAATCAGAGCCATAACAGAAATTGCATCACATGTGAATTTCAATTTTAAATCTTTGAAACAAAAAAAACCCTTTTCATGAGATGTTTATGAATATGATTTGCATCAGATAAAAAAATAGACCATTGATATGTTGAGCATGGTTGCCGAAATCACTGAAAAATCTTCAATTTCACAGATTTATAAGCAAATTATGTCAAAAAATGTAGATTACAGTTAACATTTTTTATATTTTTACAAATTCATAAATATAACATAATTACAATTGATGCTTTTTTCAAGAGCTCATAATTATTTTTCTTATAATTATTTTGAAGGAAATTTCCCGCTGAACAACTTTGCCGAAGACTATTACTTTAATCTCTTCAGGCAAAGAAGTAATTGGCTGTTAAATATGGGTATATCTTTTGGCATTGAAAAACAATCAATTTAACTGACATCATTGTTTGAGCCGAGCGAAGTATTACATGACTACTTTTCAAGGAATACTTGATTACTCATCAAAATTGCTTTCCAAAATTAGGAAAGTCATATCCGTTAATATTTAAAACAAATGTGTATGACAGTATTTGAGAGCCATCGAAGCAATAAAATGACTTTTCCTCTAATAGAACTTAATCAAAAAACACTTTTCGACTATATTAAAAAAAATACCGATCTGTAACTCGTTAAGAATTTGAAATTCAAAAGCAAATTGAATTCAAACATTAGGAAAAAAAATATTCATTAGGAAACAAAACTCCAATATTACGTTTATGACTATACTATTGCACTTGCACTATAGCCTTGCTCGGGACCTGTCGTATTTTCAGGTTGGCGTGTCCGTTGTCTCGATTGTGTTCTTGGCTGTGGAATGAATCGTAGAGCTTCGAAAATTTATTTTACTTCGGTTTTACAAAAATAATTATTCAAGAATGGTAGTTAAGAATGGTGATTAGTGAAATTGTGTATTTTTTTCATGGACAGTAAAGAAATCCAGTGATTGAGAAATTCAAAGAAGATCCTCTACACGATAGCCAAGGTGGAAGGACTAGGAAAATTGAACTGGAATTCGGATCTTAGATCGGTGAAACAAATTTGTGGATTCCTAATGTTCCGGTAGATCCTCGCAAGTATCTGAATAATGTTTATATTAAATTTTATATGAGTTTCTTTAAATTTTATATGAGATATGGCTTCGCCTAAGAAAATATGAAATTAAACATTGACGAGAAGATAATTGACTTTTTCCCACTAATAAGTCTATTCCATTATTTTTGGACTGAATGTTAATCTTTGTCTATGAAAACACATTTATATTTACTCGAAAAATAGGATGTTAAAAAATCAAATCTGAAAGTTATTTGATCTTTTTTTAGAATTTTTAAATTTTTTTTAAAGAATTTGAAAAAAAAATTATAAATGTATTAGAAAGTGCTTCAAGTGAAATCCCCATTTTTTTTTAATTTTTCGCTTAAATACATAGTTGTAAATGTTTTCACTAAGGTAATTTTCATATTGTATATGTTTATCGAATATTGTTTTCCAATATTTGTGACAAATCGTACAGCAAAAGGTAAGCAAGTTTAATAGTTCTGTTTTTATCTCATGAAATTTCTCGGATGTATACATATTTCAATAGATTTCAAGGAGGTTATAATCATGTTCTTTCTTTTTTATCAATACATATCTCTTTTCAAGAGTGAGCAATGGCGCTATATTTAAGGTCGATTACCAGAGAAATGGTGCACGGAAATCTAAAATTATTTAATCCTCGTTTTGAAAGCAGTATTAAAGCATGAAATTGAAGTTTTTGGAAACGATATTTTTTTAATTAAAATATTTCAGGATTTTGGATTCCTGTGTGATATAACCTCATTTCCATTCGCATAAGGAAGAATAAACCAGGGTTGGCATCCGGGAGCTCAATAAATATCATTTAGCATGTAGGTATTTTCACTACTCACCGGGATGCTCAAAAGATCTGGCTGTGTATGTGTCATAAGCATAAGCGTAAGCATAAGTATAGACTATTGCACAAGAACACAACAGATTCTTGAATTCTTAGAAATGCTTCGCAAGCCGTCTTAAAGTGTATCGAGATCAGCATGTTGAGTATGAATTTCGTTTGAAAATGGAATAATTTTCACTTTTACTAATTCAAAAAAAATGTTTTGTAGGAAAACATAAAGTGCTGCTATTTTTACTTTGCTCATTTTTTTTCTTTTCTTTTGTTTTCCAGCGTCAATTGTTTCATAAAAAATAAATTTTCCTTGAGTCATCCGTAAAACAATTTAAAACCAAGCTAAACTCTTCTGGGATCATCTTGAAAGTATTTTTATTCTCCCCATTCCTCATTGAAAGATTAACACAAAATTGGTCGTGAAACAGTTCAAACTATGTTTTCTTCATTTTAAAAAGGATTTTTTTCGTAAAAATGTGAAAGTAGTGGCTCCAGAGAGTATAGTAATTATGTCCCTGATGCAAGAATGAATTTAAAGTTCGCCAATTTTGAATCTGATCGATTGAGAATACTTTCAATGCATCTAAAGAACACTGATTCATTTGACTTTCCCGGCCAGACACACTTCAATCGGATTCAATTTGATTAAGTTTCGAATGAACCACACCGCTTACGTTTCTCTCTTCCGAATGTCGGTGGTGCTGTACATTCATCAAAACGGCTCAAGTGTTGAAAATATTAGGAAGGTAAGGGGGAGGCTGACTTTTTTCAAGCCCCTTTTATCAAATTCCAGACGCAGGGCCTCGTAAAACTTGATACAACAACCCATCGTCGTCTGGCTGACTGGAGTAAGAATGACAAATTTCCTGAAGACTAAATTTAGGGTTCGGGAACAAGCTGTCTGACTGAATTCGGAGAGTTTTGCTACAGTTCTAGTGGTTGGTTCTTTTTTCAAGGGGGGAAGACAGTCAAGGGACGTCAGTTTCGGTGCGTCGCGACGGTTTTTATGTTCTGTGTAGGCCAGACACAACAGTGGTAATTCGTCATTTTACGAGCGGGTGTAGAAAATTTGATGAACCTTTGCCGACTCTCGGCGAAGTCGTAAATTTTTCGGCTCTGGAGAAGACGAATGTCTTGAGGCAGTTTGAAGAAACCTACCTCAACATAGGCATTGTTGTGGGATGCATTTTACAGCTCCGTCAAAAAACTACAAAAATAATACTGAAGAAGTAACTTAATTATTTTATTTTTAAGGAAAAATTATAGAACTATGATGACTTTTTTAAGATTGATCATGATCTGAAATTCTTAAAATTTATCTTAAAAATTATGTTCTTATTTTTGGTAAAAAAAATCTTCTAGTTGAATTCATTTTTGTTTCTAACAGACATATTCCATAATTTCGAGTCCACTACTTAGTCGACGATTTATCTTTTGTCAGTCCAGCAAATAATCGTCTTTCAACTCCTTGCCTTTCTCTAGGTACCTCATTCTTCGTCCTATTATGAAGTCTCGAAAATCGCTTACCCGAAGAAGACAAACAAACCCATCACTCATCTGGCTCAAGTTGTTGGTCGTTCGAGGACGCAAAAAAAAAGAACATGGAGATATAACGCGCCGTTGAGGAAAACTTTTGCTGAACGTGGCGTTTTTCTCGGAACTTTTTCTGACCCGGACTACTCGAGAAATCATTTTTAATCCGAGCCCCACTTCGGTACTAAATTTTGTCGGAACCTGACATATTGGGAAAGGGCTTCTCCACCAACCTACTCACATCTTTGAGTGGATTCAGAAGGCAGGACACTCCGATAAATATTGCGATAGATAAATTTTGGTCACAACTGTTTCGTCTCTTCGAAATGAGATTTTTCCCGGTAGCAAGCTGAAACCATATTTCTGGTCTCATTCTTCTTTTGTATACTTTCAGTTCTCGCCTTCCCAAAATCATGTCTCTCATAATACATGTGACGACGAGCACGACGACGACTTTTTGGCATATGTTTAAAAAAGAAATACAACATCGCGCACACAGTCCAGCATCCTGTTCCGGTTCGGTTTGTTCCCATTTCCGATCCGGAAAAGTTGCACAAAACGCTGTCAAAGCGAAAGACCCGGAAAATGTCATCCTTGAAAAAACTGAGAGCAATGTGCACAAAAAGCATCTTCTCGAAAGTTTTAGTTGTATAATGATATTTTCAACAATTACATTTTTCAACCCACTTAGGGAGATGAACAAAGTAACGAGACATTAAAAAAAACGAAAGAAATTCATCAAAAATGGTCTAAACCAAAAACCAAAGCTAATTTTAAAGATCAAAATGCCAAATCACAATTTTTGATTCAAAAACATATCAAAATTTTCAAAATTGTCAAAATGGTCAAAATTGTCAAAATTGTCAAAATTGTCAAACTTGTCAAAATTGTCAAAATTGTCAAAGTTGTCCAAATTGTCAAAATTGTCAAAATTGTCAAAATTGTCCAAATTGTCAAAATTGTCAAAATTGTCAAAATTGTCAAAATTGTCAAAATTGTCAAAATTGTCAAAATTGTCAAAATTTTCAAAATTGTCAAAATTGTCAAAATTGTCAAAATTGTCAAAATTGTCAAAATTGTCGAAATTGTCAAAATTGTCAAAATTGTCAAAATTGTCAAAATTGTCAAAATTGTCAAAATTGTCAAAATTGTCAAAATTGTCAAAATTGTCAAAATTGTCAAAATTGTCAAAATTGTCAAAATTGTCAAAATTGTCAAAATTGTCAAAATTGTCAAAATTGTCAAAATTGTCAAAATTGTCAAAATTGTCAAAATTGTCAAAATTGTCAAAATTGTCAAAATTGTCAAAATTGTCAAAATTGTCAAAATTGTCAAAATTGTCAAAATTGTCAAAATTGTCAAAATTGTCAAAATTGTCAAAATTGTCAAAATTGTCAAAATTGTCGAAATTGTCAAAATTGTCAAAATTGTCAAAATTGTCAAAATTGTCAAAATTGTCAAAATTGTCAAAGCTGTCAAAATTGTTCAAATTTTCAAAATTGTCAAAATTGTCAAAATTTTCAAAATTGTCAAAATTGTCAAAATTGTCGAAATTGTCAAAATTGTAAAAATTGTCGAAATTGTCAAAATTGTCAAAATTGTGAAAATTGTCAAAATTGTCAAAATTGTCAAAATTGTCAAAATTGTCAAAATTGTCAAAATTGTCAAAATTGTCAAAATTGTCAAAATTGTCAAAATTGTCAAAATTGTCAAAATTGTCAAAATTGTCAAAATTGTCAAAATTGTCAAAATTGTCAAAATTGTCAAAATTGTCAAAATTGTCAAAATTGTCAAAATTGTCAAAATTGTCAAAATTGTCAAAATTGTCAAAATTGTCAAAATTGTCAAAATTGTCAAAATTGTCAAAATTGTCAAAATTGTAAAAATTGTCAAAATTGTCAAAATTGTCTAAATTGTCAAAATTGTCAAAATTGTAAAAAATGTAAAAATTGTCAAAATTGTCAAAATTGTCAAAATTGTCAAAATTGTCAAAATTGTCAAAATTGTCAAAATTGTCAAAATTGTCAAAATTGTCAAAATTGTCAAAATTGTCAAAATTGTCAAAATTGTCAAAATTGTCAAAATTGTCAAAATTGTCAAAATTGTCAAAATTGTCAAAATTGTCAAAATTGTCAAAATTGTCAAAATTGTCAAAATTGTCAAAATTGTCAAAATTGTCAAAATTGTCAAAATTGTCAAAATTGTCAAAATTGTCAAAATTGTCAAAATTGTCAAAATTGTCAAAATTGTCAAAATTGTCAAAATTGTCAAAATTGTCAAAATTGTCAAAATTGTCAAAATTGTCAAAATTGTCAAAATTGTCGAAATTGTCAAAATTGTCAAAATTGTCAAAATTGTCAAAATTGTCAAAATTG
Organism: Uranotaenia lowii; assembly: GCF_029784155.1. Taxonomy (NCBI): domain Eukaryota; kingdom Metazoa; phylum Arthropoda; class Insecta; order Diptera; family Culicidae; genus Uranotaenia; species Uranotaenia lowii. The sequence continues at coordinate 12,520,651 of NC_073693.1, forward strand.
TCAAAATTGTCAAAATTGTCAAAATTGTCAAAATTGTCAAAATTGTCAAAATTGTCAAAATTGTCAAAATTGTCAAAGATGTCAAAATTGTCAAAATTGTCAAAATTGTCAAAATTTTCAAAATTGTCAAAATTGTCAAAATTGTCAAAATTGTCAAAGCTGTCAAAATTGTTCAAATTTTCAAAATTGTCAAAATTGTCAAAATTTTCAAAATTGTCAAAATTGTCAAAATTGTCGAAATTGTCAAAATTGTAAAAATTGTCGAAATTGTCAAAATTGTCAAAATTGTGGAAATTGTCAAATTTGTCAAAATTGTCAAAATTGTCAAAATTGTCAAAATTGTCAAAATTGTCAAAATTGTCAAAATTGTCAAAATTGTCAAAATTGTCAAAATTGTCAAAATTGTCAAAATTGTCAAAATTGTCAAAATTGTCAAAATTGTCAAAATTGTCAAAATTGTCAAAATTGTCAAAATTGTCAAAATTGTCAAAATTGTCAAAATTGTCAAAATTGTCGAAATTGTCAAAATTGTCAAAATTGTCAAAATTGTCAAAATTGTCAAAATTGTCAAAATTGTCAAAATTGTCAAAATTGTCAAAATTGTCAAAATTGTCAAAATTGTCAAAACTGTCAAAATTGTCAAAATTGTCAAAATTGTCAAAATTGTCAAAATTGTCAAAATTGTCAAAATTGTCAAAATTGTCAAAATTGTCAAAATTGTCAAAATTGTCAAAATTGTCAAAATTGTCAAAATTGTCAAAATTGTCAAAATTGTCAAAATTGTCAAAATTGTCAAAATTGTCAAAATTGTCAAAATTGTCAAAATTGTCAAAATTGTCAAAATTGTCAAAATTGTCAAAAGTGTCAAAATTCTCAAAATTGTCAAAATTGTCAAAATTGTCAAAATTGTAAAAATTGTCAAAATTGTCAAAATTGTCAAAATTGTCAAAATTGTCAAAATGGTCAAAATTGTCAAAATTGTCAAAATTGTCAAAATTGTCAAAATTGTCAAAATTGTCAAAATTGTCAAAATTGTCAAAATTGTCAAAATTGTTAAAATTGTCAAAATTGTCAAAATTGTCAAAATTGTCAAAATTGTCAAAATTGTCAAAATTGTCAAAATTGTAAAAATTGTCAAAATTGTCAAAATTGTCAAAATTGCTAAAATTGTCAAAATTGTCAAAATTGTCAAAATTGTCAAAATTGTCAAAATTGTCAAAATTGTCAAAATTGTCAAAATGGTCAAAATTGTCAAAATTGTCAAAATTGTCAAAATTGTCAAAATTGTCAAAATTGTCAAAATTGTGGAAATTGTCAAAATTGTCAAAATTGTCAAAATTGTCAAAATTGTCAAAATTGTCAAAATTGTCAAAATTGTCAAAATTGTCAAAATTGTCAAAATTGTCAAAATTGTCAAAATTGTCAAAATTGTCAAAATTGTCAAAATTGTCAAAATTGTCAAAATTGTCAAAATTGTCAAAATTGTCAAAATTGTCAAAATTGTCAAAATTGTCAAAATTGTCAAAATTGTCAAAATTGTCAAAATTGTCAAAATTGTCAAAATTGTCAAAATTGTCAAAATTGTCAAAATTGTCAAAATTGGCAAAATTGTCAAAATTGTCAAAATTGTCAAAATTGTCAAAATTGTCAAAATTGTCAAAATTGTCAAAATTGTCAAAATTGTCAAAATTGTCAAAATTGTCAAAATTGTCAAAATTGTCAAAATTGTCAAAATTGTCAAAATTGTCAAAATTGTCAAAATTGTCAAAATTGTCAAAATTGTCAAAATTGTCAAAATTGTCAAAATTGTCAAAATTGTCAAAATTGTAAAAATTGTCAAAATTGTCAAAATTGTCAAAATTGTCAAAATTGTCAAAATTGTCAAAATTGTCAAAATTGTCAAAATTGTCAAAATTGTCAAAATTGTCAAAATTGTCGAAATTGTCGAAATTGTCAAAATTGTCAAAATTGTCAAAATTGTCGAAATTGTCAAAATTGTCAAAATTGTCAAAATTGTCAAAATTGTCAAAATTGTCAAAATTGTCAAAATTGTCAAAATTGTCAAAATTGTTAAAATTGTCAAAATTGTCAAAATTGTTTATACTGTCAAAATAGTCAAAATTGTCAAAATTGTCGAAATTGTCGAAATTGTCAAAATTGTCAAAATTGTCAAAATTGTCAAAATTGTCAAAATTGTCAAAATTGTCAAAATTGTCAAAATTGTCAAAATTGTCAAAATTGTCAAAATTGTCAAAATTGTCAAAATTGTCAAAATTGTCAAAATTGTCAAAATTGTCAAAATTGTTAAAATTGTAAAAATTGTCAAAATTGTTTATACTGTCAAAATAGTCAAAATTGTCAAAATTGTCAAAATTGTCAAAATTGTCAAAATTGTCAAAATTGTCAAAATTGTCAAAATTGTCAAAATTGTCAAAATTGTCAAAATTGTCAAAATTGTCAAAATTGTCAAAATTGTCAAAATTGTCAAAATTGTCAAAATTGTCAAAATTGTCATAATTGTCAAAATTGTCAAAATTGCCAAAACTGTCAAAATTGTCAAAATTGTCAAAATTGTCAAAATTGTCAAAATTGTCAAAATTGACAAAATTGACAAAATTGTCAAAATTGTAAAAATTGTCCAAATTGTCAAAATTGTCAAAATTGTCAAAATTGTCAAAATTGTCAAAATTGTCAAAATTGTCAAAATTGTCAAAATTGTCAAAATTGTCAAAATTGTCAAAATTGTCAAAATTGTCAAAATTGTCAAAATTGTCAAAATTGTCAAAATTGTCAAAATTGTCAAAATTGTCAAAATTGTCAAAATTGTCAAAATTGTCAAAATTGTCAAAATTGTCAAAATTGTCAAAATTGTCAAAATTGTCAAAATTGTCAAAATTGTCAAAATTGTCAAAATTGTCAAAATTGTCAAAATTGTCAAAATTGTCAAAATTGTCAAAATTGTCAAAATTGTCAAAATTGTCAAAATTGTCAAAATTGTCAAAATTGTCAAAATTGTCAAAATTGTCAAAATTGTCAAAATTGTCAAAATTGTCAAAATTGTCAAAATTGTCAAAATTGTCAAAATTGTCAAAATTGTCAAAATTGTCAAAATTGTCAAAATTGTCAAAATTGTCAAAATTGTCAAAATTGTCAAAATTGTCAAAATTGTCAAAATTGTCAAAATTGTCAAAATTGTCAAAATTGTCAAAATTGTCAAAATTGTCAAAATTGTCAAAATTGTCAAAATTGTCAAAATTGTCAAAATTGTCAAAATTGTCAAAATTGTCAAAATTGTCAAAATTGTCAAAATTGTCAAAATTGTCAAAATTGTCAAAATTGTCAAAATTGCCAAAATTGTCAAAATTGTCAAAATTGTCAAAATTGTCAAAGATGTCAAAATTGTCAAAATTGTCAAAATTGTCAAAATTGTCAAAATTGTCAAAATTGTCAAAATTGTCAAAATTGTCAAAATTGTCAAAATTGTCAAAATTGTCAAAATTGTCAAAATTGTCAAAGCTGTCAAAATTGTTCAAATTTTCAAAATTGTCAAAATTGTCAAAATTGTCGAAATTGTCAAAATTGTCAAAATTGTCGAAATTGTCAAAATTGTAAAAATTGTCGAAATTGTCAAAATTGTCAAAATTGTGAAAATTGTCAAATTTGTCAAAATTGTCAAAATTGTCAAAATTGTCAAAATTGTCAAAATTGTCAAAATTGTCAAAATTGTCAAAATTGTCAAAATTGTCAAAATTGTCAAAATTGTCAAAATTGTCAAAATTGTCAAAATTGTCAAAATTTTCAAAATTGTCAAAATTGTCAAAATTGTCAAAATTGTCAAAATTGTCAAAATTGTCAAATTTGTCAAAATTGTCAAAATTGTCAAAATTGTAAAAATTGTCAAAATTGTCAAAATTGTCAAAATTGTAAAAATTGTAAAAATTGTCAAAATTGTCAAAATTGTCAAAATTGTCAAAATTGTCAAAATTGTCAAAATTGTCAAAATTGTCAAAATTGTCAAAATTGTCAAAATTGTCAAAATTGTCAAAATTGTCAAAATTGTCAAAATTGTCAAAATTGTCAAAATTGTCAAAATTGTCAAAACTGTCAAAATTGTCAAAATTGTCAAAATTATCAAAATTGTCAAAATTGTCAAAATTGTCAAAATTGTCAAAATTGTCAAAATTGTCAAAATTGTCAAAATTGTCAAAATTGTCAAAATTGTCAAAATTGTCAAAATTGTCAAAATTGTCAAAATTGTCAAAATTGTCAAAATTGTCAAAATTGTCAAAATTGTCAAAATTGTCAAAATTGTCAAAATTGTCAAAATTGTCAAAATTGTCAAAATTGTCAAAATTGTCAAAATTGTCAAAATTGTCAAAATTGTCAAAATTGTCAAAATTGTCAAAATTGTCAAAATTGTCAAAATTGTCAAAATTGTCAAAATTGTCAAAATTGTCAAAACTGTCAAAATTGTCAAAATTGTCAAAATTGTCAAAATTATCAAAATTGTCAAAATTGTCAAAATTGTCAAAATTGTCAAAATTGTCAAAATTGTCAAAACTGTCAAAATTATCAAAATTGTCAAAATTGTCAAAATTGTCAAAATTGTCAAAATTGTCAAAATTGTCAAAATTTTCAAAATTGTCAAAATTGTCAAAATTGTCAAAATTGTCAAAATTGTCAAAATTGTCAAAATTGTCAAAATTGTCAAAATTGTCAAAATTGTCAAAATTGTCAAAATTGTCAAAATTGTCAAAATTTTCAAAATTTTCAAAATTGTCAAAATTGTCAAAATTGCCAAAATTGTCAAAATTGTCAAAATTGTCAAAATTGTCAAAATTTTCAAAATTGTCAAAATTGTCAAAATTGTCAAAATTGTCAAAATTGTCAAAATTGTCAAAATTGTCAAAATTGTCAAAATTGTCAAAATTGTCAAAATTGTCAAAATTGTCAAAATTGTCAAAATTGTCAAAATTTTCAAAATTTTCAAAATTGTCAAAATTGTCAAAATTGCCAAAATTGTCAAAATTGTCAAAATTGTCAAAATTGTCAATATTGTCAAAATTGTCAAAATTGTCAAAATTGTCAAAATTGTCAAAATTGTCAAAATTGTCAAAATTGTCAAAATTGTCAAAATTGTCAAAATTGTCAAATTTTTCAAATTGTCAAAATGATCAAAATTATCAAGATCTTCATAATTGTCCAAATTTTCAAAAAAAAATTTAAATATTCAAAAAAATTAAAATTTTTAAATTTGTCATAATTTTTCATTCTCTCTGAATATTTGCGGTTTTATAGAAAAAATGTTTTCCTATTTGTTTGTAAGACGAAAATATAATATTGATATTTCTCTCTGGAGCCACCTTTTTGTCAGTAGCTTGTAAGTTGTATTGTAAGTTTGCTTTAAACTAAAGTTTTAGATGATTCAGTTGTAACTGCAGCACAAAATCATGGAATCGGTTTCAAATTTGATGTTCTACTAAAGCTCAAGAGTTACACAGCAAGAAACGAAGCAGAAATCGAACATCCGATTTCAGTTGACACAAACAAGCTCAAGATGAACACAGAAGGAAAAAAAAACTGTACAAAACTAACATCATGAAAAGTGTCTCCGAACCGAACCTTTTTCAAGAAGGCGCCGATGATGGAGGGAAGGGAGAGAAAAAAGTTGTAAGAGCCATTTGATCCAGTCGCCAGCAGCCCGAAGAAGAAACATGGATGGTTTCAGGTCCAAGCAAGAGTCGTCCGAACTCCTAACTCGAGAGAGCCAATCGCTAAAAATGCTGATGCTGATGCCAGCGATAATCCAACAAAAGAAGCTTTGGGGCGATGTTATCCCGCTTTCCCCCTTCTTTACCTCAACTATATTTGATAGGTTGGATTTTCTATTAGTTTCGGTTCCTCCAGCCGGTCTTTTTGATTCGAACTCGTTCGAGGAGAAATCGGATTTTCCGTTGGCCTCGTTTCCTTTTTGTGTCTCTCTATCTTGGAACCTGATCCAATCAAAGATGAAGTTTTCTTTTCGAGGAATGGAAAGGCATCGTTCGGTTACATGTGGGGAGATAGCCAGCATGGCAGATAGACTCTGCAGCGTAAAGGGTTGTTCGATCAAAACTGGGATAGGGAAGGAATAATCATTCTGGGGGGAAGTGGAAAACTTACAACAATAACAACACGTATCAGTGCTATGACATCTTCACGGAAGCCAGTTTTAGCCTTATTTTTAGCTAAAGTTAATTTCAGATTTTCTAACTGACATTCAGATTTAGATTAAAATTTAAGAATTCCAAAATCTGATAACTGAACGACAACCGGAACTTGTGCAAGCAAACAAAATAAAGTTTAGGAAATCATCCCCCCATTCTTCCAAGCCGGTGAACTTACGATTTCAAACAACAAATTCAGAATTCAGAATTTCTTGTTTTTAAGTGTTAAAATTGACAATTGGCAACTCTGAGCTTTTTTTTGGCCTCAAGAAAGTTTAAGAGAGCATCGAAAGCAAAATCACCCCCCCTTTCCACCCCAAACCGGTGAACTTACAACCGTGGCTAAACAAGTTTATACGACACGAAGGACAGGATACAAGTGGATTGAATCGTCCAAAAACGCATTGAGCCGATCAGAGGGGATGAAGATAGCTTTTCAATGAACACTCACACACAGCACATCACACGTTCTGACGGCAAAAGGGAGTAGGAAAGAATTGTGTACAGAAATTTAAAAAACGAGATGAAATTTTTCCAAAAAAAAGAGTATGGTTCTTCCAAGGAACTTCCTCACCAGAACAGAGATCGTTCGAATCTAACTAAGCCAGCCGTCAACGGTGAAGAGTGAGAAGGTTTCTCCTCCATGCGAGACCCGATACAATGATGAAGGATATAAATATATGGGGAAAATGTTTCGTAGAACGACGACAGACGACGGGGTGCTGCTGCATTTTCAAGCGGTCTCTGTCTCTCTCTCTCTGCTGGCGGTGAAAACTTTGTTGGCATACAAATGGGAAGATTTAAAGTTGAGAGCGCGCGGGACAAAGCGGTTCAGTTTTAAAGTTTTACCCGGAGCTCGTTCCCCATCCCTTAAAATGAGACGCTTCTTGAGTGGAAGTTTTCACAAGCTTAACCATAAACCCAATGGAGGGGAAATTTATGCTCAGGCAATTTTGACAACCAGTATGACGGTACAATATGTTGGATGCAAAACACGGTTTTAAACATATAAACATCCGCGAAATATCGGTTTTGTCTATTAAAAATACTTTTTTGTTGTGTAATGACTGAAGAAAATAATATTGAAAAATTGGTAGCCTGAATCCAATAGAAATCCTTGGGTTTCAAAAATCTGAAGTCGATCTCTCGTATTCCGTTTAAACAAACTGTTAAAAACCGAAATAAAAGTTATTCAATACGCTCCATAATTCTGAATAAAAAGGCAAAAGATCTTTTATAGAAGTCGAAACATTTACCACACAGTTCTTATTTTTCTCAAAATATCGAAAAAGTTCGGTTCGATTAAAAAAAAAACTTTAATAACATTGAACATTAAGATTAACATTGTGTGAGTTCGCCTTGAGAATTAATTGCAGCATGAGAGTGTCGCGTTTTTTTTTTATTGTTTTTTCCTAGTTTGGCATGATCGCCGAGAAGTAACCTTTTTAGAATGATGTTGATCTTCTAAAATTGGCAATCAGAAATAATAGAGTCGACTAGAGGTGACTTACGGTTGCAAGGTCAACAAGACGAAGAAATCATGAGGTGGACCCATTTTCGCCATCAGGCCACAAAGTATGATTAATATCATTAGCCATTGGTGGCACATGGCGGATCCTAAGATTTTTGAATTTTTTTCAGGCATTCATGTCCGTCTCTGCAATCTCACTTTCAGTACATTTTTTTAACCAAAAATATCATCACTTACATTTAACTTTAGTGGAACAAATTCTGTAAGATCTGGGGAAAAAGAATGTTCAAAATAAAAAAAAAACTTATAAAAACAAATAAAATGAATAAGTAGCAACACTGAAGCTTCAAAGCAGCGATGCCACACATTCCGACTTTCCGGTATTTGTTCCGATTTTTGACGAAATTTTTGACCAATATCCGGTATTTACCGAATAATGATTTTTGGCAAAACATACCGGTTTTATACCAATTTTTGAAAAATTCGTTTGATGATTTAATTTTCAGTTCCCGACAGGATCCACTCGTGAAAAATCCTTAGGCACCTTAATCTTAACACATTGCGGACCCAAAACGAGATATCCCGTTTTTCGGCTTGAAGCGAGTGCTCTCAACTGAAAAGCATAATGCAAATGTGATACATTACATAAAGAAACTTTACTCTACATAATTATATACAACACTTTCGATAACTCGAAGATAAGAAATTTTTAGAATTTGGTCCAATCGTTTCTGAGATAGAAAATACCGAATGTTGGTGTATTTGAACCTAGATTTCTTCGTCCTTAATGTGTTAAAATAGTAGTGGCAGCTTCTAAATTCTACACACTTCTCCACTTTATAGATTTCTCCGGAAGCATGATAAGGGGTAACTTTTTTTCATTTTGGCCAGAGAGAAAAAAAGTTTGAGATCTATATTTGTTGAAAGTGTCACAGAAAAACTTTGAAAAAAAAACTTTAAGAATAACGGTCGGTTTAGCGATGTTTTCGTCTACGTTTAATTTCAAGAGTTTTTTTTATTTTAAACTAAATTGAAAAGATAAACCCCTGATCTTTTTGCACTGAACTTCTGTACAAATGATTTTCAAAATTTGAGGAATTATATTGTCAATGTAGTTGATAGCCCAACCAGCGATGTCTTATCAATGCAGCAAATACAGTATCTGGGGAAGTTGAAAGACAACGCTTGTGCCTAGCGAGGTATTGCATGACTACTTTTCAAGGAATACTTCGATTGGCATAAGCAGTGATGTCAGTTGAATTGATTGATTTTCGAGTGCAAAAGGCATACCCCTGTTAATCAGCTAATATATAACTTTTTTGCCCAATAAGATTCGAAGTTACAATCTTGGACAAAGTTGTTCAGCGGAAAATTTCCATTGAAGAATTTATAAATTTTTTATCCTATTTTTAAACCCATTATCAGCCTCGTTTCCACAGAAAAAACAAAACTGATGTTTATTTTTCAAAACAAAATATTCAATTTTCCCTCACAAACATAAAAGTTCAAATTTATTATAAATCTCCTGAATACGAAAGACAATATTATGGTAACATATCGGAGTATCGTTGAAGGAAATGGTTATGTTACACAAGGCTCTCTTATAGTATAGCGACACTAATTGATCATTTGATAACGGATCTGAATGAACAGACTTTTAATTTTTCGCTGTTACATAGTAATTCAGATCTATCTGATCACAGAACTATCGTAAGGATTTTTAGTATGACTCAGAATACAAAAAGGTTAAAAATGAGATAAGAAATAAATCAAAACTGATGAAAACGCAGTATTTCAAATGTTTTATTACTTACAGCTTTAAAAATCCATAAAATTTGGAAATAATATCAATGAAATTGTTTTCCATAAGCAATCATCTTACCATTCCTCTTTTGTTATGAATATAAATGGTGTCATATCGAGTGAGGAAATGACAATAGCTGAAATTAAAAAAAAAAACTATTAACGTAAATGGATCGATAAGTTATATTGATTGGAACCCGAAACAGACTTCGAAGTTCCTTATTTTGAGTTTTCTTTCTCTGTCGCTTCAGAAGACAAAAATAATAGTCTCAATAATAAAAGTGTAACTGGAATTGATGGTTGTGAGTGATGGAGTTGAGTTCTTGAAAAAATACAAAAACAAGTAGATATATTCGTAAATACACAGATTTTGTGATTGAAAGCATAAACTCGAACTCGTTGTCAGATGATTTTAAATGCGCCAAAGTTATTCTAGTCATTAAAAGTGGTGATAGAACGAACAAAACTTACTATAGACCGATTTCAGTTTTCTATGCTCTCTCTAAACCCTTTGAAAGATTGTTATTTGATCAAATTGAACAGCACTGAACACAATCAATTGGGTTTCGTCCCCAAATCAAACACACTAAGTGCTTGTGCTAATCTTATAAATTTAATCGCAGAAAACCTGAATTAGAAGAAAAACTGCATGTGTTTTTTATAAATATTCGCAAAGCCTTTGATTGTGTTCATTACAAGATCTTAGTTAAAAAATTGAAATCGCTCGGTATCTTCGAAAAAGCCAGGCAGCCCATGGATTGTTGTCTATCTAACAGACAACAAATTGTGAGAATAAGCCCCAATTATAGTATAACTATACCCATCATATGTGGTATACCTCAATGTTCCATCTTGGGGCCTCTGTTGTTCGTAATGTACTTAAATGATATTTTTACTCTTTCTCTGAAAAGTAAATTGCAGCTTTTTGCTGATGATGCACCTCTATTATACATAGTGGACCACCTCGCCATTCCACATTCAACCTCGACGTTACACATGACACAAATATTCTAATACCATTTTTCAATCAAAATCATGTGAGGCCCTTAGAACCAAAGAAGTATAAGAGACAATACAGTCGATTTTGAGTTAGTGATGCCAAACAATTTTTCATATTTCAATCAATATTTGATGATTTTTTGTTTTTTGTTTACATAATTTTACATTGGAAAGGAAATTACAAATTCTCAAAAAATATATGCACTTATACCCCTTTGGCTCCAAAGGTCTCATATGGCATTGAACCTACAAAAAAAAACAAACTGAAGTCTGTTTCACATAGAATCTGGTCGCATCTTTTCATTTACTGCCGCGCCCCTAGTTGTCACCCCGCGAATCTATTGACAGTGTTTTTATCCGGATGGTTTGTTTACTTAGTGGTGAAAATTTCATCAAGATTGAAGCAGTCAGTCAAAAGTTATCGATGATGGAACGCGAAAGGCGAGAGAAAATTCTGCACACTCACGTAGAGGAACCGATGTGGTCAGGGGTAAAGATCGCAAAATTCCTGAAATATCCAAAATCGACTGTAAATTCGGTGCTGCAACGTTACCGGGAGACCCTTACGGTGGATCGAGCAAAACAAACCAGGCGTAAAAGTGGAACATATGACCGGAAGCTTCGAGCAAAGGTAATTCGATCAGTTCACAATAATTCTGGAATCTCCTTGCGTGATTTGGCGAAAAAGTTCAAGACGAACCATAGTACAGCTCGACGCATTTGTTTGCGAGAAGGCTTGCGGTAGTATCATGCAAGCAAACACCCCAACAGGACGCTGAAACAAAACCTGGTTGCCAAAACCAGGGCAAGGAAGTTGTACGAAAAAGTGTTGACCAAGTACAACAGATGCATTTTGATGGACGACGAAACTTACGTCAAAATGGATTTTGAACAAATACCCGGTAACCAATTTTACCTTGCGAAGCGTAAAGGGAATGATGCGGGTAGATTTAAGTTTGTTTTCGCAGATAAATTTGCTCGTAAGTTGATGATTTGGCAAGGGATCTGTAGTTGTGGGAAGAAGAATAAGATTTTAATCACTGGGGACACAATGAATGGAAATGTTTACAAAGAAGAATTTCTCCAGAAGAGGGTTTTGCCATTCATTCGGTCCCACAAAGGTCCGGTGAAGGTCTGGCCGGACCTGGCAAGCTGCCACTACAGCCGGGATGTCGTTAAGTGGTATTAGGAGAACAAGATCGATTTTGTTGAAAAAAGTACCAATCCACCGAACTGTCCGGATTTTCGTCCCATCGAGAAATATTGAGCAATAGTTAAGGGCAAACTGAAGAAATGTGGCAGAATCATGAAAAAACCCGCTCAAATGAAAAAGTGGTAGAACAACATGGCGAATGACACTACCAGCAGTACTGTGCAGAAAATGATGGGTGGTATCACAAAAAAGTTCGAAAATTCATCCGAAAAGCTGACGAATGATTTTTATGTATTTTTTTCCTTAAAGTGCAATAAAAACCCTACAAAATAACATTTTTACTTTTGCTTCTGTACACCTAAAACATCTTCTAAAATTACAAAAAAGAGCTTTAAAAATTGTTAAAAGACTTAAAATTTTGTTTCCCACCGATCAACTTTTCTCTGCAAATGTGCTCTCTTTACTTACTTTGAATATGTTTAATAATTGTGTATTGATCTTTTTACATAAATAGAAGAAAAAATACAATCGTTTCGAATAATTTTCTGAAAAAAGGCTTAAATCTTTTCAATACATTAGGTACTTTCTCACGTAAAAAAACATCAGAAATCTGCCGCACATTCCACTCTTAGAGCAAGTTCACTGGTGTTGGGAAAAAGTGGTAGAAATTTTGACACTTACGGCACATTTTGAAAATTTTGCCATGCAAAAATATTTTCAAGATCTGTGGCCTTCTAGTTTTTTTACAACACGTGTTGTATTTTCGCATGCTGTGATGCAAAATTAGCAATATTTCTATCACATACGGCTGAAATAGAAACAGTGTTGTAAAAAAATGTAACGCCCCAAGATCTTAAAAACATTTTTGCATGGTAAAATTTCTACCACTTTTTCCCAACACCAGTGAACTTGCTCTTAAAAGATACCTTTTTAATGTAGGGATCTAGTTAGCTTAGATAAGGAAGCTATCACGATAATGTCAGATTCATCCTAGACGTCCAAGAATAAAGTCATCAAATTAGGAACAAGTCTTTCATTTACCTCGGCGACCCTGCAGATTTCAGAAGTGGGATAACCGGGCGCTGCCTTCTGAAGATTTTATTCCGAGAACCTTCTAAATAAATTTGGAAGCGGCTGAAGCTCCTTTTCCGGAAGGTACCTGAACTGGAACACTGGGAAGATTTGAAGCATTCCGGATGCTCTGGTAGTCTTCCAGGCACTGACGCTGTCAGGATGGCAGGCAGTGGTGGAGCCAGAGATCGCGGATGTACGCTCTTCAGCCAAACGATGCAAGGAGTATCCCAGGTCAGGTAACGGATCCAGAAGTGGTGGCCAATCGTGAAGAAGGTTCAAGAATGGAATGCATATTTTTCGGAAGTCACAAGATAGCAGTTGTCCCAGACACTAACGCTGTCGAGTTGACGGGTTGTACTGGAATTGGAGATGCCGGAAGTTTAATTTCCAGTTGGGCGGTGTGTGAAGTTGTTTCAGTAAATCGTTAAATCTACAGGATTGCCGAGTTAATTGAAAGACTTGTTCTTAATTTGATGATTTTATTCTTGGACGTCTGGGATGAATCTAACATTATCGTGATAGATTCCTGATCTATGCTAACTAGATCCCTACATTTATGAAACTCAGCCTAGAAGCACTCGCCTACCTTGACAAAACCAACTGTACATAGCTTGAAGATGCCAGAATTTTTTCCTCACGTATCCGGGCTGGACAAATCTGGGAAAATTTATATAAAAACCTGGCAAAACCTGGTTTCAAAATTTTTGACCACAAATTCAGCCAATATCCGCACAAATTTGGTCAAACCCCATAAATTTCTCAATAGAAATCAAGAAAACAAAATTTGAACAAAATATTTTTTCATAAAAACTTATCAGCAGATTTTAATTCGTGTTTTAAGCTTCGTAAGTCAATAAATGATAATTTTCATAAAATTTGCTAAAAAAATCGTTTTGGACGCATAAATAAAGTGAATCTGGGCTTTTTTTAAATGAAATCTTGGCAACCGGCCCGGACTAGATTTGCCCAATCTGGCAAGCTAGTATGACTAGTCGGGGGATGGAGCGTTACTAGACTTCGCCAAAACCAATGCAAACTAAAATCACCTAGCTCTCCCAAGAAATTCATCATCAACTGAAGCTACGCTACTGCATGGGCGGCAAATCTTGCGATGATATGGACTCTTGGACTTTCCTAATTTCCTATTCTTTATATCCTTTCCCTCAAATCGGTTAAATAGTAGTTAACAGTAGTCAATAAACTTAGTTTTAAAATAGACTTATAACCTAAGCACTCTTGCACAAACACACTACTTACTAAATACACAACTTAGAGACTGACAACATTTTTCGAACTTATACGGTTTATGTTGGCTACATAAAGACATTTTTTTACTCATGTAAACGTTACTTCGAAGTTCTGCAAATAATCATGGATGGGTTTTAAACCAATACGAAGCTTTTAAGGTTTGGGAAATTCAAAAATGACCCGAAATCGACTCAGTCTAATATCACAAACCTGGGTTGAGTTTTATGAAATAAACAAAGTGTATCACTTTCACGAAGAGGAGACCATGATTCGTTGGCAAGGGACGCGTATTATTTTCACTCCGTCGGGGAAAATTTTATTTTTTTTATATTTTAGTGGTGAAATTGATTCAAAACTAAAAAAAAATTAAATATTGTGTCAATCGTCAGAAAAGTAACAGTCTCCTTCGACGGAGTAAAGACTTTCAGCATCGTTTTCCTTAGGCGCTGTGTAGAGCGGGAATCCATCAAGAACTGATTGGGAAGTTGAATCAATCAAAGACTATCAGGATCCAAAGATTTATTTGGTGAGTTCGTTTCATAATAGTTATTATACGTAAATTTAAAAAAAATAAATCTTTTCTGGGAATTTCGTCAAGGAAATTTCCAAATTTTCTTTAAATTTGAATATTTCATATTTTCAATAATAGTTAGCTGGAAAACGGTTGAACGTTCCAGCATTACCTAGCTCAACAATTTTTTTCCCCAAAACGTAGTCACTTCAATTAATTGAATTTGAATGGTTTCTCGTTTATTTTATCTGTACACGCTCGAACTTGTTTAGTTGCCAGAAATTAATAATTGTTGTAATTATTTTTTGCTTTTTGTAAATTTTGTCAATTTTCCAAAATAAACATTTCAAGAAAAAAATATTTGGTAAATAAATATTGTGTCAGCATTTCAAAGCTTTACTCATACGATCTGAGCTAGTTTTTAACATAAGATTAATAAGTTATCTAATATTCCAAAATTTGAAAGGCATTTTCATAATTGATATCTTCTCTAGTTTCATAATCTTAAACTTAGAAAAAAAAGAGGATGTGGTTTTAGGAAGCATTTTGCATTCCCACGGTGATTTGTAATTTTTTCTGTAGAAATTGAAATGTTTTTGTGTATTGTAATTAATGGTTTTTTTTTTCTTTCAAAAACTTTTAAATTTCCTTCACAGCTCCATAAAACATGCTTCTATCCAACGTCTTTGAGCTTATCAAGTGACTTGTTCAAAGCTGAAATTCTAAGGGCTTTTCGAAAAAAAATTAAAACCTAATTCTACAAATGAAACGTTATTTCAAGATTACGAGAAGGAAAACTTATGGCGACAGATCACGTTACCACTTTGAAAAATATTGATGAAGTTTTATTTAAAGTGAACGTTTTCAAGGGAGTTAAATTGAAAAACGACTCATAAATTGTTTCCTTCACTATTGAATCAGAAATTAAGCTAATTGAATAAACTGAATTCAACAAGCAACAAAAAACTATTGGAACAACTATAAAAACTGAAAAACGATTCGGAAAAGCGCCCCCTAAATGATAATAAACATCGGGCATCGTTTTTCCACCACCGCCGCCCTCGCTCGAATCACGACCAGCAACGCCACTAGAACCTTTTTTCACATCACCAACATTGTACCGACGCTATTTTCGACGTTTTGCTCAACCGGGTGCTGCCAAAATGTCACCCCCATCAAGTTATCGCGTGTCCTGTCCTGTCCAGGCATCGCCAAAAACCAGAGGAAAGTGGTCCGTCCGAGGAAAGTGGTGGGGCTTGTGGGTCATAATCTGCAACTACCCCATCGGATAATGATCACGGCAGCATTGACGCGTAACACCAACAACATCGCGACGCCTCTACTTTTGGTGGAAGAGGACAATTCCATAAACAACTAGGAGCATTCCTCCACCCACAGCCGGACTTTTATTGAGTTTGGGAAGTTGGACGGGAAAATCTCGCTCCCTCGCTCATATAGATACGCAAATCATGATAGGACGACACAGGCCACAGGGTGAGATGTTTTATGATCCCGACTATGAGGTGGGTCATTTGCCCGGAAAAAGGCGCATCATCCTTTTTGGTGCGTTTTTCAGCGAACTTTCCGGATTCGCGCGTCGTCGTCGTCGCCGTCCTTTTGCTCATTGCATTGGCGATAAACGCTAAATGATGATATTTTCCGTCAGAGCACTGGAATCGAATCGATTGCAAAATTCTAGTCGGGAGGCTTCAGTCGTTTTAGCATAAAAAACGATTAGCATTTATGGAAGGCAATAAATTTAAGAGTAGCTTTCACAGTTCCCTGTCAATCGCAGCACCGAAACGTCAACAAAATGTCGTCAACAAACGGGGCTGAAATCGGTATAGAATTTCGGCAGAAGCAAAAAAAATCACTATACATGATTAGGGCTGGTTATCAGTTACGCCGGGCCCATAAAACATTATCAAGATCTTCGCCGAAAAGCGGCAGAAAGGCAAAAAAGCATGGCTTCCGAAATCACCTGCCATTTCAGCTCACGCAACAGCAAAATCAAATCGGCAGTACTTCCCTGGTAAAAGAGTAGTGAAAAAAACTCCCCAAATCAGCTCCCGATGACGGATTTCACGCACCGTCATGTTTGTCCCTAATTCTTTTGTCTGCTGCTTTTGGTTATTCCGGCTGATTTTATTTTATTTTAGTAAGGAGTTTTGAGCAGTTGTGTTAGCACAAAATTTTGGCTAGGGTTACCTGAGAGAAAAATATTCCGGCTAACGAATTAATTTTGACAATTTTGACAGTTTTGACAATTTTGACAATTTTGACAATTTTGACATTTTAAAAATTTTGAAAATTTTGAAAATTTTGAAAATTTTGGTGGTTTGGACAGTTTTTATAATTTTGACAATTTTGTCAATTTTGTCAACTTTGTCAATTTTGTCTATTTTGTCTATTTTGTCAATTTTGTCAATTTTGTCAATTTTGTCAATTTTGTCAATTTTGTCAATTTTGTCAATTTTGTCAATTTTGTCAATTTTGTCAATTTTGTCAATTTTGTCAATTTTGTCAATTTTGTCAATTTTGTCAATTTTGTCAATTTTGTCAATTTTGTCAATTTTGTCAATTTTGTCAATTTTGTCAATTTTGTCAATTTTGTCAATTTTGTCAATTTTGTCAATTTTGTCAATTTTGTCAATTTTGTCAATTTTGTCAATTTTGTCAATTTTGTCAATTTTGTCAATTTTGTCAATTTTGTCAATTTTGTCAATTTTGTCAATTTTGTCAATTTTGTCAATTTTGTCAATTTTGTCAATTTTGTCAATTTTGTCAATTTTGTCAATTTTGTCAATTTTGTCAATTTTGTCAATTTTGTCAATTTTGTCAATTTTGTCAATTTTGTCAATTTTGTCAATTTTGTCAATTTTGTCAATATTGTCAATTTTGTCAATTTTGTCAATTTTGTCAATTTTGTCAATTTTGTCAATTTTGTCAATATTGTCAATTTTGTCAATTTTGTAAATTTTGTAAATTTTGTCAATTTTGTCAATTTTGTCAATTTTGTCAATTTTGTCAATTTTGTCAATTTTGTCAATTTTGTCAATTTTGTCAATTTTGTCAATTTTGTCAATTTTGTCAATTTTGTCAATTTTGTCAGTTTTGTTAATTTTGTCAATTTTGTCAATTTTGTCAATTTTGTCAATTTTGTCAATTTTGTCAATTTTGTCAATTTTGTCAATTTTGTAAATTTTGTCAATTTTGTCAATTTTGTCAATTTTGTCAATTTTGTCAATTTTGTCAATTTTGTCAATTTTGTCAATTTTGTCAATTTTGTCAATTTCGTCAATTTTGTCAATTTTGTCAATATTGTCAATTTTGTCAATTTAGTCAATTTTGTCAATTTTGTCAATTTTGTCAATTTTGTCAATATTGTCAATTTTGTCAATTTTGCCAATTTTGTCAATTTTGTCAATTTTGTCAATTTTGTCAATTTCGTCAATTTTGTCAATTTTGTCAATTTTGTCAATTTTGTCAATTTTGTCAATTTTGTCAATTTAGTCAATTTTGTCAATTTTTTCAATTTTGTCAATTTTGTCAATTTTGTCAATTTTGTCAATTTTGTCAATTTTGTCAATTTTGTCAATTTTGTCAATTTTGTCAATTGTGTCAATTTTGTCAATTTTGTCAATTTTGTCAATTTTGTCAATTTTGTCAATTTTGTCAATTTTGTCAATTTTGTCATTTTTGTCAATTTTGTCAATTTTATCAATTTCGTCAATCTTGTCAATTTTGTCAATTTTGTCAATTTGGTCAATTTTGTCAATTTGGTCAATTTTGTCAATTTTGTCAATTTTGGCCATTTTGTCAATTTTGTCAATTTGTCAATTTTGTCAATTTTGTCAATTTTGTCAATTTTGTCAATTTTGTCAATTTTGTCAATTTTGTCAATTTTGTCAATTTTGTCAATTTTGTCAATTTTGTCAGTTTTGTCAATTTTGTCAATTTTGTCAATTTTGTCAATTTTGTCAATTTTGTCAATTTTGTCAATTTTGTCAATTTTGTCAATTTTGTCAATTTTGTCAATTTTGTCAATTTTGTCAATTTTGTCAATTTTGTCAATTTTGTCAATTTTGTCAATTTTGTCAATTTTGTCAATTTTGTCAATTTTGTCAATTTTGTCAATTTTGTCAATTTTGTCAATTTTGTCAATTTTGTCAATTTTGTCAATTTTGTCAATTTTGTCAATTTTGTCAATTTTGTCAATTTTGTCAATTTTGTCAATTTTGTCAATTTTGTCAATTTTGTCAATTTTGTCAATTTTGTCAATTTTGTCAATTTTGTCAATTTTGTCAATTTTGTCAATTTTGTCAATTTTGTCAATTTTGTCAATTTTGTCAATTTTGTCAATTTTGTCAATTTTGTCAATTTTGTCAATTTTGTCAATTTGACAATTTTGACAAAATTGACAAATTTGACAATTTTGTCAGTTTTGACAATTTCGACAATTTTGTCAATTTAGTCAATTTTGACAATTATGACAATTTTGACGATTTTGACAAATTTGACTATTTTGACAATTTTGACAATGTTTAAAATGTTTAATGGTTTCAAAAATTTTGTCAATTTTGACAATTTTGATAATTTTGACAATTTTGACAATTTTGTCAATTTTGACGATTTTGACAATTTCGCAATTTTGACAATTTTGAAGATTTTGACAATTTTGACAATTTTGACAATTTTGACAATTTTGACAATTTTGACAATTTTGACAGTTTTTAAAATTCAATTTCTTTTTCAATTGATCAGGTTTTCTGATTTTCTTATTTTCTGATTTTTTGATTTTCTGATTTTCTGGTTTTCTGATTTTCTGGTTTTCTTATTTTCTGATTTTCTGATTTTCTGATTTTCTGATTTTCTGATTTGCTGATTTTCTGATTTTCTGATTTTCTGATTTTTTGATTTTCTGATTTTCTGATTATCTGATTTTCTGATTTTCTGATTTTCTGATTTTCTGATTTTCTGATTTTCTGATTTTCTGATTTTCTGATTTTCTGATTTTCTGATTTTCTGATTTTCTGATTTTCTGATTTTCTGATTTTCTGATTTTCTGATTTTCTGATTTTCTGATTTTCTGATTTTCTGATTTTCTGATTTTCTGATTTTCTGATTTTCTGATTTTCTGATTTTCTGATTTTCTGATTTTCTGATTTTCTGATTTTCTGATTTTCTGATTTTCTGATTTTCTGATTTTCTGATTTTCTGGCTTTCTGACTTTCTGATTTTTTGATTTTCTGATGTTTTGATTTTCTGATTTTCTGATTTTTTGATTTTATGGTTTCCTGATTTTCTGACTTTACAACTTTTTTTTTGCATTTCCTAAAATTTGGTTTTCCTGAAATTTGGTAACCCGAAGCCTTCAAAAACGCCTTGATTCGCACACATATTTTCCATCGAGTGAAGGTATGTCCTGATTCAAGTCCATTGCCGTGTTGACGTACGGCAAAAAGTCAGCTAGTCGATTCAAAACATCAAAAAGGCGGCAGACACTTTTCCAGCCAAATATTTTCCTTTTTTTTATCTTTCCAACTTTACCTTTCCTTGTTGAAAATTTGATGCCTCTGGAAAGAAGGCCGACCAGAATCTTTTCTTATCGCTGCCCTCCTAACTCACATGCCGCCAGCCAATCAACCTGCTTCAACACGACAACGACTAGGCCAGAAAGGGAAATTCCTCGGGACGTCCTCCCGTGGTGTCGCCTTCTTGTGAGGGAAAATTTCAACTCTCGTACATACAAGGTCCTCATTGTGGCCTGAAGCCTTTTATTTTCTTTTGCTGATCGATCCGTCTTCTTATCTTCATGACACGCCAAATTCGCCCCTCCCCTAACGAGGCTTTTCCACAAATGTTTACCTTACGATGGAAATCAGTGTGTAGCCAAACCGACCGGTGCACAATGGGTTAATTTATCAAAAAAATTGACTTCTGGGTATAAAATTTGAATTTTTCATGTTTGAATTTCAAACCATGGTTCTTAATACTGATTTAATAATTCTAATTTTTGTTTTAATGAAAATATCTTTTTTTACAATGTGATTCCACCGGGTTCCTTTGATCGAATCATCACTAATGTAATGCCAACTTTGATGAGGTCAGGATTTTCCAGTAGCGGCGGCAACATTTTCCGTTGGAGAGAAAAAGAAGCGAAAGCAAGTAAAAAGCATGCGGAAAAACGGAAGGTATAACATGACACACGCTACGCAGTTACTATAAGGCACACGCAGGCAGCGAAAAGTCACCATCATCATCATCATCATCCGAAGAAAAGGTATCGGTGCGTAAAAGTGATTTATTCATGTGAAAGCACACACACCTACTTGAAAAGTTTTCCATTGAGATTTTTTTTTCGGTCGGAGTCACGAATTTACCCTTCAAGGAACATGCGAAGTTCACTGCTGGAGGGGTCGCTTGGGTTTGAATCTGTTTAAATGATTTCTAAACGAGAACATTTGTATGTAGAAAAAAAATCCGTAGGTTGTTAGTGATTTTTTCCGTTAAACTTAAAAAGAATCCTGATGAATGTGAAGACGGACAAAACATATTATAAGAAATAGACTGCTGCAAAGATTGTAAGAAAACTTCTTATTTCATAAACTTTTACAGCTACGATCTGAAGTAAATTGTACGAAACGGATTAAAAACTTATTTCTTCAATTTTGTTGTAAAGAAAACTTTAAGAGTGATATCGTGAACCTTAAAGTCTATCCAAAAGAAGTTGGACACTTCATTCCTATATTACGAAAAGTAGAAAAAGAAACCATAACAGTTCTTTAAAGCTTGTTTTGAGTATTGACTGAATTCGGTTAAGAATAAAGTTACAATGACCTGGAAATATCATTTTAAACAGCAAAAAAGTTCCACGAATCCCGAAATAGATCAAATTTTTGGAGGATCGAGGATCGAGCATTTTATCAAATTTTTGTTAATTTTGTATGAGACACCCCCCCTCTTTTTTGGATTGAGGGGGGTTTGAAATTTAAGTGTTATGGAAACCATTCCCGGTCTTAAAAACGGCTACATTGTTATATTTTATTCAACTTTGTACAACAAACCGCCCCCTACCCCCCCACCCCCCTAAACTCAATGTGGAGGAGTTTGAAAGTATAAGAAAACGTTATCTGTCTTGTATACGGCTACTCATCAAATTTCACGATGGTCGGTTCATTAGTTTCCGAAAATTGTTCGAATTATGTCATATTTTCATTAATTTAGTATGGGAGCCTTAAATTTTCCCTCAATAATTTAGAGGCGTTTATTAAAAAAACCATTCTCGGTCTTAAAAAGAGCTACACACCAAATTTTGATCGGTTCAGTAACTTTCGGAAATTGCTCGAATTGTGTCATATTTTTATGACTTTGTATGGGAGCCTTCTCCTCTTTAATTTAGAAACATTTGAAAGTATTATAGAACCCATTCTCCGTCTTAAAAAGGGCTACACACCAAATGTAACGTTTATCGGTTCCCAGCAAACATGAAATCGTATCAGAAATGAAAACTTAAGTCGTACACAATGGTGTTGCGAATCGCAACACCAAATATCGTATAAAATGTCGTCTGAAGTCATTTTAGATCGGATATGATAGAAAGTCCGCAATGATTGTAAATTCTGAAATGATTTTGCTCCCGCACGGGCTTCAAGTGAAAAAATCATCGTCATGTTCTCTCTGCAACCAGCAGTGCATTAAGATGGCTTAAGAATCAGATGGGAACTGAGTAATATTGACCAATGAGCGAACTGGAACATGTTGTCGCTGGCAACGATTTGAAGGTTATGACAGGGAAATCTTGCGCTCTCTTGTATTTTTCCGATAGGTACAAAGAAGGTGTGAAAAATATTAAATTTATTTATTTATGCCTCCACGTTGGTAGGTAAATGTTTTTTTTTTTTCCAACTTTCAAACAATCTTTCTATGATGTATATGGAACGTATATCAAAAACGCATAAGCAAAGCATAAGCATATAGGTACAAAAATGTCTGCTGGGTTCAGCAGTTTCCGGAAATTGTCAAAATTGAATCCTATGTTTCTTGATTTTCTATGAGATGAGATGAGAGATTTATGTCTGAGCGGTTTGAAAGTATTTTAGAAACCATCTCTAACCTCAAAAACTCTTACATACCAAATTTCAAATTGATCGGTTTAAAAGTTTTCGAGTCTATAGGGTGAGGTTGCCAGATTGCCCAAATGCCCAGATATTCCCGTATTCATTCACTTCATTTGGCAAATAAAAAAAAAATAAACAAATTGTGTTGTAAATGTTTTTTTTATCTATGCCTCCAAAACGAAATTTTATGAGCAAGTTTTTCAAGTTTTTTTTTCTTGATTTTTTGCAGAGCAATTTCTGGTTTTTGGTCGTCGTTTTTGAAATCAAGTGCCCGGATTATGCAGGTTTATAGATAGAATAGTCCGGATTTTTCCGGCCCGGATAGGCGCTTTAAAAAAATCTGGCAACCTTACTATAAGGAACGGACAGACAGGCAGAAATCCATTTTTATGTATATATAAATAACATCAGATTTAAAAATAAATCCAAACTCTATTATAAAATAAATTTCAGACGTGGTTAGAAATTAACCATAATTAATAATTGTCAACGCCGGATCAAGGGGAGGTCTATAGAGAAAAATGCTAAAGGGGGCCCCCTTAGGAGAAAAAAAGTAAAAGTTTTGCTTTTATCGGTTATCAAAACTAGCAAACTGTGAAATCTCAAAGTAAACGGCTCCAAAAATATAAATTAATCCTGGATTTTTAACTTTACGTATGTGATACACATATTTTATTGAAAAAAATAACCCTTCAAGGCTCGATGATCTAACATTTATTTTCAATGAAATTTTCTTCAGATGCTTCCATAACATGCTAAAGAAATATACACAAATTTTCATAAGTTCTAAAATATTAAGTGGGAAAACATACATTGAGGATAACAAAAATAAGTTTTCCAGAATTTTTCAAATCCAGGATCTACTCAATAACTCACAAAAAAACTAAAAAAATGTCTTCAAAACTTATAAGCAGATTGTAAATCGCAATTTATGTTTAAAAAACTTTTTGAAACTTGCTTAAAAATTTCTTTTTGGACGCATGAATAAACAAAATTCACATCAGATTGTTTTATTTTCGTTTAATTTGGCTGGATAAATCCTAGCAAAAGCCGGGCCACCGGGCCGGACTGGACTTTTCCCAATTTTTGTTTGTTTTTTTTTTTGTTACGGGCAATCTGCAAAAAAGCCTCATATGGGTTAAGCAAACGGTAAAATGGTAAAGTAACGTTTCATACCTTCAAACTTTCGACAATGCCATTCTTGTTTTTTTAAATTCAAGTACGGAGCTTCATCCAGATATTTTAAAAATCTGATAACAAATAACAAATACGGTCTTTTATTTTTTTATTTTTAATTCCAATCTACCAACATTAGATATCCAAATGTTGCTTGTTTTCTCAGAGACACAATCAATGGTTTGTTTGAATATAATTACAATGCTCATGTTTTTTCCTAAAGTTTAAGCTGTTTCTAATAAAGAAGTAATAAAAAAAATGTTCTTTATTCAAATTATCTTTTCCTTTTATAAAATGAGTTTTGATTTAAGAATTTAAAATTTTAGACTGAATTTGGATGCTTATCTGCATGACTAAACCTACCTCTGGCACTAGATTTTTATTTTAAACTCTTTATTGTTAATTCGGTTTTATGTCTATAGGGTGTTCAATAAGTTCGAATACATTTTTTAACCAGATGGTGTGGTAAAGCCGTAGCATATACATCTAACTTTTTGTTAGAGTAATTTTATGCTATCATCAGACAAACTATTTCGTGTCGAAGAATTAATTTTCATTTAGTGTTCCTTTTTAACAGCCTTTTCACACCAAAAGTACTTGTACAGACGAAAAATCCAATTTATTGACCAAAATAAATAGTTTAAAGGTCACCTAATATGTCTCCATTGGTTCAATTTTCATAATCATTGATGTTGTCGAGAATAAACAAGAACAGAATTCCTAAACTTGTCTCAGATAAAATATATTTTTTCGTATTATGTGTGAAATGTCGAAAAAGTAATTACGTGCCAGCTGATTTTCTTTAAAAAGCCTATCAACGTGACGGAGGATAGAAATATTCCACATCATAAATAGACGAAAACCATTAAATATGTACTTGTGTAACTTTGTATTAAGTTAACATTGGTAATTAATGGATTTTTTTTGTTAATATTGCATTTAGTGTTTATTTTTATAGGCCATTTTACACAGAATAATACAGGTTTTTGGACATTTTAGCTCAAAGTGAAAAGTGTCTTGCCCTTCAAATATAAATCTCTTGGATTGATTAGTTGTATCTTACATGTTGTCGAGATTAAACTAAGTAAGGAAACCTATTTTGACTCTATATAAAAATCGTCAGCATTCTTATGTGGAACGAAATTTCAACAGCGAGGGTGCCGCGTACGGTGGACTTGAAAAACCGCTGGAGCTCATATAATTGGTTTATGGTAAAAAAATTTAAAACGAAAGGTGTGATTGGCCATTATTAAATTACCTTTCCATTTGAGTAAAAAAAAATATTCTGTTCGGATGATTTTAAATTATCTTTATTTTTATTTGTATTCGAACTTATTGAACACCCTGTATTTTATCCTTTGACTGAATTTGATTTGAATTTTACTACTTCAACTACTATTCTTATGTGAATTTCGAGGAATAAAAAAATGTTCATTGTTCTTTTGATTTTGTCGACTGTTCAAATACTTGAGTATTAATTTGTAATTTGCATCATTCTTTCGAAAGGAATTGAGATTCTACTCTTCAGTACTGAATTTTATTTAAGTGAACTGATATCAATTTTTGGAATTATTTTGGATTTTCAATCTATATCAAAACTAATTTTTAATTCGGTTTTGGATTTTTTCCCTGAGATTTTCTAATACAAATTTTCAATTTTAAATGGTGGAGTTACTTGCTTTTTAATTTTTATTCTGCACAATAATTTAAGACTTTAACTCTGTATTGTATTTTGTGGTTCACAAGTATGTTTGTAAAGGAGAGTTTTGATTTTAAACTTTGACTTCCACTTTTTCAACTGAATCATTATTGTGAGGATGAATATATAATCAGGATTGATCGCTCGAGTTAGAATAAACGATCTCCAGTTTTATTCTGCATTATATTATGCAGAAATATAGCTTGTTTTTAGAATAAAAAGATATACTTAATTTCATTTTACAAACTGCTACAGATATACAGTACCGTTCATAATTTTATAGGAATTGGAAGCACGCGAACTGTCATCTCGAATTAGAACTTCCATAACTTTCTACTTTGATGATATTTTTTTATCAAACCTTCTGCGTAAGATATATCAACTATCAAACTATTATATCACAAAATTTGAGCTTTCTAAAGTCTGTGTAGCCTGAGATACCGTAAATCTACGAAAATCGGACTTTTTGGACATTTACCATTCAAACTGCAATATCTAAGAAACTCATGAATTGTCCAAAATTCTATAGAAATCGCATTTTTAGGTTCATGCCTGAAATATTGTACCTCGCGTAACTTTTGATCCCATCGATAGAACTTTCCAAAAACTCCAGACATGCTAACTTCATGTTTCAAAAATCACTCTGCCAAAGTTCAATAAAAAGCGTTGCGGAGTATTTGAGACAGGGCCGTAGGAAAAACGGCCTCATGGAGAGGGGGGTGGAGGTTTGGTGACTTTTTTTTTCTGCTATACATTCGCTGAAAAATGCGCGAATAAAAAAAAATCAAAGAAACATTTTTTAACACTTTTTACTGAACCATTTCTAAGGTCTCATACATTAAAAGTTTTATGTATTACCTACATCAAAAGTTTTGAAAAAACAGATTTGTATAACGAATCCTTGAGTAACATATTAGAGAACCTACTTTCATTTTTTAATTTGTTCTAAAATCTGGTCTATTTAGCTTATTTGATTTGAACAAAAAATAAGTTTTTATAAGAAAGCCTTCGATTTATTTAAAAAAAACTTATATTACAGTCAAATCAAATAAGCTAAATCTACCTAACACTCGAACAATTTTAAAGATTAATGAAAATATATTAAATATTCAAAAGTAAAATTAATTTCTTGAAATTTTGCGATTCAAACATGATACTTACAATCTCTATCCAGATTCGAGTTTTTGTATGAAATTTAGCTCTTGATAAAATTGTAATTATAATGTTATTTTTTTACGGGATATAACATGTTTCTTCATCCGCAACAACTTTTCTAGAAAATGAATTCCTTTAATAAAATCATGAGGATGTTAGGTTCAAAATTCAGATACAGTATTATTATTAAAATTTTTGATAAAGCTCATAAATAAGTAAAAATTATCTAGATTACTTATTATGAAATTTAAATGTTGGTTCTTTTTTCGAGTTTCTATACAATTTCTGAAATGTAAATAAATGATTTTTGAATTTAGATTCCAGATCAATATTTCTATATAAGCCAAAAATTGAAATTTGTTTCAGAGCCCTCAATCATTAATCTAGTATTTTATATTTGATGTCTTGCGTTTTAATCTGCATTCATTATTTTTTTTTTTGAATTTTTAATTTGAAGTAAAAAAAAAAATTTAGAATGATGAATCTTATTTGGAGTTTTCTATTCTATTCTATTTTGTTGATTTATAGAGGATTTTACCCAACTTGGTATTTGGAGTTTTCAATTCTGGGTCGGCATATTGAAGTTTTAAATTCTGCGAAAGAATTAAGTTTAAGAACTTCTTATCTGAATATGAAACAAAAACTCAGGATGATTTCTAAAGCTATGATCATTTAGAGTCTGAGCACTTCATTTTGGTGATAAGTACATTCTTAAGATTTGGATATGCAAAATTTGACAGCTTTGTGTTGGTAATGAAAAGGATTACCTTGCCAATTTTATAGATGTATAAGTTTAAGTGTTTTTTTAAATTTACGATAAAAAAGTACATCGTAAAAATATTTTTGCACAATCACCTCGAAAATCTTTAACTGTCGACTGAAAAACTCATGAACTGTAAATTTTTTCTGAATTTTTTTTTTGGCCCAAATAGATAAGAAATATAAGAGAAGTGCTCACGTCTTTCGATAAAACGAATAAGTTTTAAAATATACGCGTCTGTAACTGCCCGGATTCTAAGTAATCATAGCTTTAAAGTGTGTTTTTTTCTTAATTGGGAAATAATTATTTAAATGCATATGGGTTTAAAAAATTATGAATAAAATGTTAAATGTCATGCAAAACCAAATTTGTATAACAATTTCAGTATTTTCTAATGATGATGCGAACTGATAATCAAGAATCCTAAACTAGATACATACTGCGAAATATGAAAATAGAAATACAATTTTGATTTTAATAATAGGGAATCAGAACCCTTAAATGAATTCTATCTATAAGAATTTATTATTCAGGAATGAATTTCTATCATCAAATGAGACAATTTTATAAATTTGTAGCAGAATTCTGAACCTGGGATTAGTTTTCGAGGTTTTGTTATAAGTTCTGAGTAAAGATTGTTTATCTTGAATAACCTTACTCAATCATCAAAATTTGATTAAGAATTTAAAAATTTGAGTGTAGAGTAGAACACCTGGTTTGCTTTTCCTGAACCTTCATGGGGGGGTTTAAAAATTTAGCTTTACAACTGCTACTTCGAATCATTTTTCGAGCTTTTCATAGATTATTTAAAAAAATATAATCGATTCAAGAAAGATGACTTAAAACAATAAAGAAAAAAGTGAACATATTAAATTTTTGAGCGCGTTTTTAGCCGTAAAAAATTTTAAGCTCTGAATATTTTGTCGCCGCCTTTTGAGATATTGGCCCAGTTAAACTATGCATTTTTTATCAAATATACTGATTTAAGGTTTTTCAAGAAGAATATTTTTTCATTTTGAATATGATCTCTATTAGGGTAAAAATTGACCCAAAAACAAAACGCACTTTCAATATTCTCGTTACCCACTTCGTTACATTCCTGAGAAGGTACATTCTAGAAAAAAAATTGCTTCAACGCATACCGACAAACACCACCCGCTTCGAAAATTTCCCTACATACCTTCCACGAAATCTATCTTAGGAAGAAGGATGCAAGAATCCACGGCACCATTTCTGGAAAGAACCGGGCAAAGGACAACAAGTACCAACGTACGTACTAAAACATGAATGAAGCCCACCACCCCCACTTGCCTCCGACGCACAGAGAGCATCGCGATTTTTTTCCTGCTGCTACTATTTCCTCCCACGAAATCTCTTTCGTATCCGCAGAAATGCAGCATCCTTGATTTGGTTTTTTTTTTTTTGTTTTTCCGCTCTACGTGTTTGTATACATACAAAAATTACAGCTTGAAGCTGGAGCGCCGACGACGAGTGAGGGAAAACAGATAAAATTTAATTGTATAAATGGCGGCACAATTTTCCGCGAGACTGCTGTAGTACACTATTCCCATTTTCCCAGGAAAATGAACGCTGAGATTGATTTGTTGTGCTGGGACTTACTCTTTGATTTCCGGATTTCTGATTCCTTGTAAGCGTTGACGTTTTACTCCCGACGGTAGGCAATCATCAGCAGCCAATTTTTCTCTCTGCTGTTTGATACGCTTTCCTCGTTGATTTCCCGTTTTTCATGCGGGGTTTTAAAAATTCACTTTTGTTTTGTCTCACTCACAGCACACTATTTAATCGAGAAGAGCTTTATAATAAAATCACTGCTCTTATCACTTATCAGGAACTTTAATCCATGCTGTTCAGCTTTTTTGACACATCTGTTGGATTTTGGGATGAAAATAAACAAAGGAAACTGACATTAGTCACTGTGTCGTCGCATCGGGGAAAAAATCAGATTAGATTTGTGTTCTGCCCTGCTAGTCTGGGTGTGAAAAATTGATTGATTGGACATCAACGTCGTGGTCGTCTCGTAGACGAATCTCTTTTTTTCCGAAGAAGATCAGATTTAAAGCACTCCGTGAAGCAAACGAAGAAGACTCACACACATCAAAGACGGATGAAAGCGATTGTTAAGTTCAAGAGAGAGAAAATCCGCGACGGGCAATAAGGGAATCCTGACACTGTTTGTTCACTGTTCTGGTGAAAGTCTTTCTCCGGAGGGGTTTTTCCCGGGAAAAAGTAGCGTCCAAATTTCGTCACTGCCGTCTCCTGACTGACTGAAGGCTGTCAGAAGCAGACCGCACACTTTTACCCTCAACAAAATCCACAGAAATCCCAAAAAAAGGTCCTGTCACGCAAACACACGACGGACGACGAGAACGCCATCGACGACGGACGAATGTGCCGTGACGAATTTTATGACACAGAGAGCCGAGGGTGGAGGGTGGATCAGATCCTTATTTGCGAGCGCAAGCGAGGGTGGTGGCGCAATGGGAGAAGGAAAGTGTTCACCAAAAATTTCCAACCCAACCACCTCCTAATGCATAAACTTTCCGAGGATCTACGCGCACGCACACTCTCTCAAACGGGAAGACCCGTGACGTGCTCACTCGGTGGAAGTCGGTGTGAAATTTCTTGTGAAGAAGTGGTGATGACAGTTTCGTGACAGATTGAGATCAAAGAGAAATCTCCGCCGGCTACGCGCCGACTGACAGCTCCAATAAGAGTTGTGTCAACACTCAACAGCATCCACCGACAACAACATCATCTCTCAGCATACCTACTCTCGAACTCACTTACTTGGAGTGATGCTCTCGTAAATTTTCCAGTAACACGGGGAAACTCACCAACACATCTGTAGCAACCGAATAGTAAATACTCCGGATGTTGGCAAATATTTTTGATTATAGTCCAAGAGGGTAGAGTTGGTAAACCGGTCGCGTATTTTAACATGCGAGTAAACGGAATGGATGGAATTTGTTTTGGAGAGAAAGTGTTGACGCGTGTCCTTTCTCGGCGGCGTCCGCGGTGAGACTTGCGAAGCGTTGGTAAATTCAAAGCATGTAAGTAGCCTACAATAAGTTCGGGTGAGTTCCACTCGTGGCACTCAGATTCATAAATTTTATGCGGTGGTTGTGGGTGGCTTTTTTCAGAAGACCGGTTCTGGGATAGAGTGGCTAGTGCTACAGATTAAGTTTTTCCTTAGATTTTCAGCAATCGACGAGTCCGCAAAACAAATAGTTGCTGATACATAGGGGAGAATGAGGAGACTCAATCCCTGGGATGAATGGAATCCTCAGTTATAACTCGAAACCTGAATATCTTAAAAATATCAAAATGTGCCAAATGGAGCAAAACAACTGTGCTGTTATAAGCTTAAATGATTTAACAAACTCATTATTTGAGTTATTGAACTAAAACTTGGTTAAAAAGTTGAACAAAATGTGACTAGAAGAATTTTTTCATCTCTTTCAAATATTTCCAACATATCAAAGCATTATTGTGCGTTTAGATAAAAATTTTATAAACGTCGTTGGTGAACTGGCATCATGGCTGACTTCCGACCAATACATATTGAGTCGTTTTATTTAAGCGTGCGCCAAGGAATTTTCTGTTTTCAAATTCACATAAAATCAACGTTGCCACAAATTCATTTCAATCGTTTGTGTATCTCCCCGCATAAATCAGTCAGGGTGGCCACAACTTTTTCATTTTGAAATTCCCGGTTTTTTCCCGGTTTTCCGGGACAAAAATTCAAGGTTTTCCAGACTTTGATTGTCCATTTGCGTCGGCATATAGCAAAATTTTCAACTTATTTCATTGATTGGCTTGTTTCATAACACACCAATTATTAAAAATTTCGACGAAATCGATTCAATTTTAAACTTTTCATCACATTTATATAAATGATAGAAAAAACACAAAATCATTATAGGGTTTTAAATCATGTTTACCAATTTTTTGATGTGTTACAGATATCCATTGTGTTGTTAAAGCTCACAAAATCCACGTCTCTAGAATTTAAAATTGTTCTGAAGGCGTTCAATCATGTAACTCTCTTCTCGCAGTAAATTCAGTATAAATGTTTTTCCATACGTTTTACAGTCAGTAATAAATGCATCTTCAAGTGTAATATAAATTTTTGCTAAACATTTATCACACTGATTCACAGAGGATTGTTAGTAATTGCCCATGTTTCAAAACACGAGGCAATTATGAACACTTGTTTCTAGGCATTGTTTGATTATCTAAACTTATCTTAAATGTTTAAAATATCATTAACCGTCAAAATCTTGGAAATAAACCGTTGTACATAACTTTATCAGTTTCTAAAATCTGTGAACATGAGATTGTATGGACAAGATTCCTTATTCCTTTTAATTATGAACAGATATAAGACCAAAAAGGAATGATCTTTGTTCATGATTTAGTTGACCCTATCATTTTCCGAAGAACTTGTCTTCTGTTTAAAAAAATATATTCTTTAGAATTCAGTACAAATTTATTATATATTGAAAAAGTCAATATTTGCAAAAAAATTCATTCAATTTTTGAATAGTTATTAAAATTGTATTTTATGTAACTCAGTGCTTAAAAGTTAACTTTAAGACACTGAAAAAATTATCAAAAAGTGATAATTTCTGCTTGCAAAAGTACATTCCACGACCTACTTTATCAAAAAATTTCAGTCATTTGGCATCGTCATTGACATGTGGTTATTTGTAAGATGCACTTCTTGTAAGTCAATTAATTAATTTTCAAAGGATTTTCCAAATTTTCATAAAATTATGAATACCACTCATAGCAAAACTCCATTTTTTTTAGCACCTAACGTAATTATCCAACTTGGCAATCTCCGTTGGATACGTTTACGAACCGTGCTAAAAAAAATAAACTTTTTGCAACTTGTTGCAATGAATAACTAATTAGAAACCATTCACCAAACATTGTTTTTGAACCTTGAATTCTGACTCCAAAAGTTAAAAAAATATATGGGCAACAAGCTTCAAGGTCTCTATTGAATAGATTTTAAGATTATTCAACAGCATATAAAAATTTGAGAAAGAGACATAATTTAAAACATTAATTCAATTCAGTTTCATCTATTGTTTTTTTTTAAATTTTAAACTAAGGAATTACAGTTTCGAAATGAATAGAGAAAAATATTGCTAAAGGAATTCAAAATTCATATCTTATCAACATTGATATCTTATTATAATAAAATCAAACGTATCAAAATCAATAAAAGTATTGGTCATTTACTTTTCATATCAAAGCGTAGTTAAATCAAATTTTTAAATTAAAATTGATTGATACGCAAATTAAACTATCTATACTATTTTAAAAACTGAATTCAACACTTATGGATTTTGAGTTCAAGATAACAATATTTTGATACATTGAAATTGAAAATTTTGAAAGAAATTAAAAAAGGAACAATGTAATTTTTTGTAGTAGCGATAAAAGGTAAAAAAAATTCTAAATCCTCTACTGCATACGACTCCATATTTGGTTTCGAACTTTTTTTTAAATATTTTCAGCATGATTCAGTATTGGCAAACATTGCAAACTATATTTATGAATAAAAAAACCCGATTTCGTACATTATTTTAACAATTAAAAGTATTGAAAACAGATCTATTTTGGCAATAAAAATATTTCCATAAAAAAAAGTTTTTATTACGTTTTTATTTTTCATTCAGTAGAGGATTAGCTTTATTATGCAGAAAAATGTGGATTTGATTTCAGTGAAAAAAGTAACAGTTATTTGTTCAACAGGGGGCCAAAAAAGGTGTCAATAACAATAAGAGACTCAACAGTGTACATAAAATTTTCAGAAACTATGAGCTGTGTTATAAAATGCAGATTACAATAAAAACATGATATGTGCATGTTTTCAAATCTTTAAAGCCGTTGTTTCACAAATTGATTGTGCCGTCCTGAATTCGAATCATTTGTCAGATTCTGTCAAACCTAGTTCTGGTGATATTGGGTTTTGAAATTAAAAAACTACTAAGTTTTGAGTAAAATACATCATTGATAACTAATAAACCGACAACCCTATATAAAAAACACAAAAACAGATTTCGAATCCATTTATTATCTTACATATGATAGAGGATTAAGAAATTAGCTAGCTATTCTAGATTCAAAGAAACAATGCTTGAAAATAAACCTCAAGTTTAAAAAAGTAATAGAAAAAAAATGTAACTATTTGTAGCATGATTGAATAACATTTATGAGCTTTCGATATTAAAGATTTAAATTTAAGCAAAAGTAAAAAAAAAAATTAAGTCTTTAACAAGGTTGCAATTGTTAAAGACTTCCATTTTTTTTTACTTTTGCTTTAAAAAAAAAAATTTGATTTTGATGATTTTGATTAAAAATCTACCAAAATATCACTAAATTCTCATGTCACTAGACTGTGAAAAATAAACTTGAAGGAAGTCTCAAAAGTTTCAACTATTCCTGGTCTTCGTAAAAGTTGATCATTGATTCGAAACCTACAATTGATTCTTATCTTTCCCGAATATTTTTTTTATCATTTCGACGTGTTGCAAAAATAATCAATTTCCTTAAAGAAGTATTAACCGTATCTTTCCGAAATGATTTTTTATCCATATTAGCAAAGGCACATTTAGCCAAAACACAATGTGAAACGTTACTATTAAGGTAATCAGAACGAAATAATACTTAAGATTCAGCGTATCATATTTGATTATGCGAGTCATTCTTGCCCGTAAGAGTATATTTCACGCGAACACAAACGATTGCTTGCGAAAACAGCAACAGCAACAAAAAAAAAACCATCTCCACCCCGGCTGGGAGGATGGTTTGTACAAAATATTTCGATCCCGACCGATTTTACTCCAACCGTTTGGGCGCTCATTCAAGCAGTGCCATACACTATGCAAATCGTGTTTACAGCGACAAAATTTCATCGAATATCATCGCATTTGTACAAATGTTGTGTAGTCTGTGGCCCGCTTTATACAAGCAGTGCCATAAGCGGGCCACAGACTACACAACATTTGTACAAATTCGATGAAATTTTATCGCTGTAAACACGATTTGCATAGTGTATGGCACTGCTTGAATGAGCGCCCAAATATTTATATGCTGTTATACGCTGTTCGTTCGAAAGATAATTATTAGGTGATAAACCTGAAATTGCAAAAAAGCGCTTTATACCTCGCAAATTATTGGGAATCGAGATGCGTTCATCTAGGCAGGGCCGGTCTGCAGTTTTCTAAGTAGAAGATGGATTCTGCTTAACGCAGTCAAATTTAAATTCAAATTAATATAAACTCAAATTTGTTTTGAGATGATTCAATTCTCCCTAAAGATATTATTTAGAGCTTCGATTCAAAGTTTTATTGATAAAAATCATATATTTATTCTATTTAACCTGTTATTTTAGGATAGGGGCATTTCACAAACATGATGGAGGAATAAAGAAATCCACTTTCTAATCGTTATGAAACCATCATAAAACCTTTAATTTGTTCTTCTTCTGAAGGTCATTTGAATAAGAAACAAAAACCATCTAAGATTTTGTTTTTAGCTTCTTTACGTATAATTTTTTAAAGTACATATTACATCAAAAGGAATCAAAATCTTGTAAGAATTTTTATTTTTTTGAGTTGGTAAATTCATATAATTCTTTCTTGCCTTAAGTTCAAAGCGCATCACCCTCATAATTCATTGATTAGATATGTTGTCTTGTCAGCCATTTCGTCAAACGGACGTAAGCGCATTTAACCCGATATGCCCATTTAGGAACACTTACACCTAACTTAATAGGGAAGACATCGATGGTTAAAATCTTTGAATTTGTTCAATAGTCTTTTAAGACGACAATGTTTGATGATTAAATTTGATTTTTTTTAAAGATGCCTTCTATTGCTTAAAAAATTTGTTCAATGCTCAAATAAAATACGCTGGGCCTATCATACTTTTGAGCAATTCAAAGATTTCAACGATCGTTGAAAATAAATCAATTTTCAAAAGTGATTTATATTTCGCGCTTCTATTTGATAATTGCGAACTCAATTTAATAAATCTATGATTTTTGTTTTACTTTAAAAAGTGCTGTATTGTTAATGTCAAACAATTCATCGAGAAATAAGGGGGCGCGAATTTTTGTACGAGAATATGAACATAAACGTAGCAAGCTCTGGTTGAGCGCGGTAGGAAAGATTTTGTAAGAGCAAGTTCACTGGTGTTGGGAAAAAGTGATAGAAATTTTGACATTTTGAAAATTGTACCATGCAAAAATGTTTTCAAGATCTTGGGGCGTTGGTTTTTTTTTACAACACTGTTTCTATTTCAGCCGTATGTGATAGAAATATTGCTATTTTTGCATCACAGCATGCGAAAATACAACACGTGTTGTAAAAAAACTTGTAGGCCACAGATCTTGGAAATGTTTTTGCCTGGGAAAATTTTCGAAATGTGCCGTAAGTGTCGAATAGTGTCCCAACACCAGTGAACTTGCTCTAATATTGGAAATTAAGACAGTTTGTTTAAAAGTTAATGTTAACAGGTCCGTCGCCGAACATTGTTTACGTTTTTACTGTACATTTTAGGTTTTCTGACTTTTACAGTAAGTAGGCGAAGAATGCGCGGTGAAGTGGTGAAGGGCTCGTTATCTTTGTTTACAAATATAAGAAAAAAATTTCGATCGTATTCCGTAAAAGATTATGTCATCTTTTTGCGCAGTTAAAGGCTTCCTAAATAAGCGGTCAGTAACGAAACACGGTGGAAAAATTGTGTACCTGAGGTTTCCGAAAAACAGGGAACAATTCAAGGCGTGGACAGTTTTCTGTGGCCATACGGAAGGATGTATACCAAAGTCCAATCAAGGGATCTGTTCGGAGCACTTCGAGCCAAATTGTTTTTGTTTCTTTCAATTTGGGCAGAATGTTTTAGATCCAAAACTGGCAACACTTCTCGTCCCAAAAGGTGCATTTAGTTCTCCAGATATACGTTTGGTTTTCACTATTGAAATGATTCATTGAATTTCAGCTGTGCCAAATCATCGCGCACCGCAGCCTCTGCAATCTACACCAGTTCATGCAGTTTTAGAGGATGGTTCCCTCAACGGTAAGTGATTTCCGGTAGGTTTCCGTAATTATAACGATTTTTTTTTATTTTAGCTGGTTCGCGCATCAGAGTCTCTACGAAATGAGACTGTTTTTGTAGATTCAAAGGACGATTCTCTCAATGGTAAGCGAATCAGCTCTTCCAACTGCTTACAAAGCTGATCGCAGATTCTGCTTCTCACTCCAGTGGATCTTGGTTACAATTGTCTGGTATGTGATTTAAGTAATTTCAGTGAATGCTTTTTGAAAAACTTTTGTTTTCTTTAATGTGTTTCTGGATTGGTTCTGGTACCAGATAATGCACCAGAGTCTTCGTCGAGATCAATTGCTGAGCTTGAAATCCTGTTGAGGGAAGTTTTCGGCTTCTGGAGGCACAGATCACCGAGCTGAGAAAGGCAAACGGTTGGTTTAATGTCAATCCACAAAACGGAAACCAAAGGGTTGAGAAGACGGCTTCTGGCTTTCGAAAAAAGTGTCAATCAACACATTTGAATGAAAATTAATTTATTGAAAAACTTCGAACGGTTTTCACTGGTATCCTGACTGAAACCCAGTTGGATGTGATTCTTAGACGAAAGCATAAACCGCAATGGACTTCCGAGGAGATTTCGACCGCATTTACATATCAAAAACTCAGTTCCAAATAATTAAGATATATTGTTTGAATAAAACCAATCGTTTCACTCACCGACAGCAAAAAAGAGTGAAGGGGTGTATTCCCGTCAAAGTTTTCAAAATTTTCCTGTATAAATTGTTCATAATAACCCTACCTTCAAAAACTACAAAACTAAATTTGGATATGAACCAGTGGTTCTTTAGCATGATTGGAAAAAAATGTAGTGTTTTCAGATCACTATTAAACGGCAAACCCAGGCGGGGTTACAGAAATGGGATGTGAGCTTCAACGAGTGCAACGGATGAAGAATTTTTAAACTTTTAGTTCCAACTTATTCTTTATTAATTCACGAAAATCTAATTATAATCTAGAACAACTTGTGAGCACCATAGCACATAATCTATTTTCTTTTGATGTTCTCTTCGTTTGATCTTCGTTTGATCTTCCTCTTGACACTGTTTCGTAATAGCTCTTTACCCCGTATGGATTGGTATTCTGCTTCAATTTGACGATTTCACTTCTGGTCAGCATTCCTCAGTTCAAACTTCCGATGGGACTTGATCAGAAGGCTAATTTAGGTGAATCCGAGGTTCTGGTCAACAGACTTCTCCCAGTCGGTTTGAGTTTATTCCACCTTTTTAAGTTAACCTGTTCATCTACTTACCGACAGCGAAAAAGAGTGCCGGCCTGTATTCCGGATATACCAGTTTACCGGTTTAACGGTTTACCTTGCGTTATAGGTTTTCGCCATTTTTTTTGTTAACGATCGACACCAGTCGAAAGTTACCAGAAGAAAATTATACAACGAGATCTCAGCTGATGGAAAAATTATTTGTAAACAAACGTAACGTATCTATGATAGCCATTTCGAAAACCAACATGGCTGATTCGGAAATCTTAATGATCAGTACACCTACTTTATACCCCCTTGCATTTTCCCTAGGCCGTCAATCGCATGCTTGAAGTCTCCTTGGAAACTCGCGATGCGCCGTTATTATTTTCAACGTCGCGACGTATGCAACGTGGTGCTAGTAAGCAAAGCTGCTATGATTATTAGCGCTCATATTTTAGATTTTTTCTACATCTATATATATAAAAATGAATGTTTGTCTGTCTGTCTGTTCCCTATAGACTCGGAAACTACTGAACCGATCATCGTCAAAATTGGCATCTGAGGGTTTTTGATGCCGGGGATGGTTTCTGTAATAGTCAAAACTCCATCCGACTTAAGGGAAGGGGGGCTTCCATACAAAATTTGTAGTTTTTCGAAACAAATTAAAGTCATGACATCCATTTTCTTGAGATTTTTTTTTCCTTTGGGCGGTTTGTTTTTCGTCTCTATGGTCGAGGCGTCGCGAGCCAAAGGAAAGTAGCCCAGGCATAGCATACTGATCAGTAGGAATATTTTGGCGCGTATTTCTCAACCAAGCATATTTTCTTCGAGGGGTTTGTTTTTCGTCTCCATGGGCGAACAAACGTCGTCGCAAGAGGATAGTAACCAAAGCACACTATTTATTGATTGCTGGAAAATTTAACAATAAGGCGCCTGTTTCTCAAACACGTGGGGGCGATATGCAACCTAGATGTGTTTTTTTCTTGCTTATTTGATTTGTACACAGCACGTGGTAATAAATGACGCCTAGATGTGACACGGATTGATATTTTATCAATCGAATCAAAACCAATTGAAAGATTTGCAAAAATACTTCAATATTTAGTTCGTGTTAATGTAGGCAGCATTCGACTTTTCATTCAAGGAACATCAGAACATGTTCAAACGTTCAACTTTTTCTGTTAAAAAAAATTAAAAATTATGTTTTCTTCTAGAAATTGTTACTTCGGCCCAAATACACAGCTGAAACGAATCTAGAAATGAAAATGGGAGCTTTTTATTTTAAATAATTCTGAAAAAACCATCGTACTTTTTGCTTACATACCAATTTAAGTACGTACTTAACATGAAAAGTGTTTTTGTGTTACATGGCTGCATAAAAGAGACTTTTGATCCGCTTCGTTTTTGAAAAGCGAGACTTTAGTTAGAACTGATATTCAACTGGACGCAAAATTTTTAAAAGAAATTTTTAGTTTACCCTTAAAGTGTTAAAAACAATATTCCCTTCTGTCAACTTACACGGTGGGGCAAGGGCAAACGTCGAACTTTTAAGAAATTCATTTTCAAAATGATTCAATATGTTGGAAAGACCAGAAGGGGTATTCCGAATGTTGAAAGTGCAGCGGATATTGAACAGCATTCGTTTAACCTTCCCATGCCGTTCGGGTCAATATGACCCGAAGCGCACATTTAAAATCTCTTTATCATCATTCCAATATACTGAAGAACTAGGAATTTTGACAGACCAAGTATGTTCTATGAAAATAATGATCAAATTAACGTCAAAAAAATGAAATTTGAGTTTTGAAAATCGGTTCATTGGGAAATGAAATACAGCTAAGCAAAGCAAAAATTGGATAACGTTTTTTTGAAGTTAGATTTTTTTCTACCGGAAGATCTGAGATAGCGGTCAAAACTTTCATTGGACCCCAACATATCTATACACTGTCGGATTGATGGATTCTTAACGATTTCAAACATCAATGAAACACTTAAATACAGAAAAGCTGTTAAAAGTTATGAGCATTTTAAAAATAAAATTGATTTTTCGGACTTTTTACTTTCTGAACCAGTTTCTGATAACTTGGTAATACATATCGACTTTATTTTAAAATTTTGAGTAATAAGAACAAATTACCTACACAATGAATATAATATCATCAAAATCGATTAACATTTACAGCCAGGAGAACGAAATCAAAATACAACTCAAATTTCCCCGAAACGGATATTTTGCGAACGGCATGGGAAGGTTAAAGTGGAGTAACCAACATAAATTTATATTGCAGGAATACTGCAGATCGATCAGTGAAACTTGATAGAACAAAAAACAGGAATTCGTATTAAATCCATTTTAAAGCCATTACTCTGACGCATCTGTAAATAAGCTTTGCATTGACACTTGCCCCAATATACGAGACAAATGTAAACTTAGAAATTTGTTTTTGCCAACATTTTTGAATATTTGACTTTCAAAGAGAAAATAAAAAAAAACGCTGAGAACTTATTTAGTGATGCAACTGGTATTTTTTTTAAATATTTATATGTTTACTGTAGTAAATTTATTTAAAAAAAAAAGAAATTTGCACTGTATTTAAAACATAACTAATTTAAAATATTTTTCATTACCATGATAAGTGCTGTTTGGGTATCGAGCCGGTTAAATTTGCCTACCTTCTTCAAGCAGTGGGGGACAAAATTGAAAAAGATGGGAGAGCTCCCATGTAAATTTAAGATAAAGAGCTTTTCAAAGAAGGGACCAAATTTTAAAAAGTTTTTTTGGGTACAGAGTACAAATTTCAGATCTTGAAAAAAGAGTTTAGAGATCAAGTTTCAATAAATAATATATACCATCTTTGAATTGCAATTCAGAACTGCAGCTGCAGCTCTCATTTCAA
Organism: Uranotaenia lowii; assembly: GCF_029784155.1. Lineage (NCBI taxonomy): Eukaryota > Metazoa > Arthropoda > Insecta > Diptera > Culicidae > Uranotaenia > Uranotaenia lowii. The sequence goes on from NC_073693.1 coordinate 12,561,265, forward strand.
AGTTGTTGGTTCTGAAGTATGATGAGGTTTGATTTAAAAAAATGCTCTCTAAAATCTACATTTGAATAAATTTTTACAAATTACATTTATTTCCGGAAGGTGTAGCAAAGCACAACGGGTCAGCTAGTGCATAATATTTCATTAGTCGATCGAGAAGATTGAAAGATGTTCCAACTTCAAAAAGCAGTACACATTTCGAAAATTTTTAGGTTATTTTCATAATCATAACTATACTTGCACTGTTCGTGAAATATTTAACCACTTCTAACCTCAACTTCCAACAACGGTCACAGGTGCATTAAGCAGTCCCAGGTATTCAAAACTCACGAAGACTGGATATTTTTAGACTATTAGGTAGAGAACTAATATCGCATCTCCATCTAATTTATTTTTATATTCGAAAGAAAATGTTGTGACGAAAAACATGAAATTGATGCATACATATTCTTGAAGTACAATTAATTTTTTTCATGAATCCAAGATAAATTTGATTTCTTCAAAGAAAAAATGGAACAGTATCAAAATAATTTGTAATCATAGATAAAATCTTTTCACAACTGATGAATAGTAAACCGAGTCACATTTGTCAAAATACTTTTTCTTTCGCACCAGCTCGTTGTATAGAGGATAGCTTTCAATTCTTCGAAGCAAACGGTCATGAGATCGAATCCCGTCCACGGCATACGTAATACACTATCTGTGGGTTGGTGGTTACAGCATTTGTAAGATGCAAGCCATCATATCCTCGAAAGATGTACGCTTAAAGTTAAGAAAAAAGAAGTCTTTTCGAGGAAACATCAAGTTTCGTTGAGATCTTGTTTATGTTTGTGACCATTTAAAAAAAAAAATAAATAAACAAAATTTGAAGAGAAAGATATATAATAAAAAGGCAACTAGCATATACGAATGATTTGTGAAACTTTTTATTTATAAGTATCGAGACTGATGCTAAAAGTCAACTTCAATCCACTATTAAAGCGTGAATATTTCATTTGTATATTATGAATAACTACTTTTTGTACTAATTGGTTCATTTGTGATCCTCTGCGTAATCGCGAAACCATTATGAGGCAAAAAGTAGAATTGCATTGATGAATTTCCAAAAATGACCTTATTCAATTATCACAACTGACAACTCATTGAATAGTTTAAACCAAGTATCGAGGTTCACTGTTTTCGTTCACTAATTTAAATTTTTCATTTTAGACAAACGTTCAAGTTTGAATTAAGTGCCTAACTCTGAAAAGTCATTTTTGGAAATGCATCGTTGTCACAGAAATAGCAGCTAGGAAAACAAGTCGGCTTAAAGAACATTTAAAAAAAGCTTTACTTTACGATAATTTAGTAACCATAATACTTTTGTCTTCATAACAGATGGTTTGGTTGATTCCCGACTTAGCACGACGCGTTTCAACTTTGTATGGAAATATGTATGGGAAAAGAAATTTTTGCATATAAATTCATCCTGAAAATTCAAATAAGCTAGAAACGAAGTTTGTCTTTAATTATTAGATTTGATTCTTAAGCTTCATTTTTGCTATCATGAAAAAAGCTAAGTAACTCATGAAAAAAGTTATAACTATTTCAAAATAAAAAATCTGAATTTATTGAAAAGTGTTAAAAAATGGCAGTCTTTGCAGTCTAGGGTTTCCAATAATTTCATGAAATATTTTTGCAAAGGTTATGCGAATGCTGTTCGAGGTTTGTCAGGAACTTCTGTAGACAACCATATTTTTAGATTTTTTTTCACGAATTTCCAGCTCTACCTTACATTCTGTAAATATCCGTAAATTCATTTCAACAGGTGGAAAGCTGAATTTCGAAGGAAATAATGGAATAAGTTTCATTAAGGGGGGGGTAGGGTCTAACGGGTATAAAAAAACACCATTTTCACGATTTTTTTCTAGAGCTATCGTTCAAACAAATGTATTCAAATTTTTTGCATTATACAAAGCATTGTTAAAAGAACATTTAGTAATTTTTTCGTAGAAAAATATTGAAAAATGAGCCGGTGACGGAGCACTTTCGAGGATGCCTTTTAGAAAACAGGATTTGCGGTGGACACTGTATCTCAGCACAGAATCATCTGAAGTCAAAAAATCAGAGCAAAATATTTTTAATAGATGTTTTTCTGGACCCCAACGTTTTTATTTAACTTAAAAATATTTTTATGAAATTTTTGTGGCTGTTTGAAGTAAAAACTACAATTTTTCACTTAAAAATCCGCCATTTTTCACCTCTAAAATCTCCCCAAAGTATAAAAAATCAAAAAAGAAAAACGTTGGGGTCTGGTATTTCATATGTAGAAAATATGTTCCAAATTTGAAAAGAATCGGATAAGTAGTTTTCAAATGACGATGTCCACGGACTTTAAAAATGTGCTTTCGAGAAAAACGCGTTTGAAGTTTTTGCTCTTGCTTTCTTGCAGTATTAGATAGGGGGAGATAAAGGCCTATAACTTCTACAGTTTTGCTTCAATTGACTTGAAAATTTGACACAACATTCTTGAAATGTTTTACAATAAGAAAATAAAAAAATAAAAAAATCGATTTTTTGAAAGTGTTAGACCCTACCCCCCCCCCCCCCCTTAACCTTTGAAACTGTAATAGAATTATAACCTATGAACAGAAATAATTCTTTGCAAATCATTTTTGAATATTTGTCCATAGGAAAAAGGGTGAGTTTTCCCACCCCACCATCACTCATTTTCCGAGGGCTTCTAAGGAACTCAAACTGTGAGTTCATAAATTTCGAACCGCTTTGATTGAGAGAGTGAGTGGTTTTGATGAACGACAAAAAATGAGAATGACAGCAAAAGAGAAAGCATTGCGGGAGAAATTGTCCCCGTCGTAAGAAATCTTCTCTCGTCTGTTGTTGTTGTCGTTCGTTCAAAGACAACTGGACTGTTTATGTATGTTGAACACTGCACAGCTCCCCGAAACGCCATATATCCGAGCAAGATTTAAGAAGGAGATCATATTTATGGATTTCCCATTAAGCGTACAAACCGAGACTTGCCGTGGGGTTTAGGAACTCGCTTTCTTTTTTTCTTGAAGCATTGATGCTACTGGACTTGAGAGTAATTTAAAGACGTTTTTAAATTATTCAAACAGAAATTTGCAACAGTTATTTGGAAAACGAATATTTTGTTAACAACATTTGAATCAAAATATTGAAAATAAGCATAAACTCGTCAATTTATTCTTAAATATTTCAAAATATATATTATGCTTTTTTCTAGTGATTAGAAAATGTATTTTTCTCATACTGATTCATTAAGTATTCTCTCCGGAATCCGATTTAAGAACCCCTTCCCTCATTACCGCATCAAACAAACCAACCGATGCATATTTTGCCATCAACAGCAGTGTCGTTTGTTGCCGCCATTCACATATGGGAGGTTTTTCACCCACCTTTCTTTCAACACCCACCCTGGCATCTTCGTAGCTAAATTTACTCACTCACTCCCACCCGAGCGACAACAACGAAAACGACGCCCCTCTTCTTTCGCCTACGTTATCCTGACGTTAGTTATCCTTTCACGGGGGAATTTCAACCCACACGATACGTCGTATGTACCTTCGGTGTGAAAGTAAGAGTTTTGCAATTGAAACGCACATGTGTTTTTCCCGAGTTTTGATCTTCAATTATTGGGATAAGGGCGAGTTGCATTTAACTTTCATTCCAGATGAGTCCCAGGTCAAAAAACATTTGATTGAAAAAGACCATTTCCAATTGAAGTTAATTTGAGTTTTGGAAATCATCCGATTTTTGATAAATTAAAAATCTAAAAACAAAGTCTAAATTTTGAAAAACTAAACTCCAATCAAAAAATTGTAAGAATTTCATAAAATGAGATTTGAATTTAAATCCTCGACATCGTCAACATTGTAGGCATTGTCAATTTTTTTGACATTCCCCCTTATTCTGCGCCGCGCGTGAGGTGACGATAGTCGAATCACCCGATTCCAGTAGTCGCTTTAGGTGAGAAACGTCTTTTAGAATGAACTTTTTGAGTTCTTATCCTAATCTAGTAGTCACCGTGAGGTACAAATCGTATGCTCTGTCACATCGGCTTCGAGAATAAAGTGACAAGACACACGTGACTCCGACTCGATTCGACTATCGTCACCTCACGCGCGTCGCAGAATAAGGAGGATTGTCAAAATATGCAAAGGTGTGAAGAATGTCAAAATTTTCATGTCTGTCACTTATGCCAAATTGGCGAAATTGTCAAAAATGACAAAATTTTCAAAATTGAAAAAATATGTCAAAATTGTCAAAACTGTCAAATTGACCAAACTGTCAAAAATGTAAAAATTGTCACAATTGTCAAAGTTGTGAAATTTTCAAATTGGCAAAATTGTCAAAATTGTAAAAATGTCAAAACTGTACAACTAATCAAAATTGTCAAAATTGTCAAAATTGTCAAAATTAACAAAATGGTCAAAATTGCCAAAAATAATTTAAAAATTTGTCAAAATTGTCAAAATGGTCAAAATTGTCAAAACGGTCAAGATTGATAACAATGTCAAAATTGTCAACATTGCTTAAATTGTCGAAATTATCAAAATTGTCAAAATTGTCCAAATTGTCAAAAAGGTCAAAACTGTCAAAATTGAAAAATTCAAAAAAAATGTTAAAATTGTCAAATTGTCACAATTGTCAAATTTGTTAAATTTTTATAAATTGTCAAAATCGATAAAATTTTCATAATTGTCAAAAATGCAAAATTGACAAAAGTGTAAAAATTTTAAAAATTCTCAAATTATCAAAAGAGTCAAAACTGAAAAAATTGTCAAAATTGTCAAAATTATCAAATTGTCGATGATGTCGAAATTATCAAAATTGTCAAATGTCAAAATTGTCAAAATTGTCAAAATTGTCAAAATTGTCAAAATTGTCAAAATTGAAAAAATTGTCAAAATTGACAAAATTGTCAAAATTGACAAAATTATCAAAATTGTCAAAATTGTCAAATTGTCCAAGTGTCAAAAATGTCGAAATTGTCGAAATTGTCAAAATTGTCGAAATTGGCAAAATATTCAAAATTGTCCAAATTGTCAAAATTGTCAAAAATTGTCAAAATTGTCCAAATTGTCAAAATTGTCAACATAGTTTAAATTTTCAAAATTGTTTAAATTGTCAAAATTGTCACAGTTTTCAAAATTGTGAAAACATTTGAATTTTATGAAAATTGTCCAAATTGACAAAATTTTCAAAATTTTCAAAATTGTCAAAATTTTCCAAAATTGTCAAAACTGACAAATTGTCAAATCTGTCAAAATTGTCAAAACTTTTAATTTGTCAAAACTGTCAAAATTATCAAAATGAAAAAATTGTCAAAATAATCAAAATGGTCAAAATCGTCAAATTTATCAAAATTTTCTCAAATGACAAAATTGCTTAAACTGTCAATATTGTCAAAATTGTCAAAATTGCCAAAACTAACAAAATTTTCAAAATTGGCAAAATGGTCAAAATTGTCAAAATTGTAAAAATTGTCAAAATTAACAAAATATTCAAAATTGTGAAATTGTCAAAATTGTCAAAATTGTCAAATTTGCAAAAGTTATCAAAGTTGTCAAAATTGTCAACAATGTTAAAATTTTCAAAATGGTTTAAATTGTCAAAATTGTCACAATTTTCAAAATTGTGTAAACATTTAAATTTTATAAAAGTTGTCAAAATTGTCAAAATTGTCAAAATTATCAAAATTGTCAAAATTGTCAATATTGTCAAAATTGTAAAAATTTTCAAATGTGTCAAAATTGTCAAAATTGTTAAAATTGTCAAAATTGACAAAATTGACAAAATTGTCAAAATTGTCAAAATTGTCAAAATTGTCAAAATTGTCAAAATTGTCAAAATTGTCAAAATTGTCAAAATTGTCAAAATTGTCAAAATTGTCAAAATTGTCTGAATTGTCAAAATTGTCAAAATGGTCAAAATTGTCAAAATTGTCAAAATTGTCAAAATTTTCAAAATTGTCAAAATATTCAGAATTGTCAACATTGATAAAATTGTCAAAATTGTCAAAATTGTCAAAATTGTCAAAATTGTCAAAATTGTCAAAATTGTCAAAATTGTCAAAATTGTCAAAATTGCCAAAAATTGTCAAATTGTCAAAATTGTCAAAATTGTCAAAATTGTCAAAACTGTCAAAATTGACAAAATTATCAAAATTGTCAAAATTGTCAAAATTGTCAAGATTGCCAAAATTGTCAAAATTGTTAAAATTGTCAAAATTGTCAAAATTGTCAAAATTGTCAAAATTGTCAAAATTGTCAAAATTGTCAAAATTGTCACAATTGTCAAAATTGTCAAAATTTTCCAAATTTTTGAAACTGTAAAAATTGTTAAAATTATTTAAACTATCAAATTGTCAAAATTGTCAAAATTGTTAAAACTTTCGAGATTGTCAAAATTATCGAAATTGTCAAAAATTTTCCAAAATGTCAAAGCTGTCAACATTTTTTAAACTAGTTAAAATTGTCAAAATGGTCAAATTGTTAAAACTTTCAAAATGTCAAAATGGTCAAACTTGTTAAAATTTTCAAAATTGTCAAAATTGTCAAAATTTTCAAAATTGACAAAATTGTCAAAATTGAGAAAATTGTCCAAATTGGCAAAATTGTAAAACTTGTCATCACTGTCATCACTGTCAAAATATTCATATTTGTCAAAATTGTAAAAATTTTCATTAGTATCAAAATTGTCAAAATTGTCTCAGTTGTCAAAATTGTCAAAATTTTCAAAATTGTCAAAATTCACAAATTTGATACCATTGTAAAAATTGCCATAACTATCAAAATTGTTAAAACTTTCAAATTTGTCAAAACTATCGAAATTGTCAAAAATGTCAAAATGGTCAAAATTTGCAAAATTGTCAAAATTATCAGAATTTTCTTTAATGTCAAAATAGTCAAAATTGCTTAAATTGTTCAAATTGTCAAAATTGTTAAAATTGTCATAATTTTTAAAACTGTAAAAATTGTTAAAATTGTTTCAACTATCAAATTGTCAAAATTGTATAAATTTTTAAAATTTTTGTTCAATTATTGATAAATTTTGAAATTTGCAAAAAAGGGTAGATTTTCTCGAAAATTGTTTCAAATTGAATGTCAAATGTTCTGTCTTGGTTTAATACCTGATTATTTGAGACATCATTGATACAAACAAAACTGATTGAAAACTCCATTTTTTTCCTGAAATTTCAAAAGTTTAAGTTCAATTTAAAAAACCAAATTTTGGTGCCTTGAGAAACAAAAAAAGACATTTTCTCATAATATTTCGAAGCTTTCCCTTTTCCCTTCCTTGGCGATTTACAATGTTCGGCTTAATTTGACACCATCATTTCTCTGAGGAAAATTAATAATACATTAGGCATAACTTCGTCGTCGAGGTCTTATCTTTATAGTGTCGAAAGGCGCCATCGGCATGCTTCTTGGTGTATTTTTTTTGCCTTCTTCCTCCCTCGGTTCGTTCCATCGTCCTCGTCGCTGCCAAAAACGGGGTAAATCGCGTCGTGGTGCCGCGCCATATCCTCGCGATTTGCTGTTTTAAATGACGGTGTCCTGGCCCCTGGCCCTGGTGGCGGCACAGATAACAACAACTCTCCTCAACCCCTTTCCTGACTCAGTACCTACTACTTTCTCTATCCCCACTCAAGCCCGGAAAACCGCACGGTCCATTTGTGACGTGCCACGGCTGAGGCCACGGCTGAGGCCACGTTTCGCGCGAGGCAGCGCCGCGAAATAAATTGTTAAGTGGGGTGGAAATTGGAAATTAAATAATTTAACAGGCCCCAACACGTACCTACAATCCAGCTACATTGCTGCCAAAGATTTGAGGCGTCGTCACCACACAAAAATATACACCCACGCGATCCGACGACAAATACTAACCAAGTTTGGATCGCAACTCAACGACTTTGAAGCGCGGTAATTTTTAAGACTTCGGAAACGAGAAAAGTTATCGCGAGCAAGTATCTTTCTACACTGGGTTTCTGCAGGGAACAAACTTCAAGGTTCAAGATAGTTTCAGCAAAAAAAAATCTTTTACAGGATATCTAATCATTATTATTTGATTATTTAACTATGAGCACATCAGCACAATTTGTGCTTTGCAAACTTTTATTGAAATCATATTTCTAGGATTTGTGAGTCGGCTTTACGACAAATTAAACTTATAAAGTAGAAATTAATATGTGGAAGGAATTTTAAGATTTGATACATTACACATGATATCACATCTAGCATTTTCTGGTTTGAAGCATCGAATAGATGATAAAAACGTGATAGGGCTTTTGTACTATGGACGGCTTTAAACTACCTACATGGATGGTTTTCCAGTGGACTAGACGATGATTACGCTGAAACAGAGATCTTCGTTTCTATGCTTAATATGCGAATAAGGTCCAAAAGAAGAAATCGTATGAACTCTACGGTATCCTGTATAAGAAATCGTTTCAAAGAACGTCTGATTGTGGATCGAAAGCCCACATCCGGTCGGAAAAGCACTCAACTCATCCAAAACGTTCACCAACGCGTGGTTCCCAAGGATCTCAGAACTCTTTCAATTGGACTCTTTGTCCTGAATTATTTCGATCAACCAAAGCTATCGAACGCATTTTTGAGGCAAGTCTCCAATTCAAGGGATTTTTTCTTCGATTAAAGTCATCTTGTTGTGAACGATTATTAGCTCGGAGCTATGCAAGATCGTCTGACCGGAGCCACGGATTTTTTTCCTTGTAGTGGAAAGCCCACTGCGACCAGTAGTTGATCTATTGTGGTATTTACCCCGCGTTACAGTATGCTATCAGACTCATCTACACTATTGATTGAAGTTACAGTTGATTGCTGATTGAGAATCTTGTTCCAATCGGGTATGTAGTTTGATGTGCTTCGCATGAAGCTAGTTATAGCTCTATGTGGTTTATCTATAGGTGGGAACAACCAAAAATTTTAGTACTAGTTCGTTGTATCCATACAGTTATTATGAACGATTGTGACGTAACGCGACGCCATCACGGAGTCAAGTATAAGAGGTCCAAATGTAACCATAGAAACATATTAGGAGGTATGTTTGGGATGCAAATAATGTTGTTTATTATCATAGTACATGGAAAATAACAGGTAGGCTATTGCGCTTAACCTCACTTGAAAGCTCCGTGTATGTACACAGCATACTTGCATACCAACAAAAATAGTTATGAAAATTGGGCAGTTTTATATAGAATGGCAATCAAAATTATTTATTTCTCCGTCAATAGCCATTCGATTCCTTTGAAAAGGGCCTTAGATTAAATATTGATTCTTCAGGCTCATCGGAAACTATTTTTTTTGCTTTGGATTTTCGGATCTGAACCATAAATTATGAGCATTCAAAAGAAATTTTGATCACCGTCCCTCTTTTTTGAGAGCAAACAATTAAATATTTTCTTCTGTCTATGTTGAAAATTTGATAAAGATGTACAATACTTCATATTTCTGTGATAAAAAATCAATTAGTTTGAATTTTTGTTCAAACTGCACAAGAAAATGACCACACAAGGCGAAATAATCACCAAATTTTAGTTTTAAATCGACCAAAAGCCCGTTGCATATTACTTTTAGCGATTTTGAAAAGCCAAATATTGTTCGTTGCATTAAAATGCATCAATGCATATTTTTCTCATAATTTTAATGATTGTCAATTTTAAGAAAAAAAATTGATTTTGTGAAAAATTCAATACATTTGCCAGTTTTTTCCATAACTATTTTTTGGGGCGGGAGCCGGGGAGCGAGCGGAATAGCCTACCTTGTATATTTCAAAGTACTATGGTTTTTTTTTTCTCTTTCTTTTGGCTGTAGACCTATCGATCCAGAAATGCCAAGTCTTGTGGATTTTTACTGTTTTGTTTTTATTTACAGTTCGCGTGTTATTTAATTCGACCGTTTATTCCCATATCATGGGGTTAGTGATATTTCATTAGTTAAGTAACATTTACTATTTATTGACTTTAATTTGATGTTCATTTATTGATTAAGTATCTTCAGATGTTCCTCTTTGTATTTCTCAAAAAGTCGGACAGATCCTTATACTCTGATATGCTATTATTTCTAAGTATTTCAATTAAATCTTTTTTGTTGACCAGTATATCATAATTTGTTCTTAGTTGATTGAAGTTGATGCAGTCATACAGTATGTGATTGATGTTTTCTACGGTTCCACAAAATTCACATAGGTCGGAGTTAATTAGGTTCCACCTTGCCAGTCTATCCTTTGTGTACTATGGTTTATTATTTAGAACTCATAGCGTCGTCATACTAGGCGTCAGGAAGAAAAAGCGTAAATAAAAGGGTTCTTTGATCGTGATTTTTCAAATAACATGAAACGTTTCATGTCGTCGATGAACGGCGACTTCAACGTCGAGACGTTCATGAACATTTGTGACGTAGCAATCAAAACATTGAAAAAACTCATTCTCACACTCGTGCAAGGGCAGTCTCGTCCTCACCTATAGATAAACCACATAGGTTATAGCTAGAGTTGCTATTCTCTGAAGGTTTGCTAGTTTCTTCCGGGCCGTAGCTTGCACAATTTTGGTCTACCATACTAAAGAAGCATACGAGAATTTGGGTCTTATTATAGCTGTAAATATCCAATGGATAATTTTCGGCCTAAGTCCCCATTTTTTCCCTACTCCTTTGAGGCAAACCCATAGATCTGTTGTAGCCTTGGCTATTACTTGCTCTATCTGCGGATTCCATGATAGCTTTGAATCTAGTATAATGCATAAATATTTCACCTGTGATTCGAAGTTTAGCACTTCCCCGTTTCATTTTTGAGGTTTTAGTGCAGTTTTTCGTCTCGTAGTGAATGCTATCACAGTAGTTTTGGAAGGGTTGATGGTCAGGCCTTCTTCCCTGCACCAGAATAGTGTGTAGTTAAGTGCAGATTGCATTCTGTTTGACAACACATTCTCATGTTTTCCCCAAACTATTATTACTACGTCATCTGCAATGCCAATCACTTCTGTTGGGAGCAATTTTTCACCACTGTGCGGAACTGACGGAAAATAGAATACATAAAAGGAAAGGAAAATAAAAACAAAACATTGAAATCTGTTGATGTTCATGTTCATGGGCGCTGACATGTTGGAAAAAAGTTATTCTTGGTAGAATGGCGAATTTCCCATTTGTGATAGAAATGATAGCGTAAAGAGTTGGTGCAGGAATTCTATTGTGACCGTGAAATTTGTTTAGTATGACCTGTAAGAAAATTGTAATTTATTTAAATTGGTAAATCGTATGTGTTATTGATAACAGTTTTTCTAAGATAGGTCAGATTATCGTTCCAATTGTTTTGTTCGACTTCTTGGGTCTTGATGACCGACTGATGAAAGACGTGTCGTGAGTATATGTAAAATACGAACAAACATTAATAATTACATATAAAATCATTAATTCGAATAGGTTGATGACTGGAGAAAACTGTTTGTTGACAACATAAGTTCATCCCATCCGGAACTTACCGTAAGTCGTTTTTACTTTGTACAATAGAGCAGAATTTGATTTTTATATTATCAGGACTGGAAACACATCCAAGAATTGTGGTGTTGGATCGAATAATGATAGAATCGGAAAAGAAACTTGTAATGTAAGTTAATGGAATAGACATCTTAATTTTAACATTAAAACCACTCAATAAATTGTAGCTTTAAATTGTCCCAACGATAAATTTTGAGGATTTGTTTACTGAGCTCATCTTCCGGAATCCAAGCCAACAACGGTGATAAAACCTCACCTTGGGGACATCCCTTTGTTGGAGAGGCTTTGATTTAAAGTCCTTCCAAGCTTGCATAAATGGTTCTATTTATGAGCATGGCACTAGTCCAGTAAACAATTGCCGAAGGGCACCCTCGTCTTTTCGTAGCTGTTTCGATTGAACTATGAGATACGTTGTCGATGCCCCTTCAATGTCTAGAAAAGTAGCGAGTGCTATTTCTTTTGCCTCTAGGGTCTTTTCTTGTTTTTGGGTTAAAGTATGTAAGGCCGTAACCGTTGACATACCTTTTTTGTAAGCGAACTAAATTTTTTTTAGCTAACTTAAGCTGAGATACCCGTCTGTCGCCGACTGGTGCTTTACAAGGCCCTGTTTAGGCTGCCCGGGTCCTTGAACAGCTTTATCGGTGTGTGGTAGATATGTCATGGGTAGTAGATTTGCATTGAACAAAGCAATAAAAAAAGTAATAGTACAGGAACAGTAATTAAAAAGACCAGCCTTCTATCAGCAGATTTAAATTGTTCTGAAGAATTTGGCATTAATGTTCTGTGGAAACGGAGAAATTATTCGTTCGGTGTTTAAAAAAAAAAGAAAATGATTGAAAAGTATACTATACATGATTAAAAAGTTGAGAGCGTGTGATAGTCTAAGTGTTCATGTTGTACGGATGAACTACTTGGAAGGATGAGTTACTTGGAGAAGAATGAATGAACAAAAGAGGCGAATGAATGAGTTTTGATGGTCATTCTGTATTCCAAATTTCTGGATGTGTCCGATATTAGGTGCCTATGGGATTTCGAGTGGTGTTGGTGTTGCGGCAGATTTGTTAAAATTAGAAGGCACAACAAGCAAAGAAACATGTATGTCGAATGAGAGTTACCACAAGGTGGTGTTCCCTTCAATAGTTCTGCTTTCTGGATTTCTCTAGGTTATTTTCCAGATTTTACTGGAACCAAATCCATAGTATATGACGAAGTTCCTCTTCTCCAACTCTTTCATCGAAATTTCGTCTACGGTGAAAATCACTTCGAGAGTTTCGTTCTTTGCGTGGATGTCGTAAAATCTCCAGCTTCCAGTACTAAGCTCACCGTTTTGGCTTTCAATTGTAGCCTGAATCGTACCGATAAGGTCCTTGGCAGCTCCAGGTAGGTGAGCCTTCAGGATTTGATTATCTCCAACGGCGACTAGCTCAGCTCCTACCCTTGATTGATGGTGTAACTTGCCCAGTCCGATGTAGGCTTGTCAAGACACGTCCCAACCATGAAACCAGACTTGTACGAACATTGAGCGAACTTCGATTTAAGATTTTCCTGTCTTTGACCGAGAACAGCCCGTTTAATCGCCTGCTGTACCATTTTCAGTTGTTCTGTTTTCAGCTGTGTGCTGGCTGAATATTTGGCTAATATGTCTACCCTCACAGAACCAGCAACCTCACTATAGGAGGGTCTTTGTTTGGACTTGCCTTTAATTTTCTATTTTGGTCTCATTGGGCGTTTGGCCTTCTGTAGACCTTCACGAACCTCATTGGTCTGTGGTCGAGCTTGCTTTGATTCGTTTGAGTATGGCTGTCTTGCTGGGGCTTGTGGCCCTCTGGCCTTCTTGGCTCTCGATTTTTCCACACTTCCACGTTTTGCCCGCTCTCTTCGTTCATTTCCGCAGGTGAATCTAATGCGGAAGATGAGATGGATGGCACTCCCGTGAATGACTCGTTAGAGGGCTGTCTTTCGAGTTCACCTTCTGTGACTTTCATATTTTCCGGCTGAGACGAGCAGTCGGTACTTGTTTTTGTTTGTTTGTGTACATATTTTGATCCCACGAATAGCTAGAGAGGTAACGGTCAGCTCTGTCATTGCCCTGCTGTAACACAGTAAGGGCTGTATACAAAGGGATGCGCCATGGTGCCCCACAGGTTCCTTAGGATTGGGGCACCTCCTCACTTTGCTATTGTCGAGTTGATAACATTGCCCGGGCTTCGCCGCCAGCTGCGTATACACTTTTAGCTGGTTGTCATTTGTGATCATATGGCTCGTGGAGGCGTGAGGTAGGAACGAATGAGGACCAGAATTATGTTTATCATTCCTTCCAGGTTGTCAACCCACCATTTGAAGCCCAGATGCTCTCCGGCTAAGAAGTCACCCTACACCGGTCGCGGAATAATGCTGGTTAGCAACTCCTCTGCAAGACATTCATGATCCGGGTGAACCCATCGCTGACCATGCGCCAAGTACATATTGGTATCCTCACACATCCTCCGCACGATGTATCCGGCTATCGTGTCGGGTCCACAGGCGGCAAGCATGTTAATGCGTACCCCTTCGAACCTTGGACAGTTGATCACTACGTGCTCTGGTGTCTCAACTGTGTCACCGCAGGTTGGACAGAATGGCGAAGCCATATGTCCAAATCGATGATGGTGGTACTGCATGGAGCATTCGTAACCAGTCAAGATCTGCATCAAATCTACCTCTCCATGTTTCCGATCCATCCAAAATCCGACGCTAGAGACCAAGCGATGAAGCTGTCCCACTGGTGCTGTCAGTTGGAAATCGAGGTGTCTCTGGCATGTTTCCGCACATCTGGCATGTGCCTGTGCTCCGTAGCAGCTCCGTACATCTTCATCCTAACAAGACCGAGATGGGAATGACCCCCGCAAAAACATCAACTGCTACCGAGGACACTGTTCAGTATCCGTTGATAACCCGCAGGTTCATGGGCCGCTGCACACTGAAAAGCTTCTGCAGATTACACTGCCTGCTCAAGGTTGCCGCTCCGTACCGCAGAATGGACGAGGTCACGCTCGTCTGAACCCTTCTTCTGCTGCAGCGGATGCTGAGTTGTTCGACATGGCCCGCGAGAGGGCTGTCGTCACCATTGTCGCTCGTTTGCAGGCGTACTCGACATGACTCGTGAAACTCAGCCGATGGTCGATCATCACCCACAAATAGTTAATAGCACGCTTGGACTTGATTGAGTACGGTCCAGCTGCAATCGTCCCTATTTGAGATGAAATCATGTTTGTGATCAGCACCATTTCGGTCTTGTGGTGAGCCAGACGCAAGCTCTTGGAGCACATTCAACTTTCCACTTGCTCGAGCGCTACTGTGGCAAGTAGCTTGACTTCCTCTGTTTATGGGCCCGATTCCAGGAGAACCACGTCGTCGGCGAATCCCACTAGTCTCAGCAGTTCGTCGCAAACGATGTGCCACAATACCGGTCCAGGTATAGATCCTTGTGGAATCCCTGCCGAGACACTCACTGTTTCTAATTCCTCGCTGGTCATGGACTGTAGTTGGCGGTTACGGAAGTAACACTCCACCATCCTACAGATATAAGCCGGAATTTTCATATGAATGAGTGAAGACGCAATCGTTGCCCAGATTGCGCTGTTGAAAGCGATCCTCACGTCAAGGGTGACCATTGCGCAAAACCAGTCTCCTCTCCTCTTCTTCAGCTTGGCTTCTTCTGCCCCATCGATGACACGTCGAATGGCATCCACCGTGATGCGGCCTTTCCGAAAACCAAACTGTTTATCGGAAAGGTCGTTCTCGTCCTCGATGTAGAGCTGTATCCTTCTCTGGACCACCTTCTCCAGCACCTTGCCAGCCGGGTCCAAGAGGCGATATGCGGATGGGTCACTTGGTGGATTTCCCGGTTTTGGCAGAAGCACCAATCGTTGCCGCTTTCACACATCTGGGTAGACCCTCTCATCCACATACTATTGCAGTGATGACCGGAACATTTCAGGAAATTCCATGAGCGCGGCCTCCACTGCTACGTTAGGGATGCCATCCGGACCCAGAGCTTTGTTCAACTGGAGGGACTTAGTAATCTCCCGCAGTGTCGAGACCAGAAACAAACTGGAAGGTCGTTGGATCGGAGCCTAGTGTAATAAATATTCATGTTCTTTATCCTGCCAATGGACAAAGCATATCTTGTCTTTGACTGTCTTCTTACTTTTCCGAAGTTCCGGCTTCATTATCGCCCAGTACTGCTCCTTAGGACGCAGCTCCGGATAGTTCATATCCTTTGGAACAAAATGGACAGAATTGGCCTCATACCACCCCAGGACACTTTTAGAATAGTGGCATGATCTGGCCGGAGTTTCGTCGTGCTGCTGCAAGAACGGCAAAAGGCGCTTCTTGAGGCACTCATATTTGTGGATCTCGCCATTTACTGTGCTCTTTGTCACGAAAGGCTTACTCCTCAGTACGCAAGAGCAGATTGCCTGCCAAACGTGATATTTGGAGGCGAACTTCGGCATCTTCTTCTTCTCTAATTTGTCGTCCACATCGAACTTGTTCTTGCCTGTGAAAAGCTCCAACCCCGGAATTTGCTTAAAATCGGCTTTTATAAACGTTTCGTCGTCAATCACACAGCAGCCATATTTTGTCACCAACTTCTCGTAGAGCTTCCGTGCCCGAGTTTAGCCGTCGATTGTTGCCGCTTTTGAGCCAAATCACGGCTTGAGACGTTGGGATTTGCTTTAATCATCCGCTTCACCTTTCCCTCCGCTTCCCCTTCACAATACACATCAATGAGTAAGTGTGCAAAATTTGGTTGATTTTGACCCAATGGTAAAAAAGTTATGCCCTGTTGAATGTGTCGCAATAATTTCGTGTTCGCCCAAGGTATGGTTATAAAAACTGAAAAATCAACTTTCTAATTTGTAGGATCTAGCTTTTCATCATTTCACATCAAAGCCCATTGTCCGTCATATAGCTAAATCCGTAGCTAACCAAAACTGTCTTTATGCTGAACTTCGAAATTTAAAATTCCACTTTTCCAGCGGGATGCCACGTGTCTGCTGCTGAACAACCTCATCATCATCGTCATCGTAAGCGCTTGGATTACATAGGTATAGTGCAAGGTGTAGTATGCTCTACATATATCTAGTCATACCTCGAAGAGAGGGTGTTTGGTTTGGGGCCAAGAAGAGGCAGAGGAGGATAAAAGTAATTTCGAGAACCTTGGAAAATGCTTGGAAAATGAACTCTCAAACGCTCAGCTGTTGGGGCAAACGGAAGGACGGGAGCGCAACGAAAAAAAAAATTAAACTAAAATCTTAATCACCAACTGACGACGATGACTACGGCAGACGGCAGCAGCTTTCCAGGACCTTGTTGTTGTGGGAATGAAAACTCACCGACTGTACATTGAGCGTGATGGGGGACTTGAAGGGGATTAGTAGAGTGGGGGAGCAAAATCTCAGTCTGATAAATCTTAATTAAGCGAATGAAGCGGTTCAAGATTGGAACGAACCCGAGTTTCTAGCAAAGTTTTTTTTTTCGGGGAATTCCGCAAGGAAGCGAGATAAACGGGAAAATTTTCGGGAAGAAGCAGAACAGCAAATGAACGTAATGAAGTCGAGGCTAGGAAATTTGAAACGCTGAAAAATGCAGCATATTTGTACATCGAGTGGACACAGAGCTAAGCGAGTAGCTCACTCCTAGCTAACTAAGAACACTCGTTGAGGAAGGCTAGAAAAGTCAGGTCCAACTGCAGGCAACAATCTCGATTTCTTTTCCCCCAGTGTTTGGTGTGATTTTGAAATTAAAATTCAAAGGGTTTTCTGTCCAGTTGAGATTTTTCTATCAGCAACAAAAACATGATAGTAAAAAAACTATCAGTTGATTTCAGAATCAGAAAACAAAAATCAGATTCAGATTCATGTTTCACAATTCTGATTCAGAATCCAATGTTCAGATTTAAGATTCAAATTTCGGATATCAAATTCCAATTTTGGACTTTAGATTCAGGTTAAAATTTCAGAATTCTGAATTCGGATTTCAAATGTCAGATTCATATTGAAGATTGAGATTTGAAATTCAGATTTCAGATTCAAATATCAGATTCAGATTCCAAATTCAGATTTCAGATTCAGATTTCAGATTCAGATTTCAGATTCAGATTTCAGATTCAGATTTCAGATTTCAGATTCAGATTTCAGATTCAGATTTCAGATTCAGATTTCAGATTCAGATTTCAGATTCAGATTTCAGATTCAGATTTCAGATTCAGATTTCAGATTCAGATTTCAGATTCAGATTTCAGATTCAGATTTCAGATTCAGATTTCAGATTCAGATTTCAGATTCAGATTTCAGATTCAGATTTCAGATTCAGATTTCAGATTCAGATTTCAGATCCAGATTTCAGATTCAGATTTCAGATTCAGATTTCAGATTCAGATTTCAGATTCAGATTTCAGATTCAGATTTCAGATTCAGATTTCAGATTCAGATTTCAGATTCAGATTTCAGATTCAGATTTCAGATTCAGATTTCAGTTCAGATTTCAGATTCAGATTTCAGATTCAGATTTCAGATTCAGATTTCAGATTCAGATTTCAGATTCAGATTTCAGATTCAGATTTCAGATTCAGATTTCAGATTCAGATTTCAGATTCAGATTTCAGATTCAGATTTCAGATTCAGATTTCAGATTCAGATTTCAGATTCAGATTTCAGATTCAGATTTCAGATTCAGATTTCAGATTGAGATTTCAGATTTAGATTTCAGATTAAGATTTCAGATTCAGCTTTCCGATTCAGATTTCAGATTTCTGATTCAGATTTCAAATTCGGATTTCAGATTCAGATTTTAGATTTCAGATTCAGATTCAGATTTAAGATTGAGATATTGGATTTCAGATTTAGATTCAACTTCTATTTTCATGTCGGTTTTAGATATATTCGTTTTATTGTCATATTTATAAACAAAATCATTCTGTGTTTTTAATTATTTCAGTTTTTTCTGGGTATTTTCACTATTATTTTGCTTCTTTCTTTCATTTCCATCAATTTTGTCATTTTTGACATTTTAGTCATTTTAGTCAGAATTGTCATTTTTTGTCAATATTTTAAATTGTTATTTTCATTACTTTAATCATTTGTTATTTTAACCAAGTGATTTTTGCATTTTTTTTTATTTAAAATTTGGTAAATTTGGTCAAATTTGTAAATTTTGTCATTTTTTGTCTTCTAGTCATTTTGGTTATTTTTGTCATTTTTTACTGTATTTTAATTTTTTTTTCATTTTCGATATTTTTGGTATTTTTTTTTTCATTTACACATTTTTGTCATTTCAATGGCATCTGTTATTTTTATAATTTTTTTTCTAAATTTTTTTTTTTGATTTTTTAATTTTTTATTTAATTTTTGTCATTTTGAAAATGTTGGTCAAATATGTAAATTTTGTTATTTTTGTCATTTCAGATTCAGATTCCTTCCAGATTTCCAATTCAGATTTGAGATAAGAATTTTAAAATTCTTCAAATCAGTTTCTAGCTTTTTGCATGGTCCTTCGAGCCGGATTGAATTCAACGATCAGTAGATTTTGAAAAGCAATTTATCTGTTTTTTTTTTTACTGGATTGCGTTGCACCCAAAAATCCATCCGGATCACAACCATTTGCCAGATGATCCACTCATAGAATCGAGTTTTATTAATAGGTAGCGAAAGCATTTAGTAGATATATCGGAAAATAACAAATCCAAATGCCGACACACCACCTCGATGGCGCTTCCTTAGAAACTAGACATGTATGAAATATCTAGAAAGAGAAAAAAAATCGAAACAAACAGAAATGAAATAATCCTCTTTCCCGAAACCGTGTCCCGAAAAAATCCAAAGACCAAGCGCAAAGGCCAAAATCCAATTCCAAATCGTATAACCCGGAGTATAGATTTTTTTTTCGTTTCCACTTTTGCTGGTTGCCGACGCGCGTTTGAATTTCCAAACAGACGAAATGAAAATAAATAAATACATCAGGAGGAACATCGCGCGCTTGGACCAAGGAAAACAGTTTCGTTTCGTTTCGTTTTTGGGGAACAATTTTTTTCCTCATCCAGTATATTTTCTTGGACCTTTGGAGCAGCGCCTTTGTTATTGTGCCATCCATGATGAGAATGAAGGAGAATGGGTCTAGCTTAGCTTGAGCGCGTCTTATGATTTCGATTTCGACCGTCCGTCGTCTGACGCTGTGTTTATCGTTTATTCACTTCACGTGCTTATTCCTGCGATTGGAAACCGAACGAAACGAATCGGAATCGAATCGAATTTGAAAACAAAACATAACAGTAGGAGATTGGAAGAAGTCACCCACCGGTCTCCAGTTCTAACGAGGTAGTATGAGAACGAAGGAATCAATACCGACTTGTGTTTGATTGTTTCTATGCAGCGATATTTATTCTTGTCTAGGTTTTTTTTAAGAGAACGAAACTTTCCACTCTGGACTAGACTTTGTCAACGGAAGTTGTGCCATGTTTCAAGTTCTTTGTACATTGAGTGGATTAACAATACGAAAGTACCGTCTAGGAATGCGGGGAGCACAAACACTCAAGGTGCATCAAAACTATTCGAAATTTATCTTAAAACCAAAAGTTTAACAAAAACATTCTACCCAGTCTCGAAAATCCTACTATTTTTTTCGAATTCCTTAACTTCTACACCCACGAATTTATGAAAAATTGAAACTCCTCTAGGAAATCAAATGCTTTCAAACCTAACCACAAGGAGGTAACATTGGACATGGTCCTTCGAACCGGATACGAATTTTGTCGCCACTCGATCGACCTTCAACAAATATTGATTGCTGAATCGACGATTTGAATAGTGAACTTAGATACGCCAGATCCTCTGGTTTCAGCTAGAGTCAATCAAGTACTGTTATCCTAATGAATTAGCCGAATCTGTCATATCCTTAGGTTGTAGCTGATGTTTTAGAGCTCTAAGAGATTATGAACTCCTGATGAGGGAATTAAAGGCTGAAAATTATGTTAGATTGTTTGTTAAACTCTGTTTAACCAACACACGTGAAAGCAATGTTTAAAAAATTGGATTGAAGCTGAAGTTAACCCATCGTTGGGCGAATCAATTCTGTACAAATAATGTTCTAAATGTTTTTAATACATTCAGAAGAAATCATATTCTGATTTTCACGTCTTGGGAACCGCTTTATTGAGTATAAAATAATTTTTCATGAAAATCTTATGAATTTCTTTTATTTTCATAAGAAGTTCTTATCAAAAACGGGAGAAACGGCTGTGTGAAAATAAAATGAACACATCCATTCTAAGCGGCAGGGAAAAAACGCACAAGATTCTTTATCATCAGAAGCAATTCTGAAAAAATAATACATTTAAAGAAATAATTATTATGACATTGAACTATTCAATGGTTAATATATATCTATAGCAAATCATATAATTTATAAAAATGTTGGAATTATTCGTAGACTTTAAATTTTCGAAATTATTGTTATTGTTACTGGCTGACCAAAAGCGAAAAGCTTAGAGACCGAAATCAGTAACGGAATTTCCCAAGGTTTTTCCGTACATCCGCCAACAACGGACGTGTCTGCTGATTTAGAGGGAGAACTTCAAGTCCCACAACGAGGATAGAACAAATTATCTTTGCAACTTTGTTTTTTTTTTGACAAGTTGAACCGGAATGAATTTGCTGCTGATGTTCACGAGTGTGAAAAGGATGAATTTAAAGTAATAAAATTCAAGATATGGGACTCAAATCATCAATGCATCGGATAAAAATCCATATTTTTGTGGCATTTCCTGTGTTTTTAAAAAATCATATGAAAGTTCGAATGTTTTGATAAAATCATAAAACTATCTCTAGGCATGAATCATCCCAGAGGAAGGAAACCCCATACAAAAAAAAACTTATGAAAAACAAAACCTCCTCTATTATCACTGAAATGAACTTCATTTAGAAAGAGGTCCTAAGAAAATCTTATGAATTTCATTACTTTTTTTCTCCTGGGGCCTGTTCATAAGAGATTCTGATGGCATACATAATAGTATTTTTCTAAATGTTTCTTCGAAGAAATTACCAAAAAAATTCTCATTATCATCACAATACAGCAAAAAAAATGAAAAAAATGCTCAATCGAGCTAGAACAATAAATAAAACAAAATGCCTTTCAAAGAAATTTTGTAAAAAAAATTCTTATCCATTAAAGATCGCAATGTTTATACGAGCTTTTTCTAAAAAAAAAAAATATGAAAAAATGAGATCTCTGAAGGACGACTAAACTTTTGCCAAATTTGACACGAGTTGACACAGCAAACATGAAATTGTATCATAAATGATAACTAAAGTCGTTTTCAATGGTGTTGGGAATCGCAATTCCATCTGCGTAGTGAAAATATCGTAGAAAATGTCTTCTGAAGTCTGTTTAACTCGGATATGATAGAAAGTTCTGCCATGTTCTCTCTGCAACCAGCTGAGCAAAAAGATGGCTAAAAATCAGACAGGAATTGAGTGTAGTAGATATTGAGCAATGAGAAAACTGGGAAATGTTTTCGCTGGCAACGATTTGAAGGCTATTAAGAAACTCGAAAAAAACAGACTCAATTTTTTAACCTCTTCGAAATCCGAAAAATGTTTGGAAAAACAGTACCGTGACCAGGGCCTTAGGAAGAATTGACTCATGGGAGCGGGGGTGGGGGGTGTGGTTGGTTTGTGGATATTTGGGTTATTCATTGTTAAGTTTTTTTTACATAAATAGTTTTTTGTGTTAAATAGACAAAAGTTTCATCGTTATCATTTAAATGACGATTACAATTTTTATATAGAATCCATTAGTAACGAAATAGGAAACTTACTTTTATCGATGGTTGAAATCTTAAAATTTGCATCATTAAGCTTAACTTAGCTTAACATTGGCAGCAGTTCTACCACACCTATCCGGGCTATTTTATTTAAAACCTGGCAAAGTTCGGGCATTATAGTCGCATAACGAGAGTTGTTGAGAAAACAATTTAAATAAATCGTTTTTTTACCCATAGGGGAGATAAGGGCATAACGAGCACCCAGGGCATAATCAGCACTCCTTTTTTCTACAATAGTACGTTTTTTCTTAAACAAATTTTCATGAGGATTTGTTCCGTACTACCTATAGTATTAATTTTTCATCAAAAAGAAATATCCTTATCATCTTTACAGAAATAAAGTCTGCTTCATTTAATATTGGAACAAATTCTTTTGCTCATTGTGGCGCTCCTAGTGGACGGATTTGGAAACTTTTTTCACCCACGTGTCAGGAAATTCATTACCTTTCACCATGTATTTATGTCATAACACCAAACGATAGCATTTTGTAAACAACCGCCATGGAAGCCGAACGGAGAGATCAAATTGTGCACAGTTTTCTTGAAAATCCATTGTTGTCGGCATCGAAGCTAGCTAAACAGCTTAAAATGCCCAGAAATACCGTATGGCGTGTTATCAAGCAGTACAAGGAAACATTGAAGACGGCTCGGAAGCCGCATTCGAAGCGTCGGAGTGGAACTGTCGACCGGAAACTGCGTGGGAAAGTCATCAAAGCCGTCAAGAGGAATCCTAATCTTTCAGACCGCGATTTGGCCAATAAGTTCCAGGCCGTTCACAGTCCGGTGCGACGAATTCGTCTCCGGGAAGGAATAAGGTCATTCCGAGCCAGCAAACAGCCAAATCGGACGCTGAAGCAGAACAATGTGGCCAGAATCCGTGCTCGAAAGCTGTACGACCAAGTGCTGACCAAGTTCGACGGATGTATTCTGATGGACGATGAGACCTACGTGAAGGCGGACTTTGGGCAAATCCCAGGTGAAAAATTTTATTTGGCGACGGCTCGGGGGGATGTACCTGCAAAATTTAAGTTCGTGTTTGCGGATAAATTCGCCCGCAAGTACATGATTTGGCAGGGGATATGCAGTTGTGGACAGAAAACCAAAGTCTTTCTCACTGACAAGACAATGACATCAGAAGTCTACAAAAAAGAGTGCCTACAGAAACGGATTCTGCCGTTTATTCGTGCCCACGACCGTCCAGTAATGTTTTGGCCGGACCTCGCAAGCTGCCATTACAGCAAAACGGTTATGGAATGGTACGCAACGAACGGGGTCAGCGTAATACCGAAGGACCTCAACCCCCCAAACTGCCCCCAGTTCCGGCCGATAGAGAAATACTGGGCAATCACGAAGCGGAGGCTTAAGGCAAAGGGAAAACTTGTTAGGAACATGACTCAAATGAAGAACTGGTGGAATCAAATCGCCAAAACGGTGGACGAAAAGGGTGTGCGCCGCCAAATGTGCCGTATTACGGGAAAAGTACGAGAATTTCTTCGAAACAGCAATGAATAATTTTTTTGATTTTTTTTATGAAAGAGTAAAGAAAATGCTACATTTGTATGAAAAACAAATTATGAATTCGTTAATAAATGACTGAACTACACGCAATTGTTTGTGTTCCAATATTAAATGAAGCAGACTTTATTAAATAATAACCAGCTAGGTTCTCAAGTGACGAAAATATTATAATTTATGAGCACCACCAAATAAGCTTTTATGATCTTTAAATCATTTTGATCTGAAATGTGCTGTACTGTACTGTAATCTCGCGTTGCCTTTTGCCAGTCTTGTACAGATTCCGGATGATCGCTCGCTGGACCTCCGTGCAGTGCTGTGCTCGACCCATCGCTTTTCGCTGAAAACAGAGTAGGAGGAAGGAAATCTTTATTTTTTTTATTGTTTTCATGATTTACATGATTAATTTTATGGGAAATACTTACCAGGACACGAAAATGGACAAACAACACCTTTTCTTCAAATCTAGTGCGCTGAAAATGTCGGAACAGCCGAACCGATGAGCTGGTCTTATTTTTGACTTTTTTCACCCTCTGACAGCTTTCTGGTCGAGTAGAACAAACGGGTTGCTTTGATTGCAACAAACGTGCAGTATACAAAGTTGACATAGGGGGAAGTGTTCCTAAATGCGCATGTTGGGTAATATGCGCATACAGCCGATAGACGATATGGCTAGAGATTCATCATATCTAATCAGTGCAGTTTGAGGCTGATACGCTTTTAAAACATGGCATGACAAAATTAAATTGTTATATAAAGTCGAAAAAATTTAAAAATTCAAACAAGATTTTTGTCAGTTTTGTTATAATATATTGAACTTTAATCATTGTGCGTACAGGTTCAGTGAACAAAAATTTTAATGGTTTTTCTTTCTTATTCATCTGGAAATCGGAAATTCAACAAATTGAAGCTTTTGGCAAAGTTGTAGATGATAAGATATTGGAATAAGAGACAGGTTCTGAATGCCCATATCAAGGCAGGTAAAATGCCTATATCAAGAAATATAGATTAGTCTTTTAAATTTTTTACTTTCTATCATTTAAACATTAAATCTACGCTCAAATCATGATCTTACAGCGAAAAAAGAAGAACTTCATACAGATCCGATAAAAATACAATATGAACAAAATATTACCATGAAATATGGCCATATGGCATACTAAACTATGTTTCATACAAAAGAACTAGTGGTGTAAAAAATTTCACCAAAATTTCAGCCTTGACGTATGCTTTACATCCGTTTCTACCATTTTCAATTAAATTATTTCAAAATATTGCAAGTGTAAATGAAATATAGCTTAAAACATAAATATGCGCATTAAGCCCGTCGGTTTCGGAAATCGGCTATTTTGACTTCTTTTATTATAAAATTATTTTCACCAAAACTGTTAGAGATTTTAACAGAAAAATTGCTTTTACGTATAGAAAACAGATGTCCGCTCATGTGCATATAGTTTTCAGACTCCTATCTATTGGAATATGGGAGAAAATGAGTGCTTTCCTTAATATGCGCATATAGCCCGCCTCTCCCCTACTACAATAAGTGCATGCCGCTAATTTTTGATTTTTCACTTTAATCAATTTTAAAACGCATTTTTACTAAAATTTGTTAACCTGTGGCGAACAGAGCACTTTTAATCAGGGCAAGTTGAGCGTTTTTGTGCCGTATAATCTAGCAGCGAATTCGACTCGATGAAGTCAACTGAATAATAGAGCTACAGCTTGACTTGTTTCATCTGTCGATTTGGCCTATTGGTAAGGTGTCGGAGAAGTAATCAGTAGACTCGAGTTCAATTCCTGTTCGAGGCGATTTTTTTTTTCACATACCATTCATGATTGTTTTTTTTTTATTTACTTTATTTTTTATTTTTATTTGGAGTCTTTGACTACTGTCATACAGACTAGATATTAAAACTAACTTATGAATAAGTTTACAATACTATTAAAAATTAGTCGCGAATGCCATAAAGATGGTAAAACGACTATAATCGAAACAAAAAAAAAATTAAAAATTAGTTAAAAATTAGTTTACATCACGGATTGCATAAGTGCGAGACAACATTAAAAGCTTGACAACATCGGTATAAGGGGTGATTTTGTCCAAATACTGTTCTGCTTCTTGGCAACCAAAAAATCAACTGACTGCGTAGTTGTCGAGCTGGAGTATATAGGTTTAAACTCTGGAGCAGTTGGGGACAGTCAACAGCGTTGGTCAAAATATCGTAGATGAAGATTCGTTGCAGATAGTTTCTTCTTTGACTTGAAGGCGTCATTGATAGTAGGCCACACCTCTCAGAGTAAGGAGGTAGCCGTACGGGATCTTGCCAGGGCAGACGGCGTAGTGCGTATTGCAGAATTTTTTTTCTGGATTCTTTCAATTGTGGACGGAGTGGTAGGGTGCCCAAACTGGAACCGCATATTCTAAGACGCTGCGTACTAACGAGCAGAATAAAGTTTTCAATGCGTACGGGTCTTCAAAACTTGACGTATTCCGACGAAAAAAACGTGCAAAGCGAAACCTTTGGCTGTAGCCGTCGCGACATGCTGGGCAAAAGTGAGCTTTTGATCAAAAGTAACCCCAAGATCTTTTATGGAGGTTACCCTTTCGATAGAGCTTCCACTCAAAGCGTAGTCGTAAACGATTGAGGCTCTACTCCCGAAGAAGCTTATGCACTTACACTTACCGCCTTTAATTTCCATTCCATGTAAATTGCACCACGCCAGTAATCTGTCGATGTCATCTTGTAGCGCAACGTAATCCACTATTGAATCTATGATTCGATAGATTTTCAAATCATCAGCAAACAGTAGTTTTGGTGATTGAAGGCATGTTGCTAAATCGTTTATAAACAGCACGAAGGTAAGCGGTCCTAAGTGACTGCCCTGCGGTACACCAGATGGCATGTTGAATACAATAGAGTGAGTACCACGAATGTTGATAAAACCTCGACGATTAAGCAGGTACGATGACAACCATTTGGTTACCAATACAGGAAAGCCGTAGCGAGTAAGTTTTTCTATGACGATTCTATGTGGAACTTTATCGAAAGCCTTGGCGAAGTCAATGTATATTGAGTCCACTTGCAGTTTCTTATATGTTGCGGAATGCAATTCGCTGGCATAGCATAAATTTGTCAACGTTGACCGTTGATTGTTACATTATACAGCTAGTAGCATCATCCGTCAAACAAAACACCAGAAACATGATGTATGAGCATATGTTAATTCTTTGAATGCTACAAACAAATCTAGATTATTTTGTTATTGCTTTGTTTGATGAATCTACGCCTCACCGTTTAGTGCAAAATGCATCGATCATGAATGAATGAATGAAAAAAAAAACACCCTGACCAGGAATCGAACTCGAGTCTAATGATTACCTCTCCAAGACCTTACCAATAGGCCAAATCGACAGATGAAACAAGTCAAGCTGTAGCTCTATTATTCAGTTGACTTCATCGAGTCGAATTCGCTGCTAGATTATACGGCAGAAAATGCTCATCCTGTCCTGATTAATTGTGCTTTTACTGCCCCTAGGGAGTTCTCATTATGCCCCTTCAGTGACTGGTTTTCAGCTTTCGGCAAAAAATTTTAAAATGCATAGCACATGCATGCACTTTTCCAAGTTTCATCCAATTAGGCAATAGACTATTTGAGTGTCTAAACACGAAACAATGATGTAATTCACATATTATAGCTGTTCTCTATGATTAAATAAGCGTTTTCCTTAGGGTGGCCATTATGCCCTTATCTCCCCTAGTATTAATTGATCGAATGGACACAGGAAATGTTTCCAGATTGAATTCCTCAATTTGCAAAACGACGTTTGAGCCAATTCGATCACTGTAAAAGATAGTAATTACTGAAGTACATATTGACTAATAAGAACAAAATCAAGCCAGCAGATCGTGGCCTAGAGGATAGCATCCTTGTCTTCTAAGCCAACGATCATGAGATCGAATCCCGGTCGTGACATAACCTGGCACACATAGTATGATGAAGGTTGGCGGTTTTAGCATTAGTGAAATGCTAGCCGTGTATACCTTGGAATTGTACGCCTCAATGATGCAGCACATGCATGTGGATGGATCTTTTCAAGGGAACTTAGATTGCACTTGGAGATCCTTCCTAGCTATGTGTGTGCTCGTAGTGCTACCGGTAAACAACTGCAACTTCAACCAATAGTGCAGGGGTATCAAGTAGCATAGCAAAGTAAAAATAATAACGCGGGGTAAACCACAATAGTTCAACTTAATGGTCGCAGTGGACTCTCTCCCCAACAAGAAAAAAAAAAAAAGAACAAAATCAAAGCCCATATCGAATTAAACAGGCATATTCTAAAAATATTTCTCAGTTGGATCCCAAGTTTTCAGGCTATTCTGACCAATAGTTTCAGAACTAGAATTTTAAAGGTGTTTCGAAAATTCCAAAGCGATTTCCTCGAAACTCGTTCAGTGGCTCATACGACTCAATCAAAACAAACTTTAAAAATTACCAGTACGCGTTCAACTTGTTGATGTCCTAAAAAAGTTTGCTTACCACTTAAGCTGGATTGCTGGTGTAATGTAGCGCGTATAAGATGTTTTCCACAATATCACTGATTTTGAACTAACTCGTTTCGGAATAACCCCGATGAAATCACTTGATTGAAATGGATTCGCGACCTGCGCGACGCATTGATATGACCACAGGTTTTTCAGTAGTCGTGGTCTGTTTGGTTTTTTCTCTATCACGCTTTTGTTCTTATCGCGCTGTCAATGCCGTGAACTTTGTCTCGTTTTTGTTCGTTTTTTTTTTCATATGACGACGATAATGATGATCCGAGCGAACGTTGCTCTGAGCTCAAGTCTCAATCAATTAGCCAATAGTGTGTATTATCCGAACCAGCTGACTGGAACGGTATTTCTTAATTGAATGAGCGCGTTAGTGGCAAAATAATTGGCACAAATTTGACCTTCCTTTGAAAAACGAATAATTGTTAAAATTAATTTAAAACCGCCAGGATTTACTTTCCGTTTTATCGAACGGTTAGGAATTTGAACCATTGCAAAAAATAAAACTGATTGCGAAAAAGTTTATCAATCAAAATCCCACACACCCGAACCAATCAAGGCCTGCTATGCCGCCCGAAGCCGAAATGGGACCGTAATTGTTTGTTTACCTTTTTGATCCGTATCCAGCTGCGGTGTCTAAAATTAGACTGAATGGTTTATTTTTATTGGCCTCTCCTTTAGCTCCGGCACCACGAGCCAATGCAACGAATGCCGCAAAAAATATAAACACAAACACACCATAAATCACCCAAAGGGCGCTCGCGCACACACACCTGACTTCAAGAGCAACCCGAAAAGAACCTGTGGCACTGCGAATGGCGTTGCAGGTTCCTGCGATGATGGTGCCCTTCCGGTTCTCCCTTTCTCTGTGTACCGGAATGCTTATTTATGGTTAAACAAATAGCAACGCATAAATCACAGCGCGCCGGAACGTTCCACGCGCGAGGATCTTCTCGTTTCGCTTTCGTTACTTTTTTCGCCGGCGTGTTGTTGAGGCCCGTATGTGTGCCCGCCGCTCGGTATGTTTACATGCGTCCCGCGTGAGGTTTGTTTTTTTTTTGTTTTCGTTCGAGCTGGTGTGGCGGCGAACTACGGCAGACGGACGGCACAAGACCCGAGTCGAACCGAAGCCGAACAGAACTGACGGGCGTCGATCCGCTGCATGGCGGTCTGCCGGCTTGGTTGGTTTTTCGTTCTTTGCGCGAAAAAGAGTAGACTATATTCATGTGTTTATGCGGTTGCTCTAGTCGTGCGCTTCTGGCAAACATTTTTGTGTGTTCGATTGTGTGAAAGAGAACTTTTATCATTCTGTTGATTGTAGCGCTCTAGGTGTTGAGCACAGTAAGCTCGATAGTTGCAGTAGGTGAATTCGGTTTCAAATGTTCTGTTAGATTTCTGTTTTTTCTTGCTTTGATCTTTACCAACCTAAGGGTCCGGCGCCGACCCATAGGACTGAGATAAAAGATCTCCACTGCTGGCGATCCGGAGCTAGCGTCTTCACTTGCTGCCAGTCAAGGTTCTCGTCAACTGTGCGGATTTAAGCGGCTAGCCTACGCCGCGCCGCCGCGAGTTTCTGGGCATGCCTTTTTTTCGATGCCCATCTGGATTCCAGTCAAGTGCCTCTCTGCAAATCTCGTTTTCATCCCTTGGTAGCGTGTGTCCATTTCATTTCCAGCGCTCCATCTCGATTTCTAGCGCCTTTTGACGACACCGGCGATGTAGTTCCACACCATCAGGCGTAATCTGGTAACCAAGATACTGGAAGTACTCCACTTTCTCAACCTTTTGTCCAGCTACCACGAAATTGGAACGATTTTCAATGTTGATTTCCATCGACTTGGTCTTTCCGACATTGATATTGAGACCTGCTGCCTTGGAGCTTTCGGTGAGGTCGTCGAGTTTGCTCTGCATGTCTTATTATGTTTGGGCGAGCAAAACAATATTGTCTGCCAGGTCGAGGTCGTTCAGTTGCTCAATTGCTGAAGGATTCCACGGCAATCCTCGGTTTGGTCTACAGTCAATCGATCCAGTCAAGATCTCATCCATTACGATGAGAAAATTAGCGGTGATAAGATACATCCTTGTTTCACTCCAGCAGTTAGCGGGATTGGATCAGACAAGACACTGTCGGGCAGGACCTTGCACGAAAATGCCTCGTACTGTGAGATAGGTGAGATAGACTCATTTCTCTTGGCCTCCTCGTCGCCTTAGATCTGGGTGTTTTCATGGTTAAGTCGGTCGAATGCTTTTTCGAAATCAACGAACACCAGCAGAAGAGAGTCCTGATTTGCTCCAGTATGATTCGTAGCGTTGTGATGTGGTCCACACATGATCGTCCGGATCGGAATCCAGCTTGTTGCCGTCGGAGTGTAGCGTCGATTTTCTCCTGGATCCTGTTCAGGATGACTTTGCTGAGTACTTTGAGGGTTGTACAAATCAAAGTTATGCCAAGCCAGTTACCCACCTCAGGTCTCCTTTCTTCGGGACCTTTACAAGGATACCCTGCGTTAAATCGGCCGGGAATGTTGCAGTATTCCAAATGTCAGCGAAAAGACGGTGCAACATTTGTGCTGACAAGGCAGGGTCGGCTTTCGGCATTTCAGCAGGAATGCAATCGATCCCAGGCGCTTTGTTGGATTTCATGTCCTTGATTGCCGCTTCTATTTCAGCCAGCGCTTCCGAGTTGACGCCATTTATGCGACTTACTGTTGGCGCCTCGAGATGCGGGTTCTGTTGGCCATCGCTATTTGTGATTCGGAAAAGTTGTTCAAAATGCTCAATCCAGCGTTTGAGCTGATCTGTTCGATCTGTCAGCAGCTGACCTACTCGGTCTTTCAGCGGCATTCTTGCATTAGTCCTTGCGCCACTAAGGCGGCGAGAAATATCATATAGTTATCGGGTATCACCAATAGCAGCGGTCTTTCTCCCTCTTCGGCAAGGGATTTTGTCCAGAGTCTTTTGTCTCGTCTACAAGCTCGTTTAACTGCCTTTTCCAGCTTCGCATATCGTAAGCAGGCGGCTGCTTTGGCTGACTCGGTACATTCCGACTTTGGCCCTTATTCTGCGCCTCGAGTGACGTGACGATAGTAGAGTCACCCAAGTCACTCTATTCCAGCAGTCGGTTTAGGTGAGGATTGTCACTTCGGATGAACTTTGTGAGTTCTCACCCTATTCTCGTAGTCACCGTGGGTGAGAATCGTCGCATTCAGGTGACGATTTTAGGTGAGAATTGTCGGTACCTTTTGAGGTGGTGACGAGATAGGAATTTTATCGAAAATTTATTTAAATCAGAATGTTAGGCTCTAAATAGTTAATTATACTGATGAATGTTGGTTTTGGAAACAAAATAAAACAAATTTATTAGCAAAATAATTTTTAAATATAGTGAATTTTTTTCATTGCTATCTAAAATATGTAATTTGAATTAAAATACTGAATGGAAAGTATGATCTAATGAAATCCAAAATTCAGTTTAAATTGAAATTTGATTTGCGAAACGTTAAAACGATGAAATGACAAAAACTTAGAAAATCAAAATACTTTTAATTTTATTTCCACTTTTTAATCAAAATTATAAAGGTGAATAATTATTAAAATAGATTCGTGCAAAAATCTGGCTTTTTTCAATGAAATCCGCCCAATCGGACCAAACCGAACTATTTCCATATTTAGTATTAAATGTTTGGGCAATAATCTTGAATGCTAAGACTAGATGCTTAACAGATTGAAATTTAAAAAATAAAACTTCTTATTTTATTAAAGTTTGGTATTGGAATTAACATGATTTCGAATATATTTGAATATTATTTTTAACATTGAAAATACCCATAGATAATTATTTTAAAAGTGTAATTTGCTCTGAAAACGACTCTTCTTTCCTCCATCACTAAAAGAGATTGCCGCATCTTATCACCTTTAGCATATCCGTATAATTATCGGGAATCGCCCTTCAAATTCCAAAATACTCCTGTCCTTTTGGCTAGCACAAAAGTCCCTGACCTGGAAACCACAATCCACGGCTCGATGCCCAAATCTGTTTTTCCTCCAGCAGCTTTTTCAATTTTCAGGAACTGGAATTTAGTTGATAGGTTCCTCCCAGCAGCGTAGTCTTAAATGATATTTTGATTATTTGTTCTTCCTCTGTCGCTTCCGCATATTACTCACCCAAAAAAAGCTGCTGAATTTGGTAAAAAGTTTCTGAATTTAAATCCTCCTGGTCATCGGTTGGCAGGATATTGCCGATGACTTCTGCCTTCGTTGTTTTTTCATACAACTCGGGACCAGCGGTGCTTGTTCCATCCAATTTGGAGCTTGTTAGGCTCAGTTGTGATTGCCGAAATTGTATCCTAGGACGTAAAACTTGACCGTTTTTTTGTCCTGAGCAGCTTGCAGGCACTATAAAATCCTTTTGCCGCCCTTCTCTGGCCGAAATTCAAACTAATAATTTTTAAATTAATTTTTAAAAATCCGAAGTGTAACAAAATCAAAACAGCACTGAACAAATTCGACCATTTTGACAGATGTGTTCATTCGGTCACTCACCTAGAATGAACCTCTGTCACTTTACCCACATCGACTTCGGGAATAAGGTGACAACTCTCACGGTGACTCCGAAGTGAGGTGACAATCATCACGTCACGCGCGGCGCAGAATAAGGGCCTTTTGCCTTTCTACGATCATCGACCATCCTTCGAGTTTCATCCGACATCCATTCACTTCTTCTTCCACAAATTCTTGATTCCACAGCACTGTTCTTCAACTGATCCGTCTGTCGGCAATTTCGAGGCTCGGGACTCTAGCTGTTCAACGTATGCCCTTTTCACATTTGGATTCTCCAACCGGCGGACGTCGCAGCGACACACGACTTTCTCGCGCCGTTGGACACGCGCAACTCTCAGTCGTATCTCGAAAAGGACGAGGTGATGGTCAGATGCATTGTCTGCGCTTCGTTTGTTGCGGACATCATGAAGGCTCCTTCTCCATTTTCGACTGATGCAGATGTGGTCAATTTGATTTTCTGTTCGGCCATCTCGGGATACCCAAGTGACCTTATGTGCTGGTCGATGGGGGAAGAGCGATCCACCGATCACCATGTTGTTGTTGCCACAAAATTCTACAAACAGCTCTTCGTTTTCGCTCATCTGTCCTAGGCCATGGCGCCCCATGATGCGCTCAAAGTCCTGATTATCGGAGCCAATCTTTGCGTTGAAGTTGCCTAAGTAGATTTGAATGTCACCCTTCGAAATTTTTCCAACCACGCTGTTCAATTGATTGTATAACTGCTTTTTCTCCTGAAAATCGCCAGTTAGCACATAACACTGGACCATTGTAAGGTTTCTAATCAGTGTTCTGAATCTGGCTACGATTATTCTTTCGTTTATCGGTTCCCATCTTATAAGGGCTGCATGGGCCTGCGAGACTAATAGGAAACCAACTCCTCGTTCCCGAGTAGCGAGTTCTTCTCGCATGCTAGAGTAAATCAGTACCTACTTGCCCGGTCTGTGTCTTGTGTTCTTCATCTTGTATCTTCATCTTCAGCGTCAAAAAACGAACGTTTTATTTCTGTCCAAGATTTTTAACAGAGTTCCTGATTGGAGAGAACCATAATAATGCGCTTTCAACTTGTTTGAATCTCTCTAAAATGTTACTTAGAAGCGCGTGCATCTTTTCTTCGTGAGAAATGGCCGAACGTATCTTCTCAAGTTCTCTTATTGTGGGATCGTATTTATCGTAATTTCTCGATCCATTCTGAATAGAATTCAAGAATTGTCAGGCTCCTCCGTCGAGGATCCAAGGTTTGCTGTTTTCTTGGAGGATGTTTGAGGAACCATTTTCTTGAAGCTTGTTGGAGAAACCGTCTTCTCAGCCATTGTGGAAGATTCCGGGGGAACCAACAGTTTGTCCATTCTGAGGATGCTTTCACTTTAAGATTAGTTAAACGAATGAGACCAATCGAGCTGGGCACGCTCATTTTATAGCATCAAATGTCCGAGCGACAGAGAAATGGGCGGAGCTAAATCAATGGGTTATTTTTCTCTGGATTAAAAGTGATAAAAAAAGGATTTTCCGTTCAGAACCTTTTTTGCATCGAATGTATATGGATGATCCAGCTGCTTCTTTCGGAATCAGTTCAGCCCTCATGGAAATGGTGATATACAATCAACTAGATCAACAGTTTACGAAATGAAAGCTAACAACTGAATCGATTTATTATTCTAGAAAATTCTCCGGTGCCACTGTTCCAAGTGGACCTCTTAGCGAAACCGTCCACGTTCCTCCAATTTGACACGATCGGTTTCCTTTTCTTTTGATTTCATCAGTTCCTTCCGCTGTTGTTAAGCCTAGTCTTGTTTTAAATATCGAACCAAAAAAAATCACTTTCTATTTCTTGCTATCTCTCACGTTTGCTAAAATACGTTTTATGAGTTCTACAACTTTACAAGTAATAGTACTACTTCTTTAAATGGTATAGTATAAATAAATAACATCACAACGCTTGCAGTACAGTTTGTTTCTTCACTTTGATTTGCTACAACTTTCCGACTTTCACTTATCTGCGGTTTTTTTGTTCCTTAATATCCCTGCCCAAATTTTCGCACTACATAGTTTCAGATTGATTCTGTCCCCTCGTTTCCCTACATTCTGGGTACCCTTCTCTAGGTATAGGAATATGATTCGTTCTCGACAGATTCATTACGTTTGTGTTTTGATTTGTTTCAACTGGAGCAAGTTCTGAACGATTTACATTTTTCTGGTTTTTTTTATATGAACAGATCAGTTTTTTTGCTGTTCGCGAATATGTTATAGTTTATTATGCTGTTTTGCTCAGCTTCACTCTGTTGAAATTGTGAAAATTGTTCAACAAAATTGATCACATTTTACGTGTTATTTAAGACTTTTTTTTCAGTTAGTTATAATTATTTAAAATTAATTTTCTCCTCGCACTAATGTTTTATTTTTAGCAACGCGTACGAAATTCCTAAGATTTTGTGTGTTAGTTTTTCTATTGTTTGATTTTTTGCTACTTGAGTGAGTAGGTAAGGATTTTGTTGGATTCCAATTTTCGTAACACATGCTCTACTAATTTGGCCGCTGTGGCATTCGCTGAGGATTGCTATCACTGGGAGCGATGGAAAACGTCGTCGTCGTCGATGAGCTGGGGTTGTTGAATGTTTGTTGCACTGTTGAGGCCAAGGCTTCTGATGAAGAGGAAGAACTGGGCTGGGAGCTCACGTCCATATCCATGCAGCTCTTGTTCCGATGCCGAACTCCTTCGGGTTTGTTTTTCTCCAGATATCTACAAGAAAGTAACAAATTGGCTTTATCCAGGTGGCTGATTTCCCAGGTGAGATTTTGTTTTCCCCGGTATTGGAAAAAAAATCACAAAAATTAATAAGTTAAACAAAATCGGAATCAAGTATTCAATATCCGGGATCACGATCTGGATCGCATTCCGAGAGCCAATTCTAAGGACAGAATCAGTAAGGATCAGGTCATGGTCCAGGATTTTGGATCAGGGTCAAAATCGGCTATTAGCATATATGATCTGAAATCAGGTTCCGGATTAGGATATTGATATAGTCTCGGTTCAGGGTCAGAAGTATGTTTAAAACCTGAACTGAAATCAGAATCAGGATTTGGTTCCGAAACAGGATCAGTATAAGTATCCTAAACTTCATTCTGACCATTTTCGAATTTGAAATTGTTTTGGTAGTTATAGGTAGGAACTTGTTTATTATAAGAAGTACATTAAGAGAAGACAGGTTGTCGTTAAGCAAAGCTAACCTTGCAGCCCAGTTTTATACACATCCCCTCATCTTTTTGTATTTGGTATTTATTTGGTATTTTTCGAATATTCCCGGTTCGATTTTCAATTCTCGTGTTTATTTTTCAGGTCCGTTGGCCACCCTTCTAAATCTTATATAAGATTTCTGTTACAAATTCAAATAATTGAACAAAGTTAAGATTTAAAGTTTCAACAAGGATTCATATGACACTGGGTCATGAGAGCTTCCGAAAACGCGAAATTCCTACCTTCTCCTCATAACGTGCAGCAGCATCGATTTCCTCCGCTGCAGAATCCGTTCCCGCTCCTCGGAGCTCTTGGAAAACCGCTCCCCGGCCGGTTCCGTGCTGTCCTCCCGCAGCAGATTGTCGAAGTTACCGAAAATGCTTGTAGTTCGTTCAACCTCGTAGCCACTACCGCTACTGTTACTATTACTACTGCTACTGCTGCTGCTGCTACTACTACTGTTACTAATATGACTATCGTTGCTAATACTACTGCTAGGGCTGTAGCCATGACCGGTGACAATCATTGGCGGCGGCGCGGAGGAACTGTCGGAGCTGGGCGTGGAAGCCGCCGATGAAGATGGCGAATACTGATTGTGAAGTGCTGCTGACGAGGATGCTGCCTGGAAGTTGTAATCCATGGCATCGACGAAAAGGTCCTCGGGCACATTCGGGGATGAAAAACTCGCCCCTTCGCTAGCCGGTGTACTTCCGGTGGTCGCTGTTGGCGAATTGTCTTCGTCTAGCAGATCTTCGAACTCTTGTAATCGAGCCGGCATCTGAAGGCGCCCTTCCAGGATGTTATCGATTGTGACTTCGATCGATCGCGATATGCTCAGATCGGCAATGAGCGTAGACAGTGGAAATCGAGGGAACATCTCCTGGACGTGCCGGGCCATGTTCCGGACTTGGGAGGTATGGTTTTCAGCAGCCGTTTCCCGAGGAACCGGATCATTCCGGAGGACCGAATTAATGTGAGTCACCTCCACCGAGAAATTTGGCAACCACGACACGTAACGGGAGCCGTTAAAGTGGAAGAAGTGATTGTTTGCCGTTCGTCCCGGTCCAACCGGTTCCGGATCATCGATGCGGATTTCATTCTGCAAAATATTGGCCACATTGGCATTGTTAACACTCAATCCGAGCCGACACGTCGGGCAACTTGTGTCCTGTTCCAACCAAGATTGAAGGCATGAGCTAAAAACAAAAAAAAACTTAATTAAAAACCTTCAAATTCAAACAGATTAGTTAGGGAAACTCACTTATGAAACAGATGCGAACAGGGCAGCTTCCGGGCGGTTTCCATCTTCTCCCAGCAGATGGCACAGTTGTCCGAGTTCTGCTTCAGATCTTCGGCCGTCGCTAGCGGATAGCTCTTTTCCATGTGGTTCAGCACCCACAGGTAGTTGCGGTGCTTCTTGAACTTCCTTTGGATCTCGTTGATCAGGCAGCGCAACTGCATGATGATCACCAGGCTGGCCATCGAGAGGAACACATTGGCCCACAGCAGCATGTGCAGATGATGGCCGAAGTCAACGACCAGGGCGGCCACCTCGAACGAAAGTTCTATGTAGTATGCCACTGGGCCACGCTTGTCCCATGAAATTGCTGCAAGAAAAAAAAGGAACACAAAAAGAATTGGCAAAGATCAGTTAGCAACGGATAAAATCTATTAGCGAATGTTTGTTTCTTTTTTTCTCGGTTGGATCGTTAGCTGAAAATTGACCGATCATCAATCAACGGACTGGCGCTTGAGATAGATCATCGGCGGATGGGAAATTTGGGAGCCGAGCTCAGGATGATTCAGCTATTTCTGAGATTTGATTCTATGATTGATTGGGGGTAGTTTAAGTGAATTTGTGTTATGTACGGTTCAATGAACGGTATGTTTTCATCACGGATTAATGTCTGTATCATCGTTGTTTATGAATCTGAGAATAAAAAGGTTCAAAATTGATTTTTTTTCTGAAAGCTGAAAATCAGTCACTATTATAGAGAACCCCCTGGGGCAGTATAAGCACCATTAATCGGGGAATCCAACCATAGCTGGTATTAAGCCACCTGCGTCTTCCCTGCTGGAGGAGATATCCGATATTGATTCCTCCGAACAGGGAACCGCTGCGTATCCAAAGAGAAAGAAAAAGACTGGCATCGAAGAACCAACTGCTGCAAAACCCACTGGCGGAGCTTTCCCAGCTGTGTGCCAGCCTAGGTGAGTATCAAAAAATAAGTGAACTGCTCACCAATCACCAATTGCCATACTACACACACGACAATGTATCAACGAAGCCTTAAAAAATAGTACAGTGGGGCTAACCTGCATTTAATGGAGAAAAGGTTCTAACTGAGCTAAAAAATTTGGGGCTTTAACCTCAGGCGGTTTTCTCCATGTCTCGCCGATCTCTGGTGTGCAAAGATGACCCATTCAGCGATGAGCTGTTCCTCAAATAGGCATTGACTCCCAAACAACCCGGTCGAGTTCGGAAACCTTTACATATCATCACTTCGGACCACTTTCCGCCGCTTAAACCTCGTGCAGGGGTTCCTGTGCTAAGCCAGCTACCTCTTCCAAACAACAACCAACAAAATCGCAGGCTTCCAGCTGAGATAAAATCGGTCCAGCCGCGCCTAACCATCGCCTCAGCTCATCAACCAAGCTCTCTTACTCCTGAGCTTACGGCTAAGCTGACCCGGCGGTGGGCTCAATTAATCATCGGTAGCGACCTGAACGCCCGGCACGAGTTCTGGGGTAATTGAACAAGTACCTCGAAACAGGTGGTACATTCCTTTCTTGACATCTTCATCCAGAAGTTCCCGAGGTGCGCGAAGAACTATTTTTCGACCAGTATTCGGTCGTACTGAAACTGGGCGCCACTGCTGAAACGGTGGCCAGCTATCCACGGCGAAACTACCACCGAGCCAACTGGGCCGAGTTTGAGCGAATCATCGAAGCAAATATCAACAACAATCAACCCTCGGACTCCATTGAAGGCATCGATCAGGCGCTGGAATCCCTCCAACGAGCGATTACCGTCGCCGTTACAGGTGAGTACTTCTCTCCAAATAGACAACAATACCAAATACTTGATTAGACTCCGGAATATATACCGACGCCAGTATCAGAGCACTGGTAACCACACTAAGAAGATCTTGTCCAATCGACTTTCCATGGTAAGCCAAGATCGAATACAAGAACTGAAGAATAAATAATTCTAACAAGATCCGCCAAATTCCCCCAAATTCCAGACCTTTTTGGCCCTTGACCAAAATCTTGAAAAAGAAACCAAAACCAAAACCAATTCCTCCGAGCCAAAACGCCTTAGGGCGACCATTTGTGTCGTCACACAACATGGGTTCCCAAGTAACAATTTTAGCTTTATTATGGTCAGCAAAATATCGTTTGGACTATCGCATTAATCTTCATAAAAAGCTAAAGCGCATTCTATAACATCACCTGGACTCTAATAAAGCCAAAATCAGGCTATTTGGCCCTACCCTAGAAACGTCATCAAGACATATAATTGTTGGTCATCAATGTTGGTCACCAAAGCTTTTAAAAAGCTATTATAAAACATGTTAGAAATTTTTGTTTTTTTTTCGGTTCTGTCAGTTCTCGGAGTTTTTTTTTTATTTTTTCCAGCAACCATAATGGTTGATGAATGATGATTGCATTATTCAGATATGATCTGGTAAAATTAATAGCTAAAAAAACCAATGTTTTAACCATATATTGAGCTTCTTTTCTACTGCCAGTCTAGATTTTAGGTAAAATGTATATGAAATAGTATCTTAAAATAAATGCGCCTCGTCAAATCTGATGGTCAATCATGATGGAATTGATGGAAAAGGCCTGAAAATTTTTTTTCCAATGCTTGCATTGTGAATCCATCAACATGGCGTCATTTTGTGCCCTTCGATTTTGCAACCAACATGGCGTGAGTCAATTCATAGTTTTATTATGGTTTAATGATGACCCCAAAAAAAGCTACGATTTGACGTTTCTCTCGCAAGCCAACCAATTACACGCTAAGGTTGAGTTCCTCATTTCTGAGTTGTTAATCATTAGTACAGTAAATGAGGACAGACTTTTTGAATGAAAAGGGATTGGTTTTGAATGACCCGTGGAATGAATCATGAGTTTAAGTCAAATTTCGTTGTCTGACGCCAGCTTGAAATCCAAGATGGCGGCTTCCGCTGAACTTTAAAATGGTGTAAATGACTTGAAATCGCATGAAACCCCAACAAAATGGGTATCGGGTGAAAGGGCTAAACGAGTAGAAGTTGAATTTCGCTATCAGACGCCATCTTGAAATCCAAGATGGCGACATCCGCTCAACTTTAAATGCTTAATGCTGACAAAAAGTCGCATTAAACCACCACTATACGGGTATTGGGTGAAAGGGCTAAACTAGAAGTCGATTTTTTTTCATTCCGACGCCATCTTGAAATCCAAGATGGCAGCTTCCACTGAATTTAAAATACTGTTAATCAATGAAAATCGCTTGAACACAACTTTTTCACGTAATACTACATTAAAACTACTATTTTAAGACAATTAAGATCATTTTAAATCACTTTTATTATTTTTTCATTATGTTTCTAATGCATTTAGCACTTTTCTTGTTTTGTTTATAGTTTTTTTTTTTTGCCATTTATGTAACTCTATTATTCCTATCATGCTATTATGTTTAAATTGTATTGGTCTTATTCTTGCGAAAACTATAAGGTTATGTTGTTTCTGTTAACAGTCTGATTTAGGCACATGTGCCAAATTCGATGTTGCCAAAATCGAATGTTGCCAAAAACGAACGGGGTCTGTATTGTGGTGGTTTTTGTGGGATTTTCAGTCACTTACAGATTTTCAGAGAAACGCGAAAACAGATATTTGACTTCTATCATTTAGCCTTAGCACCCAATACAATATATTTGGGAGTTTCATGCTATTTTCATTCATTTACAGTATTTTTAAGTTCATCTGAAGCCACCATCTTGGATTTCAAGATAGCGTCATCCCAATTGACAAACACCCATATTTTGGAGGTTTCATACAATATTCAATGATTTAGAGCATTTTTAAAGTTTATAGAAAGCTGCCATCTTGGATTTCAAGATGGCGTAAGATAGCAATATTCGACTTCTACTCGTTAAGCCCTTCCACCCATTACCACCTGGGTTTCATGTCATTTTAAGTCATTTAATACATTTTGAAGTTTAGCGGAAGCCGCCATCTTGGATTTCAAGATGGCGTCAGATAGCGAAATTCAACTTCTACCGGTTGATTTCTTTCAACTTATACCCCTATAATATAGGTTTTCTGCGATTTTCAGTCATTTACAGTATTTTCAAGTTGAGTGGTAGCCGCCATCTTGGATTTAAGATGGCGACGGGCAACGAAATTTTACTTCTACTCTTATTCTACTCTCTTATTACTTTCACCTAATAACCATATTGTGAAGGTTTCACGATATTTTCAGTAATTTACAGCTTTGAAAATAAAAGCGGAAGCCGCCATCTTGAATTAATGATGGCGTCAAGCAACAATTTTTTTTCCTACTATTTGGGCCCTTTCACTCAATACTCATATTGTAAAGATATTCATACCACTTTCGGTGATTTCAAGTTTGCAAAGATGTATTTTTTTTAAATTTTAACTCAAAACCAACTCGCATAACTTACCAAAAATGTGTAAAAATGGGAGTTCCAATTCAAATATGTGCTATCTAATCTGAGCGTGTCCTGTTTTGACATCTTGATCGAGAACTGTCACTAAGTTTTATGGCGGTTTAATAATCATGCACTGAGTGCTATTATAGAACATGCAAAAGAAAGCTTGGAGCAAACTTCTAGGTTTGTGTTTTATTATAGTTTAAAAAAAGCATTCACAACTCTTTCAAAATAACTAAAACAGCATGTTTAATAAAAGTTTTATTAGCGTTTTCAAAACCATCTGAAAACATATGGTCGAAAAAAAATCATAAGCATTCTGCATGACCATAATAAAACCGCCATAAAACGAGCTGCACAAAAAAATGCCATAATTAAACCATGATAAAACTTCCTAATGCTAGTTGGCATAATCTGTGTTACTTGGGTTCCAATATAACAAGACCATTCGAATCATTTGTTGAAGAAGGAGTCGCTGCTGTCGACTCAAACAGTTTTCTCTCAGAGGAAGCAAGAGTTACTGCTAATGAGCTCATTGAACTTATCAAAAGATCCAAGAATATGAAGGCCCCCGGCTTTGACAACACCTTTAACATCGAGCTAAAGCGTCTGAGCCACGACACATTTGCCTGTCTATCTAATGTATTTAACAGCTGTTGGGTGCGTGATTATTTCCCTTCAGGGTGGAAGTTGGCTCAAGTTATACCGATACTAAAGCTGAGGAAAGATCCTTCCCCGCTCCATAAGTTTACTGAGCTTTCCAAGCTATTTGAAAAGACAATTCATAGCCGTTTGATTACTTTTGTTGAAGAAAATCAAGTCATCCCCGATGAACAGTTTGGACTTCAAAAAGGCAGATCCGCAATCCATCAACTAAATCGCATTACCAACAGTATCCAGCGTAACGAATCAGTTTCCAAAACAACCACAATAGCACTCTTGGATATTGAAAAAGCCTTCGACAATGTATTTTTTTTAGTTGGTAACCACAGGTAGTAAATCCCGGTTTACGGATTGTATTCCAAGGCACGGCGAGCCACCGCGTCCCCCCAGTTTGCTACTCTGTGTCCATGGGTACAATGGGAAGACTCATGATATACTCCGTGTATACCCCATACTCCCTAAACTCGACCTGGAGCCGCAGACCTGGTTCTCACCTCGAACTGTTTAGCACACTACACAGCAAAAAATTTCTAAAAGTACACGGAATCTAAAACACGAGTGATCTATTTTTTCTTGAGTGTAATTACAAAAAGATGTAATTTTAAACTTCTTTCGATGTAATATTAGTCTATTTTCCAAAATTGAATAGAAATAAACTGTTTTGATTTAATTTTACATTGCATCATGCAAAAATCAACCGGTCAATGAAATTTATATCACAAACAGTGTAAAATTATATCTGTTTAATTTAAAATTGAATGCAAATATTTAAATTGTGTCTTTTTATATTTCAAGTTAGTTTGCGCGTCGGGCACAAAGTAAACAAGTCGGAAAATTATTCGGAAATGAGTCATTCAAAGGCGTATTAGCTACAGGAGCACTTTAAGAGGCTTAGTAGTAAGTATATAAGACGTGAAATGAAGAATATGGTTGAAACTGATTAGTTTTCTCTCCATTATAGCAAGGTCAGATTTTTCGCAGCGGCTGATATCCGGCCAGTGATTATCCGGAGAAACTTTTGTCAGAACAATTCAAGTGTGCAGGATGCTGACCGAAAAATTATGATTTCCGGAACCATTCGAGGATGCTGATCATGCTGATTCGAAAAACATCCCCGTGTTGGGAGTCAGCCTGACGCTTTCCGAATGGTGTTTTTTATGTTCAGTTTTGGAAATAAAAATGAATTAAAAATGATACATTTTTTTATTCAAGACAAAAGCAAAACCCTTAATATGTAGAACAAATATCAATATTTACGATAATAAATTTTAAAATTTACATCCCTGTGTATTTTTACACGACGGCTTTTGTGATCCAATCTAGTGCATTGATTTCGATCTAAATTTACACGCCTCAAAAATTACATCCTCGGAAAAATACACCGTGATAGAATTTTACATCAAAATCGATGTTCCGTTTTCGTGCATCGTTTTCGATCTAAATTTACACGAATTTTTCTTGCTGTGTATGCTTCAATAGTGAGAGGTCTATTCGAGCTAGTGCGCTCCAAGGCAATACTCATTAACGAGACCACTTTCAGCTAAACCTCTCTTCCTTACGACTCGACGCCTGAACTCTCCTCTAACGACTTGAGAACCGACATCTTCTCGCAATGACTCGAGATTCAAACACAAACCTCTCCTCTTCGCGACTTGAGGCCTGATCTCTTCTCT
The DNA here is from genome assembly GCF_029784155.1 of Uranotaenia lowii. Taxonomy (NCBI): domain Eukaryota; kingdom Metazoa; phylum Arthropoda; class Insecta; order Diptera; family Culicidae; genus Uranotaenia; species Uranotaenia lowii. The sequence goes on from NC_073693.1 coordinate 12,605,519, forward strand.
AACGACTCGAGATCCGACCCCTCCTTGCATCGACTCAAGGTTTACCTCTCCTCTGCACGATTCAAGGCCCGATCTCTCCTCTAACGACTTTAGATCTGACCTCTCCTCGTAACGACTCGAGGTGACCACTTGTACTCCTCCTCTTATTGATACAGAGCCTGGTCCCTCCTCTTACGACTCGAGACCCGACCCCCTGTCGTTGACCACTCGACTCGGGGTTGACCACACAAACCTCTCCGCATGGAGGTTCGAGGCCTGACCTCTCCTCTAACGACTCAAAGCACGAACTCTAATCTTCATGATTCGAGGTTCGCCACCTTGCCCGTCGTGTGCCAGATCGAGAGCAACTTATCCTAGACTCGCGCCTGTCACGGCACACGCGCGGGACTTTACGCAACGACTCGGATGATTCCCGACGAAGACGTCATCCTACTCCAACTCGAATGGCTCGCCCGGCGTCGAAAGCCATTCTTCCCGTGGGTATTCCCCGATCGTGGAATAACCCTTTCCACTGCGAAGAACGTCAAGTCTTATCCCCGCAGCTTCTTTCGTTGAGAACCGCTCTACTCGGATACTCCCTGAAGGTGGAGCATCCTACGCACGAACGCGGCGCACCCACGGCATCCGCTACGCAGAAGGTGTTGCCTTATCTTTGTAGCTTCAAACCGTGGGGTCGGACGCACTCTACTCGACAGCCCCCGACGAGGGGGTTAGTCTACTCCGACCGTTGTTCGGTCTTCTTTACCCCCCTTGGCTGGCAACCCTAGGATTTTTGGCCCGCGGATTTTTCTGCCTGTTGTGTGCAAGATCGAGAGCAGCTTGTCCTGGACTCGCGCCTGTCACGGCACACGTTCGGGACTTTGAACGCTACGACTCGGATGTTTCCCGACGATGGAGTCATCCTACACCGTTCGCGGACTGCCGTTGGTTCTAGCTCCTCTGCCGGGCAGTCATGATCCGGGTGAACCCATCGCTGACCGCATGCCAAGTGTTGGAATCCGCACACATCTTTATCTAATAACAATCATAAGGATCTACCTATCAAACAGGGCATTCCGGGTTTCCCTACAAGGAGTGAGCTCAGAACAATTCAACACCGATGCGGGTGTGCCTCAAGGTAGCATCTTGGGGCCACTACTCTATAACATCTACACCTCCGATATACTCCCCCCTTCCTGGAGATGGTGTTACATACGTCCCAATACGTGGAAGACGCTGCGATCATGTACAAGGGTCGCAATATCCGAACCCTAACAAACAAATTACAGAGAAACCTGGATGCCCTAAATGACTACTACGCCAGCTGGAAAATTATTATCAATTCTGCCAAAACTAAAGTCATCGCGTTCCCACACTCGTGATAGCCTAGATTGGTTCCAAAGCCTGATTGTCAGGAACGGTTCGGTGGCTCCCTCATCGAGTGGTCCAACGAGGTTGTCCATCTTCGTTAGACTCACCCTAGACAGGCATCTTATCTTTAGAACGCATGTAGATAAAATTATTAATAAGTACACCATTCTAATCAAGGCATTGTATCCACTGACTTGTAGAAAATCGAAACTGGGCCTCAAAAATCAGATGGCTGCCTATAAACAAATTGTCTATCCATCTCTGGAATATGCAGTACCGGTGTGGAAGGGCTGTACTCAGACACACAAATTGCGGTTCCAGCGCTTACAGAGCAAGATACTCAAAATGATCTTTGACCTTCCATCCTGGACAAGAACATGCGAAGTTTATGAACTTGCATGCATGGATACCCTGGGAACAAAATTTGGTAATTACTGTATAAAAGACTCAAGACTGTATGTCTCCGCAAAAAAATTTTGTTCCGGAGATCATCAGAATTTGTTCTACATCACAAGATTATTTTCTCTGATAAAATACAATACATTTTTCTCCTGAAACTCTACACAAAATGCAAATACATACAAACCAAGAGAGTATAAATTCAAAACAAAAATTGCGTACAAGAAGTCTTGAAGTATAATTGTCACTCTAAAACCACGCGTTTATACTACGTCGTACCGGAATTTTACTAAGCAACGTCCCAAGTTAAGTTTAAATTTCTGAAACTTACAATTACGGGAAGAATACTTTTTCCAGTAAAATCATCGTCAACAATGCGTGGATATTGTCGCTGACACTGTTATATTAGACAGTAGTGTAAATAGTATAAGTAGGTAGGAAAAAATTTCAAAATTTCAATTCAAAATCAAATGTTTCAACATGTAAAAAGCTCACAATGAAGATGAAGATGAAATTCCTTAATAGGCAGAACACTTAAAATATAAACTATTGTAAAAATCAAAAAACCAAAAGTGAACAAATTTTTTTATTGAGTCAAAAATAAATAAAAAAGTTATTCTAGTTTTGATCGTCAAACAGTGTGTTTCTGTCCATTTCACTTCGAAAGTGCTCCCAGTCTAACAGAGTCGAACTCGAGTGTTCTGGTTACCTCTCCCACACCTTATCTTATAATTCAGTCGACTTCATCGAGTTGAATACTACGGTAGAAAATGCTCATCCTGCCCCGATCAATGGTGCTCTGTTTGCCCCGAGTTAACAAATTAACGTTAAAACGCGTTTTAAAATTAATTATAGTGAAAAATCAAAAATTTAATGATGGAAAAAATTGAGAAACAATGTGTACATCAATGTGTTGCAGTGCGAACATTATAAATCAAAATGATTTAACGATCATAAAAGCTTATTTACCGGTGTTCAAAAATTATATCATTTTTGTCAGTTGAGAACCTAGTTGGTTGTTTTTAATCCCCGGGTGCCTACTGTCTAAAAAAACATTATAAAAATGTCCATATCCGATAACCATAAACACATTGACAATGAACTTTTATCCTTAGTTGGTTTCAAGACCTTATGTATGCAGAAGAAAAATTACATAATCTCACTTGCAAGTCTGGAGATAAATCATTTCCGAAGATTGCAACATTAGACTTAGTCGAATTGGGGTCATTTTTGAATTTCACAAACCTTGGGGCCTAAAAAGCTTCGTTTCAATTCAAACTCATCGATGATTTTTTGCAGAATAATAATTAATTTTTTTCGTTTTTCAATGCTAAACGACATGCCCCCATTTAACACCTAATTACTTTTTTGTCTAATAAGATACAAAGTTACGGTCTTCGGCAAAGTTGTTCAGCGAAAAATTTATAAATTTGCACAAAAACCATTAGCAAGCGCAGTTCCACAGAAGAAACAAAAATGATGTTAATTTTTCAGTACAAAATATTCAATTTTCCTATACAAATCTAAATTTTCAAATTTACTCAGGTAAACGTTACTTAAAAATTCTGCAAAAAATCATGGATGAGTTTTGAATCAATTTTCAGACCCCAGAATGTTCGTTTGAGAAATACAAACATGACCCAAAATCGACTAAGTATATTGCGACATGTCTGTAAGTTGCTTATTTGTTGTGAGGTAATGCGGTATTATTTGCAAACTTGCAAGTTACAGAATGCTAGATCCCTTCTTGTGCGTAGTTGGTAAGATGAGCACAGATTTGCAAGGCTGATGCTCAGATTGTTTAAAAAAGGTTCTAGCCCCGGTAAATAAGACAAAGAGGATGGATTAGCGCAGATTGTTAACGCTGCTGCTTTGTTTATTCGTTTCTCCGGTAAATAAGACGGAGAGACTAGAAAGCGCGTATTTCTAAGGCTGCTGCTATGATTTTTTATTTTGATTTGACCTCTTGGTGGAAAAAGATTAAATTGGCTTAGGAAGGCAGATTTTGAAGACTGCTGCTGCTGGTTGTTTTTATTTCGCTTTCCGATGGAAAAGGACGAATTAGCTTGGGAGGCACAGATTTCTATGGCTGATGCTGCTGATTGTTTTTTTTTGTTTGTTTTTCCTTTCGATGGAAAAGGACGGAATTGGCTTAGGATGCGCAGATTTTTAAGACTGTTACTTCTGAATGTTTATTTTGATTTGGTCTTCCAGTGGAAACAGACGGATTGGCTTAGGAACGCAGATTTTTAAAGTGCACATTTTTGAGGCTACTGCTGATTGTTTATTTTGTTTGGTCTTTCGGTGGAAATAACGGAATGGCTTAGGAAATGCTCATTTTTAAGGCTGCTGCTTATTGTTTGTTTTCATTTGACCTTCCGGTGAAAAAATACAGAATTGGATTAGAAAACGCAGACTTTTAAGACTGCTGGTATGATCGTTTGTTTTGATTTCGCCTTCCGTTGGAAAAGGGTGGATTGGTTTAGAAAGCGCAGATTTTTAAGGCAGTTTCTGCTGACTGTTTGTTTTTGTTTTTCCTTCCGGAAGAAGATGCAATTGGCTGAGGAAGCGCAGATTTTTGATGCTGCTGCTGCTGATTGATTATTTTGATTTGGCCTTCTGGTTGGCAAGGATTTGTTTCTAAGAATACTATCGAATTATTCCAGCTATCGTAAGCAGATGCTTCTTTGCAAGATGATTCTTTCGCAGTTGACGTCGGTCGGTTAGAATCGACGCTGCATGTTGCATGGAGGGATCCCTTTGCACTTCTGTTGTGTAGTAAACCCTACTATTGCGAAACATTGTCGTAGAGTGAATCGTCCATGAAGAATAACGCACTTTATATGGAAATCGACCTAGTGAATAAATAAGCTAACAACCCGATCCCGTAATTTGAATAACAATTTTGCTAGAATATAAACAATCGTCAGCAAGCTCTACTTACACTCATGGGTGAATCCTTCTTGCCGCATATCGTACAGGAACATTGCATAACGGATCAACACGTGAAGCGTCCGTATCGACAGCAAAACACACTGAAAATAGAATGGAAAGAAAAGAAAAAAAACAGAGTTAAAATTCAATTACAATCAGTGTGCATAATCGACGGTTGTCGAGTGACAGACATTCGGTCGGGGAAAGACCTTTTCGGACAACGAATATAACCTCAAATTAGCGACACCTCGAAGACAGGCCCCAATTCTCCAAGTCATTAGAATACAAAACTACGTACAAATGAATCATCATCGACAACATCAACAAGTTCTCCAGTGTGACACTACCTCGACCGTTCAACTTGTTATTGTGGTTTTGTTTTTGTTTCTGTCTCTTTTTTAGGTTGCTTCTCTTCGCTTTTTTTCCATTGAAGTGTTGCTAACCCCAGTACAAGTTGTTGATTCTAACGAAGCGATAAGAACACTTTCTAAACTGTTGATGTTTTGCCTTTGCCTCGATACAATGGTAATGGTAATGAGGGTTACAAAATGATACAAAAGGTAACTACTAATCACTGTCCCTTGTGAATTATTCAACGGGGGCTTCCTCGTCGTTCTTCGATGCAGTCAACCAACTACAATGTGATAGGTGGGCATATTAAGCTGTTTAGTAGTTTTTTTCCTACTCTTTGATTTCGTAATGACGCCTGTTTGACGAGAAAATTCTTGAACCTGATGACGTGGGACTATCCTTATGTAGGTAATCTTCTCCAAACGTGTTGTGGGAGGACGAAAGGCTTTGAAACATAATGACGCCATTTTTCTAACGCAAGTGTCCTTTCACTTTATGAGGCAGCAGCGCACGAATGCTAATCGGACCGGTTAGTCTTTTCTAAGTTTATATCACACTGCATAATGCATTTTTTTTTTTTAAATATGTCTTTATTAGTCTTTTAATCATTACATTTAAGTTACATTATTAAAGTTAAATTAAAGTGTTCAGATCAATTATGATCAGTTCAACTCTTTGATACAGTTAATTTTAAACATTGTTTGTTTGATTTAAATTTGCTTTAGCAATAAATAATTTGATTTAAAGGAGAATATCCTGTTAAGCAAAAAAAAAAAAGATGTATAAACTTAATCCTAAATCCTAAAAACTAACTTAATTGTAAAGAGAACGAATCTCTGCGATGGAAGACTGCATCGATTTGCCTCTGAAGTTGGAGATGATTTTGTTGGCCATCTCTTCGATCGATTCTATGCCTGCAATCCGATGGAGATCTTCGGTGCTGTGCCAAGGTGGAAGCCGCAAAATCATTTTCAGAACCTTGTTCTGAATCCTCTGGATGGCTTTCTTCCTCGTCGCGCAGCAGTTAGACCAAATCGGAACTGCATACATTATCGCTGGTCGAAAGACCTGTTTGTAGATTAACATCTTGTTTCGCAGACACAACCTGGATTTCCTGTTGATGAGAGAATAAAGAGATTTAGTGTATTTATTACATTTAGATTGAATATCTTCAATGTGATTTTTAAAAGTAAGATTCCGATCAAGTGTGAGTCCCAAGTACTTCACGTGATCAGACCATTCTAATGAAACCCCATTAAAAGTTATGGAATGATTTTCATTAGGTTTTAAAAAATTTGCTCTTGGCTTATGGGGAAATAAAATAAGTTGAGTTTTGGAAGCGTTAGGAGAAATTTTCCACATTTTCAAGTAATTCAAAAAGGAATTTAAATTTTGTTGCAATCTACTGCGTACCACCCGTAAATTTCGACCTTTGGCTGAAAGCAAAGTATCATCAGCAAATAATCTTCTACCTTTTCCTTCTGGTACATCAGGAAGATCAGAAGTAAAAATATTGTATAAAATTGGCCCAAGTATACTGCCCTGAGGGACCCCAGCTCTAATGGGAGTCCTTTCAGAGCATGAATTTTGATAGCTTACTTGTAAGGTTCGGCTAGTCAAATAATTTTGAATAATTTTGGTGAGATATACAGGAAAATCAAATCGAGCTAATTTAGCTACTAAACCTTTGTGCCAAACACTGTCAAAAGCTTTTTCAATATCAAGAAGAGCAACACCAGTTGAATAACCTTCAGATTTGCTAGCGTTAATCATATTAGTTACACTCAAAAGTTGATGTGTAGTAGAGTGTCCATGACGAAAACCAAATTGTTCATCAGGGAAAATAGAATTCTGATTAATGTGAATCATCATTCTATTCAAAATAACTCTCTCAAATAGTTTACTTAAAGAAGGAAGCAAACTAATTGGTCGATAACTTGAAGGCTCTGAAGCACTTTTTCCAGGTTTCAAAATTGGAGTTACTTTGGCATTTTTCCATTTATTGGGAAAATAAGCCAAGTGAAAACATTTGTTGAAGATTTTAACTAAAAAATTTAAAGTGCTTTCAGGCAACTTTTTAATAAGAATATAGAAAATCCCATCTTCCCCCGCAGCTTTCATATTTTTAAATTTTTTGAAAATCAATTTAAGTTCATCAATATTTGTCACACAAGAAGTTTCAAATACATTTTGTTTAGAAAGAATTTCATCAAATTCAAGGGAAATTTGAGCATCAATTGGACTTACAACGTTTAAATTAAAATCATGAGCAGACTCAAATTGTTGGGCTAATTTTTGAGCTTTTTCTGAATTAGTTAAAAGAAGTTTCTCCCCATCTTTCAAAGTAGGAATTGGCTTCTGGGGCTTTTTCAGAATTTTAGTTAATTTCCAAAAAGGCTTTGAGTAGGGTTTTATGTCCTCTACTGCTTTTGCAAAATTTTCATTACGAATGAAATTTAAACGACGTTTGATCTCTTTTTGAAGGTCGCAATAAATAAATTTTAAATAAGGATCCCTAGTACGTTGATATTGGCGTCGACGAATGTTTTTCAGTCGTATTAAAAACTGAAGATCATCATCAATTAAAGGTTGATTAAATTTATGTTTAACTTTAGGTATTGAAGCGGCTCTAGCATTGACTATTGAAGTTGTCAAATTTTCTACAGCCAAATCAATATCTTCTATTGAATTCAATGGAACGTTTACATCTAAATTACGTTCAATAAAATTCATATATCGCTCCCAGTTAGCCTTTTGAAAATTAAAAGTTGATTTTAAAGGGTTTTCAATGGGACTTTGGGATAAAGAAAATGTTACTGGAAGGTGGTCTGAATCGAGGTCCGCATGAGTAACTAATTGACTACAATGCTCGCCTAAATCCGTTAGAACCAAATCAATTGTGGAGGGATTTCTAATTGAAGAAAAACAAGTATGCCCATTAGGATATTCAACAGTGTAATAACCTGCAGAGCAGTCATTAAACAAAATATTCCCATTAGAATTTGATGAAATATTATTCCAAGATCGGTGTTTTGCATTAAAGTCACCAATAATAAAAAATTTAGATTTATTTCTGGTGAGTTTTTGTAAATCTCCCTTCAAAAAATTCTTCTGTTCACCGCTACATTGAAAAGGCAAATATGCGGCAACAATTATAATTTTCCCCATAGAAGTTTCTAATTCAATTCCAATTGTTTCTAAGACTTTTGTATTGAAAGAAGGAAGAAGTCTAAATTTGAGACGACTATTGATGACAATAGCTACACCCATGGCCGTAGGAACGGGGGGGGTTTTGGGGGTTAAACCCCCCCCCATGAAGGTACAAAACGCCAAGTAAATTTTTTTTGCTAAACATAAAATTTCGATGAAAAACTAAAATGATTCATCAGTAACAATAGTGCAATAATTTTGACTCCAAAACCTCGAAATCTCATTCTAGGACAGCAATTCTACAGCAGTTTTTCAGAAAAAATTCTCACTTGTTGATTGTAATTGAGTCCAAAATGTTGAATCCAAACAAAGTTAGACTAGGCTTACAAGATTGTCCACATTTTGACCAGATCTTCTCCTTCTATTTGCAAAATCAAACGAAAATTTCAATTGGGTCATTAGAACTATGTATCTCGCGTACAAATAATTTATTTTGAACTAATTTTGTCACAATAAACATAAGATAAGATTTTTTGGAAACATTAAACATGAATCTGAATCGGTTGATGTGTTTCGATTGAATAAAAACTGTTTTCCATGTGTTTTTTTTTATTTTGATGGAATTATTTGGGATAATTATGAAACAACATGCCCTACTTTCGCTAAGTTTTATGATTAAATTGCCTGGATCTACCCAGCCCGGAAACTTGAGTGAAAATATCTAGTAATTATCCAGTTTATTGTTCTTGATTTTCAGGTTGAACCATATTTAGTATAGAATCCTGCTAAAAATCCTGTAAAATTGAAACATAAGAAATACCAGAATCGAAAAATGTGAAACAATTTTATCATTCACAATTTTATTTAAATTTACAAGTTCAATTACAAATAAATAATTGAAATAAGATTCATATTGAAAACCATAAATTTAGAATCAAACAAAACATTTCTGGTTAAGGGTTTTGATACAAATTTCGTTTTTGGGTTTCAAATTCAAAGGATTACTTTTCTGGAATTTAGATTAAGATTTTGATTTTGGGTTTAAAATGCAGGATTACTTGGAAATAAAATTCAAAGTTTGTATTCAAATTTAGCTTAAATTGAAGTTTTATAATCAATATTAAAATATCAATGTTAAAATTTGACTAAGGATTCAAATTGAAGGAGATTTCAGTTTCATAACTTTGATTCTTGATTTAAAATTAAAAAAATAATAAATTCAATCAAAGTCAGTTTAGAAACACAAAGTTGGTGAAAATCACATATAAAAAAATCTGGATTCATTTCAAAGAAATTGTTTTTGAAAAATCTAGATTTGAATTTTGAATACTTGAATCACAGGATTTAAATTATTAAATATGAAATATATAATAAATGATAATTTTTGAACATGTTTTTTATCCTCCTGAAAATTTTATTTAAAATTATTTACATATATTGCAGACTCTTTGAAATCAAAGGTTCTAACTAAAATCTTTAATTTCAATCGAGTTTACAAGAGTAGAAAATAAACCTTATTTGAACAGTAAGGCTAACTTTAACTGCTGAATATTTGATACATTTTCACCCATGCTTAAAATGGTTTTGCTTGTGGTTCAAAAGAATTAGCTTCCTAATGTAAGTTAGTAAAGAGGTTTTTTTTAAATGAAGCGTTCAAATTTTTTTTGTTTCGATTGAATAGTTGTTTCTACATCATTGTGCCACTCGCGACTTTTCTCAACGATGCAGTTGGCACACCAGTCATTGTTAAACTTATCTGAATCTACTGTGTCTGATGTTTACTCTTGAGCTCTAACATACGGACATCAGCTCAGAAGGCAACTGATTTACCAAGTGAGCTATATTCACAAGTCCCTATATTTTTTAAAGCTTCATGAAAAAAAAATTTGCATCTCCTAGGACTTATTTTCAAAAATAAATAACTTTTAATACAAAACAACTTTGACTTGAATAATATGTACTAACATATGTATACATTTTTCACTTGTGTATGCATTGTTCAAGAAAAAATGTTATAGGAAAAAAAATGTCATCAAAACCCCCCCCATGAGCCGGTTCTTCCTACGGCCCTGGCTACACCCCCACCTTGTCGATCAAGTCGATCATTCCGTAAAATTTTAAAGAAAGCATTGCTTTTCAAGTTATTGTCTGGCTTTAAAAAAGTTTCAGTGATGGCAGCAATATGTATGTTTTGAGTTTTCAAAAATAAAAAGAATTCATCTTGGTTAGCCAGCAAAGATCTAGCGTTCCAATTCATAATATTTAAACATCTATTTGGATCCATGAGGGAATCGTAAAGTCATAATAATTTTGTTAGCATAATTAAAAGAAGTTTGGAAAGCTTCAAACATTGAATTTGCTTTCAACATAAGTTGCATCATTTCCATTAAATTTTGATGCAAAAATTTTAATTTTTCCTCAGTAATCTCACCCAAATCAACAAAATTGTTAGGATCAGAAAATGAAGGAGAAGAACAAGTATTTGAATTTCGGGGATTTTCCCAAGCCTTCGCATGAACGTTGAGACTTGGTTTTTTCCCATTTTTATTAGTTAAACCTGAAGAGGGAAACCCATTTTCAACCACCTCTGAGAACGATAAACAACGAGTCTGGGGCGCAGAATCAGCCCAGGTAACATTAAAATCACTTCGGGTATTACCCAGCCGTGATTCCAATGTAGGCCGAGGCTGAATGCGAACAGGCAGGTTGTTTGCCGGTCTGACGTGTGAAGACGAAAAAGAGGAAGGAGGAGAAGAAACTTTTCTGGAAACTTTGGGATTTTTCCTAGAAGCAACAATTTTTGCCCTAACGGGACAGTCTAGAGAATTCGAGGAATGATTACCTGCGCAATTCGCACACTTAAAAAATTCTGTTTTTGGCTTATCACCACCAAAAAGGCATTTAGATTTTTCATGATCGAATGAGCCGCAAAACATGCATCTGGCATTCATTCTACAATTTTTAGTGCCGTGACAAAAAGCTTGACAACGACGACATTGCGTAATATTTTGTAAAAAATTGGTAGTAGATTTACGAAAAGGTTCAAATTTTACTCGACAATGAAACATAAGACGAGCCTTTTCCAGAATTTTTAAATTATTAACCTGATCCTTTTTAAAATGGATCAAATAAAGTTCAGGAGCAAAACCAACACTACTGGTATTATTCGTGTTGGTTCTTTTCCTCATTTGAATTACTTGAATTGGAGAAAAACCTAACAAAGAATTTAATTCAGCTGTGATCTCATCCGGTGTCTGATCGCCAGTGAGACCACGAAGTACAACTTTAAATGGACGATCACTTCTAGTGTCGTACGTAAAAAATTGGTGTTTTTTATTATTCAAATAATTTAAAACCTTTTGAAAATCATTAAAAGATTCCGCCAAAATACGAGCAGTTCCCCTTCGACCGATCTGAAAAGAAATCTTCACATCCTTGACGGAAGTGACGATTTCTTTTCGAAAGGCATTGAAGTCAGAAATCGTGACCGTAATTGGTGGAACCTTTTCATTTTTAAGAGTATAAGAAGAAGAAGGTTTCTTAGTACTCTTATCAGAATTAAATATGAATATTTCCTCATCACCGATGTTATGAAGGACATCGAATGAATTGGAAATTTCAACTTTTTTGGGCGATGGACCCGAATTAGGTTCAGCAATCCGTTTTCTTCCGGCCCTTGACCCGGCCGATGACTTCCCCATGCTGGAAAGAAAAGAGAAAATATGAATAAAAGAAAATGAAAATAATTTTAGCACTGAAAAGTGCTGATTGAAATACAGGTAAGGAAAAAATAAATAATGTAAAAATGTTCCTGCAGGTACACAGCAACGATAAGATGCTCCGGCGTACGTGTTGACGGCTCAACGGTACAGATGGAAGTGACTGCATAATGCATGATGCAACTGTTTTGAAGCTATCAGCTGAGAAAAATTATCTATAAAAGCTTCCGTGAAGTACACACAATTAAACCTCAAGTTGCAGATAAGATTTGCTGGGAAAAACGATTATTTCTGTCAATATGTAACCTTGTAAGAGTCGATTATTTTATTTTTATAAAAGTATGGTTCCAATTTTTATGAACCATTTGAAATAGATCAGTTTTTAATAGAACATATATAAAAAAGTTTTATACTCAAGAAGATCAACCGATCAGCCAAAAGAATCTGCCCCCACTTCTTCAACTTTACATACGGACAAATCCACCCCCCCTAAAAGCGATTGAAGAAAGCGGAACGGCATGTAAAGCACAAACTCGTAAAAGCACTAAATTAGATAAACCAAACCATATCCCGCCATTCGTGACATAACGATATCAGCAGCAGTAGTCTCTGACTGTGCGATGTCGTAGTCGCCGTTTTGAGATAGTAAATGGCGGACAATCAGCAGACGTTTGAATGGAAAAGGTTGCTTCCTAGCGTTGACCTTAGCAATTAAAGTGAACAGTCTGAACCCAAGCTTTACGGGGAAGTTCATTTGTGAGCTTCCTTAAAAAATTAAAATCTCACGAAAGCTTTCATTACGTCGTCGTATGAAACAAAACGTAAACAAATAGTTTTATTACGAAAAAAAAAAATACAAAAACTGACATAAACTACCCGCAAGTTCTTTCCATTTAAAATATTTGTAGTCTTAACAAAATATTCTATATAAGTGAAATACAAATTTTGAAGTTGTTTTCATTACTTTTGCACCAGTTTCCTGTGAATTATTAAGATGTTTTATACGACTTAATGAAAGCTCACGCGAGAAATAATGATCGAACCGGATTGGAAAAGTACCGTAAACTGGGGAAACTTTGATCAACATGAAATTTTTGCTGATAATCATCATAAACTAAGTCAAAAGATAAAATATCTGAAAACTGTTTACTACGTATGAATGCCTGTGAATTTAGTTACAATTAAGCTAAATTTTGTTTTTATTCGAAATTTGTTGATATTAGTTACTTCAAATATAGTTTTGAATCTTTGGTTTTTCGAAGGCCCACAAACAAACATCTCTCCTGATCAAATGTAAGCATTAAGAAGCAAATGAGTTGTTTTATGTGAAAGTTCAACTTTTTTCTTTATTTAGGTTTAGTTTGAGTGTTATTTTTATGGTCATTTGTTGAAAATTTTTGGATATTGAAAAAAACGGTGGTTTTCCATAAGAAAGTTCGTATAGTAAAAATGGCTAAAACCCTATCAAATGGTTCAATTTGAAGAAAAACAGAACATGGGAACAGTACGAGGACCAAGGAATTCATTCCATGAAGGCAAAATTCATTTGTTTTTAAAGGCCTAAAAATTGAGAAATGTTTTTAATTTTTATCTCTAGATGTATGCAGCAACATTGTCCATCTTTTGATTATAAATGTTTTTGAAAGGTTGAAAAAATTAATTTAGTCTTTAGTCTTTAGCCTTTAGCTGCTGCGATCGAGTCATTCTGTTTTCGGGCGTTATCCCACCCAGTCGCCATTAGTGCTGTGTGTGTTCGGGTGCCACCAAGTGCGATCAAGTTCGATCACGTGATGATACATTGCCAGTGTGACGTTCAGCATCGTCTCGAAAGCGGCCTGACGACCAAGGCGCTGTGGCATCGGATCCTGAGATTGATCGTGGAAGCGATCGGAATGCCTATTCCGCTGGCAAGAGACCGCTTAACGCGGAATCGGCAGTTTTCACTGCCAGTAAAATATTTCGAAAGAGGTCAACGAAGATCGCTCTCACGCGCCCGAGTACGCGAATGCAGAAAGGCCGAGTAAGTTTTTTCATTGTGGATTCCTATTTTGACGACCACTTACGAAAACCCGTGGTTTGGCAGAACACCATCGGCCTTTTTCGGTGTATTGACTGCGTAGAAGAATCCGGATTCAGCTGTAGGATGCCGCTCCTGCCGGACCGGAAGCTGATCCGTGAGAGCTCTCACTTAGTTTGTTTTCTTAGGATTTCGCCAATTAGATTAGATAATACTGTAATAGATACTTTGTAACTCTTGAAAGTTTTTTTGAATCTTACTTGAACAGTTCCGAATAACTAGGCAACAGACTCACGACTTCCCGCTAGCAGCCGGGCAAATTGGAAAGCGAATGCTGGCAAATTCTTAGTAGAATTTTGGCGCTTAAGTCAGCGTTTGATAACGGATCTATTCCTTTTTTTTTAATTAAGCTTTCCTTTCCGTAACATAAAACGTTACAAGGCTGAAGGTGTTGCAGCTATCAATCAATTAAACAAAGCCTTAAAACAAATTTCTCTAGTTCCAGAACTCGTAAGCTGTATAGACAGATGATTTCTGATAGACATAAAAATTTATGAAAAAACTAATTTAAAACAAATTGCATCAGTAGGATTCCGTAACGTTCGTGCTCGTGACAACGTCCCTAGTAGTTGCCCTACTTTAAGCGATGGTTTTTCAATATTCATGTTTTTCTCACAAATGGACGGGAAGTTTATATTATTCAGGAAATTAATATATCATGATCTTATCTGCATGTTTCAATGAGAATTTTCAAAATAAGTTTCGCCGTTATTGAAAAATTTGCAAAAAAAGGGATTATAGATGATCAAAATTTCCATCTTTGAAGCTACTGTTCCTATTCAGCTACTGAACTGGTACCTTTCATTGGACCTAGAAAATAAATTCCTATTAAAAATTATGATTTTCCGAAAATATATAACTAAGTTAATTAAAAATGTTATCTTCAGTCAAATATTATCATACAAAAGTATTACAACTTTTTAACGATTAAAAACTCTTAAATTTCTTTTATGAATACCTCAAACACTTTTACTTTGGCTGAAACTTTTTTTTGTGTTTAAATACTTGTAATTTATTTGCTTACAGTAAACAAAACATGTTGGAAATATTCAATATTGGCTTTGAACTATGTCCCAATTCTAAATTCACACCTTTTTTGATTTGTTGGTATGAAAACAAAGTTTTGGTGATGTCAGGACTAAACATGGAACATCTAAGTCGAAAGTCTTCTATTTTGGACCCATTACGAATTTTTCGGGTTTTTCATTGATTTTAATTTATTGTAGGAAAAATAGGTAGAATGGTTCATAATCTTTAAAGTGAAAATAATTTCCCTTTTATTTTTGGCTTGGACAGTAACAAAACGTTATTTTTCCTTACTCACTCTAAATTCTCAAAACACGGCCCACTAATTGAGCTGTCTGATTTACCATTGATGAGAAGGTACATTTTTAAAAAAGGTTGAAAATTTTATCAGATGGACTTTTTATGGCAAAAAGCGGTATGGTAGGATTCAGGAAGAACTAGAGTGTGCATAGGAGTTTCTTTATCCTATGCTAACAAAACGAATTATTTACCATTTTCGGCATTTTAGGACTAAAGTAGGCTCTAGGCCCAATGTAGAAGCACTCACCCTATATTAAAGTATGTAGTATTTGCTGATTGTTTTACTTCTTCTTCTTCTTCTAACACCAACATGGCCAAAACTTGTATGCATCCTGGAAAACGAAAAACTTGCGTTCCTCATTTTTTTTCAACATAGAATCTGATACATAGAACATGCATTGCAGATACTACTACGGCCAGGCCAACCATGTGATGAAAACGCAAAAGATACAGGAACGAGGGGAAGATGAAGTGTGAAGTTCCCTGCCAAACGCTTCTTATGATTATATTGGGTTAGTTACGATGGTCTCTTCCATCAGTTTATTAATTTTGTATTACAATTGCGATCATGTTTGAACCGACGATTCCTGGCCACTGTTCAGTTTGTACCCCAAGCGAAATTTCTTCCCGAGCACATCGCTAAGGTAAACGTTCCCAGAAATGCACTTTCCCTTGAGCTATTTGTACCATTCATCGGTCGTTATGTGTAGACGCTCGATGCTCTAGTTACAAGCTTCTTCGTAATGACGAATGTCCAATCAGCTCTGGCAACGGCTCCAGCTGTCGCAGCGGCCACTAGACATAATTCACCAATTTTGACAATAAATTAGGCTTGTACACCTCAAAACATCAACGAAACAAGAAATCAATATATAATGCAGAACAATTTCTTCAACACACAAAAAAAAACAATTTAGAAAAAAAATTTTTCCAGGAGATAAAATTAGCAGCAAAACAAACCACAACCGTCATTCACAGCAGCAGCCTACTTCGTAGTATTTGCTGACTGTTTTACGAACAAAATCATGATTTGCCAGTACTTTGCTCCTGTGAAGAAAAAGAGACAATTTTCGTGACAAAAATTCTGATTTTTGCTGTTTTCAAAAGCTTAAAAGGAGAACTCTTCTTTATATAAAGCTTAGTTCTTTTAGAAATGGGACACTTTCTTATGGTAATAGCTCGTTTATTAGTAATCAAACATTCAAAAATTTGACAGCATTTTGTTGCCTGTAAAAAGAACTATCCGACCTATTTTTTATTCAAAATTTAAAAACTACGCGTTTCTTGAGATATTTACGATGCAAGAGAAAAAGAAGAAAAAAATTGCATAGTTTCCTTCAAAATCCAAAAGCACATGATCGGCAGAAGAATGTAGAAGCCAAAGGACGTGCCCGGAAGTTATACAACAGGATTCTAACGAAGTACGACGGATGCATCCTCATGGATGACGAAACGTACGTGAAGATGGATTTTGGGTGCCTTCCTGGCCAAAAATTTTACAAAACCACCGACCAGTGGTCGGATGATGTTCCCTTCAAGTTCAAATTCATTTTTGCCGATAAGTTTGCATGAAAGGGTTTGATCTGGCAAGGTATTTGCAGCTGCGGACGAAAAACCCCGATTTTTGTGAAAAACAAGACCATGGACTGCGAAATGTACGAGGAGGAGTGCCTGGAAAACGTTTTTTTTACGTACATTAGATCTCACAAAGGACCAATTAAGTTTTCGCCAGATTTGGCAAGCTGCCACTACTGCAAATAGGTACTGCAGTGGTATCGGGACAACGGATGGATTTTGTCGAAAAGAACATCAACCCACCCAACTGCCCTCAATTCCGCCCTATCGAAAAATTTTGGGCAATTCTCAAGCAGAAGATGAAGAAGAATGGTAGGACGACTCGGGATGCAACAGAGTTGAAGAGATTGTGGAACAAAATGGCCGCTGAGGTCAGCGAATAGGGTGTCCAAACTATAATGGGTGGTACTCGACGAAAACTTCGAAATTTCATCAAAACAACATTGCAATAATTTTTTTCATTATTTTTTCTTCAAAGTGCAATAAAAACCCTACATTTAAGTTCAAAACAATTATATTTCGTTTACATAGCTCCGAGATAGACCCTTTTTAATGCGTCCAAATTTCGGGTGACCCATGCTTTAGTTATAGAGCTCTTAAGCTGTATAACCGGTACTGAGGCTTGCGACAGATGATTTCAGACGGACGACAACACTTATGAAAAGCCCTTTTTCAAACAAATTCCAGCGTTTGAATCCTATACCATGTCTGCTCATGTCAAGGTCCCTAGCATATGAAAGTATATGTATATTTGCTGGTTGTTTTGTATAAAATGTAATGATTTGCCAAAATCCTGCTCCCGTGGAAAAAAACAACTACAAAACGAAAACTTTGGTTTTTGCTGATTTTAAAAGCCAAAAAAGAGGAATCTTGTATGTCCCTTCGCAACCTACGATCTATACTAACCGATTATACCTATAGTTCAATCTCATGATGGTTTTGCTTCGTTATTGTCAGATTTTTCCAGTAGAATTTCCATTAAAAACGCTTTAGAGTAGTTCAAAAATAATCAAGTTTCATTAATTTCCAAACAAATATATCTACTAAATTGCCATCAGTTTCTTTCAAAAGACAAGTATTGGCCCGAAAATTAGCAGAAATGGAAGGAGAAGGATGTAGCCACACTACACTTAAAATACAGATTAAACGAAGTATGAGTTTGAAAAAATGATTTATATGATGACTTAAAAAGCTGTGCACCGACCGATGCACTGTGGTCCAAAAGGGCTAAAAGTGGAACTTTTTTCGTTGCGTCTCTGTATTTTATCTTATCTCTTAAGTGTCTTCAGAACATTTGCTTCTTCAAACATGCTTCATAACTTGAAAGCATCAAAAGTTAGTAAAAGTCCACTTTGAAAAAATTGAAAATTCTAACTATTTTATTCCAATAGATAGAGCTTTATGTTATGCTACAAAGTTGTAGAATACGTAAAAATATGAAACTTTGTTGAATACATCAAAACTTTATCTCTTTTCAGAGCAGAGTTATAAAGGTTTTCTTTTGAAAGTTATTTAAAAGTTAGTTTTTAAACTTAACTAGAGTTAGATGAGAATCTACATGAATAAGATGTTCTGCACATTTGTTGAGGTATTCAAATCACACGTTTTGCACAAGATTTCAACATTATACGACGTTTCCTAACCAACTTATTGCAACTTTAAGTTTAATTTTTACTCAAATTCACGAGCGTTTATTGCAAAAACGTGCAAGTGAATTTTCAAAACTAATAAACCACATTGAAGCTTGAACTAAGTGCAACAATTTGGTGTTGTTGTCATTTGTCTCCACGCGCTTATATTTGAACACAACAAGCATTTATTTGATGTGTTTTACGTGTTTCCATATAAAAAATATTTTCAACTGCCTTCTGCCTTCGTTTTGCGTAGCATCTGCGTAGCCTGGAAATCAATTTTTCCATTTTTTGTATGGAAACACGTAAAACATATCAAATATATGCTTGTTGTGTTCAAATATGAGCGCTTGGAGACAAATGACAACAACGCCAATTTTTTGCACTCAGTTCAAGCTTCAATGTGGTTTATTAGTTTTGAAAATTCACTTGCACGTTTTTGCAATAAACGATCGTGAAGTTGAGTAAAAATTAAACTTAAAATTGCAATAAGTTGGTAAGGAAACGTCGTATAATGTTGAAATCTTGTGCAAAACGTGTGATTTGAATACCTCAACAAATGTTCAGAACATCTTATTTATGTAGATTCTCATCTAACTATAGTTAAGTTTAAAAAACTAACTTTTAAATAACTTTCAAAAGAAAACCTTTATAACTCTGCTCTGAAAAGAGATACAATTTTGATGTATTCAACAAAGTTTCATATTTTTACGTATTCTACAACTTTGTAATATAATATAAAGCTCTATCTATTGAAATAAAAAAGTTAGAACTTTCAATTTTTGTATAATAGGCTTTTACTAACTTTTGATGCTTTCAAGTTATGAAGCATGTTTGAAGAAGCAAATGTTTTGAAGACACTTAAGAGATAAGATAAAAGACAGAGGCGCTACGAAAAAAGTTCCACTTTTAGCCCTTTTGGACCACTGTGCGATGGGAGGAACAAGAATAAAGCAGACATTTTTCTTACAAAAAACGATAAATATTTTATTTAAATTTTTTTATTAATTATCATAAGATTACCTTCATTTCTTTAATAGAAAGTATTTGGATCAAACGAACGGTTTTTGAGATACACGCATTCGTAACTTTCACGAAGATCGGTTAAGTAGTTTCTGAGTCTCTAGAAAACAGACAGACTGACAGGCAAACATTCATTTTATAAGGAACATATTATTAAGCTTATTATGTTTCTTAGAACCATTTTAGGAGCTTTTGTGGGTTACCTATTTTAGCGTCAGATTCCACTGAGTCACAATGTTCCCTCACTCAGTCACCCTGATTCCTACCCGGGTCAAGTGATTTTAGCTTATTTGAACAGCGCAGCGCAGCTTCGTTATTTGCTTGCATCTGGTAAGATGCGGCATTCCATCATCCCTGTTAACATGTTGTAATTACCAAGAAGTACTTCTGACAGACAGCACCCAGAACGTGAAGGCCAACGCAATGGTGGTAAAAGCAAAATATCGGAAAGAAGCGAAAAGCAAACTACATCGGCTGAAAGTGTCATGGAAACCATTTCTTCCGTCCAATCCTTCTTCACCGGGAATATCACAGGTTTCTCCCACCCGGGCGACCCCATTTTACCCGCTCACCCACTTTAACAAACAAATCGAGAGAGGTCATCACCAACAACGAGCAAAAGACCGAGAGACCATTAAGCGCCGCCAACATAAAGTGTAAAATGGGAGGAAAAAAACACTTGAAAAAATGGACATCCACGTGAACGGAACACGGAACGGAATGGCGGACCCAGCCCTTGAACTTTTGTGACCGAAGAAAATAAAGGAAGAAAAGAATTTCTCATCGGAGCCACCGCGGCAGGCAGGCAGCCCGAGTCAAGAGTATTCGTTGCATTGCAATTGTTGTTGTGGCTCGGCCTGGGCTGAACATAAAAATGCAAACGAAATCGCTGAAGAGGGGAAAAAAAAGAATCCGACTGTGAACTCTTGGCTTGTTGGATGACAGCCGCCGATCAGGAGGTCAGTGCATAAAAAGTGCAACAAACGCGTGCAAAGAAATGAGGGTCATCCGGCGGAATCTTCCCCAACCCCGGCACGTCCCTTTCTGAGTTGCTGTAAGGTGCCCGTAAAAACGCGGAATTAATTTTGCCATAGGGAGAAGTTCGTTGGTGAGTCCGGAGAAAAGTGCATACATCTTGACAGAAATATGGGGTCAGAAAAAGGAAAAGTTTTCGCGTGTCGGTTTTGGAAATATTCAAGTGGCACAAATAAGTCAGGAGATAGTTATCGGTTTCACTCTTTTTTAGGGGATTTAAATTTCAAAAAGCAGCAAATCGAGTGCTTTCTTTGGCCCAGAAAATTGACCCACTGTTCATGACACCTAATTTACGATTCTGGAAGCTGTTCATGAAGATGTTGATTTGATTGCGTGGTACAGGAAACCTACATGAAAAAGTAATTATTCACGAACACTTTATGCTGTCAAAGTTTACAAAGAAATATCCCGTGAAAAAGGAAAATTACGACCTTGAGCATAAAACTGAAAATTCAATTGCTTTTCATAAACAAACGCAAGTATTCCGTTCCGTATTGATCTTATGGGCATCTACCATTATTGTAAAACTCCTTGAACTGTTATGCCGGTAACAACGTCCAGATAGTGCCCTTGAACTTAGATTTTCTCACCAGCGCAGTGGCTTATGGATAATCGATCTATTGAAAAAATATATGGTCGAATTTCGTCATCCGACTATATATATTTTGTAGATTGGTCCAAAAAACTGACCTTTTAAAAAATTTCAGCGCAATCAAACTTGATTTAGGGGTGCCTTAAAGCGCCCAAAATTTCGGTTTTTTTGCCCTCTTCAAAGGAAATCAGAAAAATCGAAATTAAAATATTGATGTCATATGACTTAAAAATGCATGAAAACTGATGTTATCTTGAAACAAAAATTTTTAAGTCGAAAATTCATATAATTAAAATTACGTTAGGGGGGACAAAAGGACACCGGGAAAATCTAAATTTCAATGTAGGGGAGATAAGGGCATAACGAGCACCTAGGGTATAATAAGCATTCCTTTTTTTTTTTTCTACAAAAGTACGTATTTTCTTAAACAAATTTTCATGAGGATTTGTTTCGTACTACCTATAGTATTATTTTTCAAAAAAAAAAAAAAAAGAAAGAAATATCACCTTGACCAGGAATCGAACTCGAGCCTACTGATTACCTTTCCGAAATCAAACCAATAGTCCAAGTCGTCAGACGAAGCAAGTCAAGCTGTAAATCTATTATTTAGTTGATTTCATCGAGTGAAATTCGCTGCTATATTCTACGGCAGAAAACGCTCATCCTGCCCCGACTTATGTTGCTTATACTGCCCCAGTGGGGGTTCTCATTATGCCCCTACAGTGACTGATTTTCAACTTTCGGTAAAAAATTTTAAAATGCATTTTTAAACGTTTTCGTCTACTTTTTTAAGTATCAGCCAGTTAGGAAATAGACTTTTTGAGTGTCTGAACAGGAAACAATGATGTAAGTAACATATTATATCTGTTTTCTATGGTTAAATAAGCGTCTTCCTTAAGGTAGCTAGCCATTATGCCCTTTTATCCCCTACAGGCAATTGTTTCTGTTCCAATTCGATCTGAAGCAAGCTTTAAATGATTTATTAAGTTTGTTGACAGATTTTCTTTTGATGGAAAGGGGGGAGTCCTTTACATACAAAATCTTTTTTTACGCGGTTTGATTTTGCTCAGTTTTACTAACACGGCTTATTTTTACGCAGTTTTTTGCCATGGATATGATTCTTCTTCACGGCTCTCGCGAATCAACATTTTGACATTATGGGATTATTTATTGATTTGGCAAACAAGCCAAAACTTATACAACTTTTAGGATAATTCTATGAAATCTTCTAAAAAACTAATTTTACACCATGATATGATTTATTGTATGTTGAACATATTTATATGATTTATTATATGAAACGCCCTTGCCATTTTTGAAAGGAACAGGTAATATAGGTAATATGTAGGTAGGATAAGGTTGCCAGACTGCCCGGTTTTATCCGGGTTTGCCCGGATATTTGATACAAAATTTTAGAACAGTCCGGCCCGGCCCTGTTGCCCGGATTCCATTGAAAAATGCCCGGATTTTTTCACTTTATTTGGCAAATAACACAAAAAAAAATAAAATTTTGTTGTAAAATTTTACAATTTAGCTACCAATTCAAAAAAATTTGAGCAGATTTTGCAAAAATAATCATGAAAGAATTTTTTTAACATTAAAATACGATTTAAAATTTGTTTTTGAATTTTGATGAAAACATTATTTTTTCAATTCTTTTATTTTGATTTTTGTTGAGTAAATTCTGGGTTTTGACAAAATTTTCCCGGATATTGCCCGGATTTTTTGTCTTGACTTAGAAATGAAATGCCCGGATTTTGCCAGGCTTAAAAAAAAATGCCCGGGTTGTCCGGAACGGATACAAGTTGAAAAAATTCTGGCAACCTAAAGGTAGGAAATGTGTAGGTAGGTAATGTGTAAAATCTATAAACTCGAACGAGAAATTTTTTTAAACAATTTTGATCAAATTTGGTACAAAGTTTTAAAGTGATAACTTATCACTGATAAGATAATTTAAAATATTATAAATCGTTTAAATGAACAAAAATATGACATAACTTGATTAATTTTCAAGAGAACGTTGCATATGAAAGTTTTACATGATTAGATAATTGATTGAATTTTCCGAAAAAAATGGTTCTGGTTCCCATATAAAAATACCGTGAATTATAACAATATCTAAAAAAGTTTTAAGAGATTTGCATCAAACTTGTTACTGAACTAATTTTTACATCTTCTTCTTCTTCTTCTTCTTCTTCTTCTTCTTCTTCTTCTTCTTCTTCTTCTTCTTCTTCTTCTTCTTCTTCTTCTTCTTCTTCTTCTTCTTCTTCTTCTTCTTCTTCTTCTTCTTCTTCTTCTTCTTCTTCTTCTTCTTCTTCTTCTTCTTCTTCTTCTTCTTCTTCTTCTTCTTCTTCTTCTTCTTCTTCTTCTTCTTTCTTCTTCTTCTTCTTCTTCTTCTTCTTCTTCTTCTTCTACCAACATAGCCAAAACGTGTAAGCATCCTGGAAAATGAAAAGACTTGCGTCCTTCATTTTTCTTTTCTGGAGCAAGGGGAGGAATAAAGCGTGGAGTTCCCTACCAAACGCTTCATATGGATTACTTAAATACCTACAGCATAATTTGAAAATTGCTACACTAATCTAATGACAATGTGTATTAGGAAAATAACGTTTAATATAATGGAAAAGGTTTGATCTCACCAAATAAGTCTCGGAAGTTCTCGACTAGAAAATTTTTCCTCTAGTCCGGAGCAGCTGACTTTAAAATTCCTTTCGAACTCTCCCAACCAGGATTCAGCATGCCGAAACAAAGTACGAACCACTCCGGGAACAGCCACCAGTCACTTAATCTATCATTTTCCACTGTTTAATTTTAAAATTTCTAGTTTTATTGTAATTGATTAAAAAAAATTAAGGACGAAAACAAAAACGCGTGCGATGCCCAAAAGTCATGGCTTACTTCTTTACTGAACTAATTTTCACATCATGACATAATTCATCATTCACATTGATATGTCATGATGTAATTAGACAAATTATTATTCTATAAAAGCGCATCTTTCTAAGAAAAAGGGAGGACTCCCATACGAATTCGAAGTAATATTTGATAAAACTAGAAAAAATTTCATGTGATTCCGATCAAATTCGGTACACATACAAATGCTAATGTAATACCGATTTGAAATTCTCTTCCAACTTTTCTGGATGCTCCCATACATAACTAAATTAAAGCCTTAAATTTTTTTTTGTGTTCTAACATATACTCTTCTTGAACATTTCTAAGAAACTTCACTAAGTTTACAAGTATACAAGTATACAAGTATACAAGTCAGATTTAATAATGAGATTATTCAATTGAAAAAAATCCTCCCACTATTACTCAACCCTTAATTTTTTTTAGAAGACTTGAGTCTGTTCATAAATAAACTAAGAAATTCCATTTCTGGAATATTCAATAACAGAAATGAAAAAAACTAAAAAAAATCCAAAAAATTTTCAAATATTCTTAAAATTGTAGTAGGTATTTAGAGTTAGAGAAATACTTGAAGATTAAGATCTTTATAAGAAAATAATAATTACAAAAGGTCAATTCTTGAATTCACACCACAAAAATAATTCGTTTCTAAATTATCAGAATTAGTATGACTAGTTTCAAAAACAAAATTCCTGAACTCAGATCAATACTGAAAATACTTAAAAAGAGTCGCTTTTTTGTGAAAATGCAAGAAACATGATGTCCAAGATTTAAATATATTCTTCTATGAAATAGAATTTAAGAGACCGGGCCAGCTATTCAGATTTTGATTATGAAACGAAAATTAAATTAGATTTACTTTCAAAAAACTAATAAATATTGTATGGAAAGTACGCAGGGTCAGCTGGTCTTATATAGATATCAGTTCCTTCTAAATCTTATCACTTGGAGGTTAGTGCATAAAAAGAGAAGTCAAGCGGTGTAACTGAAGGGGAAAAAGTACATCACATGTTGAACAGAAAAGAACATGACTAGTATCAATAAAGCTGCACACTGCCACTTGAAAAATGTAGCCATCATAATGTGAAAACTTAAAACACAGGGCACATAAGTGTCAGCTAGATGCTGTTCAATACAAAGTTATGTTCCGGTTTAGGTAATATGATAAAAAAAAACTTGAAACAAGGATTTGAACAAAAGATCCATAAATTAGTGTTTACTCAAAGGGTAACCACAGAATTTATTATAAATTTTGTATAAAATGAAAATGAAACATACAGTGAGCAAAACAAGAATAGACAAGAGACTAAGTGTCTTGCCTGTTAAAATCTGAATGATTGAAAATCATCAAAATTTTCATCTACAATTTGTTATGAATTATTCAACATCAAGCAAAATTTTCCTTTTTTTGTCAAATGAAGCAATTGGCGTTGAGAACCAAAAAATATGAAGAAATGGTGCGAAATCAGAATAGTGCCAATTACTTTTATTTTGATTCTATTAGAGACTTTTTAAACACTGAGTGCTCATTCGAGTCTTATCAATTACTTTTTCTACAAAAATCAAGACAATTTATGAAATTTTACTGTGTAAAAGTGGATTATAATGCTTCTACGACCTCTTTGAATAGATAACTGAATTTTTAGGCGATTTCTGGTATTCCAAAGGTTTTATAGGGGTTTAAAAGAGATTTTTCTCTACCTCTAAACAGTTTGACACTTGAGCTATAAATTTCATCAAACTGTTTAGTTTCTCCATGAATATGACGTGTAATGATGTAACAAACATTCTGGGTTAATTTTGAATCAGCAAAAACAGGTTGGATTTTAAAAACTTTGATTTTTTTTTGTAGTAAAAACACTTTATATAGTTTGAATTTATAGATGCCAGCACTATCTTGCAGTTTAAACCAAACTAAGTCTCAATATTGATTTTCCGGGTTTATTTAGGCCCATATTCATCAATTCGAGGTAGTTTTCCAACACAGTTTTGTTGGAGTTCACGCTGCAGAAAGCTTTTCCAGATTTGCAAAAAATCACCAGCACAAAAATAAGCCCCGCCAAAGTTCCTTCTCATCTCAACTTCTGATTCCATTACAAATCATACCAATTACACGGAACATTCCTTTTTTCTTGACCAACATTATCCAGCACACCTTAATAATCCTGGAAATTCGAAAATGAATCTCAATTCCATTTAATAGCAAGATGGTGCTTCCATCTATAACTTGAAACTGGGGAAATAGTGTTTGACTGTTAAAAACATTAGTATTTTTGAATGAGAAGCCTGTTTATTGGATTGAAATTCAGCCTATAATCTATTTTAATTAGTTTACGTAATGTTAATTAATGTTTATAAAGAGATTAAGCAGCTTGATAGAGTATTATAACTCAAATCTCAAATTACTTAGCGCTAGAAGAACCCCCGCTTAAACCCCCTTTAAAAGCTATGGAATACTAGAAAACGCCTAAAAATGCAGTTATTTAACCGTATTTATGGTCATCAATGCCCATTTGCTTTGTCCAAAAAAAAAGTAAACTTATGCTTGATTTATCCGTTGAACAATTTAAAACAAATTGTAGAATAAAATTTTGCTGGTTTTTAATCATCAGGAAAAATAATCATAATCATCATAATAGTAAAAATCCAATTTGAAAAATTCATTTCCGGGATATCACAAACGTGTCAAAATCCGGGCATTTCATTTCAACATTTTCAACTCAAATCCGGACAAATTTGAGCAAATGTCAGAAATTAGGTGCACAACAAAAGCAATTAAAAAAAACAATTGGAACACTGCTTTGATTTTTATCGAAACACATCAGCAAAGTTTGAATCGTATTTAATTCTTCCAAAAAAGGGTTTTCGGATACAAACATTTTGAAATTTTAACAGCTCAATTTGAGATTATGTCTAAACACAATTCTGATACCACCTTGCTTATTCCGGATGAAGTTTGAACAGCTGGTTTCTGTTGTCTGTTGTTGTTTAGAGTTAAACATAAAACTCTGTGTATCGTGAGTTATGTTTTCTAGATTTTCATGCACAAATGGTGTGCTTTCCCCAACATTTCGCTGAGTCAGTTGAAGAAAATGAAGGAAGAACGCAATGGAGCAGTCCAAAATTCGATTTGGAAGTATGGAGAGCAAAGCAGCTTCGTGGACAAAAAAATCAGTTTTGTCCACCGGGAAACCGAATCCGGTGGACAAAACTTTGGACCGTGAAAGTCATAGGAAGACTACCTCAGTTCAGGATGTGACCAAAATAGTGGGATCCCTCATAGTACAAGAAAGCGCTCTTACCACCACTCGGATCATATTATAATTAGGGTCTGCAGACGGCATTTCTAGCGTAACATTTAAAATGGGCGAAACTGCCAAATGTAAACAAATCGAGTTAACGGTCATTCCGGATTCACGCAGTTGCACTTTACCTAATAAACGCGGTTTCATCTTAAAATCGCTTAAAACTTTCAAAAAATTGATAAAATTAAAATAGGCGAAACTTCATGTTGATGCATTTTCGTTGGAACGTGAAGTTACGCCCATTCAAAATAGGGTTAATTTTTCTATTGGTGTAGGGCCAATAGGCGTAACTGAGTTGACCGTGTGTGACAAAACGGCCTAATTAGTTTTTGCGTGTGAGACCAATGGGCGTAACTTCAAAACCAAAACAAAAACGACCGATCAATTGGGCGAAACTTGCAGGCGTAACTGAAATCGAAAACATAAAAAGGCGAAACTCGAAAATCTCTGAAATTTAGTGAAAAAAGTTAAAGATCTTGATAACCAACGAACAATAAGTGAATATAATGCACTTTTTTTTGATTTTATTGAACAAAAAGTGGTCAATTTTTTAAATAGGATTTGATTAGATATTCCGAAATTTCCAACGCGATTTTCTCGTTTCGAGCTAACTGCTAGTTTCGTTCTTATGAAATGTTACGCTAGATTTATATCTTATCTAGTCCTATTAAAACAAATTAACATCAATCGTTTGATTGCAATAAGCTACTGTTTGAGGATTCCAATATGTAAACGCTAATAAAATACCCGAAATCAAACATCGATAACTTTTCAATTAAAATGTCGTAAAAATAGAGCAGATATCGTTCATCAAATAAAAAGATTCCAAAATTAGCCCTAGCTATCAACGGCACGCGTTTCCAACAGCTCACGCACCTTCAAAAATGTATCAGATTTTCCCACGTTTCACGAAAAAAAAATCTAACGTAGGGCACGCAACAACTTTTGATGGGTTCCAGCGACAGCTGAAGGCGGGTGGAAATCAATCAAACAACTTCACCTAAAACCAGAATAGAAGTGACTTCCAATCTAGTCTTAACTAAGACAAAAGCATTGAAACTGTGGGCCCAAAAAGGCAACACGCCGAAAGGATAACCGGTAAGCAGCAGCACCAGCAGAAATCCAGATTGACAGGTTTTTGTCACAGTAAGTTAATGACCGATTGGCCGATATGTGGTGCGCCCGGCGACGAATCAGGAAGTGTTTTGATCGCATTCAGATTAGCCACCACGCCGGTTTATTAAAACTGGAACTTGGGGCTTTAGTCGAGTGCAAAGGGGATTGTCTGTCTTATCGGGTGACACGTGGAAGTCGGCATCTAAATTGGAACTAATTTTTTATCCCAGCTGTAAAGTGGTTGGAGTCCTTGGCCCACAACAGGTAAGACTATCCCACCCCTCAATTTTAACGTCATCACTTCTCCTGGGGGTATCGATTGCGTGACCTATAAATATGAAACTAGCTAGCACTAACTATGTACACTTACCTCGGCTGCCATGAAGGCAAAAGTATTGAAGCCGCTGATAAAAACGCCAACCCCAATCGATACGATTAGCATGAAGCCGGACAGCGTTAGGATGGCCGATAGGAGCGCTATCAGTCGGAAGTGGGACCATCCCGGGGTAGTCGGTGAGAAGGAGAGCTGGAAAGAAACAGGGAAGAGGAATATTCGTTAATATTTCATCGTACTATTACGGAGGTTTTTTTTTTTAATTTTTCAAGTCAAATATGATGGATGTGGAAAAATTGAAATAAAAAAATAACAAAATTTTGAAACACGTCAAAAATGATAAGACACCTACCAGAAATAAAAAAAGTTAAATGAAACAAAAATTACAAATCTAAAAGTTAGAATTATTATTGAAATGATTAAAATAGGGTGGCCACTTAATTGTAGTTTTTTTATTATCCGCATTTTTCCCGACTTTTCCTCGCATGGACTCATGAAATTCCCGATTCTCATGATTAATTCATTCAAATCAAAAGCTAAAAACTCTTAAATATGCTATGATTTCTGAAGAAATTGTCATGAAATACTAAGATTTCATATTTAAAAAATCTCAGTGTGACCGGCTCACATTCTGCGCATATTCATATCCTCACAACAAAACCAGTTTCGAAATCAAAGAATGTTTAAAAATCCAAACCAAATTAAGAGAATGCACAAATTTTGGAATCAATTAGGATTAAGGCCGTTTTGAGTAATTTACAGAAATTTTCAAAGCAGTGATAATATTAGAAAAAATAAGTAATTTTCCATCTGAAACTTTATTATTATAATTTTATGATTTTTTTTTTTAAGAATAAAGCTATTTAAAACAAAGCGGAAAGTAGAAAAGGTGCGTTTTAGAAAAATTGGTTCTATTAAAAAAATTGCTTTCATTGCTTTCACATTTCGAATAAAGAACATTTAAAGATTCAATTAAGTGAAATCAATTAAGTGGAATCAAGTATCAAACAAAAATGAATTTACACAAGAAATCAAATGATGTATTTCTCGTTGATTTGATCCATACAAGCACAATGGTACCAAAATTTGGAATGCTTTCCCCATAATACGCCATCTGAAAATGTTTCCTTATTTTATACAGGAGATAAACATGGTAAAAAAGTTTACTAAAGGTTCAAAATAATCAATTAAAAAATAAATTTAAGTATTCAAACCCTTAAAACTCAACGTTACTCAACTCGCATTTATTGAAAGTACTTTTTCATGGCGAACCGTTTTATCAAAGATTCAACGATTCAAGAAATCTGCGGCAGAAAAAAATTATACGAAGAACTATGAAACTGAGCCTTCTTCATCATGCTCCGAAGTAGTCCAATGACAATGTGGCATTACTTTTTTGTTTTAATGAGTACATATAAGCTAATTTTTTACAATTACCTATTACTTAAACTCCATATGCGAATATCGATCGTAACATAATTTACATATGTGTTGACGGTTTATGATTAGAATTTTTTCCAAAAAAGTAGATGCAAGCTCAACAGGAGTTACCATATAAGATCGCAAAAAACTCAAATGGAAAATGTCTTATTTCTACCTGCTATTAATCGGTAATATTTGGACTGAATTTTAAAAAAAATCGTTTTAATAAGCTCGTAGTTTCGAGTTTAGTTCTTTAGAACATGGGTTGAACATAAAATGCAAAATTTTCCAGTTTTTCTGGACCATTTCAAGGCAATGAGAAAAATAATTCCGATTTATTGAAGGAACTTTCCGATGTTAACAAAAACGAAAAGTACGCAAAAATGACAAAAATGCTTTAAATGCTTTAAAAATGGCACAAATCGTAAAAATAACAATAATAACAAAAATGATTAAAAGGGACAAAAATTAAACAAATTAATTAAATAAAAAGCATGGATGAGAAAAATTACAAAATAACAATAATTTAAAAAATGGAAAAGACCAAACATCAAAATTGACGAAATTTCAAAATAATAAGAAAATTACTAAACTTGCAAAAATGAAAAATGTAAAATCGATATGACGGAAAAATTAAAAACAAAAAATACAGAAAAACGTAAACAACAAAAATACTAAGAATTCTGAAACTTCGAAAAAATGATGAATATTATAAAAAAAATTCAAGCCATACCTTAAAAAGGAAAAATATAACTTAAAACGGAAAAAACAATCGTGAAAAATACACAAAATAATACGACAAAATAATAAATATAACAAAAATTCTCAAAAACAGGACAAAAATAATAAAATGATAAAAATGAAAAAATAAAGCTAAAAAACTGTAAACGACAAAATTGACTACAATGACAATAATGAGATTGATGATATTATTGACACAAATGACAAATAGAACATATATTACAAAAATAACTAAAAAAAAGAAATATGACAGAAATTAAAAATATTACAAACATTAAAAGTATGACAAAGATGACAAATTTGAAAAAAATGGGAAAACAAAGAAAATGACAAATAGAACAAAAAAGACTAAAACAATTCAAAATGTGACAAAAATTACAAAATGGTTAAAGGAGAATAAAAGGAGAAAAAATTTATAATGAACAATATGATAAAAAATTAAAATATATATGAAAAAACAAAATAACACAATAAAAATTTTAAAAACAATAAAAATGAAAAACAATTACAAAAATGAAAAACAATTACAAAAATGAAAAAAAGAGAAAATAAGAATAAAAAAACATAAAAAAATATATGACAAAAATAAGCATTTTGCCATTTTTTTTCGTTTTTTAATTTTGGATCATTTCTGACGTTTATGTCAGTTATATGATTTTTGCCATTTATTAATATTTTTAATTTTTTTCCAAATTTGTTTTTTCGTCCCTACTTTCTGTTTTTTAGTAATTTTAGTAATTTTTGTCGTTTTTTTTTATTGTTTTCAAAATTTGCATTTTTTTTTAAATTTTCCGGTTTTGACATTTGTGTCAGCTTTGTATTTTTGTTGTGAACTTATTTTTTTTTTTAATTTTTATTATTTTGTTCATTCGGTCAGTTTTTCAAAATTTGTTATTTTTCGTTGAAATTTTTGTCATGAGTGTCGTGTTGTCTTCATTGCCATTTTTATCATTTTTGTGGTTACAATTTTTGTAATGTTAGACTTTTTGATTTTTGTCAGTTTAGTTATTTTTGAAATTTAAATTTAGATCGTTTGGACATTTTTGTTTGTTTTGTTATTTTTGTTATTTGTTGTTTTTTTGTAATGTTATGCCATTTCTTGTAATTTTTAATTTTTTGTTATGGTTGTTAATTTTATCATTTTTTTTAGTTCTTGCTATTGGGGTTTTTTTTGGTAATTAAAAAAATGTTTTTGTGAATTTTGGAAATTTCCTGTCGTTTTTTGTTATTTTTGTCAGTGCCAATCTTTGAAGTCATGCTTTTTTTTTCCGGAGGTAAAAATAATATTTCCTGCTATTGACAGTACATTATAAAAGCTTAATCTTCTCAATTTGAAATAATGGTGCCGGCAACGTCCTAGTATTTTATGAAGATATTATCTAAGAGAGAGAAAATATCTTTTTCACATCATCGGATTCAGCGGATTTCCCAGAAAAAGAACCAAAACAACGAAAGCTTTAGATGTGGTTGAGAGATCAACTTTGAACTTACTTGAAGTCATTGTATTGTTTTCAAATCATTATTATTAGGTACAACATGAACCTGGTTTATACTTCTTCCACCTTTATTGAGCTCTTAATCAGAAATGAACTTCGAAAATGTTCTGAAATCTGTATCTACAAATCAAAAACATCATGTCTCACTAAATCACCACCAACACACGTTGAACGTCACCCCACCGAAATATATATATATATATATATATATATATATATATATATATATATATATATATATATATATATATATATATATATATATACATATATATATATATATATATATATATATATATATATATATATATATATATATATATATATATATATATATATATATATATGTATATATATATATATATATATATATATATATATATATATATATATATATATATATATATATATATATATATATATATATATATATATATATATATAATTATATATATATATATATATATATATATATATATATATATATATATATATATATATATATATATATATATATATATATATATATATTATATATATATATATATATATATATATATATATATAATTATATATATATATATATATATATATATATATATATATATATA
Organism: Uranotaenia lowii; assembly: GCF_029784155.1. Lineage (NCBI taxonomy): Eukaryota > Metazoa > Arthropoda > Insecta > Diptera > Culicidae > Uranotaenia > Uranotaenia lowii. The sequence continues at coordinate 12,638,619 of NC_073693.1, forward strand.
TATATATATATATATATATATATATATATATATATATATATATATATATATATATATATATATATATATATATATATATATATATATATATAATTATATATATATATATATAATTATATATATATATATATATATATATATATATATATATATATATATATATATATATATATATATATATATATATATATATATATACCATTTTGATGATGTACATATAAAAAAAAACGATCCGTAAAGAATTTTCCCGGTTTATATTTAAAATTCGAGGTGATTCCCGGTTTTCTCAATTCCATTTTCAATTCCCGGTTTTTTCCAGGTTCGCAAGTAGGACTAAAATGACAAATATGGCCTGAAATTTTAAAACATGACAGAAATCACAAAATGGTCAAACGAAAAAATTAAAAAAAATTACAACAAATTTAAAATGACAGATATGAAAAAAAGGGAAAGAAAATTACGAAAACGACAAAAATGGCAAAAATGAGCGATTTTTTAACGTTTATGTTATTTATATAAATATTATATTTTAGACATTTTTTAATATTTGTCATTTTTTCCAAATTTGTCTTTTTCGTCCTTATTTCAGTTTTTTTTGTAGTTATTTTTGTTGTGTTTTTTGTTATTTTCAACATTTGCGTTATTTTTTATGATTTTTTTAAAGTTTTGTCATTTGAGTCAGTTTTGTATTTTTGTTGTAAACTTGTAATTTTTTGTTTTGATTTTGGTCACTTTGTTTCTTCGGTCAGTTTTCTCAAATTTGATATTTTTTGTTGTTATTTTTATCATAAGTGTTATGTTGTGAATATTGCCTTTTTATCATGTTTGTGGTAATTGTGATTTAAATTTTTTTATAAGATTAATAATTCGAATTTTTAGTTAGTTTTGTAGTTCGATTTTTTTTTTTGTCATTTTTGTTCGTTTTGGACATTTTTGTCAGTTTTGTATTTTGTTGTTGTTGTTGTTATTTTATGTCATTTCTAGTAATTTTTAATTATTTGTCATTTTTGTTATAGTTGTAAATTTTAAATTTTTTTGTTTTTCTTGCCATTTTGTTTAAAAAAAATCAAAACAAAAAAAAAAATCTTCTATGTTATTTTCGGAAAGTTCCTGCCATTGTTTGTCATTTTTGTCAATTTTGTAATTTTTTTCAGTGCCAATCTTTGAAGTCGTGCTTTTGTTTAGAGGTCATATTTCCTCTATTATCAATAATGGTGCCGGCAAAGTCCTAGTTTTTATCTAAAAGAGTGATAGGAACATACAAGTATATATTTCCAACCTTACATCATCGGGCTAAGCAGAGTGTCCACAAAAAAAAACGATGAAAGCTTTAGAAGTGGTTGAAAGATCTTATTGTTTGTAGGAAAAAAAATCGTCACGTACGAATTCAAACTTTGAAGTCATTCAACGTCATTTTGCCAGTATAACGTATTGTTTTCAAATCATTTTTATAAGGTACAACATGATTTCTGGTTCCTGGTTTAAATTTTTTAAACCTTTGTGTAGCTCTTAATCCAAAATCAACTTCAAAAAGTTTCTGAAATCTGTATCTACTAAACCAAAAATTATTTTTCACGAATTGGTTGATGAAAATTCCATTTCAATAATTGAGAAATAATGTTTTGCATGTTTAAATCCCCGCCGACACACGTTAAACTTCGCCCCACCGCACAGTGGTCCAAAATGCGAAAAACGTGATCGTTGCTTATAATTTTTTTAGGTCACATTTTAGCATATCGGTGTCTTCGGAGAAGTTTGTCAGTAAAATTAGCTCTATAATAAAAAACTATTATTTTTCTGATTAATCCCCCTACAAGTGAGATAAAATTTCTAACTTCTCTGTTATAGGTTTTAGCTCTTTAATGTCTTCGACAAACTTGTTTAAAATCAAATTTTCTACAACTTTTTCTCAGATGCCAAGTTTCTAAAATATTTATTATCCGAGATATCGACCAAATAAGAAACTTAACCTCAAAAAATCAGTTTTTTAATAATAACTTTTTTCAGTAAATTTTAAGTTTTATATAATGTTCCACAAAGTTGTTTGTCTTACTAAAATACACCACTTTGTTGAACATTTCAAGTTTGTAAAATGTGATACTGCGGAGCTATGTTAAAAAGATTACTGAAAATAGGGCTTTTTCACGCCTTATTTTACAAACACCGGGCAACATCGGGCAGTCCGCTTTAGATGCAAAATAAAGTCGAAGATTTCGTCTACAAGATGCAGGTACAATCGTCAGTATCCACTTGTATCCAAGCGAGATACATCAATTTTACTTTTCCAAGTTTGTATTAAAAACAACGATTTCTATGAAAGCACATACAGCGCATTCTACTAGGTACGTGTGTTTTCTTCTAGCTTTTCCCTGCGCGATGTCAGAAGCAAAGGTTTGGAAGCGCATTTGTATTATTAGCATCTCCAGCTTGTAGAGGATATCTATTTCAATTGAACACACAATAACCTGTACTTATAATACGAATGCGCTTCCAAACCTTTGCTTCTGACATCGCGCAGGGAAAAGCTAGAAGAAAACACACGTACCTAGTAGAATGCGCTGTATGTGCTTTCATAGAAATCGTTGTTTTTAATACAAACTTGGAAAAGTAAAATTGATGTATCTCGCTTGGATACAAGTGGATACTGACGATTGTACCTGCATCTTGTAGACGAAATCTTCGACTTTATTTTGCATCTAAAGCGGGCTGCCTGATGTTGCCCGGTGTTTGTAAAATAAGGCGTGAAAAAGCCCTATTTTCAGTAATCTTTTTAACATAGCTCCGCAGTATCACATTTTACAAACTTGAAATGTTCAACAAAGTGGTGTATTTTAGTAAGACAAACAACTTTGTGGAACATTATATAAAACTTAAAATTTACTGAAAAAAGTTATTATAAAAAAACTGATTTTTTGAGGTTAAGTTTCTTATTTGGCCGATATCTCGGATAATAAATATTTTAGAAACTTGGCATCTGAGAAAAAGTTGTAGAAAATTTGATTTTAAACAAGTTTGTCGAAGACATTAAAGAGCTAAAACCTATAACAGAGAAGTTAGAAATGTTATCTCACTTGTAGGGGGATTAATCAGAAAAATAATAGTTTTTTATTATAGAGCTAATTTTACTGACAAACTTCTCCGAAGACACCAATATGCTAAAATGTGACCTAAAAAAGTTATAAGCAACGATCACGTTTTTCGCATTTTGGACCACTGTGCACCGGAACAATTATCTCGCCATCATGTTCCCATTAAAGAAACTACTATCCATCGTAAATACACTAACCAAACAAGAAACAATTAGCTCTCCATAACCTTTATCGTTTGTACCGAAAGTAATCTAAACGGCATGATCACCAATTTTAGTCGGTAGCCAAACGTTTCGTTCTGCCGGAATGAATTCGGAAGGTGCTTTTGGGACCAAGACAGCAAAAAAAAGCAAAACACCACATATCAGAAGCCGCCACGTGAGTCGTCAATTCTTGGGGATTCTCAAAGCCCCAACTAAATTAAGCGTGGCAGCAAAGTGGTCTCATACATAAAACGTTCGATGGCTATCTTAAATCTAGCTTTGATGAGGGTGCTCGACACATTCTGTCACCTGACTCCTAAGTTATTGAATGTTTACTAGATATACGACTATTAAGTGATTATGGGCAGCAAATAAGCTAGCATTATCGGTAATAGGTACTAGACAGAGTTTTTTTTTCGTTTCAAAGTATCACAACAAATACACACATCGTTTATCAGCTTTTAGTTGCGTTTCGGTTCAAATTCCAGTATTCAATCGAGCCATGCGTCACGAACGAATCGATTTTGGTAAGGGGGCAGTCAGTTTAAATCGGCCAGTGAAGGTTCGTTCTAGCGTCGATTCAAGTTCAATGCTGCAGGATTTAGCGCCAAAGTTTAGCCGGATGAAGTTCAGAGACAGACTAGAAGAGAGATACGGAAAGCGACTCGACACCTTCGACTGCAACATGTATGAGCGCAACCGGTTTCCGATCATGTTTAGTTTTTGTTTTTTTTTTTTTCAAGCCTAATAATTTATTTCCTTTGAAATCGATAGTGTTTGGTGGAAAAAAATTGTAGAACATAGGTCAACACAAATTACGTTGAAGAGGTTTCTGTTGATTGCCTACAATTTCAATTAATCCGATCATAAACATTTTGTTCATTGGCTAAAAAATTGACCAGTGTAAAGTTTTGGCTGAATCAGACATGATAAAGAGTTGCCCCAGTTGCAGTTCAAAGTTTGGATTTGGAAAATGCAACTGGTAAAATTGTACTTTTGTTCAGCCATTGACTTAGGGATTATGAAAAATTTGGAAAAAACTGACAAAAACAACGAAAAAACCAAAAACTAAACGACAAAAAACACAAATTAATTTTTACGGCTTTATCGATGAATGTTATGTTTACATAGTGCGAACATTTCGAGATTTGTTAGTTATTGATGGATAGAAGAAGATCAGAAGAAAATTATAAATGGGTGTTGGAAATGACCTTCAACACCTATAATTTTCTTCTATCCATCTTTAACTTTCAAGTGTTGAAATGATCTCACTATGAGAACATAACATTCACCGATAAGGCCGTAAACATTATTTTCAAACCAAATTCACGGTGATAAGTCTTAATAAATAAAAACTTTAAAAAAATTAACTCGCTGGAACTTAACAAACAACAAAAGTGATAAAGAAAAAGTAACCATAACGAATAATATGACAAGCAATTAAAATAATAATAATCATGGGAATTTTTTTTATTATCTGACGGGTTTGCGCCGGGGGTCTTCAGATTTTCCCCAAAATTGAAAATTTGGTTCATTTTTGCGACTTAAAAACACATGTATTTTTTCAGATTTCTAGCATTTTTATTTTTTGAGTTAGCTTCGGTTAGATTTTTTTGTCAATAAAAAATAACCATTTTTCAAAGCTACATAACTCTGTTGTTTCTCAACGGAAATTATAAAATAGCACATCAAAATGCATTTAAATTTTATCAGCTTTCCAAATAGAATAGTTGAAAAAAATTAAATAATGACCTTCAACATGAAAAGTTGTAAATAAACTTTAAAAGGCGTCTAAAAGTACCGTCTGCACCACCGAATATTTTGCAAAAAATCCCATTGTGTAGCTCGATTCATGATGCAACTTTCATCTGAAGACTCCAAAGTGGGCCATTAACACCTTGAAGAGTTATGAAAGAAATAATGACAATAAATCTCTTTTTTTGCATCGAAAACAAACAATGGTCGAACAACTGCACTCACATATGGAGATAGCAAGCACTTCTAACAACATGGAAACAAAAGAACTTATCAAAGCTGGTAAAAAACACTATTTTTTCGTCCTTTTCAGACTGCCCTTACTCGCATAACAGTCCCATATGAATTTTCGTCATTTTAGGTCAACATAAGGCTTAAACATAAAAGACTAAAAAATAAGGTTTTGTTCTAGAAATTTCGTAAAAAATATCGATTCGTGGCTGTCCTATATGAAATATACCTGAATAACTGTCCCATATGTGAAATTCCACGGATTTGGTTACTTTTCAATGTTTCTTTCGGCGAAATAGTCTTTGGTTTATTGTTTGAATCATTTAAACATTTTTTTAACTCACTTGATGTCGAATGATGCACACTAGTTTTCGAAGGCAGGTCTGACTTTCTTAGGAATGACTTCCTGAGCGAAAAACTATCGGATGCAATCAAAAATCGTAAAAAGATTCAACTTACAATGTGGAATTCATGATATTTTTTTGCAAAAGTATGTTTCTTTTTCTGACAATTGCATTTAGAAGTTCAAAAATGATCAAATTTAAGTCTTAGAAAGTAGCTTGGTGAGAAAAATATATTTTGTATGGGACTGTTATGCTAGTAGATTCGAAAAAGGTTTCAAATATGGTCGATTAACAGTCCCATAATGAATAAAAATGGTGCTCTCGACCTTACCAATAACCCAATTTCGAAAATTTCAGGCCTAACGATTTATTATGACAACCTAGAAACGATTTTCGTTTATGCTGAAAGTGGTGGTCACAATTTAAAAATAAATTCCAAAACAGAAAAAGCTGATTGTCTCGCTTGCTTATTTTTGTATATGGGACTGTTATGAAAGAAGGGGCCGTAGATTGTTGCAGCTTAACTGACTTCATGTTATGTCCAAGAATCTAATAACGTATTCGTTTATACCCAGTTTTGCACCAGGTCACAACAAGTTATGCACATTTTACTGTAATTTTTAGAAGTTTATGCGCTAAGTTTTGCATCCGTAATTCCCCAGATTTGATTTAAAATGGACGGTGGAACACTGAAGATTCGTGTGTGAGCGATCGAGGTAGCAAAACACTGACGACGAATTATGTTCGTTCTAGTATGGTAAACCTCAAAACTAGGCGAATGTAGAAAACGAATACGGTAAAAGTATCATATTTTCATCTTTTACAGCCTGGACTGGCCATACTGAGCTCTTTGATTATTTCTACAACAATTGTGCCACTTTCTCATACTTTTTTGATCATCAGTTGTCCACTCAGAATATCTGACAGCACTACTGTGTTTATTGTTTACTTAGTTATTATTATTAAATCAACAAATCATATATTGATCCAAATGATATTTAAAAATTAAGAGACTAACTGCAAATACAAATCTACACTGAACTTAGAACACTAAGAATTCTGCTGCGGAATACAACCTTCGAAACGTCAAAACCAAAATGCTCTGAGAAGCGGTTAAAAGTCTTGATGACGCCAATTATTGCAGAGTTGGCCCCGTAATTGTTTAGTTTAACAGGAACGTAGAGCTGAAGATCCCGATTCCTCAAACCACGAGGTCGGACGCTAAGTGGAAGAACTTCCAAAAGTGCGGGAGAGTCGATTCTTGATGAAAGCAGATCAGCGAAGAAAGACGCACGAGTGCCGGTCCTGCGGGCTTGCAGCGTGTCGATGTAGATCAGGCGGCAGCGGCTTTCGTAGCTGGGAAGTCGAAATGGGTCTTGCCAGTTTAAGTGTCAAAGGGCATACCTCAAAAAACGCCGTTGTATGGCTTCGATGCGATCAGAACCGTTTTGATAATATGGGCACCAAACCACAGTGAAGCATATCGGTATAGATGGCATCAGTTTGGGATTTCTTTGCAAACTTTCATGCACAAACGAGGTAAAGGTTAGTAAGTTAGTTGTAGTTGAGCGTTGAAGCATAAATCCATGCTGGTCGTTGGAGAGGTTGTGCTTGCAGGACATGAAAATGGGATCTAAAACCACCAATTCGAAAAGTTTGGCTATAGCACGCAGAGCAGAAATTCCTCGGTAATTATTAACATCTTTCCTATATCCCTTTTTGTGAAGCGGGAACATGTAAGCTTCTTTCAACAGTGAAGGGAAGGTGGCCTGGTCTAGCGAAGGCTGGAAGATAAGCCTGATAGGAGTCAGCCAAGAAGGCATAAAACGCTTCAGGTATCCCATCCGGGCCCGTAGAGAAGGAGTTTTTGAGCTTAGTGGCTGCTTTAGAGATGGTTGTGTCCTCGACTGTAATACCGTTTAAAGAAAAGCCCAGTGGTGAAACACTCCTGATGGCAGATGTCCGAGAATTTATTGGCAAAGAGATCGTAGATTCCAGAGTCATAGTTCGCCATGATGCCATCCAGGAACATGCAGGACGGTGTTCCAGGTTCATTTCGCTGATTCTTGACGTGATTCCAGAAGGATTTTGGGCTAGTATTGAGGTTTTGCTGAATTCGACTAAGATGGTTTAAATAGCTAAGTTGACAGGCTTTTTTATAGGCGGAGTTGAGTTTGCGATCTTCTTCTTTGGTATGCGGAGATTTGTGCTTGTTGTAATTTTACTGTTAATTAATATAAAAGGAGTATTAAGTCTAATTACAGGGTTCCTAATACACTTTAAACTTAACTCCGGAAAACATCTCTCGAAACGTCGAAGTCAAAGTGCTCAGAAAAACGGATGAATGTGTTCATAACACCGATGATAGCGCTATTAGCTCCATAATTGTTCAAACGAATGGGAACATACAATCGAAAATCTTGGTTTCTAAGTCCACGGGGTCGCACACTTAGAGGTATGGCTTCCAGTAGAGTGGGGCATTCGATTCACGATGTCAAGAGATCGGCGACGGAGGAGGCTCGTGCTGCGTTTCTGCGGGCTTGAAGTGTATCCATGTCTATGAGACGGCATCGATATTCATAGCTTGGCAAGTGAAACGGATCTTGCCAAGGCAGGTGCCCAAGGGCGAATCGCAAGAAGCGCCGCTGTATAGCCTAGTGATAGTGAACAATACTGCAATACAAACTTTTCAGGCAATCCACATCCTTGAAACTCCTTGGAAACTCGAAATAAGAATCTAAGACTTCTCGAGGCTTTGTCGACAACGTAGTTTGTGTGTGTCCTGAATTTCAGCTTGCAGTCTAGAATTTCGCCTAGATCATTGATGTGTTCTACGTATGCGATTGGCTTATCTCCGAGGAAGTACACAGCGGAAAAAGGCTGCGATTCAATGGCAGGCAGTTAATGTCAAACCAGGGAGCAAGAGGTTTAATTGATTTTGTAGGAAATCGATATCGAACTGGCCGTTGATGTAGTAAAATAGTTTTAGGTCTTAGCCTTAGCCTTAGCTTAGCCTAGCTTTGGGCCGTCGAGGAGTGAGAGCGCATCGTTGAAGTAGAATAAGAAGATAATCGGTCCTAAATGGCTTCCCTGAGGCACACCAGAAGAAGCAGGGAATTGTCTGGAGAAAGTCTCGCGTGCGAACTTTTAATTTACGTCCAGATAAGTAGCTTCGGAACCAGCCAAGAAAAGTTCCACAGAAACCCAGGCATTCGAGCTTTCTAATGGCAATATCGTGATTGATTTCAAACCCCGCAGACAAATCGGAGTAACTAGCGTCAGTGTGAGACTTCGCACAGCAACATTTTCTTGCACGTAAGAAGTAAACGTCCCCTCAGTTCTTAAATTGAGAATGCTGAACAGCATCGCGTGCCTCGCCCTTGGTAATGCCTTCGTGAACGCATCAGCTTACTGATCTTCAGTGAAGATGTGTCGCAAAGGTATTTACTTCACGTTCACACGTCGTACTTCACATCCAAGTTTGCTCTGATCGGTCTGCGTCCAGGTACTGGATGCAAACGATGTTGTCAACGAGTAAGTGTGTCAGCTAAAAACCTTCCTTTACCGCAAGGCACAGTGCGCTAACCTTAGCACTGACATTCGAACGCTAAGATGACTGTGAACAACCAATCAAATCGTTGAACGGCTGCTCGGTGTAAACCACACCACCGTTTAGCCTCGTCGAGCTCGAGTTTCCTACTTCTACAGGGTTTCGGCACCCATTTCCTTGTTGGACTTCCAGAAGCCTTATTTATCCCGGCATTACAGCTTTGTGATGATTTGAGGTAGCTCCTCATCAATATCAGCGGCTACGTTAACCACGGATATTGGTCAGACACAGATTTTGCCCTGATTTTTGCTCAGAGTGTCCAGATTTTACAGACTTCCAAAACTGAGTGACGGAATCAACGTTCATGTGTCGGATATGATCCATAAGTGCCAGATGATACTTGAAATTTCACCAATCACTCATTAAATTTTTTTTAATAAGATCCTCAACACCTGGTACCCCTGCTTGTCGCCGACTTCCGAGCCAAACTGGACGACTACTGCCGGGGATCGAGATTTGAAGGAGAAGCTCGCACCAAGAGTTCATCTTTCAATATTCAGCTACGCTGCAAGGCAGTTAGCATGTTAACAAAAATACATAAATCGATAAAATAGAAGAAATGACAATTGACTATATAAATGTACAAAAAAATAACAAAAAAAAAATGGAAAAAAAATCTAAAAATATCACAAACATAAAGGACATAACAAAAACGAACAATAATTGGCAATTTTGTAATTTTCAATTTTGTTATTTCTTGTCATTTTTGTTATTTTTGGAATCACTGTCATTTTTGTCATTTTTGATATATTCGTCATTTCAGTTTTTTCTAATTATTGTCATTTTTGTAATTTCTGTCATTTTTGTATTTTTTTTTATTTTTGTCTTTTCTGTTATTTTTGTCATTTTCGTCATTTTTGACATTTTGGGTCTATTTGTGGTTTTAGTTATTTTTGTAATTTTCACCAATTATAATTTTTGTAATTTTATAAATTTATGTTTTTCGAGTCATTTGGAAAATTTTCGGTTTAAAACCAAGAGACTCAGAATAAGAAATGAAGCATAACTGCTTATGAAATCTTGCCACATTGGCTTCTGATGATAAACCAGTGACTTCCGTTATAGTTGAGACAAAACGGCAATTAGAATAAATCAAACAGCTCCCAATCAGCACCCTTCAATTAGCCTAGAAAATTTCCGATCCAACAATTATACGCACATTAGAGGGCTACACAAAGGCTACCGATTGGTTTTCGTGACGGAACGCTACCATGCAATCGGAACTGCCCAGATTCCTTCCATCCTTCCATTGGCACCTTTGCTCGCGAGATCCTTACTTACGCTACGAGATAAGGGTGGCTTACACCCCGCTTAATTTCTTATTACTGATCAGTGAGTGAAAGGGTACCGAAACTGGTTTTTCATTATAATGCCGGCAATTATGGGCGGTAAATCATGTTTGGCTCGGCTTGCAGCTAAACTTGCGACAAATGACCCGATTCCGGCTAACTACCGATATCCTCGTTTGTTTCTGCAAGAAACATTGAGGTGGTTTTCTTTAAACCAAGTTGTCTCTAGAACTAATTTTTGAAATTAAAAAAAATTACGAATAATTCTAAACTTCTATCAGTCAAATATTATATCACGAAGCCGGTAGGAGCCACCGTTAAAAATACACATTCTTACATATGGGTGTCGAAATTCGCGGGTAATTTCTAACGAGATCTGCTGAATCAACAGTTGTCTGACGTTCTCGAGCATCTAAATACATGAGTGGGTACATGCACATCACATACATCGTACAGTAAAGTAGTAGCAGCCGGTTAACTGCTAACTAGCCCTGTCACTGCTTCCTATATACTGAGCTGAGCTGAACTGAAATGAGTAAACGGCTTGTCTGGTAAATAGGTAGCTCGCGATAATCGACGTGGTTGCATGTGCAGAAAGTGGCACGGTTCGGTACATGAATCAATGAAAAAAGGTGAATGGTTCAGAGATTGATGAGTTCGCGGGAAAAGTCTCAAGCAAGGTTGCCGAAATCACAGAAAAATCTGTAATTTCACAGAATTTTGAGAAAATTTTCATCACAGAATCTGTGTCACAGAACACAGAATTTTGAAATTTTCACAGATTTTACAGAATTTTTGAATTTTGAATCGATTTTTCGAAATTATAATTTATTATGACAGTATGAAATTTGGATTTCTTACTTTGAATTAGAAAAGTATGATAAGATTGGTAATGGTAATAATGATAATTATCCAACTAAAATGTGAAAAAGACACAAGTTATTATGAATTTTTTATGAAATTCAAGGAAATAGCATCACAGAAATCCATCACAGAATTTTTGGGTAAAATCACAGAAAGTCAGATTTTTTTTTCTCAAAAACACAGAATTTATTTCGGCAACCTTGGTCTCAAGCTCTAAAGGAGCTGCAGGAAAAAAAAAACTCATAAAAATTGTACCTTCACTCTTGAGAAAGTAAAATTGTCATTGAATGTCATTCAAGACATGTTTGTTTGAGCTTGAGATTAGGAGAGTTTGTCTATTCAGCGGCATAACTAGGGTGAGTGCTCCTACTTTAGTCCTAAAATGCCGAAAATTGTAAATAATTCATTTTTCTTGCAAAGGATAAAGATGCTGCTAAGTGCACAATGAACTCTTATTCTTCCTGAATCCTTCCATGCCGCTTTTTGCCATAAAAAGTCTTTCTCATAAAATTTTCAACGTTTATAAAAATGTGCCTCCTATTCAGTGGTAAATTAGACAGCTCAATTAGTGGGGTGCGTTTTGAGAAATGAGAGGAAATAAGGAAAAATCACGTTTTTCAGTGTCCAAGCCAATATTTAAAGGGTTATTACTTTCACTATGGAGAATATGAACCAGATTACCTATTTTTCCTAAAATAAATGAAAATCAATGGAAAACCCGGAAAATTTGTAAAGGGTCCAAATATAGGATACTTTGACTTTGATGTTCCATTTTTAGACCTAACATCACAAAAACTTTGTGTGAATACCAAACAAATCAACAAAAGTGCGAATTTTTAATTGGGGCATAATTCAGAACCAATATTGAACATATCTTACATTTTTTGTTAGCTTTACACAAATAAACTATAAGTTAGTAGACATATAAAAATTTGAGCTATTTTTCTGCTGATAGAGCTGACGGGGAGTAAAAGTGTTTAAAATATTTATGACAGAAATGTAAGTTTTTTAAGTCGTTAAAAGGCTGTAATATTTTTTATGGTAATATTTAATTAAAGATTACACTTTTAATGAATTTGTTTATTTATTTTCGAAAAATCATATATTTTATAAGAATTTTAGATATAGGTCCAATTGAAGGTACCAGTACAGTACCAAAATAGGAACAGTAGGTTCAAAGATGGAAATTTTGATCATCAATATCTATGCAAATCTTTTAATAAAGGCGAAACCTATGTTGAAAATTCTCATTGAAACTTGTAGATAAGATAATGAACTATTAATAAATTTCTTTAAAGATAGAAAGCTCCCGTTTGTTTATGAGAAAAGCGTGATTATTTAAAAACCACCGCTTAAAGGGTCCAAAGTAGGGCAACTAACCCTACATACGGTGAAATTTTGTGTTTCGAAAAAGCACAGCAGAGTTGAATTATAATTATTATGCATGCAGAAAAAACCCAAAATATGAGCGCTAATAATCATAGCAGCTTTGCCTACTAGCGACACGTCGCATCCGTCACGACGTTGAAAATAATAACGACGCACAGCAAGTTTCCTAGGAGACTTGAAGGATTCGATTGATAGTCTAAGGAAAATGTACCTACAGTAAATATCATAAACAATGTTCGACTACTATATCGAAATCGCCTACTGGACTGAAAAAAGAAAAACAAACCTACGAATGACAAGAATCTCGCTAGTAAAAAAGCGTCGCTAGTCCTTCTGTCGCTATTCGGTTTGGTGCTATACACATAATATAATGTAAGTTGGACACGCTGAAAAAAATGTTCTAAGAAGGCGGTGCTCTATAATGAAGTTTTCACGGCCTTCTACGGCGAAGATCGGTCCAAATAAAAAACATCGATGACGAAAATCTCCAAAAATGGCAAAAATGCCTGACGTGAAAACCTACCTCGTTAAAAATCTACCTACTATGACGAATACTTTCTACGAAACAAACTTTTTTGATGAAGTTCTTCTACAATTAGAACGTTCTTGGAGCAAGATCTCCCACATCTCTCGATTTAGAAAAATGCCAAGCTCCGAGGTAAGCTTCAAAGAAAAAAAGAAACTAGCCAGAAAGACTTTTCAAGCAATACCTCACAAGAAAATTTTCTAAGTACGCCGCCCAACAAAACTTTTTATGAAGACTTTTTAAGAAGACCTTCCAAAAAGTTCTTCAAAGAAAAAGATCTCCCAAGAAGACCAGCTAAGAGGACTTTAGCAGAAGCCCTTACAACAGTTCCAATATGTGTTTCAAAAAAAACTTTCAAGAAGACCTTTCAGGAAGACTACCAAAAAACTAACCTTTCGCAGAAAACTTCGAAGCAGATCTTTTTAGAAGACTTTCAAAAACGTCCTAAAAAATCACTTGTCAGGAAGACTGTACAAAACGACCTTTCAAGATCTTGCAAGATAACCTTTCAGAAAGATCTTCGAAAAAGACCTTACAGGGAGACCTTGCAAGACCTTCGAAGATACCTTTCCAATGAGATTCAAAAAGAAGACCTTTCCAGAAGCATAGCTTAGCTTGTTCGACTACTCATATCCACCTTAAATCATTATATCCGAAATGTTTCACTAACATTGTATTACGAACCGGAACGATATAATACTTTGATAATTTAAAAAAAAATCGATTCAATACACTTGACAGTGAATTGTATCCTTTTGTTGCCATTCTTGTCATTTTTGCCATTTTTGCCACTTTTGTTAATTTTTTCATTTTTGTAATTTTTGTCATTTTTGAAATTTTTGTAATTTTTGTCATTTTTGAAATTTTGGTCATTTTTTTCATTTTGTCATTTTGGTCCTTTTGGTCCTTTTGGTCCTTTTGGTCATTTTGGTCATTTTTATTATTATGGTCATTTTAGTCATTTTTGTTATTATGGACATTTTGGTCATTTTGATCATTTCGGTCGTTTTTTCATTTTTGTCATTTTTCTCATTTAATTCATTTTGGTCTTTTGATCATTTTTGTTGTTTCTCTCATTTTTGTCCTTTTTGTACTTTTGGTCATTATTGTCATTTTTTGACATTTTTGTCATTTTGGTCATTTATGCCATTTTTTGTCATTTTTGTCATTTTGTTATTATATCGTTTTGGTCATTTTAGTTATTTTTGTATTTGGATTTATCGCTGCGAATGTTTGCTCTTGGATTTTATCGACTTTTTTTCGGCGAGTTGTAATAAAAAAAAATCAATTTTTACCAGTTGTCCAGACGTTTCGAGCTACTATGCTCTCGCTCCTCTTCAGTGGACACTAAAATTATATTTTTCTTTAAACATTCAATTTTTATTTTTATTTTCAATTGAAACTTACAAATTACTGTTATTTTTGTCATTTTAGTCATTTTGTCGTTTTGATAATTTTTGTCATTCATGTCATTTTTGTCATTTTGTAATTTTGGTCATTTTATTCTTTTGGTCTTTTGGTCGTTTTGGTCATTTTTGTTATTTTTCTCTTTTTTGTCATGTTGATCAGTTTTGTCCTTTAAGCCATTAAGGCCATTTTAGTTATTTTTGTCATTTTTTGACACTTTTGTCATTTTGGTCATTTTTGGTCATTTTTTGTCATTTTTGTTATTTTGTTCTTATGTCGTTTTGGTCATCTAAGTTATTTTTGTCATTTTTGCCATTTTGTGATTTTGTCGTTTTGAACATTTTTGTAGTTTTGGTAATTTTTGCCATTTTTGCAATTTTTGTCACTTTAGACATTTTTGTCATTTTGATTATTTTCTTCATTTTTGTAAATTTGGTCATTTTGGTCAATTTTCTCATTTTGGCAATTTTCCTCATTTTGGTCATTTTAGTAATTATGGTAATTTTGTAAATTTTTGTCATTTTCACTTTTTTTGTTAATGTTATTTTTGGTTAATTTTTGTCATTAAGGAATTTTTTTTTTATTCTAAATTCATTTGTTATTTTGTTAATTTTGTATTTTTTTTTTCACTTTGGTCATTTATATCAATTTGTCATTTTTTGCCAATTTCGTTAGTTTTGATATTTTTGTGTCATTTGTGATATTTCAGATTTTTCATTTTTGAAATTTTCATCATTTTTGGTCATTTTTGTAATTTTTGCATTTTTTCAATGTGTCATTTTTGTCATTTGTGTCATTTTTGTCATTTTTGTCATTTTTGTCATTTTTGTCATTTTGGTCATTTTAGTCATTTTAGTAATTATGGTAATTTTGTTAATTTTGGTCATTTTTTTTCATTTTCACTTTTTTTGTATTTTTGTTTTATTTTCGATATTTTTTTCGTCATTTTGTAATTTTTTTTATTTTAAATTCATTTGTTATTTTGTTGAATTTGTAATTTTTTTCATTTTGGTCATTTTTATCAATTTGTCATTTTTGCCAATTTCGTCATTTTTGAAATTTTAGCGTCATTTGTGATATTTCAGTTTTGTCGTTTTTGAAATATTCATCATTCTCGATCATTTTTGTAATTTTTGTAATTTTTTCAATTTGTCATTTTATTCATTTTTGTCATTTGTGTCTTTTTTGTCATTTTCATCATTTTCGTCATTTTTGTCATTTTTGTCATTTCTGTAATTTTTGTCATGTTTGTTATCAATGTCATTTTTGTCATTTTTGTATATTTTTTAATGTTGTTAAATGTTAATGTTATTTTTGTGACATTTTTGTCATTTTTTTCTTTTTTGTCATTTTTTCCTGTTTTGTCATTTTTGTCATGTTGGTCATTTATGTCATTTTTGTAATTTTCTTGTCATTTTGCCAATATTTCTTTCAATTTTGTAAGTTTTGTTAATTTTTTTTCTATCAATTTTGTAATTTTCCTCAAAGAACCCATTTTCTCATTCGTGTCATTTTTGTAAAGTTTGTCAATTTTGTTTAGTTTGTAAATTTTATAATTTTTGTCAATCGGTTCATTATGTCAACTTTTTTTTATTTCTGCCGATTTGGTAAATTTTTTCAATTGTCAATTTCGTCAAATTTGTCTTTTTTTGTCGATTTGGTTATTTTTGACAATTTCGTTAGTTTAGTCGATTTGGTCCATTTTCACAATTTTGTAAATTTGGAATATTTTGACAATTTTGTCATTTTGTCAATTGTGTAGCTCTTGTTAAATTTGTAAAATTGGTCAATTTTTATAAAAAATTCCTGGAATTTTCGCGACTAAGAATGAATTAAACATTTTGCAATTGAGTGAATTTTGTTTTGGCCTGAATATTATCAAACAATGCTTGATTTGAGATTCGGGTACCGGGAAAAAACTTGTATCCCTTGATGCAAAGTAATTCATTTCATTAGGAAACGGGCTTCCGTCCTAAATTTTTGAATCCGGTTCAGCTAAAAACTGAAATGGAATACAAAGAGAATGAAAGCACTTTACAGTGCTAATCAACATTGAAATTTGACAATAATAATGACAATAATCATGACGATTTCCATTTTGTAGGAAGCTACCCCTCGTTTATTTACTCACGGGAAATTTTACACCAATAAAACGAGCTCATCGCTTATCGTGCCTATGACGTCATGAAAAATATGACGGCATACATATTTTTCATGATTTTTGGATATTCCTAGCAAACTAAACGGACACGCTTTTTTGGAGTGAAATTTCTATGATATTTACTATGAAACAAATTTCAAGCTATTTTTTCTATCTTTCTTCTATAGATTGTAGAGAACAAAATTAATTTTTTTAGATAAAAATAATAGTTGATAAAGGTATGTCTAAGACCCATAATTAATGACCTCTCAAATCGACCGATAGCCATACCTTTCTGTAAGAAAGGCAAAACATATTTGAAGCTAATTTCAAATTACTTTTAAGGTCGATTATGACGGAAAGAGTATCCAGAATCTTGATTTGAGTTGTTTTCGCTAGAATGACAAAGTTAAGTGCCATTATACATCTAACGCTGAACCCCTCAAATGTAATTCTATCAGCAAGTCAGCAGATCTTATCAAGCCCTGGACCACAATCTTGTGTACTTAGAACGAAGTATTTGTGCCATGAACCAACTACTCATAACGTAAACAAACCAACTAAGTTAAACTGGCCGATTATCATACAATAGCTAGCGCAGCCGCGAGTTAACCCAATAAAGGTGCCAGGGCGCAATAAAACAGCCATCGCTCCGAGACGGGTCTGCGGAAAGAAACAGAAAGTGCAGCTGAGACAATCGACCCAAAAACTGGAATGCGACTTCAAAAGGGTTTAAGGTTTGTTTAGGCAGAGGAATTTGTTGAAGAAGAAAAAAACAATTGGTTAAACACCGCTTAGAATAGCTGAAATGGTAAGACAAAATTTAAGACTTTTCAATTTTTTACTCAAGACAATAATCGTTGAAGCATTTCGAAGATGACGCATCGAATCAGCCGTTTTACAACAAGAGTAACTAGACTTTTGCTACGGAGAGTGCACAAAGTACCACACATGAGGCGTACTTTACCATTCTCAATATTTGAACAGGCTTAAACAATTGAGTTCGCCACGCGGAAAGCGAAGGTACCTTTCCATTTACAGTAAAAAATGTGGCAAGTGATAAATTGTTTCCTTTCCTCGCCTTTGTTAATTAAAGTTTACGGCCAATCAAAGGAAAAATAAAGGGATTCAATCATCAGAGAATAATTGAATTAAGATAAGCGTACCAAATTGACGGGAGTTGTTCCTGAAAGTTAGTTCCCAATCATTATCTAATTCTTCAAAACCACCTGAATGTGACGCCTATAAAAAATTAACAGCCCATCGATTCGGTTTGCTAGGCTTAGTGAATGTAGTTCGGATCATATCATCATCCTAATAAATAGTTTTCGATTTCGTTCGCAGTAATTGGATTCGTTTGAATAATTGTTAGTGAATCGATGAATGTTTTTTATTAGCCCTTTCGGGACGTCTTCGTTTAAATAGTGAGTAGTGTACTTACATATTCGAAACGGTCCTTGCTCAGCTGCGACAGAAGGTGCAGGAATCCTAGCACCGAAAACCACGACACCCAGAGGATAACCTGTGGAAATGAAAGTCAGCTATTAGTTTTGAGTTATAGTTTACTATTGGCTAATAAAATCTTTTATTGAGGAATGTGAGGCTTTGAGTTCAAAAAATGTATTCTAAAATAAAACAAATTTACTAAAAAAAAATATTTAGCGTAATCGTAGTCATGCCTAGGATTTTTTTCAAACCCTTGGAACAATTGTTGTTTTTGTTTATTACTTTTGGAAGTCGTTTGTCAATTCAATGAAATCACCTTCGCAAATGACACATTTCGTTTTAGGCACACCCTTGCTAAAATGTTCCGGCAAATTCAACCTCAGCTCATAAAAAATGCCATAAAAAGATAACGTTCTATGAAACCAAAGGGTGTTGAAAGCAACTCATCTACATAGCTTTATGCTATGTACTCAAACCCATCCTTTAAAAAGTTAAATTTAGAAATTCCACTATCATTACTGAGCAAACTTACCTCATGAAGGTACTGCACATTGACCACGCCGAACACAAATATGAATTTGTAGAAGATAAAGTTCCAAAACTTGTCCTTCATGTGCTGCAAAGAAAAACAAAACAAAAAAGTATCATAAGACGGATATCCAATAAACAAATCATTTATCTTATTAAGGATCGGTTTCGATCGTTAAGGGGGGGGTAGGGTCTAACACTTTCAAAAAATCGATTTTTTTATTTTTTTATTTTCTTATTGTAAAACATTTCAAGAATGTTGTGTCAAATTTTCAAGTCAATTGAAGCAAAACTGTAGAAGTTATAGGCCTTTATCTTCTCCTATCTAATACTGCAAGAAAGCAAGAGCAGAAACTTCAAACGCGTTTTTCTCGAAAGCACATTTTTAAAGTCCGTGGACATCGTCATTTGAAAACTACTTATCCGATTCTTTTCAAATTTGGAACATATTTTCTACATATAAAATACCAGACCCCAACGTTTTTGTTTTTTGATTTTTTTACTTTGGGGAGATTTTAGAGGTGAAAAATGGCGGATTTTTAAGTGAAAAATCGTAGTTTTTACTTCAAACAGCCACAAAAATTTCATAAAAATATTTTTAAGTTAAATAAAAACGTTGGGGTCCAGAAAAACATCTATTAAAAATATTTTGCTCTGATTTTTTGACTTCAGATGATTCTGTGCTGAGATACAGTGTCCACCGCAAATCCTGTTTTCTAAAAGGCATCCTCGAAAATGCTCCGTCACCGGCTCATTTTTCAATATTATTCTACGAAAAAATTACTAAATGTTCTTTTAACAATGGTTTGTATAATGCAAAAAATTTGAATACATTTGTTTGAACGATAGCTCTAGAAAAAAATCGTGAAAATGGTGTTTTTTTATACCCGTAAGACCCTACCCCCCCCTTAATATCGGGATCAGTGAAGGTAATCATTTTGCGCGTTCAACATTATGGATGATGAATTGCCGGGTTTGGCTTTCGAAGGTTTACAAATTCGGACACAGCTCGCGAAGTGATTGGATTGAATTGGGGGGCCGGACTCGCTTGAGCTTAAATAAATTTCAAGTGGCAAAGGTCGCTCACTTCCGAACCACCAGCAGACTTGAGCGTATCACCAAAACTGGACACATGATGTCTAAATTATTTTAAGAAACGATTTCCTTCCCTCTCCAAATCGCTTTCCTGTAGCCCCGAAATTCCTACCGTACCGTCGTTTAAATACTTAATCTGTGAGACTACAGTCTGTATAGAATCCTACTGCACTGACCCATATTTGGTACATATAAAGTTTGTTGTTGTGTGGATCCATATAAACAGTCGATCGGATTTCCTTCCTCTCGAGAAGATTGAAACGCTCACTCGAGGGAAGCGGATTAAATCGAATTTCGACGACAGTAATATGTCGGTGTTTGATTGATAGCCAGCTCGGTTTGATGCCAAAGGCCGAGTTAAGTGTGAAGCTAAGTTAAGAACTGAATGGAAGTGGGCCAGTGGAGTAGGATTGGTTAATTCATTAAGTTGAATTAGGTTAAAGGCGATCTAAATTGTAATTGTAGATTCAAAACTTTGAAAATCCCATCTCTTCAAAAGTCAGTTTCCTTTAATCTTTTTGCTTCTCAAATTTTTTTCCGTCCTTATTTCGAAAATCTCATTTTAAATTACATTTTTTTCGTTCTTAATATTAAATTTTTTTTTTGAGCTTGAGCTTGAGCTTGAGCTTAGATAAACCGTACATTTCAGTAGTTGCTTCTCCGTGATTGACAAGAACCATCAAAATTGTACATAGATCCAAATAAATGGGGCTTGGGATTAGCTTACCATTTTCTGTGTACACGTTTCAAAGGGTCCTTATCTTATATGATCAATAACGGCGCCGGCCACGTCCTTACGGTTCATCGGGGAAAGGGAAGGATTGTTAGTTCGACTTCCGTTGCTACTAGAGACCGAATACACCTCTAAATCTCCACGGTCGTCACAGGAAGGGTGGTTTGTTAGTGGGGAAGGTAAATTAGATCTGGATTCCCTTTGGGAAGGGATGTGATCAAAGCAAAGTTAAATATTTAATGTTCGTCGCGTCGCACACTATCGAGTTCACCGCGTTTTTATTTAGAGCAAATACATCCTAACGTGGCATTGTCATACACATACAATGTACTTAGCACCGGTGCAACTCACCGAATTTTACCGCGCGTTTATGACGAGGAGAGCAAAACGTCCTAACGTGGCATTGTCATACACGTACAATGCACAATTATATCGCGCGCTTAAAATGAGAAGAGCAAATGGTCCTAACGTGGCATTGTCGTACACGTACATAGCACAATTTTATCGCGCGCTTTAAATGAGAAGTTCGTTCTTAATATTAAATTTTTTTTTTTGAAATTATCTCATTCCTTTTTAAGAAATTTCTCATTTCTCATTTCTCATTTCTCATTTCTCATTTCTCATTTCTCATTTCCCATTTCTCATTTCTCATTTCTCATTTCTCATTTCTCATTTCTCATTTCTCATTTCTCATTTCTCATTTCTCATTTCTCATTTCTCATTTCTCATTTCTCATTTCTAATTTCTCATTTCTCATTTCTCATTTCTCATTTCTCATTTCTCATTTCTCATTTCTCATTTCTCATTTCTCATTTCTCATTTCTCATTTCTCATTTCTCATTTCTCATTTCTCATTTCTCATTTCTCATTTCTCATTTCTCATTTCTCATTTCTCATTTCTCATTTCTCATTTCTCATTTCTCATTTCTCATTTCTCATTTCTCATTTCTCATTTCTCATTTCTCATTTCTCATTTCTCATTTCTCATTTCTCATTTCTCATTTCTCATTTCTCATTTCTCATTTCTCATTTCTCATTTCTCATTTCTCATTTCTCATTTCTCATTTCTCATTTCTCATTTCTCATTTCTCATTTCTCATTTCTCATTTCTCATTTCTCATTTCTCATTTCTCATTTCTCATTTCTCGTTTCTCATTTCTCATTTCTCATTTCTCATTTCTCATTTCTCATTTCTCATTTCTCATTTCTCATTTCTCATTTCTCATTTCTCATATCTCATTTCTCATTTCTCATTTCTCATTTATAATTTCTCATTTCTCATTTCTCATTTCTCATTTCTCATTTCTCATTTCTCATTTCTCATTTCTCATTTCTTATTTCTCATTTCTCATTGCTTATTTCTCATTTCTCATTTCTCATTTCTCATTTCTCATTTCTCATTTCTCGTTTCTCATTTCTCATTTTTCATTTCTCATCTCTCATTTCTCATTTCTCGTTTCTCGTTTCTCATTTCTCATTTCTCATTACTCATTACTCATTTCTCATTTCTCATTTTTCATTATTCATTCCTCAATTTTCATTTCTCAATTTTCAATTCTCTTTCTCATTTCTCATTACTCGTTTCTCATTCCTCAACTTCATTTCTCATTTCTTATTTCTTATTTCTCATTTCTCATTTCTCAATGCTCATTGCTTATTGCTCATTTCTCATTTAGCACATTTCATTTCTCACATCTCATTTCTCTTTCCTCATTCTTCATTTCACATACCTCATTATTCCCTTTTCATTTTCCGTTTTTATTTCGTATCTCCCATCGCTCATTTCTCATCTCTAATCTCTCATCCTTCATCTTTCATCTCTCATCTCTTATCTCTCATCTCTCATCTCTCATTTCTCATCTCTGATCTCTTATCTCTCATCTCTCATTTCTCATCTCTCATCTCTAATCTCTCATCTCTCATCTCTCATCTCTCATCTCTCATCTCTCATCTCTCATCTCTCATCTTTCATCTCTCATCTCTCATCTCTCATCTCTCATCTCTCATCTCTCATCTCTCATCTCTCATCTTTCATCTCTCATCTCTCATCTCTCATCTCTCATCTCTCATCTCTCATTTCTCATCTCTCATCTCTCATCTCTCATCTCTCATCTCTCATCTCTCATCTCTCATCTCTCATCTCTCATCTCTCATCTCTCATCTCTCATCTCTCATCTCTCATCTCTCATCTCTCATCTCTCATCTCTCATCTCTCATCTCTCATCTCTCATCTCTCATCTCTCATCTCTCATCTCTCATCTCTCATCTCTCATCTCTCATCTCTCATCTCTCATCTCTCATCTCTCATCTCTCATCCCTCATCTCTCATCTCTCATCTCTCATCTCTCATCTCTCATCTCTCATCTCTCATCTCTCATCTCTCATCTCTCATCTCTCATCTCTCATCTCTCATCTCTCATCTCTCATCTCTCATCTCCATCTCTAATCTCTCATCTCTCATGCCTCATAGGTCATTCCTCATAGCTTATCCCTCATAGCTCATCCCTCATAGCTCATCTCTCATCTCTCATCTTTTATTCATCTTTTTAATCTAGCGTCTAGCGTCTTATTCAGCATTTTTTATTTCTTGTTTCACATTTCTCGTTTCACAATTCTCTTTCCTCATTTTTAATTTCTCATTCGTTGTTGGTGACTCCTTTCCATTTTTCATTTTTCAATTCTAATTTCGTATTTCTCTTTTCTTGATTCTTTTTACTCATTTCTCATTTCTCTTTTCTCAATTTTCTTGTGTTGTTCATTTGTTATTTCTTGTTCAATTCTCATTTTATTTCTTACTTCTAGTTTTTTTTTGTCACTTATTATTTGTCACTTCTTATTTATCACTGAGTTCTTATTTCCCACTCCTTTCTGATTATTTTTGGTTTCATATTTATCATATGTTGTTGCTTCTTATTTGTTTCCTCTATTGTTTAATTTTTCATATCTCATCTCCCTGTTTTATTTCTTCTTATTTCATTTCCCCTTTCTTATTTGTCATCTCTTACTTTTTATTGCCCATTTTTACTCTGGTCTGGTTTTATTTTCATTTTTAATTAAATTCTAAAATTATTAAATTTTAAATTACAAACTTCTCATTCTTCATTTTCTTTACCGTATCTTCTATCTTCTATCTTCTATCTTCTATCTTCTATCTTCTATCTTCTATCTTCTATCTTCTATCTTCTATCTTCTATCTTCTATCTTCTATCTTCTATCTTCTATCTTCTATCTTCTATCTTCTATCTTCTATCTTCTATCTTCTATCTTCTATCTTCTATCTTCTATCTTCTATCTTCTATCTTCTATCTTCTATCTTCTATCTTCTATCTTCTATCTTCTATCTTCTATCTTCTATCTTCTATCTTCTATCTTCTATCTTCTATCTTCTATCTTCTATCTTCTATCTTCTATCTTCTATCTTCTATCTTCTATCTTCTATCTTCTATCTTCTATCTTCTATCTTCTATCTTCTATCTTCTATCTACTATCTTCTATCTTTAACTTCTGTCATCTATCTTCTATTGTCGACCTTCTTATATCTATATTCAATAGTCTATTTTATCTAAAAATTCTGGCAAAATCCTGGCATTTGATTGCCGACCAAAAATCCGGGGGAATTTAGTGAAATCCTTAAAATTACTCAACACAAATCAAGAGCAAAAAGCTAGAGAAAATGATTTTTTTTATCAACATTTATCAGCAGATTTTTAATCGTAGGGATTTTAGGCTTCCGAAAAACCATTTATGATTATTTCTATAAAACTTGCTAACAAATTTATGTTTTGGACGCAAAAATAAAAAAAAATTAACAACACAGTTTGTTTTTTTTCTGTTTGATTTGGCAAACAAAGTAAATAAATTCTGGATTTTTCAATGAAATCCAGGCAATCGGACCTGAACAGACTTTTCCAAACTCTGTTTCAAATATCCGGACAAACCCTGATAAAACCGGGTTATATGGCAAACTTAGTCTACCTTCTACTGTCTATGTTTAATCCTCCATCTCTCTGAAATTTTAAATTTCAAATTAAATAAATAGACGTACGTGAACGAAATCTAGCAGCTCCGATCCAAAATTATGAAGTTGTCAGAATCTATAGTTGAAGGTTCAACGTAATGACTTAACCAATACATCATAAAAATGAATATAAAAATTTCAATCTTAAATTCTTAAAAAGCCAGAATTTTCGAATGAAAAAAAAAATCTTTTCTTTACTGAAAAAATCGGCCATCTGAGTAACAACTTTTATTCCGGTTAACGTGCTTCCTGCCCGTAAAGCGATAAAACCCTACTTTACGGAAATCACCAGCTTGGAATCTCACGAAACCTGAGGCCATAAACGACACCAAAGATTCATAATCGATTGAATCGTTCGAGAACCACACTGGACCTAACAATATCGGGAATTGAAAAAATATCATCACAGTGTTAAATCAATTTTGCAAACATTCTTAAAAAAATAATTTAAAACTAAGCGTGTTAATTTTTTATTTAACATCGAAAAATTGATAATACAAAAAAAAACCAGACTCAACAGCCCTATCAATCTTATCTAAAAAAATCTCATCAAGCGCAAGTCATCGACAAGTTCCGAATCAGCTCATCAAATGATGCAATATTGTTAGAAAATCGCCAAATTACTATAACCACAGAGAACTATAACCAATCGTACCGGCAAACTGGTGAAGGGGATTTCTCGCATGACGACAACTCGTGCTTATAACCAATTTCGGTGGCAAAAACCAACCGAAATTTAAGTCAGCTTGTATCTCTTTCTTCAGAATATCTTTTATCCGGTCATCCTGAACGTTTCGACTTAGAACGATGAAAAGGCATGAGTAACACCGATACACACAGAAAAACTAAAATATAAAAAGTCAAACAACTCGGATCTAAACTGCCTTATCGCGAATCGAACACTGACTGCTCGCTCAAGTTGAGTTGCAAACAAAACTCCTCTGAGCCGGAACGTCCTTGCGTCAAGTTCAATGCTGAATGATCTAAAATTATCGATGCGCGGAATGTCTCCCCTTGGATTCTTAATTTGATTTAGCTTGCTGATGCTTCTATCAGTAGACGTCGTCACAGCCTATATTGGAGAGATAGGAACGATAAAAATGCAACGTTTGTGCGGCTCTCCCAAATTCAAGCGTTTGAGTTCAGTTCGGGTATAAAAATGTAGTTCAAAGCTGAAAGTTGATTTTAATCGATTCTTGAGTTTAATCGCCCATTATTGATCATGTTCTCTAGGTAAACATTGGTGTTGAAATAATAAGCATTGATTATATTTATAAAATTGAAATTTTTTGTTACAGTTTTCATTAACTTAAAAAAGCTAATCTACCTACACTTGAACTAAACAGATTGTTGTTTTGTTGCGACAAAATTTAAAATGATCTAATTTTACAAAAAATATGTTTATTTGCTATTTCGACTTACCTGTTGTTCCGAAATTCGCAGCTCGCCAAATACGACCTTCTGAATGGACTTTCCCAGCAGAATAAGACAACAGTATGCCATATTTATCAAAGTCTGAAAAGGGAAAATAAAAATAAAAACATTTATAATAAGAGTTTAATAATATATAATATGGATACGTTACTCAAAACAAGACATTATAATCATAACTTTAATGGTCGCCCGGTCGGGATTCGATCAGACCAAACTGAACTGATACCTACATTTTTAAAGAAATTTTAACTTTATGAAACAATATTTTCAACAAGAGACGAAATCTATGTTGTTCTTAAGCCAGAATAAAAATTTGAAAAACCGAAGAATGAACTTCAGTCAAACGTTTTCAACTTTTCCATCTGTAATATAAATTAAACGTGCTTCGATTTCTGTTTTTTTCTAAAATGACTGGCACTCAGATCGGTCTGGTCGAATCCCGACCATAAATGATATCAACCGTATTCTTTCTTGAATTCTATCTTCTTCTTTCGTTTTCTATGTCCTATATGCAAGTCTTGTAATTTTCAGTCAACTTTATTCGATCTTGACCAGCGAGTGGAGGTCAATGTCAAAAATATATCAAAGTCGTCTACATGACCAAGAAACAATATCAGTCAAACAGTTATGTCAATGTTGCATAATATTGATGAATTTCCTTGAATCACACACTGGGATTTTATGTTATTTTTCGCGCAACAATTTGAAAAAGTTTATCTTTTCCTGTGAGAAGAAAAGTCACAGCAATCAAGATGTTGATCTTTCAACTTGGTCATGTTGGCATTGGAATAGGGTGACCAGCGAGTTTCCATATTCAAATTCCCGTTTATCTCCCGGTTTTCTCGAAATGAATTTTCATGATTTTCCAGGTTATATGTACACAAATAAATATGTTCATCAGGTTTTTTGACCAAAAAAGTACACATTTTTATAAAAGTTGAACATATTAATGTGGAAGGACTTAAAAATAAATCCTGAAATTCAAAGATTATTCAGATTACGATGATTTTCGTTGGGATTTCTACAGAATTTTGAGAACATATTCCGACTAATCTTATTCCTTCCTAAGCATTCTTACACTTTATTTATTATTTTTTTCTTCATTTTAAGAGACATTCAGCCTTTGGCTGGTTCGTCTCTGACACTTTATTTCGATTCTCATCACTAATAAAGCTTAGATCTTTTAGAAATGGCCATTATATGCTTGGAAGATGTACGCTTTCAGTCTTAAGTAGAATTTAGATTTCTTCACAGAAACATGAAGTTTCACTGAAATCCGATAAGTGTGTTCGTTTTTTTTATATCTCCCCAATTCAAGAGAGTGGAGTCCCAAATTATTTGTAGAATTTCGTCTAGTGGTTTCTGAGATATTGATTTTCGAATTTAGGTGTCAAACGGCTTGATTTCTTCGCGGTCTTTACTGCATTAAGAATTCCCTATTTTCAAAGGTTTAGAGTTCAGCTCAATTGAAAAAAATATTTTCGGAACTGAATAAAAAAAAATTTCTCGAAGTTTTTTCCTGTTTGTGAACAGTCGTAAACTCTATTAAAAACAGTCATATTATTATATATTTTTTTTAATTTTTTATACTTATTTCTTCATTTAGATGTTTAGGTATATTTTTGTCATTCTATCATCAATTAATGCTAAAAAAGTTATTCACCAAAGCGCAATATAATCAAGAATCAACAGTTATTAAAATTTATTGATTTGAAAAGCTGGCCCAAAATTGTATGGGAAATTTAAAA
The DNA here is from genome assembly GCF_029784155.1 of Uranotaenia lowii. Classification (NCBI taxonomy): domain Eukaryota; kingdom Metazoa; phylum Arthropoda; class Insecta; order Diptera; family Culicidae; genus Uranotaenia; species Uranotaenia lowii. The sequence goes on from NC_073693.1 coordinate 12,666,468, forward strand.
TTCTTGAAATGTTATGCGCTGTAGGCTAAAATTGATCGTAGGCCTAGTAAAAGATCTCATGCCAAATTTGGGCCAGAATGGATCACGGGAAGAGGTCACTTTTTTCCAGTTTTTTTTATTGAATTGTATATACAGATACATTTTAAGCTAACATTTCTCAATTGATCTATGTGTTGTCTTCATTACTATTTCACTTATTTCACTTGAACACTTTCTATTTTATTTTCATATCATATTAGGTCACTCAACGAGCCTGAAGTCTGTATGGAAATTTGAGACATTTTGTTCGAGAAAAGCATGAAGAACCAGTGTTTTATCGATAACTTTGATTCCCTTCGGCGATTTCTTTCGAATTCTTAAAGCCTAAACTATGACGAAGACTGCATTTCGATTCGAGTTAAGATAAAATAGTAATAAGGCTTAAAAAATGCGCCAAGTTATTAAGGGTGATAGGGCTGCGTCAAAATGTTCAACGCAGGGCCAATTCAATAGTGATAAATTTCTAATTGATTTATTTAGAGACGATTTAAAAAAAAGTGATCAATTTCATCCCGCTTGTAACCTTTTGTGCGGACCGCGAAGTTTTTTTTTCAAATTTTCATGCTTTAACACTAGAAGGACCGGCAAATTGAATATACCTATTCGGACCGTAACCAGTCAAAATGACTGGTAAAGGGGAAATTTTTTCTATCAAAATATTTTTAATTTTTTTCTTTTGAAATTATGTTGCTATTAATTCGATAACATTTTTGTTATAAAATTGAAATATTTTTTCACCATGGGTGCCCGGAATCACCTCAGTTTGGCATAGTTGACGAATGCGTGTATGTCATAAAATGAATATGTCAAATAATTATCAAAAAATTGAAACACATTATCAATCTAATAATAAAAATATGTTAGATGGCTATGGTTATTGCCCATGGGTGCACGGTTTCACTTCAGTTTTGTTTTAGTAGATACTTTCTAGCATCCATCGCTCTGAAGTTTTTCAACCCGATGCCTATAAATTATACCTGATATTGTAGGTTTTGAAGCATATTTTTTATATAAGTAGAGCAATTTACCATGGGTGCACGGATTCACCGCCATTCATCCAAAATCAATTTTTTTGCATGTTAAAGGTAAAGAATAAAGACTTTTAAAGATTTAAATGAAAATTTGTGTTATATACATGGTTTTTCACTATGGGTGCACGGATTCACCGCGTTTTAATCAAATATTGGACTTTTTGCAATTTTTTAAAAAGCATTATTACAAATCTTAACTAAACCAAAGTCGAAATCATGTCTTTCATGCTGAGACATAATTATTTAAATAATGATTTTTATTTTAAGCTCCGTTTTTTTCATTTCTGGAAAAGAATATTTCAATTATATCTTGAAATAATTAATTAATTTATTTATTATTAAAAAACAGGTTATTGCCATCGTATATTTATCTGATAAGATCTGATCAACATCCAAGAAATTGGAAAACGGTTATCATGGATCGAGTGAATTTTAGTCGTTATGTCGTGCGACGGAAAACAGTGGAAATAAAAATAATGAATCAACATTGTCAAATGTACACATTGATTTGTTTTTCCTTAAAAGTTTTTCGATTGACTAATGTTGCATTTCAAATGCCTATCATATCTAACTCAAAAATATTTTGTGTTCTGAAGCAAGTTGAAACTTATTAATTTCTATATAATTAACAACGGCGAATTTACAGCCATTCCGTGCACCCATGTTGAAAAATCTTAGCGCCAATGTGGTCTATCAGATAGACTGGCGTGAGTCTAGTCTAGGTATGCCAGGTGTACTGGGTTCGATTCCCGGTATCGGCAAGAAACTCTAGGGTTCAAACCCCGTAAGTTGCCGACAGGTAAGATGTGTTTCCTCTTATAATAAGAATGTTCAATAAGAATGTTTATGTGCCAGTTTTATACACGGGTGCCGGAATACTTGTAAGGGAACTTGAATTGGAAATTTGTCGAACCTAATAATCTAAGAATGCATGTGAATACATACTTGGGCAGAAACTGCGGTTAATTCGTGCACCCATGGTGGATAACAAACATATGAAGAATAATCAAATATAAAAAAATCATTTAAATTGTTCAGTTTAATAGACATAAGGTCTTCAAATTTGAATGAATAAGTACACAATTCATAATTATTTTACTCATACTAGTTCAGTATAAAACATATTTATCACCTAAAATTACTCGATTACTCGAATGGACATGTATTAAAACTTACATAACTTTTACAAATCTTGATGAAATTTCGCCAAATTTTGACAGAAAGTTCTATTATAGTTGAGCAACAAAACAGACCAAAAAATTGGGAGTCACGTGCTTGAAGCGCCACACAGCGGTCGATCCGAGAACTTTTTCTACAAATTTTCATGACTTCGCATCGAAAATCAATAATTTCATAGCGAATGACACACTCCTGCCCACCATAAATCAACTAAGGTTCATTGTCTTGAATGTAGATTGCAAATAAAACCAAAAGCAAGCGAAAAAAATTTATCTTGTTTGAGTTATAGGTTTGTGAATTTTACCAGTCATTTTGACTGGTCACGGTCCGAGTGTCCATGGCGAAATTTTTCTCGCTTATTAAAAGAGCTAAAAAAATAAAAAATACACAGTTTTGAAAAGATTCAAAATTCATGAAAAGTCGTATTTTTTGCTAATTTTAGAGCGTAGTGTTTAAAAGATATTCAACAAACAAAGCGTCCCACCAGTCATTTTGACTGGTGCGGTCTTTCTAGTGTTAACTTACTTCTACAATGGATTGCTAAGAAAATTTATACGACTTGATCAGATATGCACTTATCTGCATTTGCCCTCCAACTGTTAACTTTTTTCTGACATATCAAGCATTTATTTTATTCTGTTCAAGGCATAACTGCAATATGGTTTATTGGCATAACGTAATATTAGAGCTTTTTTTTATTCGAGATACATTTTCCTAATTATTTAACTCCTTCCACTTTGAAAAGCTAAATCCATTAAAGTGTGTCGGAAGAGTGTCAAAAATCGGAATCATGTGCAGCATGATCAAAGGAATTTCGAAGTTCGTTAGGGAAGTCATTATTTTTGTTTCAAGCAAAACTAAAGTTGTATGCTTAAAGTATGCTCAGCAGAAAAATTTGTTTTAAAATTATTCTTTCCAATTCGGCAAAAAGGCTTGTTTTGTAAGCATTAAGATTCTGCAAAAAAAATTAACAAAAACCTCGTGAAATAATTTTTTATTTCTGAACATTGACGAAAATTACGAAAGTTTAATAAAGCCTGGGTGAACGATTTCAAATTTTCAAATTTCCAAAAAAAACCCGAAGGGAGGAATAAATAAAGTTTGAAGTATTTTATGGAAAATTCGAAAAAAATATCAATAAACGAGTTGTGGAAGATGGGAGCTTAATCACCTTTTGTGTTCATTATTTTATTGAATTTTTCGATGCTAACTTTCTACTTGATTTATAGGTTTTTGGCAATGATATAGAATGCAAGTTAGTTGCATACAAGTTTTCGTAAAATTCATTCAAGTTTAATAGTTTTTTGCATAATTTTTTATTCAACACCCTGCCAGAGAAAATTTTAATACTACCGAAACTGTACCTCGTACAACCCCTATTTTAAATCGAAGAAGCGAGTATGTTTGACTGAAATGAAATACTTGAATTTAAACTACGCTGACGGCGTTCAGTTCTGTCTGGTCGAATCCCGACCAGTTATCACTGTGGTAAGCTCCAGAATATTTTTAAATGGAAGTGATGACAAAAAGTATCATCGGTGTTAACAAAAATGTTGTAAGAACGAATGTTCGCAAAGAAGTTACTAATAAAAAAATCAGCGAATTTAAAAATGACAAAGATTTAGTGATGTACCTTTTCAATATCAGAAATTTAAAAAGTTTTGTTGAATTTCTGTTTTCAAACATGTGAATTCGATTTATCCTCCCTTTTTCAGATTGGTTTTTGTCGAAAATTTTTAGTTATAAAAATGACGTGAAGCTCTGCTAATTTAATAAAAAAAATATTTTAAGTGCGGCCCGGCGACAAGGTTGCTCACCCCTGCTTTAAAACTTAGCCCAGTTTTGAAGCCTAATAACTTTTTTTTATCTTAACTTTAATCTAAAGGCAGTTTTCGAATCAAATATTCATCATAATTAAGGCTTTAAGAAAACCCGTATTCAAAGAAATTGGCCGAAGAAGACTAAAGTTATTGATGAAAAACTGGATTTCGTAACTGCTAACGTAATGCTTGCTGAGCGACTCCTTTTTGTGATTTGATCTGGCCCTAATCTGGCATGAGATCTTGTACCAGGCCTAGGATAAATTTTGCCTGCAGCGCATAGCTTTTTCAAAAGTCGGGTCATTTGGGGCACTCTAAATTCCACCGACAGTTTCTTCCTGGATGTGGTATTCTAAGTGAGAAAAACAAATCACAAATGAATAGAAAATTTAAAAAAAATCATACTAATAAATTTTCTCTGCTTTCAACTTGATGAACTCTGAGAAAATTCTGAGATTTATTCTATGAGATGCATAACCGATTTAACCAGCTAAAATTGTTCTATGAAGGGAATTTATCAGGAAAAGTCAGTTTCACGATAGATTTCTAAAAATCGCTTAACACTCTAGAGTCCCACGTTTTATTTTAAAACATTTGGAAAGTCTAAAAATTATTGTATGTCAAAACATACTTGAAATTTCTGAAAATTGAAGACAATTTTTGTAATTACACGATTCGGTACGTATTAATCTATGGTAATATTCTTGTTTTCTGATATCAAGGTGAATATAAAAATGAAGAAAATGCATTGCAGGTCGTCGAAGAAAAAAAAATGTTAAAAGTATTTCAGTCATAAAAATCTTTTCCCTTGTTTAATTCTTCAAATTTACCATCCCATTAACCCTCATCTGTCCCAGAAATTTTTACCTGTTACAGTCCCTGGAGTGTCAATTTGACACTCCAGATTAAAACCAAAATATCTCTCTTGTTTCCCAAGCGATTTTTACCAAATTTATAGTTTCTCAGCCAATATTCAGATACAACACTTCAGTTTTCTGTTATTCGAAGTCTAAGAAAAACATCTGAAATAAATGCTTCGGTAAAAAGATTGTAGATCAGCTACGTAATGCTAAAAAAATCACTCTGTTTCCAAGAGAGCTGAAGTAAGATGCTATACGTTGCACATAAGGATATAAATTTTTTAATTTGTTCAAGATCATAACCACAAAAAATGTAAAAAAGTGGTGTGAAATACGTATTTTTCAATCAATGAATCGTCAAAATTGTTAAAGTCACATCAGATAAATTTTGAAAAGAAGATTGGAAAGTTGATATAATTTGGGAAATTTTTGTATTTGTGTAAAGTATTTCAGCGCTAATTTAATTACACCACTAGAAATCGGTATGATGGATATAAATTTATTGCGGTAATCTTGCGTTAATAAACTCAAAATCCAGTGTAAAGTTTAATTGAAGTGCAAGAAAATCTGAGAAATTGTAAATTAACAAAAAGTCCGAAAAACAGCTACCTTAGAAAATTCGTCAAAAATTCGGTGTTTCGTTTGTTGAAAATGTGAAGATGCAGAAATGTGCCTATTTTCATGAACTTTTCAATTCTTTTTTCAAAATCTATCTGGTGTGATTTAAACAATTTTGACAGTTGATGAATGGTTCATTGATTCAAAAGTACGGTTTTTACATCACTTTTTACATTTTTTGTGGTAATTATCTTGTAAAATTTCAAAAAAAATATATCCTTATGTGTTAAGTATATCTTCTAACTTCAGGTTTCTTGGAAACGAAGTGATTTTTTTTTAGCATTCCGTAGCTGATACAGTGTTATTTTCGAAGCATGTTTCGGATTTTTTTGGATTTTTTTTAAGGTGTTGTAGGTAAATAATGTCTGAGAAAAATATTTGATTAAAATTGAGAGTTTTCCAAAGCTATAAAATTTGTAAAAATCGGTTTAGAAACAAGAGATAAAGCGGTTTTAAGCTATGAGTGTCTAATTGATACTCAAGTTCTTATTAAGGAGTTTTTTTTCCTGGGCTTTCAGGGTGCGTCCATAAAAAGTAATGATGCAAAATTAAAGATCTCAAGGAATTGTTTTATTTGGATGCACCCGAGTTACAAGCCGCCACACTTCCAAAAGTGTCATATTGACACTCAAGAGCGGATTAGGGAATTGAAAAAAAAAAATTAAAAGCCCATAAGTTGGAGCGTGTTCTAAATTCCTTATCATTCAATCGAGATCAATTTAAATTCAAACATATGAGGCTAAAGGAGTGAAATTTTTCTTCAAGTTGCTTCTACATTTTAAAGGTAGCTAAAATTTCAGAAATGTAGAATACATTAATGGTCAACAAATTCAAACTCAAACTTTTCCCATGGGCCTTTTTTATTGAAATGCTTATTTCATAAGAAAAAAAAATTAAATGACTATTGTTTTTTTTTTAATTGAATGTTATTACGCTCAAAGCGATTCCTGTCCGCTGCTGGGAGAAGCTTGTCTTTCAAAAAATAAATCGATTTGAAGCTCAACATCTTTATGCATGAAGAATATCGAACAAATTCAATAAACTTTCGTGATTTTTGGGAATTTTGATATAGTAATCAAATGAAGCTTATATTAGTTTGTAATTGATTTGAATTTATTCAAACAAAATATATTTGGAAACCTAATGGAGAAAAAAATGATCAAATAAAAATTCGTGTCACTAAAATTCGTTATCTTGAAGCTGTTCTTGGTCAAACTCTTATTGTTGATGATAAAAGGATACTTCTAGTCAAACTCGTTTTTTTATGATCGTAGAGTTGCGTTACAGCTATATTGAAAAAATAATAAAGTTATTATTTAAATAAGCTTATATTAGTTTGTAATTCACTTGATTTGAAAAATACATTTGGAGACCTCTTGGAAAGAATTAATTAAGTAAAATAAAACTCGAGTCACTAAAATTCGTTATCTTGGATCAGTTCTTGGTTAAACTCTCGTATGTCCTTATTTTTTATTTAAATTTTTTTATTCTTGACTTAAAAACCTCTTGAAAAGGGGCTTTTTAATATTTAAAAGCGATGTTGATTTAAAACGAGGTTTTATTGCTCCTCTTAGGTTTTTATAAACCTAGAAATTTTTCTTTTCATATTTGATTTTTTTTAACGTATTCTCAGTACATTTTTGGAAGAACGAAAAACGACAATTTTATGTTCTGCTTCCTTTGTTCCTTCCTTTCATCGACAGCGATTTCTCTTAAGAAGAGATATGCGATTTTTTTTGGTAAATTTATGCCTTCCGATCCAAGCCCCAGAGTCAAGCGCCGATTAAACTTCTAATTGAGAACTACCGAACTAGAACAGCTAATTTTCGCCCATTCGGAAGAACTGCACGTCGTTTTCGCGTGAACCCGAGACCTCTGCCTAAGCGTAGCAAATGGAGGCGCCCAAAGTTGAGCAAATCCTAGATGAAGATCGTTGAACCGGGTTCTAGTGGCGGATTTTTTCGTTCTTATTTATTTCTCTTTGTGATCAGTATGTAAGAAAATTAGCAATCGTGCGTCCATAAATTAGATCGACCGTTCCAGCTCAGAGAAGTCAACAAGGCGACTTCTAGGGTTGCTTAATATTCCCTACCTCTTCATAATATGGGAATGGCGCGGGAATCAACCCGAACTACCTGAGTTGTTTTGAGCACAAAGACAGACCAGAACTCGTTTGACGGTCCTCTTCAGGTGGGAAGGTTCCAGCGCAAATGTTCAACAAGTAAAATGGTATGATAATAAAATAAATTAATCGACCGACGACCAGGGTATTAGGTGTCTTTGTTTGGTTTTGAACAAAAAAAATCGAAAAAGAAGCAGTGGGACGAGGTCGTTACCCACTTGTTCAGGGGACAACCAAGCAATTGTGGTTTGTTTTAATCCATCTAGTTCAAAATTTTATAGATAACTTATTGACAGCAGAAGTAATTCTGTGGAAATCGAGCCAGGTGGTTGGTGATGGAAATCTGAAAGGAGGGAATCAAAAAGTACGGCTTTAAAAATCTTTTAATTGGTTTTCTGTATTGCGACTTGTTTCTCAGCTAATCCATCCATACCTTCGGCTCACTTTTTAGGATGCGGTAAGCCAGATTCAGCATTATCACTGGGAATTGATCTGAAAACGGTGATACTTATAGTTTATGACATGGATTAAGCTGAGAGCAGGACTTGTTCTAAAAAACTGAGGCGCAATGGTTGGTTAATATCATTTGTGGGTCCATTCAGACCAGAAATCGTCGTTGAGGGGGCTGGTCCCCAGAAAAACAGGTCCAACCACAAAGCTTTTGTTTGAGCTCCCTCCCCGTGGGATTGAAGGTTCATAAACCGAACCAGTCAGTCGTCGTTAGATTTATGGAAGATCCATTGGAACGAATTGGGTGGCAGTATCAAGAGGGCCGTTTTTGATTGATAGGTTCGCAGAAAAAAAAATGAAAATTAATACTTCCCGGCTTGAAACCTACGTCAAGTTCAAGGTTAGTTGTGGAGAGAAGCTTAAATCTGGAAATCCAATGATTTCAAATAAAAAAAAAATAGGCACAGCATCATCAGTGATTATAGTATCGCCTGTAAAAAAGACGATTAAATTTGACATTTTCAAGAAAATTTTTAATAACACATCGTGCCGCATTAAGCCTATCCCTTTTCTGACCATTACAAAAATGACGGTTAGAGTTGAAAAAAAAAGTAAGGACCAACAAGTCTGAAGTCTGTACAAAAATTTTCATCAAAATATGTTTAATAAAAAAAATGTCCAGATTTGTTTTTCGAAGTTACTTTAAGAAACATAAGTCATTTTTGCATTCTTGTGTTTTTGTAATTTTTGTCATTTTTATTTTTTTTTTTCATTTTAATATTTTGTCATTTTTGTCTTTTAGTGATTTTAGTCGGTTGTACTCCCCGAAAACGTTTGCTCAGAATTAAAACACCCCAGAATATAAATCACCAAAAAAAAACACTTTCCCAGATTTTTTCCTCAGACGAATCATTTCCCAGAATGTTCTTCGCCAGAATGAACCATTTCCCAGAAATTTTTATACTCAAAGCCATAAATTTAGTTGAACAAGTTCAAACAAATGATTCAATCAAAAAATTATTAAGAAAAACTGCATTTCGAATCGTTTAAAATTCAAAAATAATAAGTTGAATAACAAGCAGAAAAATTAGCAAGAGAAAAATATCTGGGATATGTGCCATTCTAGGAAATGTTCCATTCTGGGAAATGGTTTATTCTGGGAACAAAATTGTAGTAAATGGTGCATGCTGGTGAATTTTTTTCTGGAAATTGATTTATTCTGGGGTTATTACCATTCTAGTGAAAATCATTCTGGGCAAAAGTTTTAGAGAAAACAGGATAAAATCCATTTCAGTCATTTTAATATATTTTGTCAATTAAGTCAATTCTTTCATTTTTGTGATTTAGTAATTTTTATCACTATTGTCTTACTTGACATTTCAATTTTTTTACCAGTTTTGTCATGTTCGCCATTTTTGTCACTTTTTGTCAATTTTGTCATTTTTGACATTTTTGTAATTTTTGTAATTTTTCTAATTTTTGTCATTTTTGTCATTTTTGTCATTTTTGTCATTTTTGTCAGTTTTGTCATTTTTGTCATTTTAGTCTTTTTTGTCATTTTTGTCATTTATGTCATTTATGTCATTTATGTCATTTATGTAATTTTTGTCATTTATGTCATTTTTGTCATTTTTGTCATTTTTGTCATTTTTGTCATTTTTGTCATTTTTGTCATTTTTGGCATTTTTCTAATTTTTGTCATTTTTGTAATTTTTGTAATTTTTGTCATTTTTGTCATTTTTGTCATTTTTGTCATTTTTGTCATTTTTGTCATTTTTGTCATTTTTGTCATTTTTGTCATTTTTGTCATTTTTGTCATTTTTGTCATTTTTGTCATTTTTGTCATTTTTGTCATTTTTGTCATTTTTGTCATTTTTGTCATTTTTGTCATTTTTGTCATTTTTGTCATTTTTGTCATTTTTGTCATTTTTGTCATTTTTGTCATTTTTGTCATTTTTGTCATTTTTGTCATTTTTGTCATTCGTGTCATTTTTGTCATTCGTGTCATTTTTGTCATTTTTGTTATTGTGGCCATTTTGGTCATTTTGGTCATTTTTTGTAATTTTTGTGATTTTTGTTATTTTTGTGATTTCTGATTGTTTTGTCATTTTTGTCATTGTTGCCATATTTGCCATTTTTGTCATTTTCATCATTTTTGTAATTTTTGTCAATTTTGTCATTTTTGTCATTTCTGTCTTTTTTTCATTTTTGTCATTTTTATACTTTTTTTTACTTTCGTTGTTTTTAGACATTTTTGTCATTTTTGTCACTTTTGTCATTTTTGTGATTTTTGTCTTTGTTGCAATTTTTGTCATTTTGTCACTTTGGTCACTTTGGTCATTTTTATAATTTTTGTTATTATTGGCTTTTTTGTCATTTTTGTCCCTTTTGTCATTTTTGTCATTTTGGTCATTGTTGCCATTTTTGACAGTTTTGTCATTTTTGTTGTTTTTGCCATTTTTGTCATATTTGTCATTTTTGTCATTTTTGTGATTTTCGTCATTTTTGCGTTTTTATCATTTTTTGTCATTTTTTTCATTTTTTTTTTTTCATTTTTGTCCCTTTTGTCATTTTTGTCATTTTTTGTCTTTTCTGTCATTTTTGTGATTATGTTCATTTTTGTCATTTTGTCATTTTAGTCATTTTTGCCTTTTCTTTCATTTTTGTGATTTTGATCATTTTCATCATTTTTGTCAATTTTGTTCATTTTTGTCTTTTCTGTCATTGCTGTCACTATTGTAATTTTTGTAATTTTTGTCATTTTTGTCACTTATTCATGTTCAGTTTTTTTTTTTACTCTTTGCCTATAAAATCTCGAAAAAAACAGGTTAAAAATTTTATAGGTCAGTCAACAAATTTCGTCAAAAAAAAAAATCAATAACATCCTGATCTAATAAAAACTTTCCGGCAACCATGGAAAACGACTTTTAATCGACAATCGGTCAATCCATTGAACTGGAACCTATTGCAAAAAGCGACAGCTGTCTTTAGCAGCCGACCAGGAAGTAAAGTTGCCACTGCGATAGAAGAAAATACAAAAAAAGGCACCCAGATAGACACACTGAAAAAAAAATCCAAACACCTCCGACCACCTCAGCTTGTCGGCAGTCATGCAGAACGATCCCGAATTACGCAAAAACTGTGCCGCCCCCACTTTGAAGTTACCCCCAAGCTCACAGAACGCTGTTGTCACAAACAAAACCTGCTCCATCGCATCGACAGATAGGCAGACAGTCAGAGAGACTCGAAGATATACCATATGGAGATATGATAGAAAACGAATTTGTTCTCGCACGTCTTTGCCCGCCTTGTCAAGCCAGTTAGCTGGGTCACGTTCAAGGTTCGCCCGGCTTGGTTTAACTTTGCTTAATCGTCGCTGCTGCTCACTGAAATTCAGTCGGGCACCGGAAGAATCGAGTGGTGCATTTTCGAAACGGCGAATGGTGGAACTAAGCTTTTTGCCCTAAAGAAAAAATTGTTCAATAAAGGATGGTTCACGTTGATAGGACCTCTTGAAAAAGTAACCGCGAAATGCGGTTTGGCACTCACTGTACTAGCCTATTCTCGGGCCAACCCAGCCTGACAGCCAGGGTGTGTGGTTTCGAACGCACGAATGCTTTTCTGGAACGTGACTGCAATAGTTGACATTTTTTAACAGTCTCTCAAGGGTGACTATTTTGAAAAGTCTCGCTCGCGCTAACAATAGCTTCTAGAGGCACCCCAGGTTCAAACGGACGTGTTAGTCATTTAAAAGCGAAAAATTAAACATTAAACTTAAGTTGAGCTTCGGGAGTTACCTGTAAAGTCAAATGATAACATCATTAATGGTTAAAGATAAACTTGCAAGGGTTTCCACATAGAAGTTCTAGTTTTTTTTTAATTTCAAAATTGTTTTCTGTTAAATTTAGATGAACTGCTTGAGCGAAATTTACAGGTCAGCAAAATTAAACCAGAAGCATCTACCTCACAAGATCTTATCTAAACCACAGCAAGGTATGCAACGATATGTTATTTTAATTTTTTCTCTTCGATTCGAATGCACTTACTGACTGACTGACTGAGACTTATATTGTGGAATTCGACGTCTTGATCTAGTAGAAAACAGGGCATCGAAGGACCGGTTCTTTCAAGAAAAAGTTGCAAGAAAATTGCTCTTGCGCGATGCTGCAAATTTCTCGTCTAGTCTAGATTCGCGGCATAATGAGACTTGGGAAGGTAACGGTGAAACTACTCAATGTGGTACGGTAGTGCGGTTTTTTTGCAACATCGCTGTCGATGTTGATAAAAAAATGTGTAACAAAATAAATTTTCTAAGAAATCACAATGAATGACTATTGAAATAGACGTAGAACCAGTAGATTCAAAAAATGCTTTTATATTTAATAGTGACACCCCCCTATTCTTTTGTCTCAATCGCATTTGGGGAAGGAAACAAATTGTTAGATTTTATCAAACAAACTGACCCGAAAAGGGAATGTTAATTAAAATTCTCCTGCATTGCGGCCAAACTGCGGCGGCACACCTTTCCAAAACGAACCCAACTTGGCTACGCAGTCAATTGTTCCAATCTGTTTGCTCCAGTCACTGGACTGTTTATTGCATTACTATAACAACATACGTTAATATAAAGACGACAGCCAACTTGGAAAGAACTCCACAGGGGGGCTGGCTAGTGTTCTAAATAGTTACCTAACAAACTTAGCCGCCGAAAAAATCGAAACAAAAAATCGACAAAACGTTACCGGCGACCCCCCGAAGTCAGTTATGCAATGGGTGTGTGGTGAATATGCGTGAATAAACAAACACACTTTGGGTTGAGAAAAATGTATTTGCTAGATTTGTTTTGCTCCTTCCTTTGGCACCGATTAATGAAATCAGCTTCCAGAATGTTTTGAGCAAATTTGTACGACTGCCCAAAGATTATTCGAAGCTAGACATCAGCTGATGTTTTTGTTTATATAGTTCGTACTGTTTGACTTGATTCCGTCATTTTGACAAATTATTTCATGATGGACACTCTGGACAGGACACATCTCAGCTACCAACCAGTGAATAGATTTCTGTTTTTCAATGGTAGTTCATAGGAATGATTTTATATGCAATGGTCTAACTGTCTAACAGTTGATTATATTGAACCATTCAAATTAGGGTAGCAGCAAAAGGGTTCAAATTCTGTTGATTTGCCCAAAAAATAACCTGGAAAAATTTCAGCTCAATCGGACATGATTTAGAGATGCTTCAAGAGCTCAAATTTACCCTAAAGAATTAACCTAACCTTAAAGAATCACATGAGAAAATCGGAAAAATAAAATTTTAATTTTGATGCCAAATGAAGTTATTTTTTAAACATTTGCCCAAAAATCAACTTTCTGGGACTGCATCGATTTTTTTGTCCTCGAGCTCAACGAATCGCTGCAGAAGTTCAAAGCAAGTTTCAATAAACCCTAGACAGCCAAATCCATAGGGTTCAGGTCAGGAAAACTCACCGGAAACTCCAAACTCGAAATTAACCCTCAAATAAATGTTGCACTCAAAATATGGGTTTTCTTCCCTCCGTGGACCAGTGCGAATTTCGGATGAGAAACCACTTGCTGAAACCGAAATGAGGACGTGTCCCCAGTTCGAGGACATTCCGTAGAAATATTCCCGATACGTAAATAGATTGATCTTACCCTCTTCAGGTTATTCTGGCCTAGTCCTTCAACTATGCATGTTTCTGTTGGCTGGTGGCCTTTAAACGTCTGCGAAAGTTCGTGATCTTTCTGGCAACAAAAATCTGTGGTTATTTTTTTATCACGAATCGCTGTACAACGAAGAATTAGTCGGAAAAAAACAGAATATTTCTAAATTTTTAAATCGCGGCCCGCGTCAGCTGCGCCTTGACTCTTTTACCCGTTTTACCGGAAGGTCTTGAAACTTTGGTCTAAAGTTCGACGGCGAACTTCAAAATTCGACGTATATCGTAAAGCATGGATCACTACAAATCTGGACGCACTATTTATTTTACCATAGTGCTCCTAGTTTTCGGATCTGGAATGTTTTGGCAGTACTTTGTAGAGGAATGTTTCTTCTACCAGTGCTGAAAATTTCATTACGATTCGTTTTGTTTCAAAAAAGTTACACCTGATGGAAGCCGCGAGATGAAAATAAATTTTGAACACCCACGTCAAAAACCCGACGTGGTCGGGTTCAAAAATCGCGAAATCATTAAAAATTGTCAAATCAACCGTGTGTAGCGTTCTCAAACGTTTCCGTGAGATGTGTACTATAGATCGGCAGGTTCATACCAAGCGTCATAGTGGAATTAAGGATCGGAAACTGCATTTGAAGGTGTTGAGAACGATCAAGGAAAACACAGGGTAGTCGGACTATGACATTGCCAAGAAATTCAACGCCGACCGGTGCACCGTCAGCAGAATTCATCTACGCGAAGGAATACGATCCTATCGGACCAGTAAGCAACCAAACCGGACATTGAAGCAGAATTTAGTAGCCAAAGGACGTGCCCGCAAGTTATACCAGAAGATTCCAACGAAGTTCGACGGATGCATGCTCATGGATGACGAAACGTACGTGAAGATGGATTTTGGGCAGCTTTCTGGCCAAAAATTATGTAAAGCCACTGCAGTGGTGCACTGCACTGGTCATGGTGATGTCCCCGGCAACTTCAAATTCGTTTTTGCTGATAAGTTTGCAAGAAAGTGTTTGATCTGGCAAGGTATTTGCAGCTGCGGACGAAAAATTCCGGTTTTTGTGAAAAACAAGACCATGGACTCCGAAATTTACAAGGAGGAATGCCTGAAAAACTTTTTTTTTTTCGTACATTAGATCTCACAAAGGACTAGTTAAGTTTTCGCCAGATTTGGCCAGATTTGGCAAACAGCTAGGAGGTTCTACAGTGGTATTGGGCGAACACGGGTGGATTTTGTCGAAATAGACATTAACCCACCCAACTGCCCTCAATTCCGCTCTATCGAAAAATTTTGGGCAATTGTCAAGCAGAAGATGAAGAAGAATGGTAGGACGACTCGGGAAGCAACAGAGATGAAGAGATTGTGGAACAAAATGGCCGCTGAGGTCAGCGAATAGGGTGTTCAAACTATAATGAGTGATACTCAACCAAAAGTTCGAAAATTCATCAAAACAACATCGGAATAATTTTTGTATTATTTTTCCTTTAAAGTGCAATAAAAACCCTACATTTCAAGTACAAAACATTTTTATTTCGTATATATAGCTCCGAGATAGACCCGTTTTAATGCGTCCAGATTTGTAGTGATCCATGCTTTATCAGGTTCTTCAAGATTCGACGGCGATTTTGATACGGTATACTAAAATCTATCGCCAAATAGTGGTACTAAGTCGAGGAATTCTCTCAGAGCGCATCACCGTGATACTAATCGGGGATGAAACTTCGGAGTCATCTATTCATGTTTGGTCTCCGATAAACATTAAAGCTAAGTATTCTCATGATTTTTTTTCGAATCAGTTTATCAAAACTTGTAAAATGAAATTAAAAAATACAGTGTCCTCAATGTGGGAAATTATTCATAAATATTTGTGCCACATTAATAATGTCACAAAAAAAAACATTTCGTAATTTTGATAGAATGATTTTGAATGTATTCAAACTAATCATTATTTCACCAATTCAAATTATAAATTCAATCAGTTCTATTACAAAATTTGTTCTTCTAGGTTTGAACAAAAAAAATTAGTTTTCTTTGTATCAAACCTAAACAAGGATTGACTTTTTTAAGAACTTGTTGAAAATATCTAAATTTCTCTTCAGTTTTTCCTTAGCCCTCCAAAGCTGTTCGGGTCAATATGACCCGAAGCGCATATTTCAAGCATCTTTATCATCATTCGAATATACTGGAACTGGAAATTTTGACAGACCAATGATAAAAATAATTGTTAATTGAATATAATGATCAGATTAACGATAAAAAATTAAAATTTAAGTTTTGAAAATCGGTTTATTGGGAAATGAAATACTGCTAAGCAAAGCCAATGTTGGATGTCGTTTTTTTAAAGTAAGATTTTTTTCTATCGAAAGATCTGTGATAGCGGTAAAAACTTTGATTGGACCCCAACATATCTATACATTGCCGGATAGATGGATTCTTGACAATTTCAAACATCAGTGAAACACTCAAATACAGAAAAGCTGTCAGAAGTTATGAGTATTTTAAAAATAAAATTGATTTTTCGGACTTTTTACTTTCTGAACCAGTTTCTGATAACCTGGTAATACATATCGACTTTTTTTTTCTTAATATTGAGTTATTAGAATAAATTATCTACACAATGAATACTATATCATCAAAATCGGTCAACATTTACAGCCAGGAGAAAGAAATCAAACCACAACTCAAATTTCCCCGAAACGGATATTTGGCGAACAGCTTTGGAAGGTTAATATCACAATTAAATCATAAACAGGGCACAAGTTAAATCTTTACGTTACTGATCAAATGCAGGAAGTCGTTACATGAAACTTTCAATCAAAATTGCTGTTAAAAGTAGCAATGTTTTCACATTCTCTCCATTTTTCTTTAAACAAATGATAAAACGTTCTATTTGGAATACTTCTTTCCAATGGTTCAATTCACTATTTTTTTTATTTTAATCTATTTCTGAATTTTTCTTCAAAATATTTGAACTTTTACATGATTTAGAACATCAATTCGAATATCATTTCGAACTTTGTATTATGTAGCAACAACTATTAGAGATATAAAGATGGTAATCGAGTTTATACCACTATACGATTGACTTCAAATAGGCTTTAATCATAATTACCTATCAAAAATGTTGTTTATTATTCGGCTAAGACGTTTCAAAAAATAAAAAAATATTTTAAAAGAAAAGTCTATCAGCTTAACACTAGTCGAAAGTGTTTCCTAAATATTAATTTTCCTTCACATTATCAACCATTTTTTTTTGCAAGGATGTAGAGGTGACCTTGGTCGTTAGTGTTAGGCACAAAGTAGTTCTTGGAAGTAGACTTGGATTTTAACCAAATTTAGAAATCAATCACAGAGTATACTAGAATACTTTCAACAAATTCTTCATTCAGACATCTTAAGGAGCATTTCGATTCATTTCAATGATTCAGGGTAGATGTGAGTAATCAATCAAGTTAAGCTAAGCTAAGCTAATTATTTTAACTTTGTAATTTTTGTCATTTTGGCTGGAACAAATAACTAGTCTACCTTACATCACTCGGAGTTTAAACATCTCGAGAGGAGGACTGTAAAAAAATTATTTAAAATTACAAACAATTGTATTAAATTGTATGAAAACTTTTGTGCAACCAAATCGAAAACAACTTTGTTGAAGTACGAGTAATCAACGCAGGTTTGTGTTGGAATAGAGTTATCGTTTATTCATTTTCGCCAGTCTGTTTTTAAACAGAGGCTATCACATTAGCAATAGCTATTTATCACTCTCACACTAAAGTGATATCCTCACCATTAATTTTCTCATTTCCGTGTAATATTTTTAACTAACTGCTCAGAATATCTGGTAACACTGCTGGGTTACCAAGAACCTAGTTTGAGTTGTTTTCCTTACAAGTGTGATGATGTGAACATTTGTACCGTGTTTATAATCATCACCTGTCTTCATCGTGGAGAACCAAAACAAGTAATGTTTTGGTTCTGGACGGTTGATGCTGGATCGCCCGCATTGTGAAACGGTTCTTCTGGAGGATCCGAACAAACCGTAAGTTTCAACAAATCTACTTTGCAAAGAATCGAGAAAATGGGTTATTTCAGATAAAAAAAAAAGAATCTGGAATTTGAAGGACGATGAAATTCTCATTGTTAAATACAGAGTAACAACGCTGGTTTGACCGGTGTAATAGAGTTATCTTTATTCAAGTTTGTTCGTCAAGTCCTAAAATAGCTACACATTCCATTAGCAATAGCTAATTGTCACTTTCAATTTCTCATATTCTCTAACCGGGAAAGTACTCATTCCTCAATGAGTATTCCGATGATTCGATTCACTTTTCCCTGCCAGCACTGCAGTGTAACTGCTAACTAGAGTTTGAGTAGTCCTGCTTTACAGTGTAAATGAGTACTTTACAGTGTAACCTTTGTACCGCGTTTATCATCATCTCATGTCACAAACAATCATCAGCGCTATTGTTCTCAACAGCAAATTGAATGAAACCAAAAAGAGAACCAAAACTACCTGTTTTGGTTCAGCTCCGCCGACGAAGCAGTACGGGCATATAGTCCAAGTCACTGGCCCTCCTATAGGAGCCCTTTCGCTTCAAACCAGAGGAAAGAAGAAGAAGAAGACGAAGCAGTACATTTTTTTTTTGCTTGCAAAAGGGATTTCGTCCGGATCAGTTCCAAAATCTTTAAGTTTCAACATCCATTCTTTACCTTTAGTTTTCGACCACTGAACAAGTTTTCACATTCTAATAGTTGCGTTTTTCTTTTTTTGTTAATCTGTTATCTTCTTCAGTTTTTTTCATTTTAGTTATTTTGTCATTTCTTTAATTTTGTCTATTCTTTAATTTTGTCATTCTAGCTTTATGGTGTATATCGTCATTTTTGTTACTTTTATCATTTTTGTATGTTTTGTCGTCATTATTTTGTCGTTTTGGTTATGATTGGTTGTGGCCTGAGATTTTTTTGATTTCGACAGCATGCGTATATGTCAAGTTCCATCCATCGACTGCTCGATCTTATATCGATAAACTCCATGTATTTCGCATGTGTTCTTTGTCCATTATTGATCTCTCTGTCGTGTCTCTATTACTCCCCATCGACTCGAGATTTTAGCCGAGCGCGCACAGGCGCACAGGATCGATTGCTTTTGGGACCATGAAGGAAAATCAGCCGGTTTTAACTAATAAGCAAAAATATTCACATCAGATACAAAATTGTTTTTTTAATAAGTATATTGTTGTTAATATAAATCATGTTCTAGATTTGGATTCGATGTTTAAATTTCAGAGATACAACGTTTAAAAAAAATCTTTACAAAATTGAATAGTCACTCCATACTAATTTCCGGCATCACTGGAGCTCATTTTTAAGTTCTCAATTTTCACGACCATAACTTATTAAGCATCTTAGTTGAAGACCGCTAATGGTTTTGAATTGTGGTTTAAAAGATATTAGAGAATTATTTTCAGTTTTTTAAGCCATATTTTGATTTGAAATTCCTATACTCTACCGTACGACAGAAGACAATCTCTAGCTTTTTTCACAAAAAGCCAAAACTACTTGCGGCCTTTAAGAAAGTTGATTATTGGTTAAAAATTGTCAATTTTAAATACTAATTACTCTAGTAATACTCTTTAATGTTACATTTTCCCACCCGTCAAATTGACGGGTTCACGTATAGATAGGTATAGCTATATAGCTAAGAATTCCGTAGTTTTAATGGGTTCAGGAAAAATTGTAATTTTCATTAAACAGTATTGCTACCCCTTAACTGATGGACCAAATTTTACTCAGACAGATTCGTTTCAGAACAAAGAAATGTGGCTACAATGGCCGAGCACAGGGACACGTTGAGTATGAAGTAGAAAACAAATTAACACTTGTGACAACAATCAGCATGCCTCTGGAACCGGCTGAATCAACGTGACCGACACCCAGCCAGAACCCGGCAGATATCTCTCGTGTGCGCGTCTGTTTTATAGCGGTGAATACTTAATGAGTGGTTATGAATCATCCCTGTGAATGCCAGAATCATCTGATCTGGTCACTGTCTGAAAAAGTGGCCCTATGAAATTATGACGTTCATAATTTTTAAGCTTCAAAGAGCCATCCAAAGTTTCGGAACCAATTGATTGAATAAGCTTAACTGCAAACAATTTAGGGATCGAATCCCCCTTTGGTGTCGGAGTACAACTTTGTCGCAAAATTTCACAGTTAAGTTGAAAATCACTCTTGCAAACTCCTTACTGCTATTTTGCAATCGATTATTGTTTGACTGACCGAGCAGCAGCAGGTTTTCCCAATCGCGGGCTCTCGCATCTTTTCAGCCGGTCCTCAGCCCGGTCATCAGCAGGGGGTAACCTTTTTTACCTTTGCAAAAATATAACTGCCTTTTACGTAACCACGCCACCGTAATAACACTCATTCACTTACTCAGTCACCCACTTATACCTGTGTGGCTGTGACGAAATTGGGATAGGTAGTAATCAATTTATGAAAATACACTTTGAAACTAAAAAAAAAATACTCGGCGGAATTCCAACTAACTTTTTGTATTGATTCCTGTTGAGTCCTGTTTTAAAATTTTTTTTTCAGGAATTTGAATTCTGATTTAATAAAGGAAACAGACTCGTCCTGTAACAGTCATGAACCCAACTATTACCTGTGAATTGGGTCTCTAGCCACCAAGAGTCCTCCATCATGCTGTAATATCCACTCCATTTCAACGCCAAGCGGCGCCACTAGAGCCGATTCCAAAAAAATATTCGACTTCAATATTTTCAAGAGGGATTTCTGTAGAAAAAAAAAACAACCCAAACCTGTTGACCAGACAGACGATGGCCCGGTGAAATGCTGCAACCTTTGATGATTACATATGAGTACGAAATTGGATGCAGTGGTTGGCTGCATCGACAAAAAAAAATGTTTTCCAGTGCTAAAAAGTGCGACTCTCAATTAGCTCTTGAAGTGTCGCGAGAAAAAAAAAACCATACAAACCACAGTGGTTGAAACCTTCAAATGGTCTTAGATAAGTCCATTATAAATTGTGACTCGTGGTTTCTCGTTATCGCTGATAACGATAATTATCGCTGAATTATCGCTGATAACGATAATTATTTTGTCTCGTTCGAATAGAAAGACAGCTTATTCGAAAATGATAAATTTAACTTTACAAACAAGAAGAAATGTCGAATTTCTTTCAGTGTTTTCCCACTGTGGCCAGTCGGAGCGCGGTCGTCAAACCGGGTCCGTCGTCCAAAATTGATTCGTTAACTGCGGCTCAAGTGAAAGTGAGAAAGTGTGAGACGGATTGATGATACTCATTCACATACGTAAGCGGTAAGGGTGGGGCAGGGGGTGGGCATTTGTTTTGGTTTATGAATCTTAGCGAGTGCGCCCGCCAGCAGAGAGAAATGTGAAGGTTACACAATAATAACCCAACGCAACAACGATCATTGAATCGCAATCGAATTGACTGGGGCCTTGTTGTTATTGAGGAATAACACTCACTGTGTTACATCATACGTAGGAGTTTGGAACCAGAGATTGGCGGGGTCACAATGAGAAAGCATTTCGTAAATTTGGGATTCACTTTCATCGCAAATGGAATCGGATACAGTTTTTTTACCATATTGCGACATCAATCTATGGTTTAATCATCTGATTTATAGGAGTACTAGCTGATCCCATACAAACTCCGTTTCGCTTTCAACTTGAAATATGTCATGAACAGTTTGTATGAGAGTCAGTTGCCAAGCATTTTCCAGATGCACTTCCGAATTCATTGTTAAGTAATAATTGCAAAAAATATTGAACGATCACTTTTTCTGTTGTAATCAATTGACCGTGCCAAAAAAAAACCCGTGTATAAATTTTAACTCAATCGTTGCATAACAACGCAATTTTTGCCAAAATGTTAAACCCCTTTCGGTGTCCTTTTTTTACAATCTTTAATATCTGAAATCGATTGCCATTCCCTCAAAACTCCCGTGTGCAAATTTTCAAAGCAATCCATTGCATAATAACGTCAATATTGCTGAAAACAGTGAAAAATCAATTAATATGGATGACCCCTTTCGTCGACCCCTGGCAGAACATTTGACATCTGAAATCGATTGCCCGTCTCTGAAACTATCGTGTGCAAATTTTCATCCCTATCCGATGT
Source organism: Uranotaenia lowii (assembly GCF_029784155.1). Classification (NCBI taxonomy): domain Eukaryota; kingdom Metazoa; phylum Arthropoda; class Insecta; order Diptera; family Culicidae; genus Uranotaenia; species Uranotaenia lowii. Next base: position 12,688,441 of record NC_073693.1, read on the forward strand.
ATACCTAATTACGACGATATTGCAAAAAATATTGAAAGGTTAAAGCAGACGACACCCTTTGCCAAATTGCTTTTTATATATATAGATAATTTTAGAACTTTCATAATTCGAAGGTAAAGTACGTTTATAATATAGAAAAAAATCTTGGAAATGATTAGCAACTGGTATACCCATGGAAGAGGTTAAAAAAATTAATACCTATTTAGCAAATCTCTGTGCAGAAAATGCTCTGAAAACTGTAATGTACCAAAAATGATATGATTGAAAAAGCACTACTGGCATAGACTCGAGCTCCCAAGCAAAATGATGCATGACCGCTACATTCAAGCAAAACAAGAAAAACATTTTATGGGATTTTCATCTTTATGGGTAGTTCATCCCAAAAAAAAATTTAGTGAAAATCGAACTTTCTCTAACATCACATCTCGGCTTGCCAGTTCGATATCTTACCCAGTGCACCATCTGAGTCGGTTAGCTAATGAAAGTATATTGTCATAGTCTTTCTGCCACCGCCGATTACATTTGGCCGGCGTTTTTTTTCCTCCTCTTTTGTCTTTGATGGGAAAGGGATGACAATTAGAGGGGCATTGGAAACTAGTACCTGTTTTCTATTGCCGGCCGAATACATACACACGCCCAGCTCATCTTGGTTTGGTTTCTTTCAGACATATGCAATGCGGTTGTGCTGAGAGGACAATGAAGTTCATTGGGGATAAATAACTTTCTAATAACTGGCATTGTCCTCCCAGCGCATTGCATATGCCTGAAAGAAACCAAAGACAAAGCAGGATGGAAACAATCCGTCAACAAGGATATTGTCGAATGATGTACCGAGCGCTACACTCAGATAAATTCTTATTATAATTTTCATAAGATGCGTCTTATGAACCACTTTTTACAGTACAAAGTTGTTTTTCATAAGAGTCTTTTGAAATTCTTTCAATTTTCATAGGAATATCTTATGAAAAATAAAATAAACGACATTGTGAAAATAAAATGAACACATTCATTCATTCCATCAGTCAACCGTAGAACTCATTGTTAAGTTATATGTTTTCCTGAATACATAGTTAAATGTGATTGTTATCTTGTAAATGGTAAGTTTGAGTTGAAGTTTCTGTTTTTGCTAACGTTGAATATATTTGCGAACTTTAAATACATTTTTGGTTTATTTTTCAACATACTTACCGGCAAAACGTCCCATAAGATGTTTTTCTTTCTCGGTTGAATCATTTCATTCATGAATCATGTATCATTTTGCTTGAGAGCTCAAGTCTTGATGCCAGTACACTGGATTCTTTTTTTTGAACGAACAAATTTTACACTGTTTTATTTTAAACGATTTTCTCTAAATAAGACGATTTTTGAACATGTCAAAAACAGGTTCGTTTTTTTTTTCAAACCATTTTTGGGTGGTAAATTGATTCGGACGTTGCTTCCCGACAAAAAATTCTTCGGGGATCCTAAATGAATTCAATAGTTTTTTAATTTTGCATCTTTACTTTATTTATGGACGAACCCTGGAAGCCTGGACAAAAAAAACTCCCTTTTCCGACTAAGAGTGTCATTTTAACACTCCAAAAGTAAAATCCATTTAAGTCGTTTGAATTATTATGAACTTCATATAAAACTTATATCAATAGAAACCTTGTAATGTCAGTAAAATATGTTTAAAACATTATATATAGCTAAAGCTTCTAGATTTCTCGTTATTCAGCATGAAAGAAAAAAAATCCTAAAAAACATGCCTCAGGAAAACTGCTGTAGTTCATATATTACACGTCCAAAAAATATTTGCCATCATTATTTCGTCTGTCGGCTTCGCTCTCTGACCAAATCACCACCCACCGTACCTACTCGGAGAGCAAACAAACACGTTTTGCTGGACGTGCTGCTTGTGGTTCTAGGGAATTCTAGGCAATTCAGGAATGATTTTATGTTTATAATTTTCATATTTTTGTTAAATCTCACAGCGTAAATTGTTGCACCTCACTAGAATGTAGATTAAATTTTCAATGGATATAGTTTGGATTACTTCAAACGGCGAGAAAGCACTGAAAATCCGGGTACAACCTGACGGTGGACCACAAAAACTAATGAAATTTCAATTAGTGAAAAAATCGCGCAAAGTAGTTAACTTTGAAAAATTTCAGTTAATTCAATTTTTGTTGCATCGAAAATCTAAAGACAGCAAAATGTTAGAATTTCAATGAAGTTTGTAGTCATATTTAAAAAAAACTCTACCATCGCTCAAACAGTATTTAATAGCAATCGAATGAAAAGCAGGTTTTTCAGACCACTTTTTTGAACTTTTTATGACCATTCCATTAAAAAAAATTTAAAAAAATTTAAAATATTTTTTTGTTCCATGATGTAGACAGCTTTCATATGTATAAGGCAAATATTTTTTTGGACGTGTAATATATAAACTACAGCAGTTTTCCTGAGGCATGTTTTTTCGGATTTTTTTTCTTTCATGCTGAGTAACGAGAAAACTAGAAGCTTTAGCTATATATATAGTTCTAAACATATTTTACATTACATTATATTTTGGCATTACAAGGTTTCTAGTGATATAAGTTTCATTGTAATCGGTTAAATATAAAAAGAGTTATGACGATTTTAGCTTGTAGTGCCAAATTGACACTCCTAGTGCTGATTAGGGTAATGAAATCTAATGCGGATGAGGGTTAAAATGATCAATTTACAGTTCAAGCTGGCCATTTTTCTCGAAATGAGCAATGAATTTTGCCCGGGTGTTTTGAACTTTATTTAAACGATTTCTTTTTTGCACGTACCCAACAATCGTTAAAAAAAAGAATACAGTGTAGTGCATGGGTGGCCAACAGTTTCATAATTGTCTGCGGGCCAAAAACATTCTTTGTATATTTTTTACATTTCATTTATTTATTAATATTTTCCTATCATATTTATTTTGTTTTAATTATAAAATGAATAGTTGTCAAAACATTTAAGATTTTAAAAGGAATAATAGTATTTCTATAACATTATTCTAATGCATGTAGTATGTCAGAGTAGATATAAAAAAAAAATAAAAACATCTTTTTTCTGAAACATTTTTGGAAAATCGTTATAATTTTTAAAGATTTGGTTATCTAACAATTAATAATCTAACACAATCTTGCAGCACTCAAAAGACTATATTCAATTGAAATTTTTTAATAAGTATAGAAACAAATAAGCAATTTCGAAAATTATGTTTCAACTTTTATGAGCTTCAAATATATTCATGTCAATCCGTTTTGAATTCAAATAATTCTGCCTTTTTCGGTCGATTTTGACATATAAAAACAATTTCGAAACGTTTTAGTGCTATGAGTCGATACAGACCAAAAAAACGCGTTCAAATTTTACTGCTTTACATCAAAAACGATCGTTTTGTTGTGAAAACTTGGCGTGCTCACCGTTAAAATCATTGTCTCAAAACTGTGAACTGTGTTTCTCGTTCTCGGATTAAACAGTACCACATTTTTTTTCTGTAAACATTTTTCTAAAGCTAAATTTACGCCAGCACACCCAAAACATTGGCGAACTTCAAGCTAGTCTGCGATCTGAAATAACCACTATGAAGCGCGAAATTTAGGCCAATTCTAGGGAGAATGCCCGTGAATAAACTGCTTTTTGCTTATCAATTGGGGATCATTTTATCGGCGTTGTATCCTAAATCTGGTTTGGAATAAATGGCATAAAATATGCTGACAAAAGCTTGTTTATTTTTGGAAATTGACTAAAAATTTGCCTCCATCAAATCGACTCCGCCTTTATACGAGGTTTACTAAAATCGACATTACACCAAAACCAATAATTATTTGAACTTACTTTTTGCGCAAAATGGTTAAAAAAAATCAATCTAGCAATCCACATCAATGAAACTTGTTTAACAAGCAATTATCAAAAGGTACAGCTAAAAAAAAACCTCAAAAACGTGAGAAAACTGGAAATAGACCTATGTTTCTAAATATTTTCAATTTGGTGGACTCAGAAATTTCTGTCCAATGTGTTTTTCCATCTAAACAAAATGATTAGAAAATCAATTTTAATCTAAAAAAGTTTTTGGACAGATTTTTTTCAGAAAAAAAAATGATCCTAAGGAATGAAAAACGCAACATATCTCTCTTCTACAGGTGGGTTTGGGAAAGAAAGCCAAGAAATCGAAAAATTTGTACAATCTTTACTAGAGATGTACCGAATAGTGGTATTCGGCGAACGGCCGAATACCGAATATTGACCTTTTCAACTATTCGGCCAAACGAATATTCGGCCGAATATTCGGCCGAATATTCGGTTGAGTATTCTGTTGAGTTTTCAATGAAAAAACCTTGAGCGATTATTTCAATGCTTTCTATTTCTTTCATATTAATGCCCCTCATGTTTTCTAAGTCTATTATTTTCAACCAAATGGTATTATAGGATGATATTTTACAAGAAATGTTTTAAGTAGGGGTCTTTCTGATTTTTAAAATGTCACCAATAACTAAAAAGTCATCAGATGACTAGTCGCTTCTAGGGTGTTTATCACCAAAGAGATTGCGTTCCTGTGAAATCTGGGATAAAACATATCGAAACAGGTGCCAAGCTTTTTGAAATTGTTTCTCTGATATTGAATTGGATGAAGGTCGAATTTGAGCAAGATGTCTTTAAAATAGTTGTTGAAAAGATTGATAATCTTAAAATTAAGCAAACCATACTTTCAACCAGGCATTCAGAACGATTTTTGAAAAAAATAAATAAAAAAGAGCAATATTTATGTATATTTTGAAATTTTTTGAAAAGTTGAACACAAAATCTAAAAAACTTCAAAGAGGAATTTGAGTTTTTTATTTGATTAAGCAAATAATCTTAATAACCCCGAGCAAAACTCGGGAAGTACTAAACAATATCTGGATATCCCATTCAGTTTGACTTATCTGGATTCTTACTGGATTTATGAGCAAGCCCGAATATATCCAGAAAATCTAGAATAAACTATAAACAAAGTATAAAGCGATACCGTTCAGTATCCTGCTGTACGATCTACAGTGAAAGATACGCGGATACACCTTAGATGTTTTGCCGAAACCATAAGATTTTAATGATTGTGTAGCTTTTGCAACATTTTTTAAAGATATTTTACAAATTATCAAAAAATATTTGAAAAATTTACCAGTCTCTAGAAGATATTCGGCCTATTCGGCCTATTCGGCCGAATACTTAGCTCAACTATTCGGTGAGCCGAATATTCGGCTTAACGGTTTTTCGGCGATATTCGGCGCCGAATATTCGGCTGACCGAATATTCGGTACATCTCTAATCTTTACTTTTTCAAGTTGTTTTAGTTTTAAGTTGAAATATCTGAATAATTTACAAAGACTTTTGAAAATAAAATTATGAGTCAGTCGAAATATGTTTCTAAATCTACGAAAAATTGGTTGAATTTTGCAGAAAAGACAACCATAGAAGCACTGAAAGTAAAGTTTCTTAGCCCCTGTGGCTATCTATTTAATAAAAAAAAATTGTCAAATTTAAACGTTGAATAGTTCCCATGGATTTTCAAGACCGATGATTCGACTTTTTACTGCCTCCAAAATAACGAATCATTGTTTGATCCAAATTTCAAAGAGCGAAATTTTGAAAAAAAGATTCGAAGAATCATTTAAAATAAGGAGTTTACAAATGTTTTGACCTTGCTCTAATTTGTAAGCATAATTCACATTTCACAACAAGGAAGCTGATAAAGCTTCGTGGGCCACAAATAAGCGTTCGCGGACCAAATGTGACAACCCCGTTGCATCATTTCAAAACCGTAATATGAATTCTTAGAAGTAATCTTTTATTCTAGTTTTATGGTAAAAAAAACAATATGAAATTACTCGAATAAAGTAGTAAATTCAGACAAAAAAAACAGATGATTCAGTCTTCTTACTTAACTTTATAAATAAACTCGAAAATTCGAATTCTAATTCTCACGCACTAGTAGGTATGGTATTGAAATTGTGATCCATAAATATCAAACTGAATTCAAAATATGATTGCCAATTAGAATTTAGAATTTTGAAATTTAATTGAAACTCAAGTTTGGTGGCACAAACTGATCTGTTTTGTTTTTTTTCTTCATTGCAGCATTTTCAAAAACAAACTTCGATTCTGAATCTGAATATTTGTTTCGGGAATGATAATTTAATATTTATTTTTGAATCCGTACTTTGTAGTGGGTAGGTACTGGATTTTGATTTTAGATTCCTTATTTCTGAGTTTTGATAATGTTTTTTTTTTTTTCATACGGCAGCTTTTTAGAAATCACATGACCCTTTCGAGTTTCTGAGTTTAGATCTTATTTCGAGACCAAAATAATAATATTGAATCCAGGGGTGGAATTATGAATCCTATTCGATTCGAGTTACCCGTTTCGAGTTGAACTCGAATCGAATTAGCATCAGTTTTACGAATCTCGTTCGAGTTCTAAATTTTCACGTACTAGATTTCGAGTAAATCGGGTAGTAGATCATCTCGAAATGTTCCATTCGAATCGAGATCGGTAATGCCAAAGTTGGTCGAAACGAACGAAACTCGATTGTTTCGAGTTCCATAATCCCGCCCCAGATTATGAGTCTTCATTTTGAATACAAATCTAAACTATACTTTCACAATTTAAATTTTGATTCCAATTTCTATACAAGAAAATTCAATCCTAATTGTTAATTCAGTATCAATATGCTTCATCTGCATGCGTCTTCTGAATCAATGTTTAAAGTATTCTCCAACCACCTGAATCTGAGTTTTGCTTCCAATTTAAATCTGTATTAAGAATTTCAATCATAAACATGATACCTTAATATCTAATCCAAATTTTGTCTCAATTGTAGTCTGATATTTGCATTCTGAAATTAGATTTTATCAAGAAAACTTTATTCATTCGAACTTGAATGAAAAAAAGGCTCATTTGAGAACTAAAACAACCAAAACGTTGGACTACCATTTTCCGCTTAATAATCAAAGAACAAAATTAACGGTTATGTAAAGCTTTCGAATAAAATTGACACTTGATAAGGTTTACCTATCTCGATGTGTATATGTATTAAAAAACATTATTTCCATTCCATGGAATGTGTGTTATTCCCGATTCTTTCCAGATTTTCTTGGTGCTATGTTTAATTTTCGTAAGAATTGCATCATCCGACTGAGAATTGTGAACCTTTTTTTCGAATTCTTTCAAACGAATCGAGTAAAGAATAAAAAAAAAGAGAACGAATTGTCTTGAATTACACCATGAGTAGCTCTGATATCGAGTCACTACTCACAAGGTAAACCTACACAATTTCAATCAACCGTAAAAGTGCCTTAAAAGCGGGAACTGGCTATATTTGAAGAATTTACTTAACGAAAAAAAAAAAATTCTTTCTGACTCACCCAAATACAGAACGGTTCACTGCCCATAAACGAGGCGATGTCTTTCAGGTGGGCACCGATGGAGCGCGAATCATTATATGCCGCACTTTCGAGCAGTTCCGCCTCGTGTTCCATCATTTTCTGCAGATCGGCATCGGTGGCCGCCAGGATCTTATCCTCCAGATCGTTGATCTCCTTCACGGTGAGCACCGAGGCCATCTTATCCCCCCCGGCAGCCCCGGCGACTCCTGCCGCTGCAGCATCTCCAGCGGCCGAGGCTGCCCCCGAAAGTATACTATTCACTGTTGTTGAAGTGGCAGCCGTAGCATTGCTCTGTTGCCTCCAGAAGGGATCACTGGTAACGGAAGTGGCGTAGTACAGGCACACCGACACCAGCAACACGCTGATGCTGGTGTAGATCCGTATCGAGGGCAGCGGAAGGGAACCGTTCAGTACCACCGGCATTTTGAGAACGCACCGATTACGCGGATTACGACGATTGGGAGAGATGAGACACTCAGTCAAACACCTTGAGTACACTATGGGAGCTACTTAAATTCATCTAAACTGACGCACTTCGACACATTCACTGGTCAACAGATCCGTTTTGTTTTTGCTTCCGGCGTGCACTAATCGACCCTTCCCAAATGCATCTTCCTGGTTTTCAAATTCTGAAATGAAAAGAGAAAAAGAGCAATGATTAAAATCTGTACATAGGTTCAGACTTATTTAATCAGAATGGTTAAAGGGAGTGTTGCTTTTAGATTGCAGTTGTAGAGAACGGAACTTTCGGATCACAAATCACTTGCTTTGCTACGAAATTCAACTACTATTCTTTAGCTTTTATTTGGCTGCCACGGGACACACAACCGGTCGTGAACCCGCACGTTTTTCTAATCCCCGTATTCTGTCAAACCCTAAGATATCGCAAGGACGCATATCATATTGCGAGGGGCGCGCCACTACATCCCACTTAACCTTTCTTGATGAAGTGTGTCACGTAATCATCAAACCACGAAGGCTCCTTGCGTTTCCGTCCTTTAGACGGCTCTGCTTGTTCTGAATCCTGTTGTGTATCTGCCACTCGATGATCGACAGTGCCCGACGAGAACGTACTACACTGTGGTAGTTCTAGAGGATCCCGTTCATTATGCCTGTCTCTTTCGTTGACTACTTCGGTGGTATCCATCAACTTCTTCAAATGAGCCGCATTCCTACGAAATTTTCTACCGGTTTCCACGGACTCGATGTTCGTGTCTGCTCCGACTTTGCTTTTCACTACAAAGGGTTCGTTGACATATTCAGTACTCAACTTGTTGTCCTTTTTCGCACGTTTCATAAGAACTAGATCCCCCTCTTTTATGCCACTTTCTTGAGCACCTCTTCTGTTGTCACTGTACTGCTTACCCTTTTCCTTGTTGACTCTGTCAAAATCACGCATGGCTTCATCTTCTACAGTCGAAGTAGAGATTTGCGGAAGCTTGGTCCGTATTCTGTGCCCGAACATCAACTCTGCCGGAGATCGACCCGTTGTGGTGTGAGTAGAGGATCGATACGTTAAAAGAAACTTTTGCAATTCATTTCGCCAGTTTTGCCCTAACTCTTGAGCTATTTTTAATCTTTTTAGGATTGTACGGTTTTGCCGTTCGACTTCCCCGTTCATTTGGGGCCAATATGGAATGGTATTGACTAATTTTATACCGTAATCAGAACAGAACCGTGCAAATTCTTCGCAGTCTTTAGATAGTTGAGGAGCGTTATCTGCTGTCAAAGTCAAAGGAACACCAAAGCGGCTGAACATTGTTGTAAGTTCTTGAATTGTACTCTCTGCTGAAATGGTTTTCATTTCACATACCTCAAAGTATCTGCTGTAAAAATCGACGACGACAAACAGATACTGTCCTTCTGGTAATGGGCCTAGGAAATCAATAGCTAAGTCTTCCCAAGGACCAGACGGTAAATCACGACGACTCATGGGTTCAGGTGGATTTGGAGCGGCAACTAGAGCACAGCCTCTGCACCGTTTGACATAATTTTCCACATCCTGATCCAATTTAGGCCACCAAACGGATGCCCGTAAATGGCTTTTCATCATTCTAACTCCTGGGTGTCCTTCGTGAGCTATGGTCAGAACTCTTTGACGCAGACTGCTTGGTACAACAATACGATCCCCTCTCATAAGAATATTCCCAACTTGGCATAATTCATTAGCCACAGTCCTAAGGCAAACTGGAAGTTCGTGTACTTTATCGTTTCTAAGAGCATCTAATACTTGTTTTATGTCGTCATCCTGCGCTGAAACTTGCTCGACCTCTTCCCATCTAAGAGCAGCATTTGTGGCTGCGGCTGCAGCAATTTCTTGCACGAACAGTTCTTCTGAGTGGTCGAAAGGCTTTGGTTCCAAGGTGGTTAAGCGCGATAGGACGTCTGCGATGTTTTTAGGTCCAGCGATATGTTTTACGCTGTAAGTAAACCCCTGCAATCGCAGTACCCAACGTTCTATACGTGCACACGGTTTTGATCGTGGTATGAAAAGATATTGCAACGCTTTGCAGTCTGTTACGAGGTCGAATTTTAGTCCAAGTAAATACATTTGGAACCGCTCAACGGCCCAAACTGCGGCTAATGCCTCCTTTTCTGTCTGGCAGTACCGTTTTTCGGTGTCGGTTAAAGATTTAGATGCATAACACACTACTCTGTTCTCGTTGTTACTTGTCTGAACTAAAACCGCACCTAACGCTGTAGGGCTGGCATCTACTATGACTGAGGTTTGATGTTTAACATTAAAATAGCCTAGTTGAGGAGTATTCGCCAGAGCCTTTTTGATGTTCTCGAACGACGTTTGTTGTTCATCTTTCCACTCGAACTTTACGTCAGTTTGCGTCAGTCGTCTAAGAGGTTCATCTAGGTCAGCTAGATTATGAATATACTTGTTCAGATAATTGGCTAAACCTAGAAAACTTTTAACCTCATTGACGTTAACCGGTGCACGGAAGGAAAGTAGAGATTCTACTTTCGAAGGAGACGGTCGAATACCCTCAGCTGAAATTACGTGCCCTAAAAATAGTACCTCTGGTTGACCTATGACACATTTTTCCTTGTTCAAAGCCACTCCTCGTTCATTCAGCCGATGCAATACTATTTTCAGACGCCGATCATGTTCTTCGCGGGTTTTCCCTTCTATGTAAATATCATCAAGGTACACAACGGTTCCTTCACACCCAGCGAGTATTTCTTCCATTACTCGTTGGAATATTTCTGGTGCGGAAACCTAGAATCGAAGTTGCATGTATAATTAAACCTACAAAATAAATTCAATTTTAATTACCAATCCGAAAGGTAATCGTTTGAACCTAAACAATCCACGACTAGTAATAAATGTCGTAATATCCCGTGAATCGGGAGCCAGTTCTGTCTGAAGGAAAGCCTCACGTATATCCAATCGACTTCGCACTGCGCCTTTACCAATACGTGCCAAAATCTCATCAACCATCGGCATGGGATATCTTTCCCGCATAACTGCTTCGTTAACTCGTCTCAAGTCCAAACATACTCGAGGTTCACCGTTGGCTTTACCAACAACGACTAACGGCGAAACCCACGAAGCTGGACCCTTTTTCACCTAAAACATTACGTAACGTCATGAAAGACGAATGGAATCGTTAGCAGTGTACAAAAAATATCAGTTTAGGTACTGTTGTATTGCTTCATTTTTTTTATTTATCAAAGTAATCAGTATTTCATTTCAACATTTTCTCTTGTAAACCGTAACAGTTAAATTTCAAATAAAAATATCGTTCATTTAGTCACCTCAATAATGTCGTTCTCTAACAGTTGGTTCAATTTTCGATTGACGGCTTCTTCATACGGAATCGGTATTCGCCGTACTGGTTGAAAAACGGGTTTCATTGATGGATCCATATGGATGTTGACTTGGATATCTTTAATTTTGGCAAATACCGGTTTTGAATCTAATTGGTTGACATCCACGCCCACTTTCAAAACGCCCAACTGCTTGGCAGTTGCGTCGCCTAGAAGACAACGTTGACCACCTTCAACCACGGAAAACGAAGCATATGTGGATTTTGTTCCAATTTCTATGAATCCTTTAAACGTTCCCAAAATCGGTAGAGGCTTGTCTTGACCATAAGCTTTGACAACTTGCTTGCAACCTTTTATCATTTCTTCAACCTTAACTTGTTGACATTTCATAAATTCCCATGTACCTTGATCAATAAGATTGATATCGGATCCCGAATCGACTAGCATTCTTATAACGACGCCCCCTATTTTGCAGTCAAGAACGTTGCTATCATTACCCAGATGGAAACAATAAAAACGTTTATTAGATTCCTCGTTGTCATTTCCTTTCTGTTCCATATAGCGAACTTCCTTGCCTCTACCCGTCTCGGGAATTTCCGGTTCCGGTTGTTCCAACATTCGTACTCGCTTAATCTTATTTGGTTTCCAATCTGAGTTGCTTCGCTTACGTTCTCGGCAGACGGATTCAAAATGCCCTACCACATCACACCGTCGACATTTCTGGTTACGCGCTTTGCAGTTCACCGAAGAGCTTATGTGTCCTTGTACACCGCAGTTAAAACATTTAGCTCCACGTTGCCAATTTGCGTTCCGCGAGTTAAAAGGTGTCGAATTTTTAAACTGTTTCGCCTCAACTTGGAAAACCTTCTCCGGTTGCTTCTCTGAACTCATTTGTCCAAAATCCTTGACTTGTTGCTCCACGTTTTCAAGCATACTACCAATTTCTTCGATTTCGACTAATGCTCTGTCTTTCTGTAATATTCTTCTACGAAGCTCGTCAGAAGAACAACCCTCGATAATGGCATCAATTAATAAGATTTCAGTCAAGACTTCCTGCACCTCTAACGAATACTGGTCTAAACCGCAATCTGGTAGCTGCTGCCTCAAACGTAACAAAAAATGAGCAAAACGTTCATTTTTCTCCTGAGTAATTGTACGCAGCCTACGCCTACCAAGTACACATTGTCGTCCTGGTTCAAAATATTCTTGCAACTTGTTGACAGCCGTATCATAGAAATTAGGCTTTGTTGCTACCAAAGATATTTTATCCACATCGGGCAAACTATTATATACGCGTTGCAGTTGGCTTCCACCCAGGTGCAACAAATTTGCTCTCATCTTGCTTTGGTCCGTGATACCATACGCTTCAAAGTAAACTTCTAGAGACAAGCGCCAACTTCTCCATTCTCTAGCTAACTGACCGCGTTCAATTTCCTCACAGCGAAACGGCGGCAGCGCTCTTGAGTTTTCCACCTGAAATGCCGGTGAGAAAAACTTCATTACGTTATGTTCAAAATCTATCTGTTGCAACATTCCCACATATTTCTCCAAACATCATAATACTCAGAATTCCATCATTTCCTCAAAACTTAACTTTGTGTTTTCCCAACTCGATGTTCAGTCCTCAGACTAATTTGCATGCGGAGGATATTCCATGAAAACTGACAAAATTATGACGCTCTTAGTTTTGTTTCTCAAAACAACTTCGATTATCCGAGTTTCTCGAAACTCATCATTAATCTTTTCATTCCATACTGACCGCAGTCTGATTAACGTTCCTCGGAACAAATCCCTTACTATTCCTCAGAATATACTCCATACAATTCCTCAGAATAAACTCCATAACATTCCTCAGAACCACACCTTTTTTTCCTCAGAACTAAATCCTTATTCCTCAGAACAAACCGAAACTTATACTCAGAACTAAGCACATATTCCTCAGAACATCTTACACAATGTTTTCCTCAGAACTAATCAAACTTTATTCCTCAGAACTCAGCACTTATTCCTCAGAAATTCTTCCAAATTATTCCTCAGAATATCTTTCAAATTATTCCTCAGAGCATCTTTCAAATTATTCCTCAGAACACACCCTATTCCTCAGAACAGTCATACATTCCTCAGAATCGTTCACATTTCTTTTCACTCCATTCCTCAGAATCGTTCGCATTGCTTCTCAAAGCAAATAACGAATATGTTCCTCAGAACAAAAACTGTTATCCTCGGAATCACAGCAAGCAACATAATTCGAGCAGTTTTCATTTTCTCTCTCCGTCCGTCTTCGCTACAAAGAAAAATTTCTCAACCTCTCTTCGATTGTCGTTCTCACCACCACCACTATGTTAGGAAACAAGTTTCGAGCCATCTTGGTGCTACGCCCCCACGAGACGCTTTTTTTTCCCAACAATTTCTTTTCACTAAAAATGTTAATAATAATGTTACTCACCGCACGATCCATTATCCTCGTCGCCAGATTGTAGAGAACGGAACTTTCGGATCACAAATCACTTGCTTTGCTACGAAATTCAACTACTATTCTTTAGCTTTTATTTGGCTGCCACGGGACACACAACCGGTCGTGAACCCGCACGTTTTTCTAATCCCCGTATTCTGTCAAACCCTAAGATATCGCAAGGACGCATATCATATTGCGAGGGGCGCGCCACTACAGCAGTTGTCAGAATTTTTCAGCACGTACTCGGACCGGACAAATCCGAGCTATTTTATCTTTAAATCTGGCACAAACCGGGCATTTGATTCTAAGATGTCGACCAATATCCGGGGCAAATTTGGTCGAAACCCAGGAATTACTCAAAACAGATCAAGAAAAAAAACCTTGAACAAAATTTTTGCTATCAGCAGTTTTTAAATCGTCTTTTATATTTTCATGATTTTTTTTCATTTCATTTTCATTTTTCATTTTTTTCAATTTGCACAAAAAATTTCGTTTTAGACGCATAAATAAAAATCTTTAAACACAATTTCTTTTGTTTATTTTAGCAAATAAAGTGAATAAATCCGAGCTTTTTTCAATGAAATCTTTTGTCAATTTTTTTTATTAAATATCCGGGCAAACCTGGATAAAACCGGGCAAATTGGCGACCTTATTTTAGATCCTAGTCGGCGTAAATAAACAGTATAAGAAAATTGTAAAATTAAAAAAAATAGCTGTTGCGCAAGCATACGCCCCTGGCTGGCGAACCACTCAGAGGATAATCGACTGACAACTCTCATTGCTATAATTTATATCACCTTGTTTATATCCGTTCCATCCATATCAATTTCATCAATCTGCCTAGCACGTTGTGCATTTTTTTGTAATTTACTAATATTATATCCTTTTGAGCATATCATTAATTAATTTGAATTTTCTAGTGGTGAAATATTGATTACGCTTGATTTCTGTTAGTGTATAAAATACAGAATTATTTCGGACACTAAATGTAAGTAAAGCACATTGCCAAGCTAACCTGTATCTAACATGAAATATATTACAGCTTTGAGCCTAATTTCACATAAGAAAACGAGTTTTGCTAAAGGATACCGAAAATATACTAACAGAAACTCAAAGATTTATCGAATTGCCGGCATCACCATGAGCCACGGAGGAGAAACTAGAAAAACTCGATCTCAAACCAAGGCGATACAGGAATTCGTGAAAGCTAACCCCAAAATTAATGAGCAAGCCGAAGGAATACCCTTGAGTGAAGAGAAGTTCGAGCCCAGCTTCGTGGACACGAACCGTGGTCATGAGAAGGATTGCGTAGCATGTGATCGCCGGAACGATGTTGAACGATACATGGTACAGTGCATTGACTGTGAGCGTTGGGAGCATTTTTCCTGCGCAAAAGTTACAACTGCGAACGCCCACATGATTATTCATCGCTGTACTATGTGTGTTCCACGTATACCGCCGCCACCTCCAAGCTCAGTTACTAGACAGTCAACAACAAGTAGTGCTCGACGGATACGCATTTCCCGAGATCTTGAACAACTTGAGGAGGAAAGGAAACTCCAGGAACAGGCTGCCAAAGACCAGCTTGAGAGAGATGAAAAATACATGTCGCGGAAATACAAATTGCTGAAGCAGCAAGATGAAGAGGAAATTCGGAGCTTAAAGAACAGTAATCGGTCCAATTCCAGCAGAGTCGCTGAATGGGTCGAATCGCAAATAACATCGCAGAGTACTGGAAATAACCCGAAAGGATTCGATGAAGTGCAGCAAACGGGTGAAAATCCACAGTTTTTCTCCGAAACTACATCCACCCCGTTTATGCCAAGGATAATTGGCAATCTTCGAAAAGATGATACAGTACTAACTACTGGTAGTATATCGGTAGTCGAACGTATTGACGATAGATCGGAAGGAACCACAGATACGTCGATACACATTTCACCACAGATTCCGTCGGTGAATATTCAGCCTTACGTTTCATTGTTGAAAGAAGTAGCGCAAGAAACCTGCAGATTGTCCGGTGCCATACCTAAAGTTCCAAGACCACCATCATTTGAGCAATGGCGCATGGAAACCGAAAGAAAAAGGAAGGTAAACGAAATACGAGAACAACATGAAGAAGAGAATAACGTGAGGCGAAAAAGAGAACTCGAGTTGGTCAAGCAAATACAACGTTTGGAAGCGCTAAGGTTGGAGGACCAAAAACGCATGGACCAGTTCGAGTCCGGGTTACGTAAACAATTGGATCAAGAGCGAGCAGAAATCCATGCCCAGCAACGGACGACACTAGAACAGCAGGAACTCGAACTCCAACGTTGTCTTCAAGTAGAACTACAGCTGAGAAAACAGTTAAAGGAGGCCAACGAACGTCGACAGACTGTGCCTGTCAGTGCAGCCCTTGGTCCTAATGTAACGGAGAGAGTGAGTAACAACCATGCATACGAGGACGCCGTTCAGCAGTTATCTACAGGTAACAACTTTTACCCCGTAAGCAGTGAGCCACCGGTAAGTTTCGCTTTCCCACTTGATCCAAGCAATGGTCCAAAATTGCGCAATGATCCATGTCTAATTAGCCCTATGGGTGGTCGATCTCAAGAATATGCATTAAGTAGTCAAGACCCATCGTTTTCCTTCATGCTACCCTCCGCTCCACAAATACAACCACACGCGACAGATCCGGCTTTTGTGGCAACCGACTTTCGAAATGTTTATGATGTAGTCCCGCCTAATCCTTCGGTGCCAACCGTACAGCAGCTTGCAGCTCGTCATGTTTCCAAAGAGCTTCCGGTCTTCACTGGGGATCCAATGGATTGGCCACTTTTCATCAGCACGTATCGTAACTCCACAGAAGTGTGTGGTTACTCAGAATCCGAAAACCTACTGAGATTGCAACGAAGCATCAAAGGGATTGCTAAAGAAGCTGTTAGTAGTTTTCTCCTACATCCGTCGACGGTTCCCAAAGTCATCCACACGCTTCAGACATTGTATGGCAAACCTGAACAAATAGTTCATCACATGGTATGCAAGGTTCGGGCAAGTCCAGCGCCAAAGGGTGATAGAATGGAAACTTTAGTATCATTTGGGTTAATGGTCCAGAATTTATGTAGCCATTTAAAAGCAGTGGGTTTAGAGAACCATCTTTCGAACCCCACCTTACTTCAAGAGCTTGTTGCTAAGTTACCACCAACAGCTATGTTTAGCTGGGCGCTTTTCCAAGAACTAATCCCTAATCCAGACCTTACTGTTTTCGGAAGATTCATGGAGCGGATCACTTCAGCCGCTAGTGGTGTCAGTATGTCTGGCAATATGGTCGGTAAATTTCCTAAAGATGAACGGCAGAAGAAGGACAAGGGATTCATCAACGTGCATTCGACATCTACGGATGTGGAGACGAATAACTACGGAGAAATATCGTCGAATAGGGAAAGAGGATCGGCGTGTGTGGCATGCGAAGACGAGACCCATAACGTTGCAGACTGTCTCGTATTTAGAAGGTTTTCTCTAGACGAAAGATGGAACTTGGTAAAAGAAAGAAAGCTTTGTAGTAGGTGCCTGAGATCACATCGACGGTGGCCTTGCCGAGTGGAAACGTGTGGTGTGAATAACTGCCAAAAACGGCATCACAAGCTGCTGCATTATGATCCGTCGCCTTCATCTCCAACGGCCGTCGTTACTATTCATCGCAAAATATCAGCATCTGTCCTTTATCGAATGCTTCCCGTTACACTAATCGGTCCTAAGGGAAAAGTCGAAACGTACGCTTTCTTGGACGATGGTTCCTCAGTAACCTTAATCGAAAATGCACTTGCAGAAAAGATCGGAGCCGAAGGTATCGCTACGTCGTTGTGTATACAGTGGACTGGTGGTGTAAACAAAACCTTATCAAATACACGCCTGGTAGGACTACAGATTTTAGGAATCGGTGCCACGAAATGTCTTCCTGTTTCAGAGGTTTACACGGTAGAATCCCTGGGGCTCCCGGAACAGAGCTTGAACTTTGATGAATTAAAAAGCCATTACCAACACCTGCATGGAATACATGTGAAAAGCTTCTCGTCTGCTGTTCCAGGCATATTAATAGGTCTCAACAACGTACATCTTCTGACCTCACTTACAGTGCGCGAAGGTCGAGTCAATGAACCAATAGCCACTAAATCGAGAATCGGTTGGTCCGTGTTTGGCCCAGTCCTGAAAGATACAAATCTACAATTACAACACCAAATGCATATGTGCGAAAAACAAAACGATGAGGATCTGCACGCATTCGTTCAACGATTTTTTGAATTTGAAAGTCTGGGAATCACAGTGGCTCCAGTGGTCCAAGGTGCCGACGATCAACGAGCTTATAAAATTCTTAACGAAACAACAAAACAGACACCCAATGGAAAATTTGAAGTAGGATTGCTGTGGCGATATGATTATATCGAGCTTCCGGACAGCAGACCAATGGCTGAAAGGCGTCATAGGTGCCTTGAAAAACGACTTGCACGAAATCCATCCCTTTATGAAAAAGTACGACAACAAATAGCCGACTACCAACTTAAAGGGTACGCTCACAAAGCGACTACAGAAGAGATGCGAAAATTCGATTTACGACGAACCTGGTATTGTCCTCTAGGTGTGGTCTTGAATGAAAAAAAACCAGACAAGGTGCGCCTAATATGGGATGCGGCCGCAAAAGTTGACGGGGTTTCCTTGAACTCGACACTGATGAAAGGCCCTGATTTGATTTCTTCTCTTCTTGCGATACTCTTCCGGTATAGAGAGCGAAAGGTGGCAATCTCGGCGGACATTAAAGAAATGTTCCACCAAATTCTGATAAGGGAAGTCGACCGCAGTGCACAACTTTTCGTCTGGAGAGATTATCCAAACATGCCTTTTGAAACTATGGTGATGGATGTCGCCATATTTGGTGCGACCTGTTCCCCAGCCCATTCACAGTTTGTGAAGAACATCAATGCTGCTCACTATCGCACAAAATTTCCAAAAGCTTCACAAGCAATCGAGAAATCACACTACGTTGACGATTGCCTTGTTAGTGTAGATACGCCTGAGGAGGCTGTGGAGTTAGCGCTACAGATCACTAATATCCATTCCAAAGCAGGGTTCCAAATCGTAAACTGGATGTCAAACGATAAAACGGTCGTTCACACTATAGGTCAAGTAGAACCAAACGCAGTAAAAAGTCTACAATTTGATAAAGAGAATACTGCAGAGAGGCTATTAGGAATGGTATGGTATCCAGAAAAAGATGTTTTTTCCTTTTCACTAAACTTTCGTGAAGACGTTATCAAGATCCTTACAGAGGGCACTGTTCCGACAAAACGGGAAATTCTCAAGGTTGTCATGAGTATTTACGATCCGCTTGGCCTGATATCTGCTTTCGTTATACATGGCAAAATCATTATTCAAGACGTCTGGCGCGCGAAGATCGGCTGGGACGAAAAGATTTCACCAGAATTGTTCAGTCGATGGAAACATTGGCTGTGTGTCTTAAAACAAATGGAAAAAGTTGTTATACCTCGTTGCTACTTCCCTGGATACGAAATCGAATATTTAAAGTCTCTTCAACTGCATGTATTTGTTGACGCTAGCGAGCAAGCGTATGCTGCTGTCGCTTACTTCCGGATCGTCGAGCAAAGAAGCGTTAGATGTGTGCTTGTGTCCTCGAAAACGAAAGTAGCACCTCTCCAGCTTCTGTCAGTTCCAAGGCTTGAATTACTAGCTGCAGTCTTGGGAGCTAGATTGAAAAATAATATCGAAAGTGAGCATTCTCTGCAAATTAGAAACACATTCCTTTGGAGTGATTCCACAACAGTCCTTTCATGGATTCGATCCGATATTCGCCGTTATCGTCCGTACGTAGGCCACCGAATCAACGAAATTCTTAGCTTTTCGAATATCCAACAATGGAAGTGGGTCCCGACACGATTGAACGTCGCAGATGAAGCTACGAAATGGGGGAAAGGTCCGTGTTTTCTTGTGGAAAGCCGATGGTTCAATGCTCCTGAATTCCTTTATGATGCTGAAGAAGATTGGCCATATGATAAACAAATATCCAAGGGAGAAACAAACGAGGAACTACGCCCGGGACTTGTGGCTGTACACACGATAGTTGAACCAGTTGAACCATTATTTGACGTTTTTCGATTTTCGAAGTGGGAACGAATGTTAAGATGTATTGGTTATGTATGCATTTTCATCGTGAATTGCCGTCGACAAGCTAAAAAGAACCCCAGAATTGATTTGAACTCTGAATGCCTCATCGAAGCTGAGCGCGTAATATGGAAGACAGCACAAATAACTTCATTTTCTGATGAAATTGCAGTTCTTATGTACAATAAAAAAGACGACGTGACTATCACGAAGAAACTTTCTAAATCCAGTTCAATCGCTTCGGCAAATCCTTTTCTAGACGAGTTTGGAGTGATGCGCCTCGAGGGGAGGCTTGAAGCAGCAGAATGGTTGTCGTACGATGCTAAGCATCCTGTGATAATGCCGAAGGACAACAGAATTACGTTCTTGCTCCTGGACTGGTATCACCGGAATCACAGACATGCCAACAACGAAACTGTGGTCAATGAGATACGCCAGAGATACTACATTCCTAGACTCAGGGTTCTAGTCCAGCAAACTTCCAACAAACATTGCATGTGGTGCCGGGTTTACAAAGCTCGTCCATGCCCTCCGAAGATGGGTCCACTGCCGAAAGCCAGACTTACACCACACGTTCGTCCATTTAGTTTCACAGGAATTGACTACTTTGGACCATACTATATTAAAATAGGAAGAGCAGCAGTTAAACGATGGGTTGTGCTGTTCACCTGCTTAACCGTCCGCGCCGTTCATCTTGAAGTTGCAGCCTCCCTATCTACTGATTCCTGTAAGAAAGCTATCCGTCGATTCATCGGTCGTAGAGGCGCTCCACAAGAAATTTATACTGACAATGGAACAAACTTTCTGGGCGCCAGTCGAGAATTGCAAGCTGAACTAAAAGAACTGAATGAAGAACTGGGCAGCACCTTCACCGACACCATAACACAGTGGTACTTCATTCCCCCGGCAGCTCCCCACATGGGTGGTTGCTGGGAAAGGATGGTGAGATCCGTAAAGACAGCTTTAGAAACTATTCCGACAGCACACAAACTAGATGAAGAGTCACTAGCAACTGTACTCGTCGAAGCAGAACACATGATCAACTCAAGACCATTAACCTTCATCCCGTTAAAGACTGCTGAGGAAGAATCACTAACTCCGAATCATTTCCTCATGCTCAGCTCAAAAGGAGTATGTCAAGGAAGTAAAAAACCATTGCCTTCAAACGGATCCTACAGAATGAGCTGGGACTACATTCAAAGAGTTCTTCAGGAGTTTTGGAAACGATGGGTTAGATCTTACCTTCCGACCATCACTAGACGAACCAAATGGTTCGACAATGTTCCGCCAATTCACACTGGGGAACTTGTGGTTATTGTGGATGAGCGTGTTAGAAACCGGTGGCTAAGGGGTCGTGTTTTGAAGACATATCCGGGAAAAGACGGTGTATCACGGAGAGCAGATGTGCAAACGACTGGAGGCATCTTCAACAGACCAGTTTCGAAACTTGCGCTGCTAGATGTGGGAGCTACGTATGACGCCGAACCGGACGTTCTAGCGACATGAGGGGGAGGATGTTGCGCAAGCATACGCCCCTGGCTGGCGAACCACTCAGAGGATAATCGACTGACAACTCTCATTGCTATAATTTATATCACCTTGTTTATATCCGTTCCATCCATATCAATTTCATCAATCTGCCTAGCACGTTGTGCATTTTTTTGTAATTTACTAATATTATATCCTTTTGAGCATATCATTAATTAATTTGAATTTTCTAGTGGTGAAATATTGATTACGCTTGATTTCTGTTAGTGTATAAAATACAGAATTATTTCGGACACTAAATGTAAGTAAAGCACATTGCCAAGCTAACCTGTATCTAACATGAAATATATTACAGCTTTGAGCCTAATTTCACATAAGAAAACGAGTTTTGCTAAAGGATACCGAAAATATACTAACAATAGCATTAAATAATATGTTGAAAAGATCACTTTATTAAGGTAAGTGAAACTATAAACGTGTTTACAAGATATCTTATTAAATCAATGTGTTGGAAGGACCACTTTAAAAAAATGTTTTCAATATAAGATGTGTGTTAGTAAAACCTGATGCTAGTGAAGTGTATTGGGAGGACCTCTCAGTAAAAGCTCGTTATAGTAAAACATGTTGAAAGGTTCCCTGAATGGATGTTTGTCGTAATAGAAAAGTGTTTTGGAAGAACCACTTAATGAAAGCTAATTTCGAAAATGCGTTGGGAAGACCGCTTTGTAACGCTTCCCGAAAAAAAGTTGCTGGGAAGAGCACTTTATATAAGCTCTTTATGTGAAAGTGAGTGGGAGGGCCACCGAAAAAAATAAGAAAATTATGTTGGAAGATATGTTATCATAATCGATGTACATTGCACAGTGGTGCAGAACATAAATCTAGCTGTACGAAATTAATAGCGCCCAGGGATGAAGAGATAGACATTTGATGTCTTCAGCAACATTGTTCAATTTTACAAGGAGCATATTCTAGTATCAAAATTTTTGCCGAGGGGTCCACCGATAGCGAGATAAAAATGCTAACTTTTTTGTTTCTCAAATTAGGGCTTTGATGTCTTCGACAAAGTTAACAAAGTTCGACAAACAAAATATATAAAAGAAAACTACAACATTTTATTAATCAATTAAATTTTTTAACGTTTTTTCTATAAGTAAAATAGGTAATTTTTACATAAAATGTGTATTTTTAATCATTCAAATCTCTACTAGTTCCACCGATTTCCGCGCTAATTTCAGATGGAAATGGTTCCGCTTATCATAAAAAATAATCACAAAAAAGGGGATGTTGCGAAAATGTGCACTTTTCGATGGATGAGCCTTCCAAAATTGCCAATAAAATACACTAAATGCTTTCTATAGAGCTTCAGCAACTTCTAAACCCATCATAATGTATGAGACAAATGTAGATCGTGGCTTGTTTCAACTTTGTTCCAAAGACAGCGAACCATTTTATCCAATCTACAAAGTGTCAGGTTCAAAAAACTGTTTTTTCAAGAGATTTTTTTTTACTTTGACTGTAACTCCTGAGGGTGATGTGACAGGACTTTGACATATTAAACAAACTTATGTATTTTGATCAGATAAACAACTTTGTCGAAGACATCAAAGCCCTAATTTGAGAAACAAAAAAGTTAGCATTTTTATCTCGCTATCGGTGGACCCCTCGGCAAAAATTTTGATACTAGAATATGCTCCTTGTAAAACTGAACAATGTTGCTGAAGACATCAAATGTCTATCTCTTCATCCCTGGGCGCTATTAATTTCGTACAGCTAGATTGATGTTCTGCACCACTGTGCATTGGAAGGACCACTTAATAGAAGTTTTTTCAAAGTGTTTTCAAAGAGCTTTTCGCTCAAAAGTGTGTGGAGATGACCACTTAATGTAACTTCTCAAAGAAAAGTGTGTTAGAAGGATAACTTAGTGAAAGTTCATTTAAGAAAGTGTGTTGGGAGGATCATCTAATAAAAGCTTACCATGATAGAAAAGTGTTTCGGGAGAACCACTTAGTCAATACTCATGATAGTAAAATATTATGGGAGGACCATTTTGTATAAAATCGTTATAGCTAAATGTGTTTAAAGCATCACGACTGAATGTGTATCATGATAAAAAAAAGTGTGTTGGAAGAACCACTTAATGAAAGCTTATTTGGAGGTGAGTTGGGGGGACCACTTTATGAAGCTTCTCAAAGAAAAGTGTGTTGGGAAAACCGCATTATATAAGCTCAATATATGAAAATGAGTGGGAGAACCGCTGTTAAATTATTTTTATCAAAAGTGTGTTTAGAGGACACTTATTTAGTGATTATAATGATCAAAAAGTGTGTTGGGAAGACCGCTCAATCAAACATGCTACAGAAATCAGCACCAACACGTGAAAAGGGTTTATGTTCATTTATGACGTTTCGAGATAAACGCGTTTGAAATTTCTTTTTTAAATCGCTAATTAAATTTCACGAGGAATCCTTCAAGTCTATATGGTCAAAACGGTGCACAGGATCATTCTAAATATGTTTCTACCGATACGATGGTGTTATCATGAAAAAATAGCTCGCAATTGCTGGAGTATGAAATTTGTCTAAATGTTTTATACACCCTTTGATGTGTACTGTATGTCTCATATGTGTGAGTGAGATGGAGATAAAATTTCCCCTATTTTTGCCAAAGGCTTATAGTTCTCGCGATAGGAGTGAGTAAGTAGCTTTACGCATTCTTCCCCTTTTAATGTTTTGCATCTAGACCGTTTGCTTTGTTGTGGAGTAAAGGGTGTATAAAACAATCTGTGTGAGGATAATGTCAATTTATGGCTCTGAATTTTTTAGATCCTTTGTTAAAACTGCATTATATATCTTACGAAAACTGAAAAACTAAAAACGGTTTTTGTGTTAAGTAAAGCTTACGTTGGGCTATTTGAATGCACTGAAAACGGGTTTTGTTTACTTTGTCTTTTATACCCTTTTCACATGTTGGTGCTGAAATGTGTGCAAAAGGAGCTTCTCAAAAAAATGTGTTGGAAGGACAGCTTTTTTGGTATGAGAAGATTCACTGCGACCAACTTTATATGATCAATTGTGGAAGGACAGCTTAGTAAAGCATTAAAGGAAGTTTTTAGAAAGGTTGAAAAGTATTTTAGGAGGATAATTTAATATGGTTTGAAAACCCGGTTTAATACATTTGAAAGTGGATTATAGCCTTTCTTAGAGACTGTAAATTATATCATTTGAAACAAAAAAGAAACAAGTGATACCTAGCGATCTAAATTCTAGTTTATAAAATTACGATTAAAGAATTTCAAACGCAGTAAAGTAAAGATTTCAAAAATAAAAAATCTAAATATTTTATAGGAAAAAGGTAATTACAAAAAAACATAAATTTGCAACTATATAGCGGTTTTCAAATGGTTGGATTCCGGAATATCCTGTATGATCCCGATTCTATTTTTTTTTTATTAGAATAATCTCAATGTTCTCTTCTTGGAGTCAGGGAATATGATAATCTAAAAAAAAATATAAAATTAAAGAATAAAATTAAAAAAAAAAAAAATTTCAACGTTTGCTTTGAGTAACCTCTGAAGTGAAGGAAACGAGTGTATATAAAATATTATTGGGTGAAATAATGTGTGCATTTCACTTCACCCAAAACGATTCAGGAATTCCATAGTCTTTTGAATTGTAGAACAGCAAATATGATCTTACGATCGCAGGAATAATATACGATGAAGTAACATAGGGTCCAACAATCGGTCAAATGTAAAACAAAAAGAATACAGACCCCGTTCGATTTTGGCAAAATGCCCGTACATTTTGTGTTGCCAAAATCGAATGTTGCCAAAATCGAACGGTTTTTTTTCTCATAGTGTTTTTAAGTTATTTTTTACAAAATAACTATTATTATTATCAAAAACGTTGGTTTTAGTCAGTTTCCGATCATATGTAGTCATTTTTTATATTTTTTCATCATGTTTTTGATGCATTTTGCACTTTTCTTGTTTTGTTTATAGTGTTTGTTTTCATGTCATATTTGCTGTTTTTGTCAATCTTCATCATTTTTTAGTTGTTTTTTGTCATATTCGGTCTTTTGTTTGATTTTTTTTAACTTTTTGAATTTTTCATCATTTTGTCATTTTTGAGTACTTTATCAAATTTAAAAAAATATTTGGTTTTTATTGTTGCATTTTATCACCATTTCAGAACATAAAAACGTATTTTTTATGTTTGTGTGAATTAAATTGGTCCTGTTATAACGAAAACTAAAAGGTATTGTTGTTTCTAAAAACCGTTGGATGTTGCCAAAATCGAATGTTGCCAAAAACGAACGGGGTCTGTATATTGTAAATTTTAGTATTGTCGATATTTTGTCCATTTGGCAATTTTGACAATGTTGAAATGGTCTTTTATGTCAGTTTGAACCTTTTTCAATTTTGTCAATTTTGTCAATTACATTAATTAAATTACTAAACTGACAAAATTGACAAAAAATTGCAAAAATGACAAAATTGATAAAATGAAAAAAATGAGAAAATGACAAAATTGGCGAAATTCACACAATTGACAAAATTGACAAATCATAAAAACTTGTCTAAAATGATCAGATTGATAAAAAATGCCAAAAATTACAAGATCGACAAACATGACAAAAATTCAAAAAAATGGCAAAAGCGACTGAGATGAAAAACACTAAAAAAACTGAAAAAAATTCATAAATTTACAAATAGAAAAAAAAATTAAATATGACAGAAATAACAAAAAGAGAAAATTTATAAAATTGGCATAAATAACAAAATTGACAAAAAATGGACAAAATTGAAAAAAAATTACTTATTTGCAAAATGAAGACAATTTACAAAATTTCGATTTTTTTTCTAAGGAGTGTATTCGAAAAAAAAGCAACACTTTGTTTCGAGAATAACTTTTAGATGCATGGATGGAAATTGCCGAAATTTTCAGCGAAGCTGCCTAGTAATGGAATGTTTACATGTGCAAATTTTTGTGACGTTCTGTCACTTTTATTTTTGAGCACCACTCGCGCCATCTAAAATGTATGCTATGGACCACACTTTCTCAAAATCAAGGCTATTTTTTAAAACGTTTTCTATTTCTTAGAACTTGAACTTCAAAATTACTCAAAATTTTTAATTTGGTCAAAGGTATGACATATTCAACCGATTGTCCTCCATCGGCACAAAATCAACATATTTGACTTTTCATCGATCCACCATAGTTTTCGCGTAATGACACGATTCCAACTCCAACTAAAACTGAGTGAAACCTTTGTGGGACCTATTAAAGTGCAATGCAGGGAAAACGGTTGCATTTGGAGGCAGTTTTCATTGTATATTTAGCCATTCATCGTGTCAATTCTGATGGAACACTGACTGATTTTCAGCTTCCCCAGATCGATAGTTTGCTCAAGTACTACACATCCGATACATTTTTTTCTCCTTGTTTATCTCCGGAGGCGAGATTTGTCAGCGAAAAGTTTCTGACTGGAATCCTGCCAGGTGACCGCTGAAGAGTTCGTTTTGGTGTCCATATCAAATTCTTTCAAAATATTTTCCCACTAGCGGTCCAAATATTTATTTTGTTCATTTTGCCGGTGGGCAGCTTTTCTACCTTGTAGAAATGAAGTTATGCCTGTTTATTAGTCAGGGAGACGAACCAATCAGATAATTTTACCTTTTTTACTACTTTCCTCATTAAAATGTTCAAATTGCTAAAACCTATCACATTCTTTTACTTCATGGAATCAATTATCTTCACTTTTATTCAAATTTAAGCTCACTGCTAGATCCTCTAGGACTCTTTAAATGGTTAACCATATGAACTTTGGTCGAATAGATCATTTTCAGCTGTTTTTAGGGTTTCCCACTGGGACATTCCTGGATTTTTCTCGATTCTGCCCAAAAAAATATGTCAATTAGTTTCTGTATTGGACGCTATCTCAAAAACCACTTGATAGTTTGTCACCAAATTTTGCACATGTACACATTTTTTCAGTAAGTAGCTTCACAAAAAAATTCATCTATTTTCATCCATGTACTCGAAAGTTATTCACGTAACAAAGTGATGCATTTTTTCGAATACACTGTTTATTTTGTCAATCAGGTTGATTTTGCCATTTGAGATGATTGAGTAAATTTTGTCTTTTGTGTCACATTTGAGAGTTTAGTCAATTTTCTTAATTTTGTCAGATTTTTCAATTTTGTCATTTTAGTTTTGTCATTTTTGTCATATGTGTCATTTTTGAAATTTTGTCATTTTTGTCATTTTGTCATTTTTGTCATTTTTGTAGCTTTTGTCATTTTAGTAACTTTTTGAAATTTTTAATTTTTGTCATTTTTGTCATTTTTTAATTTTTTTTTCATTTCGGTCAATTTTTTTTTATTTCTACCTATCTTGCCATATTTGTATTTTTTTGTCATTTTTGTTATATTTGTCATTTTTTCTAATCATTTGTGTCTTTCGTGCTATTGTGTTATTTTTGTCATTTTCGTAATTTGGGTCATTTTTGTCATTTTTGTCATTTTGTTTTTTTGTCATTTTAAGATTTATTAGGTCATTTTTGTTATTTTTTTATTTTTTTGTCATTTTTGTAACTTTTTGTAATTTTATTTTTGTAATTTTTGTCATTCTTGTCATTTTTGTTATTTTGGTCATTTTTGTCATTTTTGTCATTTTTGTCATTTTTGTCATTTTTGTCATTTTTGTCATTTTTGTAATTTTTGTAATTTTTGTAATTTTTGTAATTTTTGTAATTTTTGTAATTTTTGTCATTCTTGTCATTCTTGTCATTTTGGTCATTTTTGTCATTTTTGTCATTTTTGTCATTATTGTCATTATTGTCATTTTTGTCATTATTGTCATTTTTGTCATTTTTGTCATTTTTGTCATTTTTGTCATTTTTGTCATTTTTGTCATTTTTGTCATTTTTGTCATTTTTATCATTTTTATCATTTTTGTCATTTTTGTCATTTTTGTCATTTTTGTCATTTTTGTCATTTTTGTCCTTTTTGTCATTTTTGTCATTTTTGTCATTTTTGTCATTTTTGTCATTTTTGTCATTTTTGTCATTTTTGTCATTTTTGTCATTTTTGTCATTTTTGTCATTTTTGTCATTTTTGTCATTTTTGTCATTTTTGTCATTTTTGTCATTTTTGTCATTTTTGTCATTTTTGTCATTTTTGTCATTTTTGTCATTTTTGTCATTTTTGTCATTTTTGTCATTTTTGTCATTTTTGTCATTTTTGTCATTTTTGTCATTTTTGTCATTTTTGTCATTTTTGTCATTTTTGTCATTTTTGTCATTTTTGTCATTTTTGTCATTTTTGTCATTTTTGTCATTTTTGTCATTTTTGTCATTTTTGTCATTTTTGTCATTATTGTCATTTTTGTCATTTTTGTCATTTTTGTCATTTTTGTCATTTTTGTCATTTTTGTCATTTTTGTCACTTTTGTCATTTTTGTCATTTTTGTCATTTTTGTCATTTTTGTCATTTTTGTCATTTTTGTCATTTTTGTCATTTTTGTCATTTTTGTCATTTTTGTCATTTTTGTCATTTTTGTCATTTTTGTCATTTTTGTCATTTTTGTCATTTTTGTCATTTTTGTCATTTTTGTCATTTTTGTCATTTTTGTCATTTTTGTCATTTTTGTCATTTTTGTCATTTTTGTCATTTTTGTCATTTTTGTCATTTTTGTCATTTTTGTCATTTTTGTCATTTTTGTCATTTTTGTCATTTTTGTCATTATTGTCATTTTTGTCATTTTTGTCATTTTTGTCATTATTGTCATTTTTGTCATTTTTGTCATTTTTGTCATTTTTGTCATTTTTGTCATTTTTGTCATTTTTGTCATTTTTGTCATTTTTGTCATTTTTGTCATTTTTGTCATTTTTGTCATTTTTGTCATTTTTGTCATTTTTGTCATTTTTGTCATTTTTGTCATTTTTGTCATTTTTGTCATTTTTGTCATTTTTGTCATTTTTGTCATTTTTGTCATTTTTGCATTTTTGTCATTTTTGTTATTTGTGTCAATTTTGTCATTTTCGTAATTTTCGTAATTTTTGTCATTTTCGTAATTATCGTAATTTTTGTCATTTTCGTAATTTTTGTCATTTTTATAATTTTTCTCATTTTTGTGACTTTTGTCATTTTCTTCATTTTTGTCATTTTTGTTATTTTCGTGTTTTTCTACAGTTCTGCAATTTTTTTCCTGTTTTTTTTTGTCATTTTTGTCCTTTTTGTCGTATTTTTCATTTTCATTTCTATTTTGCATTCAAAGCAAGGCACCATACCTGAGGATCGTAAATAATTAGTAAATCAATTGTTTCCCCTTTCTTCCAAATTGCAAAACTGCCCAACCATCCCGAACATTGTCTTGTCATGTCCATCTAGTTATTACGTCGCGGCTTATTTTCTGTTTACCAACAACTCTGGCAGCTGCTACTGGGCCATCAAATTTTTAAACAGTTTTATTTTTAGAACGCGAAAAACAACTACAGGCCCAATGAAATCGATGCCATTGCCGCCTGCCGCCCATTCATTGCGAAATTTTGTGGTGCTCCCTTGAGTAGAAAGTGTATCAGCCGAGATTTGTAAAACCCGAAAACCGGGATAATATAGTGGAAAGGATGAAAGGATTGAATCGCTACAGGACGGTTTTTATTGAAGGAAAATAGGGACTCTTCCATCCAGTTTTCTCTTTTGTTAAGTAAAAAAATAAAAACGGATGAACTGTTTATACGCCTTTTGGGTTTGTTTCTTTTGAACATTCGACTATAGACACTATAATTTCATATAGTCTGGCAAAGAGAATGACGGAAGCCAATCGAACTGTCATTCGCGCGGAGCCAATCGAGCAAACTTTCTAAATATTGGAAAACCGTGGTTGGAGTATTGAGATTTACAAAGCTTTTCTGACGTTTTTCTAACATATACTGAAGTTATTTATCATAATTTTTACTATTTTTGTTCACCTATAGATTTTAATGATTGAAATATTTTTCAAAAGCGATTTCGAGTTGAAGTGACAAAAATAGCATGTAATTTACGAATCTTAGAAACTATTTTTTATTCTGCTACTGGAGAGAGTTATGAAGAGCTTGAACATTATCATAGAATGCTCGATTGGCTCCGCGCGAATGACAGTTCGATTGGCTCCCGTCATTCTCTTTACCAGACTATATGAAATTATAGTGTCTATAATTCGACTAATTAAAGTGGTTATTTCATTCAAAGTAGTGACCAATTATTTAAATTATCTAAAATAGTGCTAAACATGCTAAAATCTGAAAGGTTTCAATCTTAGAGTTTTATTTTCGTAAAAGTGGAATAATACCTATGAATGTTTCGGAAAAGTTTCAATAATTATCATCTCTTCTATCAACGTCAAAGGGGAATATTTGATAATACGTAAACATCATGAGAAAAAAAACCTCAAGAAAATAAAATGATTTTCAACATTCTTCGGCTGTTTACCGTCATCACATTCCTCGCAGTATTTTTTCTGGGAGGTATTGCAAATTAAATGTTTACTCAAAATCTTAACAAATGTGCTTGAGTAAATAAGAGTAGAAAAAATCCGCGGAGATCACGCCAGTTCTTCAATTTTGTTCTGTTCTCTTCATCTTTTTATCGCTCACAAGTATTTTGGAGCGCAGAAACTTTGACAGCTGATTGATGGAATTGGGATCGCGCCACGTGCTTCGAGTTTGTGGTCAACTTGTTTACTAGAAGTCAAGTAGATTTCCATTCCATTTTTTTCATTTCTCTAACCAGATTTCAATTTTTAATTTTTTCAAATTTTTATCATGACTTTCATTGTTGTCAAAAAAGTGTCAATCCATCCAGAACTTCTAACGTGAATACCGGACCGGATCATCATTCAAATCTTATGTTACGGAAAAGCTATTATCTGACATTCAATTGAAGATATTTATAGATTCAGTTCTATTTTAAGAAAATCCCATATTTCTTTGTGCCTACAGTTGTTTACCAGTGCGGTTTAAACTTGTCTCTTACATCGCATCCATCACTTGTCATTTGCCATTTTAAATACATTTCACACTTGTCACTTTCTCACGGCACAAAACTGACAGCCGGGGGAACAACAACTGGGACAGTTGGGACAGCTTTCTTCGTCACCGATACGCAAAACTATTACTTATAGCGGTTACGTTTTTCCAAATGGAAAGAAAAAAGGTGGTATCGGTGCTTATTTTATGTTTCACCTTGTTTTCTAAAACTTCGTCTAACCACCTCTCCCCGTTACCTTTTCCCATTTTAAATAACGGTTCAAAACTCGGATTGTTACAAGGCCTCGCCGTTGGAAAAAGTAAGTTCATTGCCTTGACTGCTCGGCGAAATGGTTTATTTTTATCGAGTCGACTTGCTGCTGCACTTGTCTCATGCATTTCTTCGTGTGTCGATTTTTGTTTGACATCATCACCACCAGCATTTAGTTTGTATTTTCGCTTCGGGCAGGTGTAAGAAAAAAAAAAAAAAGACGCGCTTTGCATATGCAAAGCCGAACACAATTGCACTCTGCAGTTGCATTTGCGCTGAATTACCTATTTCAGGGCTGGTAGCGGTTTGACAATGAAATAGTAGGGACTTTAGTGACCAAAATTTGAAAAAAAGTGACTAAATAGTGACTTTGAGGACCGAAAAAAGTGACCAAATAGTGACTATGTAGAACGAAAAAATAACTTTGAAGTACAAAAAATGTGACCAGTCAGGCCCGTGCGATGGACCCTTCCGGGGGGGTTTTCAAAATTCAAATTTAGATAAAATTAATAACAATACCAAAAATAAACAATTGAAAAGGAAAGGGTTTTCTTACACCATTTGTCACTCATGTTCAACACAAAAACTAAAAAAATGACTGATAAACAAAATTTTGGAAACATATTACAATAAATGTTTCAAATTTTCGATAAGTCAAGAAAGTAAGAAATAAATTAGTTTCAAAAGAATTTCTTAGCAAATTTAAAATTAAAAAATATCTGAATTCTAAAATAAATGTAAAATCTTGTACAAAAGAATAGATGTTAGGAAAATGATAATAATTGTTAATTTTTATTCATCTAAATTTGGAATTCTTTTCCTCATTTTTAACTGGAAGTTTAGGGAGAAATTCCGCTGTAATTTTTTAATTTGAACAAAAAATATTTAATCACGATTTAAAATGTAAATTACCGATTACTGAATAAGAAATGAATTTTGAACCGAATTTATTCAATGTTTGATGTTTTAATTTAATTTTATAAAAAGAAGAGTATATTTATAATTATTTTAAAAGTGCCAGTTATAGAAGCCAGACATAAAAACTTTAATAAAGTAAAATCCTCCATGTTCAACTACACTGACACAGAAATGTTAGAAAATGAGTAATTATGTGAATGATAAAAACTGATAAAAAAATAAAAATAATGAGTTCAAAACTTTTGTTATTAACACTGCGTATTAAAATTTATTTTGAAAGTTGCTACTTAGAACAATTTTTCAAACTTTTGAGATTAATTTAAAAATCATGATCGATCCAAATATATGATTTCATATAAAAAATATTAATAAAAAGTTTTTAAAGTTTCAATCGCAGGTTTTTAAGCTTTGAATTACAAGCTCTGAGTATTTTGTCTCTTTTGATTAAAATATTGGGTCCTGAAAGAACAGAAGGTTGAAATTATGTTTTTTTTATTTAAAATTTGGAGTTAAAGGCGTATGGTTGAAGAACACGAAAATTTAGAATTTAAAAACAAGGAAACAATTGTTAAAAATATGTCTTAAAAAATTAAAAAGTTTGATTAAAAAAAATCCGGCAAGTTGATTATAAAATTGAAAAAAAACTGTACAATAAAATTCGGTAGATTTATTTAAAAAATTGAAAAAACAGTATGGAAATAAAAAAGATTAGTTTTTAAAAACATTTCAGGAAGAGTTTTTTCAATAAACATGTTTCATCATAACCATTTTGGTGCTTATTTTTTCAATTATTGATTTGGTAAATAGTGTCCTCAACTAGAAATTTTGTCAAATTCGGCCATTGAGTTTTGGTAATAAAGAGTTTATTACTAGTAAAATTGATAGATAACTGATTATGGAAAAATGTCATTACAAGTATTTTTGACATCACAGCAGAAAGTGTAAAAAACTTGATTCTATTTAAAGCTCATTAATTCATATAAAACTTTTATTTCTAAATAATATGTTTTTGATTTGAGTTTTTGTAAAAAGAAAGTGCAGAAACTTCTCTAAAGATTTTAAATTATTTTCATTTCAATAACAAAACCAACGTACGAGGAAAGGTGTGCTCTGATATGTCTAACCTCACTCGAAAAGCGGCGCGTCGAACTGCAGCAAGGTTTTATATTCGACACATTGACCAACCGTATTGACTGTGCTTACATTCTACAACGTGTTAACATTTATGTACCAACGAGAACACTTCGACAACGCCAGTTTCTTTCTATTCCTCGCCACCGTACTGCCTATGGCCAAAACCACCCTATTGACAAGTGTTGTGAACTTTTTAATTTAGTGTATAATTTGTTTAATTTTAGTACACTGAGGTTTTTTTTTACGCGGTATTTGGTCCCGCGTAAAAAAAAACCCGCGTAAAAAAAAACCGCGTTAATTCGAAAATCCGCGTAAAAAAAAACCGCGTTAATTCGAAAATCCGCGTAAAAAAAAACCGCGTTAATTCGAAAATCCGCGTAAAAAAAAACCTCGTTAATTCGAAAATCCACGTAAAAAATCCATTTTAATTAAAAAGTTCAAACAAAACAGCACGTTACTAAAAAAACGCGTAAGAACCATGATTATTTAAAAAATTGCGTACAATGATAGTTTTTTTTAAGATAAAAAACAAAATCAATTAGATTAATAGAATAGTAGGGTCTCAGGTCTCATGTTCCATGTCTCAGGTCTTAGGTTTCATGTCTCAGGTTTCAGGTCTCATGTCTCATGTCTCATGTCTCAGGTCTCAGGTCTCATGTCTCAGGTCACATGTCTCATGTCGCAGGTTTCAGGTCTCAGGTCTCATGTCTCAGGTCTCATGTCTCATGTCTCATGTCTCAGGTCTCAGGTCTCAGGTCTCATGTCTCATGTCTCATGTTTCATGACTCATGTCTCATGTCTCAGGTCTCATGTCTCATGTCTCATGTCTCATGTCTCATGTCTCAGGTCTCAGGTCTCATGTCTCAGGTCACATGTCTCATGTCTCATGTCTCAGGTCTCAGGTCTCATGTCTCATGTCTCATGTCACATGTCTCAGGTCTCAGGTCTCATGTCTCATGTCTCATGTCTCATGGCTCATGTCTCATGTCTCAGGTCTCATGTCTCATGTCTCAGGTCACATGTCTCATGTCTCAGGTTTCAGGTCTCAGGTCTCATGTCTCATGTCTCAGGTCTAATGTCTCATGTCTCATGTCTCAGGTCTCAGGTCTCATGTCTCATGGCTCATGGCTCATGTCTCATGTCTCAGGTCTCATGTCTCATGTCTCAGGTTTCAGGTCTCAGGTCTCATGTATCACGTTCTTAGTCTCAGAGCTAAGATTTTCCCAACTACAAAAAGATTCTAAGTGTTTTCCTTTGAAAAAGTCTTAGAATATTTTCTCTGAAAAACCGCGTTAATTCGAAAATCCGCGTAAAAAAAAACCGCGTTAATTCGAAAATCCGCGTAAAAAAAAACCGCGTTAATTCGAAAATCCGCGTAAAAAAAGCCGCGTAAAAAAAACCGTGTAAAAAAAAACCGCGTAAAAAAAAACCTCAGTGTATGTGCAAACGTCGTTTTAAAATAGGCTTAAGAAGAATTTCCTAGTTTTTAAGTCATCAGTCTGTACGGTAATTAAACCAAAGACGAAATAAATAATAATGAATATAAAAGCTGATAGAAATATTGCATACATATTTAGATTCGGGGAACCCAAATAAGTTGAAATTACCGTTTAAATTCATTGCACCTAAAAAAATGTAATTTTTGTGGCCTTGTGTAAATTTTTACAACCCTTTTTTTAAGTATTTAGAAGAACGAAAAACACCGAATAAAATTGAGTCTGAAATTGTTTTTTAAAGAATATTTCATATCATCATAACATTTGTTATGACATAAAAGATTTTTTTTTTCATAAAAAAAATGGTTCGTTTCAATCTCAATCTTAGTTACACTTCTTCATAAAAACCCATTCTAACTAAAGACGAGATAGGGTTTTTGTATATCAAGTTTTGAGTTCCAATACAAAAGGTTGATTGAACTAAAAACTAGAATCTACAATCAAAGTTATAGTGTTTTCGTTTATTACCAGTGGTAACCTAGTTATCCACGAGTTTTGCCCGAACTGCTGTTTTTGTGTTCGTTTATTAATTCAGAAGTCCACAAGTTTTGCCCGAGGTTTGAACCTCAAGCAGGCGGTTGCAACCCGTAGAAGTTGTCAGTGTTGGGGGTAAGCATAAGGTTGACTATAGCAACCATATATTTGCATCGTCCCGGGTGACGATTCTGTTTGTTTATTCGGAGAAAGTTTTGCCCCGCGCCAGTGGAGAAAAACGAAAACGGCATTAGTTTCAATTCACGAACGTCAAATAATGTGAATGTCGTAGATCGAAATGTCTCAAGCCAAGGGTGATTGATGCCGAAATTCCGCCGGAGGCGAAAAAAATTTCTGACTGACTGATCAAGTAATTTACCGTTACTACCGTCAATATCGACACGCGCAATTCAAATTACTCTTTCATTGGTTTATTATCGGTGAAAAAAGTGACTTTTGGTGATAAAAGTGACCATTTTCCGGAAAATAGTGACTTTAGTGACCAAATGATGAAAAAAGTGACTTTTTAGTGACTGACCCAAAAAAAGTGACCAAGTCACTAAAAAGTGACTCGCTACCAGCCCTGCTATTTGTAGCTTGTTTTGTTTACGAATGCAAGCAACAGTTGCTCGTCGCTGTCTGTGGAGATTAAAGCTCGAAATGCAAATTGCTACTGATATCTTTGGGTTTAAATTTGAATTCAAAGTGATTCTTCATTCCTGTCGTGAAGCTTCGAGAAAAATTTTCGTACAAAACAATAAAAATTATTACAAAAAATGACAAAAACAATAAAAAAGAAAAAATATCTAAACTGACAAAATCGATAAAATTAACAACATTGGCAACAATGACAAAACCGACAAAATTGTAAAAATAAAAAAACTGTCTGTCATTTTTGAGTTCATTTTTTCTGTGTGAAATTTTTGTCGTTTTTGTCCTTATTGCGTTCCTGTCATTTGTTGCGTTCTTTGTGATTTTGTGATTTTTGCATTTTTTGTCATTTTTGTCACTTTTGTTATTTTTGTCATTTTTGCTATTTATGACTTTTGCATTTATTGTTAATTTTGTTATTTTTGTGGATTTTGTCATTTTGTCATTTTTATCATTTTTGTAAATTTTGTCATTTTTGTCGTTTTTGTCACCTTTGCCATTTTTGTCATTTTTGTCATTTTGTTATTTTTGTCATTTTGGTGATTTTTGTCATTCTTATAATTTTTGTCATTTTTTCCATTTTGTAAATGTTTTCATCTTTGTTTTTTCAATGTTTTGTCATTTCTGTTTTTGTATTTTTTTTCAATTTTGTCATTTTGGTGATTTTTGTCATTTTTGCGATTTTTTCAATTTTTGTAATTTTTTAACAAACTGACCAAATTAACAAAAATGACAAAAATAACAAAAAGACAAAAAATGCAAAAGTCATAAATAGCAAAAATGACAAAAATGAGAAAAATAGCAAAGGTGATCAAAAATTATAAAAATTACAAAAATTTCAAAAATTGCAAAAATGACAAGAATTATAAAAAATGGAAAAAACACGAAAAACGACAACAAAAGACACACTACTGAAATCTTATGATATTTTGACATTATAGTTCTGATTACTCTGAAATTCAATATTCAAGAAAAACGTTTATTAACTATTAAATATTATTTTAAAATTTGTTTTGTTTGTGTAAATATTTTACTTTATTTATAATTATTATATTCTGGAATCATAAATAAAAACATTTTAGTTGGAGATAGATTTTTAAGGGTTTAGCTAGCATAGGATATACTCCTAAAACGGTATAACCAGTGGAGTATAAAATCAAAAATGTAAATGTTTGTATATAAAACTGAATAAAGAAACTAAACTAAACTAAACAAAGAAAAATGAAAAAAAAAACGCAAGTAAGGTTTGTCATTTTAGAAATTTTAGAAATTTTTGTTATTTGTGCAATTGGTTTAATTTTTGCCATACTTGTCATTTTTGTTTTTTTTTATGTTATAATTGTCATTCTGGTCATTTTTGTCATTTTTTAAAAAGATTAAATTTTTTGAAATTTTCGAAATATTTATCATTTTTAAATTTGTCATTTTAGAAATATTGGGAATTTTTTTAATTTTCGAAATTATACAATTTGCCACTTTACCATTCTTGTCATTTTTGTTATTTTAGTAATTTTTGTATTTTTTGTCGTTTTTGCCATTTTTATCCTTTTTGTCATTTTTGACATTTTTTGTTAATATTTCCATTTTTGTAATTTTTGTCATTCTCATCATTTTTGTCATTTTTGATCTTTTTTGTTTTTTTTTGCCATTTTTTGTAATTTTGGTCATTTTTGTCATTTAAGTCATTGTTGCCATTTCTAGCATTTTTGTCATTTTTTTCATTGATGTAATTTTTGTCTTTTCTGTCATTTTTGACTTCTCTGGCATTTTTGTAAATTTTTTTTATCATTTTTGTCATTCTTGTCATTTTTGTCATTTTTGTCAATGTTGTCATTTTTGTAATTTTTGTTATTTTTGTCATTTTCTCCTTTTTTATCATTTTTGCAATTTTTGTCATTTTTTTTTGTAATTTTTGTCATTTCGGTCAATTTTGTAATTTTTGTAAATTTTGTAAATTTTATAATTTTTGTTATTTTTGCAATTTTTGGAAGTGTGTAAATTTTGTAATTTTTTGATTTTTGTATTTTTTGTAATTTTTGTCATTTTGGTCGTTTTTGTTAATTTTGCCATTTTTTGTGATTTTTGTCATTTTTGTAATTTTTGTAGTTTTTGTTATTTTTGTCATCTTCGTCATTTTTGTAATTTCTGTCATTTTCGTAATTTTTGTAATTTTAATCATTTTTGTTATTTTTACCATTATTGCCATTTTTTGCCATTTTTATCAAATTTATTATTTTTGTAGTTTTCTCATTTTTGTCATTCTTGTTATTTTTGTCATTTTTTTCATTGTGGAGATTTCTGCCATTTTTAAAATTTTTGTCATGTTTGTCATTTTGGTCAATTTTGTCCTATTAGACATTTTTGTCATTGTAAAAATGACAAAAATGAAAAAAAAATTGCCTAAGTGACATTTTTTTTTTCATTTTTGTTATATTTACATTTCATGTCGTTTTGGTGATTTTTGTCATTTTTGTAATTTTTGATAGTTTTTTCATTTTTGTCATATTTGTCATTTTTGTAATTTTTGATATTTTTTTCATTTTTGTCATGTTTGTCTTTTTTGTCATATTTGTCATATTTGTTATTTTTGTCATTTTTGATATTTTTGACATTTTTGTCATTTCGGTCCATTTTGTTATTTTTATTTTTGGTCATTTTTACAATTTTTATTATTTTTGTCATTTTTGCAATTTTTTTTTTAATTTTTTGAAGTTTGTCATTTTTGTCATTTGATTCATTTATGCCTTTTTTTGTAATTTGACATTTTGCAAATTTTGTCATTTGTGTTTTTTGTCATTTTCATTATTTTTGTTTTTTTTGTCATTTTTATCATTTTAGTAATTTTTGTCATTTTTCCAATTTATGTCATTTTTGTCATTCTTGTAATGCCAAAAATGACAAAAAAAACAGAAATTATAAAAATGACAAGAATGACAAAAATTACAAAAAGACAAAAAGAACCAAAATGACAAAAATGACCAAAATGACATTAATGAAAAAATGACAACAATAACAAATACGAAAAAAATGACAAAAATCTCAAAAACGACAAAAAAGACTAAAATTGACAAAAATGACAAATAAGACAAAAATGACAAAAGTGGCAAAAATGACCAAAATGACAACAAAATTTCACTTTTGTCATTGTTGTCACTTTCGCCCTTTTTGTAATATTTTCAACTAGAGACAAAATCATTTATGTTTATTTATCAGAGTCGACAGTTTATAATTCGAAGAATTCATATAATCCGAAGAATTTATTGTTACCAATAGTATTCGTGTTTTAGATCTAGAATATGAATTGCAAGAGATTCAATTTCTGTTGTTTCAAAATATTATCATGGCGCGGTTTGGTCGGAGCCCGGCTGTCTGTTTTGATATTGTACTAAATTATATTATTTTAATACAATGTCATACATATTACATGATTTACATACACTATAACATTATATTCATATTATATTTCATTACATGATATATCTATTGTATTATATTAATATCTAGGGAAGGGGCATCTGGGTATCCTCGTTTTACAAAAAGAGCGGGTTACCGTGTATGCTAGTACCGCATTGAATACTAGACGTTCCTCAATTTATGTCAAGGGAATTTGGCATGGTTGAGAAAAATAAAGTATTTGATTACTTTTTGTAAAATAAGGACGCACTCTTTTTTCGGAAGCCTTGGCGGCGGGATTATAATTTGCATGCTATCGTGGTTAGTCAACAATATGGTTATAGCTTCTCGAGACTTTTCCCCTTTTCACCCTGGATACCGTTAGTGCCTCTGCTTACGATTCCATTCCCTTAGAAGTCTCATTGAGTGGTTATGATCGTGTTGCGTGGTAGCCAAGATGGACGTGTGGGTTATTTTTTTTGCCAAAACCGCGGCGCTGCCGTAAACCCAAGGTGGATTCAATACATACATACATACATACATGTTGTCACTTTCGCCCTTTTTGTCTATTTTGTCATTTTCTAAATTTTTGTTTTTTTTGTCATTTTTATTTTTTTTTGTAATTTAAGCAATTTTTGGAATATTTGTAATTTTTGTAACTTAGCAAATTTTTGTAATTATTTAAATTTTTGTCATTTTTGTTATTTTTGTCATTTTCGTCATTTTTGTCATTTTTGTCATTTTCGTCATTTTTGTCATTTTTGTCATTTTTGTCATTTTTGTCAATTGTGTCATTTTTGTCAATTGTGTCATTTTTGTCATTTTTGGTAATTTAGCTATTTTAGTCATTTTTGGAATTTTTATTATTTTCCTTTTTTTTCATTTTTCCCATTTTTGTCATTTTTGTCAGTTTAGTAGTTTTGTCATTTCATTTTGGTCCATTTTTGCATTTTTGTGATTTTTGCGATTTTTGTCTTTTTGTCGTTTTCATCATTTTCGGTATCTTTCTCGTTTTAGGTATTTTAGTTATATTTGGCATTTTTGTCAATTTTTTCATTTTTTTAATTTTTGTGTTTTTTTTTTTCATTTTTTTCATTAAAACGAAAACGAAATGAAAAACTGTTCAAAATGACAGAATACACAAAAAACCGACATGATAAAAATGACACAAACGTTAAAAACGAGAAAAATGCCAAAGTTTTATATTTTTTGAAGAATTTTTGAAAATTTTATTTGATTAAAAAAATGAAGTTGAATAAATCAGTTTAAAAAAAACCTAACAGAAAATACGCATAAAAATTTAAGCATTTTCAACAACTTTGAATAATTTAAAAAATGATCGCACTCGTTTTTTGAAAATCACATTTATCAAAATTGTCTGATTTGAAAAATAATGATGAATAAACCCTAAGGGCTAAAACTCCCGAAAAAAGTACAAAGTAAAAAATTTATATTTTTTGAAGTGGTCCAAATTTATGAAGTCTTGTTATCGGGATAAATAAAAAACTGTCATGTCTGAATGTAGGTAAGTAAAATCAACCCCTAAATCTTGTCTGTATTTTTTTTTAAAGAAATTTAACTTAACAGTAAGCTGTCATTCTTTCCAAAAAATCTTGTCTTATCATTTTTTAAACCTTTTTGTAACAATCTGGCGATGCTCTACTGTCAATCACTGAGTTCACATGAAAATAGGATACAATATAATTGATGGAATCGACAAGGTAATGAAATAGTTTAGCTATCAATCAAGTTTGTACTTTTTCTATAAATTTCCCAAAATTATTTTTTATTTGCAAATTCACGTTACTATCGCAAAAATTTCTCCCCTTGAGCCATCAAGTGTGACATCTAAAATGACTCGTAACTTTTAATCGATAACACGAGTTTGGACTCTTTGGGGCAGGAAAAGCATCGATAAATTTAGAGCGTATAACAAAAACATGATCCCAACCCCTCTGGAGGCGCATCCACTTTCCTCGGCCCTCCATATGGCGCCTTGTTTGGCAGCAAACAGCAGTAAAAAAAAAACTGCAAAGATTATCTAAGCTGGTCAACGAAATCATAAACCGTGAAATTTTTCAGAGCAAAAAATCCATTAATATATTGCCTTTACCTTCGAATCCACCAACAGGCAGCAGGGTGTCTATTTTTGGCGATTTTCCCCCGCGGTCTCTGGCCAAAATCCGAAGGCGAGCTTTCTTCTTCACTCACTTTCTTGCCCCAGTAGGTACACACATTCACTTCGTCGTCGTTCCGCGGATAATTACCAACCTTCCTTTTTGGGCGAGCCTTTCGTAAGACTTTCTACTCGGGCTGGATGGAACTGTTTGCCTTTCTCCACCGGATGGTCACTTTTCCGCACCCGGCCACCAAAACATAATATTAGATAATGCTGTGTTTGGCTCCTCCGTCGTCAATCTTCCGAATTTCGCAACTCGCTCGCAAATTCCCCCCGAAGCCCCTTGCGTGTGTGCCAAGAAAATTCCTGCACACGTTTGCTGAATTTTGCACAATTTTATTCGCGATTCGATCTGCTGTTACCTGAGTTATTCCTGGCCTGGCTGGAGGTAATTATCCACCGCTAGTCGACTCCACATAGAGATTTTACCGGAAGTGTGGGTACCGTAATTTTCAAATGTGAAAAACAGCAAACACAAACTCAGCGACAAAAACAAAATGCTGAATATTACTGTCCAGCTGCTG
Source organism: Uranotaenia lowii (assembly GCF_029784155.1). Classification (NCBI taxonomy): domain Eukaryota; kingdom Metazoa; phylum Arthropoda; class Insecta; order Diptera; family Culicidae; genus Uranotaenia; species Uranotaenia lowii. Next base: position 12,730,802 of record NC_073693.1, read on the forward strand.
CTGCTGGTTCAATTTCGCAAAACGTCACTCGAGAAAAATAGCGCATCAAGAAATCTATACACCGTCACTCGTCCGTCGTCATACAGCGATTACACCCTTCGCGGCCACGATGAAAACACGGAATGAACGGAATTGGCCAGCGGTTCTCCCGTTTCGTAACTGTTTGGGCGATTTGCTGTTGTTGCTGTTGGCTGATTGGGTGCGTTGGATGTGGGAGGGAGAGCAAAAAAAGAGAAAGAGAGTGAGAGAGCTCAGTGGCAAAAGAAAAGTGAGAGCGACTTTCAATCAAAATATGGTTCGAAAAGCCGCATATGAAGCATTATCACCATAGCATAGCATAGGTTTGCCGAGTTTCGAATTAGTAGCAACTTCTGCGGAAATTCAGGTTTTTTTTTCAATTTTCAAGAATGTAATTTTATTTGAACATAGACAGAAAAAATTTGCGTATGAAACCAAAACTTTTAAATTGTGGTACCAAGCAATGGAGTAATATGTTTCACTGCTTGGTATCATAACTCAAAAAATTGAAAAATTTGAAAAGAAAAGTTTCCAAAAAGCATTTTGGTTACTTTTAAAATACATTAATTAGATAATATCTAGATAAATGTACAACTTTCTTTTAGCCTTTTACAACTTTCTGAAACAGATGTTTTACTTTTTCGGGGGAACCACCCCACCCATACCGAAAATTTCATTTACCACTGAGAGAGAGAGAGCCATGCGGAAAATTCCTCTCGTCTTCTCTGGTGCTCATGCTCTCTCACGGCATTTTGACAGGTGCAAAATTTAACTTGCGGAACAAGCTGAAACTGAAACAGTACCTTGTCTGGGTGTCTGGGATGCCGGAAGCTCAAATTCAAATTCAAATTTTGCAAAAATTGCGAAACCTCGTGGATTTTCAAAGAGTTGATTAGTAAACGGTTGCAATAGTTATTCGTTTTTCAGCTCCATGGGCATCTTTATTGGTGAAAGAGGTGAGTAATAGCTGTAAGCGAAAATCTAAATTCAAAATCTTTTTGAATCTAATGCCATATTCGTTTTCATCTGGTGGAAAGATGGTTGTGCACCAACTGCTGTCATCTTCATATAAAAAAAACGCTTTGACAGCACTTGGTGCACTACCGGTGCACCACCAGGATGAAAACAAATATGGCATAATTTATATTTCAATTCACGATGAAATATATCCTCAGTGAAAATAATCACATTAATGAAATAAATTTGAAGCAAATTGTAAAATAAAAGGAAAAGAGCGTGATAGGTATTACAACAAATAATTCCATGGAGCCTGAAATTTTCTCGACAAAAAATATCAGGTAGATTAGGTGGGTATCTAATCGCGTTGTAAAATAAAGCACAATTACAATTACAATTCACTATTGTTTTCGAAGCTTCGCTCAAATTCCTGTATTTGTAGAGCAAAAGTTACAGGCATTTCAGGTAACTTACAGGTTAGTATTCTAATGTTCCAAAAAAACCGTTATCTTGAAACCTGTACTGTTTTGTTGAAAATTTTACCATGAAAAAATGTTTTCAAGATCTTTGGCCGTTGTATTTTTTTGCAGCACTGTTTCTATTTCAGCCGTAGGTATATGATAGAAATATTTCTATTTTTACATCACAGCATGCGAAAATATAACACGTGTTGTAAAAATTCTTGAAAGCCGCAGATCTTTAAAAGGTTTTCGCATGGAAAAGTTTTAAAAATGTGCTAAAAGTTTCTAAATTTCTACCATTTTTTTTTCCAACACGAGTGAACTTGCTCTAATTAAATATAGTTCAAAATTTAATATAGATCATTGACTACTACTTATATTTGCTGTAATGCTACCTTAAATCTTATGGAACAAATCGCAAATGAAATTGTAGAAATTGACAAAAACGACAGAAACGACCAAATTGACACAAAAATGAGAAAATTCACAAATACGACAATAATTGGTCAAGTGACAAAATTGACGAAAATTACAAAAATAAAAAAAATGACGAAAATGAGAAAATTAACATAAATGATCATAAATGACAAACAATATTGAAATATTTACTAAAATGACAAAAAGGCAAAAATGACTAAATTTTTGAAAAAAAAAAGTAAAAGGACAATCCAAATGGCAAAAATGAATCAATAACAAGATCGACTTAAGTAACTTGAATGGGAAAAATGACAAATATCACTAAAGTTACAAAATAGCCAAAATAACAGGCTACTAGATTTGTTTTTGGCATTTCTCACGCACATATACTGGCGTGTACGGACAAGAACGGGACAATTAACCTCCAAAAATTCTTGTGCAAAATTGAGCAGCCGGCCGTCGAACAAGCCTTTAATGTTCCCAAAATGAAAAAGTTAAATGCCCTGAATATTCCTGGGGGAAATATATCTATTGAAAAAAAAATGCTTAAAGACAATAAAGGCAAAAGAAACAAAACTACTAAAGATGATAACAACGGCATAAATGACGAAACCGATTGAAATGGCAAAACGATGAAAATGGGAATAAAAACTACAAAAATTACAGAAATGACAATATCAAGAAAAATTTAAAAAAAATTTTAAAAAATGTTAAGAAATCCTGAACTTTAATGTTCCGAAAACAACGTTATTTTGAAACCTTTAATGCTACCCTGATCTCCTCGGGAAAGCTTAGGGAACAGATCGAAAATGAAATGTACGATAGCTGCTTCACCTACTTACTAATAGGTGGCAGCACCCTGCGAATTAAGATGTACACAGTAGAAAAGCTTTAAGTTAAATGTCAATATTTTCTTATCATTCTTTAACCCTTCGTTTCATGATTTTTTATTTTTCCTCAAAAATTATTCTAAACAGTTGGAAATGATGTGTACATCAAGAAAAAAAATTAAAATAAAATACGATTTTTCCATTTTTCCATACATAAATTGTTGCAAATTTGTTACTTTATGAAACGAAGGGTTAAGTTTTTGTAAAAGGCAGAATCAAGTTTCAAAAATTTGTTTTATAATTTTTTTTAAATTTAGATTTTAAGTTTTTCCGAAATTGATACCTTCCTAGAATATTTGTTATAATTTATGACACAGTGGAGATTTGGCCTAGTAAGTCGCGAATGTTTAAATACGCTAAAAATTCGATATTTTTCATGATATTTTAACTTTTTCATTAAAGTTTATACTGAATAAAGGAAAAATAACTAATAGATTACATTTTTATATTTTTGTGACTTAGTAATTCGTATCATTATTGTCATTTTTGCAATTTCTGTTAGTTTTGTCAACGTTGTAATTTTAACCATGTATGTCGTTTTTATCAGTTTAGCTATTTACGTTGTTCATATGATTTTATTTTGCTGTCATTTTCGTCTTGCCTTTTTTCTATCATTTTCGTCTTTTGTCGTTTTGTATCATGCTCTTATTTCTGTTTTTCAAGTCATTTATCTTAATCAAAATTTCTGTGCTATGTCGCAACTTTTGACTTTTTCACCAATTCAGACATTTTCGCAGAAATCAGCTTTTATTTTGTTAAATTTTCGTCACTTCTGGCAATTTCGCCTTTTTTGCATGTTTGCTTTTTTGTCATTTTATCATGTCTGCCATTATTTTTCAATTTTTGTAATTTATTATTTTTATCTTATTTTTATATTTTTCAAATTTTTCTTTTTTTTATCATTTTCATTTATCCTCATATTTTCATTTAAGACATTTTCGTCATTTGAGCTTATTTGTAGTTTTTGCTTCACTTTTATTATTTTTGTCATTTCTGTATTTCTTCAAATTTTGACAATTTTTATCCTTTTTGTCTTTTTGTGTAAGTATTTTTGTAATTTGTGTCATTTTTCTCGTTTGAGAAATGTAATATTTTGGTCATTTTTTTCAATTTTTTCAATTGAGATTTGTTTTTTTGGTTTTTATTTGGTACATCTGTTGTTCAGTCATTATTATCATTTTTGTAATTTTTGCCAAGTCAGTATTTTTAGTATTTCCGTCCCTTCTATAATGTTCGTCATTTTTTATCTTTTTTCATGTTTGCCTATTTGCATTTTTTCGTTTTTTTTTTTTGCTTTTTTGTAATGTTTTGTTTTTTTCTCATTTTTTGCATTTTTTTTAAATTCTTTTTGTCTCGTCAATTTACTTTTTTTATCAACTTAATCACTTTTGCCTTTATCCTAATAAATTTTTGTCATTTTTACGTCATTTTAATCTTATTTTTGTGTTTCTTATAATTTTGCCATTTTCGTCATTTTTGGCATTATTTTTTTTAAATTTCGTCATTTTTAACATATTTGTCTTTTGTGTAGCTTTTGTAATATGTGTCGTCTTCGCGTTAGTGAAACATAATATTTTCGACATTTTTGTAACTTGTTCTTTCTGTTTTGTTCGTAGTTTTTGCTATTTTTCATAATTTTTTTCCAGTAATTTTGGGATAAGTGTATTTTTTTATGTTGATTTAGTTCGATGGTGCGGGAATTTAAATAAATTTTTGATTTTGTGTAAACAATCCAAATACTTTCAGATACAATATTTCCTTACTGTTCCAGGCATTTTAAGCATTAAGAATCAATCGATTGATAGGAATTTTGCAAGCGCGTTGGATAATTTTTTTCCATATTTAATGCAAATTGATTTTTAGGAATCATGTCCAGGTTACATGAAATCGGTAAATCGGTAATTGTTGTAAGCGTCCTATTCATTTTTTTAATCGTATCATTTTTCGAGCTTCTGTCATTTTTTGGTAATCATAATCTAAATCTGTTAACATCAGCCTGTCAGTTATAAACAAAAGTTCAGGTTAAGGATATGGTGAGCGAGGTAAGCGAAGTGCAGTTGGTTGAAAGGTAAGATGGAAAAATTTGTTCAAATATGTAACTTTTTATTCATTATATATTTGAAATAGCTTAACTCTATTCTTGGGGATTAGAGGGGGGTAGGACAGGGCATCAAACGAGCGGAAAACTGATATACAATGGATTGTGGGTTTAAGCCAGCCGGAGTATTTCGGCAAATTTGGAATCATGAATAGGCTATATAGGTCCCTTTTCCGGATTCTTTATTTGTAACGAACAGTTGGAAGGGAGTGAGATGAGTCAAACCTGTCCCAAGCCAGTGGTAACGGACCCCTTGGTTGTACTGCAAATATTGTTGATGAGTTAAGTATGAACAATATTTGAATGTGTGATCGAGACCTCCCGTACCGACTCGGGTCGAAAGACCTACCAGCCACTGGCGGATCAAACATACATACATATACATACATTTAGTTAGATGGTGCGCTTTTGAATAGACCGGCCAGGTTGAAAATCCTTTTACTACACGAAATTTATAATTTATGCCAAATATAGTTCAGTGTTTTTGCGAAAAAAAATCCATTTTTTCTGTGATTTTACCCAGAAATTTTATGATGGTTTTCTGTGATGTAAACAGCATCAGTTTCTTTGAAAAGTCAGGAAGAAATAAATCCTTTTTACATTTCACTTACGAAAAATAAATTGACCAATCTTAGCACGTTTTTCCAAAACAAAGTTAGAAATTCAAAATTTATTTGGAAACAACATTTATAATTTTGGAAATACGAACAAAATTATAAAAATCTGTGAAATCACTGAACATTTCAAAATTTCTGCTTCTGAGACACAGATTCTGTGGTAAAAATTTGCACAAAATTCTGTGAAATTATTTATTTTTCTGTTATTTCGACAACCTTGCCTCTAACACGGACGTTAAAATAGATACATCGAAAGAGACTCATATGAGGGAAAAAGGGTTTAATGTGAGATAAAAATATAAAATAAGTGTGCTAACATCTACAATCGAAAAAGGATGCTGTTCGATCATAATTTGATAACTGAAAGAGGTAAAATTCCTTTCAAAACAGAAGAAGCTATCGAATTCTGAAACTATATTTAGGAGGAAAATGATCATTTTATCACGTTATTTTTCAAGACAAGGGTGTTTTCGGATTAAGGAATGAGAAGTATAATAAAACCGTTTTTAATTATTTCGAATTTTATTCTATGCTTTCATAATAATATACTTTTGCTTAGTCTGCGTTTTTTTTCATCCTACAGATTAATTCAAATAATAGTTGTTCAATAATATGTTGTATATTTTCTTCTTGTTTTTCCTTTCTTTTTACGAAAATCACATTTCATTGTATCTACACATTGTTTTAGTTGTTTATTTTGTTTCTTTTTATTGTTTTAATATGTATAATCAATCATCATCGTCATCAGAGTTGTTTCGTGCTCCGCCTTGGCTGACCAAAGTGGCTTGCCGTATTTGTTACCTTTCCTTTGCTGGTTTTGCTTTAACCATTTTCTACTTCCTATTCTCCTAAGCTTTCCTAGTCAGTTCGTTTCCGTTTCTCATCTGCTGCTTTTACGCGATTGCACAAGTGTGTACGTGTTAGTGGGTGTGTTTGTATATGATTTAATTTATTGTTGTGTTGTGTTTTAGTTCTTCATATCAAATTATCGATACTAGTAGTCTTCATTACTTATAGGCTAGTTGGTTTGCTTTATTTCACTAACATCCCCTCCACCGATTTGCTTATCTTTCGAAACCTTTCATTAAATGTTTCCTGTCCGATTGAATCACTTTTCCTTTTCTTCAACTCATTACTTTCGTTCTATTAGATTTATTTTTGATTTTTTTTGTTTTATTTACTTCTCTTTGTTTTAAGAGAGAAGTGGGGACAGATTTCAAGCTTCGAATATGCTTTTCTGTTCCATCCTAAGCCTAAAGCTGCTTATTTAAATTAAAGTTGCATCGAATTCTATTCTATAAACGGATGTTGCTGCTGCACAAAAAAAGAGGTTTGCGTCCAGGTGGACCTACTTTCTGTGTGTATTTGTTCAACAATTGACGTTTTCAGTTTCGTCGTTTTTCGTTCTCGGTTTTTTTTTTGGTGCTGCACTTAGTGCACACCCACTATTAATAATCGTAAGGGTAGTCACGATTGGTTTTTTCGGGGTTTGCTTTCACAATCAATATGAGTTTCATACTTACAACAGTAAAAGTCATACGAGAAAAAATGAGTTATTTGATACAAAATATGTACAGACACAAAAAAACCAATGAAGGACTGGCTTATACGAGTCTCGAAAACGATTGGAACTATACTTAAAACTTGATGAACTAAAAACTATAATTTTCACCAACAACCGGAACACGATAATGATCGAGTAATACTAACTGAAACATTAACATACCAATTTGAACTAAAGAAAAATAAATATGTTTATAGACAAAAAGAAAAAAAGAAATAATTCACGTCGGAGTACAAGCGACGAGATGTAAATCACACTAGTATTTACTAACGAATAATGTACACTTAATAAAGTATGTAAACTATTTTTCAACTATCACGTAACTGGTAGTGGAAACGTATGAGTTTTTTTTTACAAACAACAAACAAACATTTCAAATGTGAGTTAAATTATTGTCGTTTTTAGAAGAGGGACAAAACAATAAAAATGTTCTCTAACTTTTTCGATTTTTACAAAATATTAATCTTTCCAACAGTCAATGCGTGATGAAAATTTCATTTTCCTAACTCTTTTTTTGCTTTCTTGCGTACAAACGCACGGAAAGGCACGGTTCAGTTGTCTATCTTGCAGGCGTATTTTTCGGAGTGTTTTTGTTTGTTTGCTAACAAATTTGAGTCATTATTTTTTTTTTCATAGTTTGCATTGAATTGTTGTTGATGGTTGATCTTGAATGAATGTGCCTTCCTCCTAAACCAATCTACTCAGTCTTCAACTTTCGAACGCCGAAGAAACAGCTGGAAGAAACTGAACGTTTTTTTTTTTTTTTTTTGACAGAAGTACATATTGAACACACGGAACTTTTCCGTTGATCTTCAGCTAACTGACTCGAAAAAACGTATCGTTAAAAATTAACTAATAGCGTATTCGACACCTTCTTTCTTCAGCAGCTAACTGTTTCTAACCTGAGCAAGTTGAGTTCCCTCATCGTCGTCCCCAAAGCATCTCTACACTACACTAGGTGTATGTCTGTTTTTTTTTGTTTAGTCTTATCCTTCCCACTTATCACACGATCGATTCTCGGAAAAGCACCAACAAAATTCGTTCTACAAAAAAAATAGTGGTGACCTCTCCGATCCATCTTAAAACCAATTACATCCAGCCCTCAGTTCCAGCTGGCCTTCTACACATACACAATAAGGCATATTCTGTTATTCGTTTATCGAGTTCCGTGTTTGTTTTGAGGCTTGTGTGGTTTTTTTTCTTCTTGATCCTTGCCGATCATTCCGTTGAAATCCTACTCAATCATTCATTACAATTTCCGATCTAGATCCTCGTCATTCGCGTTTGCACCTGCAGCAGGTTGCGCACGTTGTCGTTGTACTTGACCAGGATCACCTTGTTGGAGTTGATGTTGAGCTTCTCGCCGGCGCACAGCAGCTGCAGGCAGCTGGAGCGGGACAGGAATTCCTCGATCTTCATCTCCCGTATCAGCTCGCCTCGGGTGGCACCGGTGGAGTTGGGTGTCACTGTTTGGCCTCCTCCTCCTCCTGCGTTTGTGTTATTTGACTGCTGCCCCGTCGATGGACCATTTGAGGTGATGGCGTTGCTGGATGAGCATATCTGGAAGAAAAAAAAAGCAGTTAATGAACTGTTCTACAACTTACGATTATCATTCTAAATGTCCATTAAAAGAAGTATCGGATCGGATTACTCTAATACACAAAACGAGCCTTAATCTCAATTCTTATTCTAAACCCCGATTTCAGGTTCTCGATTCTCATCATGGAATTTGATCCTGGGTCAGGGTCCTGATCCTTGCTTGGACTGGCAATCAAATTAAGTCGGCAAAAATCAAAAGCGGTAGCGCACCTGTAATGTGCCTCAACAAACTGAGGGAAATAACGAAAGAGCTGTTCCCTCAATATAATGTCCATAGCTGGCCACAAGTACCGTACGACTGGGATACGAGCGAGGAGGAGTTACTGCGGGACATCGCAAAATCCCTTCAGCTTGAAAAGGCTCCGGTTCCGGATGGTATCCCGAACTTTGCAGTAAAGTCAGCGATTGTGGAATTTCCCGAAATGTTCCGATCGTCGCTGCAAATTTGTATTGAGCAAAAGATGTTTCCAGAGTTTGGGACACGGCAGAAGCTGATTCTGCTGCTCAAACAAGGAAAGCCATTGGGGAACCCATCGGCATACAAACCAATATGCCTACTGGATGTGGTTGGAAAAGTTCTGGAAAAGGTTATCTTGCATCGTTTCTAGTGGAACACCGAGGGCGATGGCGGACTGTCCAACAATCAATTCGGCTTTCGAGAAGGGCGGTGCACAGTCGACGCCATTCGAACTGTCATCGAAACGGCTGATAAAGCCAGATTCGAGAAGGGAAGAGAGGATCGTTTTTGTGTGGTAGTAACAATATTGTCAGCTGGGCAGCGATTGCATCTTCGCTTATAAAAATGAGAGTACCGAAATATCAGTGCAAATTAGCGGAAAGCTATTTCTAATATAAGCTACAAAACATGACGAGCGAAGGATTTCAGGAAATGGATGTTACAGCTGGATCGATACTGGGCCCGGGTGTTTGCGAATATTACGTACGATGAGGGAGTAAAGTTGGTTGGTTTCGCGGACGACGTCGTTCTACTAGCGACGGGTTACTCAACAGAAATCGCCCAGCTAAGAGCTTCAGAGGCTGTAGAAGCGGTGGAAAACTGGATGCACTCCAAGAGTTTGCAGTTGGCTCACCACAAAAAAAAATTCCACCGCAAACACTTGGATCTTGGACCAAAGCGCGAGCTTAAATATTTGGGTGTGATTGACGACCGCCTCAGCTTTAAATGCCATGTATGTTAGCAAGCAGGCGGCAACAGAACCGGCAGCACTTATGAGGATAATGGCGAACAACTCGGAGAGGTGAATGAAATTGCGGGTCATCAATGCATGACGCACCGTTTCGTCGGAGGCTGCATGCGTTGTGGGACAGCTCAGAAAGAGGAAAGTGGACCCATCGTGGTTTTGGAAAAAGCATGGCTATGTGGATTTCTACATGACCCCATTCCTTACTGGTGATGGATGCTTCAAGAAATATCACCACAGGTTCGGACATGTGGCCTCGCGGTCTGCCTGATACGCGGCCACGCGGAGAAGACACCCGAACACGTGGTATTCTATTGTCCAAGATTTGGAGAGGAACGTGCAAACATATTCGCCGTCTGCGGATCAGACACGACAGGCTACAACATGTTGCAGAAGATGTGTGATGACATCAACACTTGACATACAGGAGTTGGAGACAGACGCAAATTGCGATCGACGTAGGTTAACCAAACTTTACTAACCTGAATGAATCAGAAGCTATCCGAAGGATAAGACTGGCATAGTAGCTGCTATCCAGGAGATAGTAAGAGATACATTCCCGAGACGGAATCGAAATATTGACGGCATCATTTGCAGCTATCGGAAAGTCTAATACAAAGTTGGACAAACTTATTCGGGCCACAGCCTATTAAAAGCCAAGCGAGACAGGAGATTATGTAGAACGCACCCTCTGCTACGGATGCTGCGGGAATAAGACATCACCTTTTTCGCAGTCAAACTCGTAGGAGGAAGAGTATTCACGTCGCGGAATACTCTCGGGCAGACTGTCTACACGTCGCCGTTTGGTGGGTCTCGGGTCGAAGTGGGATGACATTATCGTCGGGTTTCATCTGATTCCCGTACGTGTCTGTAACAGGCGAATGACTAGGATCAGCTGCTCAAAATTCGGCACACGACGGCCTTATAGCCTTAATGCCAGGCCAACGTCGGAGTTGAATGCCGTTTCGGCGAGGGACTTTTTAATCGAGTGTGTCCGAATATGTCTGAAAGTAGTATACCCAAGTGGTGACTCTCTGATGGACCTCAGAAATTGTCGAACTATGTGCTAACTAGCTGCTTGAAACAAGGAGACGAGCTCAACGGACGAAAAACGATGCCGATCGAGAAACGAGATATTTTGTATATCGAGCAACCAGCATTTTAGTGTTACAGTTGATTTTTAGAACTTTATCTATGGTGTGATTTGCGTCGCCATCGGTGTGATGCACGGCACACATCCGGCTGTGTGGGAAGTGCTGCACCAGTAACAGAACAAGTCCAGCAACAGCAGCAGCATGGCCAGGCGGTCGTGCGTCGTGGGATACCAGGCACACCTCTGGTTCCGGAGAAAAAATACTGCACCAACAAAACAACAACAACTCCAACAGCAGCATGGCCAGGCGAGGCAGACAGTCGGACGTGAGCCGTAAGTGGAATTTGAATGAAACTACACTCTAACAAAAATGACCGGAATAGTCGGGAGATTGGGTGGGTGAAATAAAATGTGGCCAATAGTAGAATTTGAACCAATGTTTTCGATTTTTTTATTTGTGTTGACTATTATAATCAACTTTCCATTACATTAGCATAAGCTACTAAGCCAAGCAAGTAGATCAGTTTCAGAACACTGTGCCAGAGCGTTCATGACAACCCACTGGTCTAAGCCTAAAGAGTTGCACTGGCGAAATTCGGCGGCCCAAGGACGCCGACCGAAAAGTGTCCGGAAAAAATGTACATCTTTTGTGAGTCACTGCGCTATTGTGACGATCGACGTTAGCAAGAGTAGCCTCCTTTCGAGCGTAGAACTTTTGAAACTACGATACGGAGGAGCATCTTGGAGCTCTGCCCTTGATGTAGAGCACAACAGATTCAAATTTCTGAGCACATTTCTGCTAATAGCCATGCAAGTTCTCAGTGCATAAAGATGCAGATTTGTCATCGCAGACATGATCCCATTGACATCAAATCTGGCGGAAGATAAAGAGTGATACGTAGCAAGAGCTGTTTGAGGAGTACGTTAAGCTCAACGAGCAGCGTCAATGCCAAATGGCGGGAGCATTGGGGCGCATCGAGCAACGCAAGATTGTCGCATAGGCTAATCCCGCGGCTTAAACCGGGAGCATGGAGAGCTCTACTTTCACCTAACGCAGATAATTTCGGGTCATGGGTACTTAAGGCAATACCTTCATCAGTTGAGCTCGCCTACATTGCCCGAAATGCGTAGATACGGAGCAATCGGCATAACATGAAATCCTTGACTGCCCCAGGTCCATTTCAAGGTGTAGGGAACTTCTAACCTCGAACGCTGAGAATGTTGAGAATGAAATGTGTAGCGACGCACATTTATGGCGGACTATAGTCGACGACATCTCGCAGATCATGTGCGATCTGATACGGATCAGTAGAGAAGATGAACGTAGAGAAAGAGATAGTTAACCTTACTCAACAAGCTAAAAAAAGGTCTTGAGCCTCATATGACACCTTAGGGCGCGGTATAACCCTAATCTGGACTCATACGCATGGTGAGGCTTAAAAGGCCGCACGATCTTTTCTGTAGCAAGAGAAAGAGTAGAAACTATTCGGGGGTGATCGTGGCCGGGCTCTAGCTTTATAGACTCCCAATCAGCCATTGGTGGTTTGAAAGCACACGGGCAAGGTTGATGTGACTTAATCGGAACCAGCCTGAGTCTGAAGTTTGAGGAACTGAAATTCAAAGGGGTGCGATATATAAGCATAAAAGTACAGCCTCCACTAGATGTAGAATAGCTGCGGTAACTGCCATAGTTAGCCTTCAAGCCTAAGTAGACGGCATGACGGAGATACCATTCGTTCAAATGGGATCAATGCCATCGTTTAAACCACAAAGAGCAAGTGACTCCCAAGGTTTCTAAGATCGAAAAATGACTCAAGGCCTGGGATCAATGAAAAACGAGTTTCATTGCTTTGGCTGAGAAAGTGAACTATAACAGGCTCGCATATCAAGCGGCAGGTGGGAGTGCATCTTTAAATTCACAATCTAGCCGAATGATGAACAAAAGGACGTGATCAAAGCACTACAGAGCAATACGCTGTCGTCTACCGACGGATGCAAACGAGAGATTATATTGCTGATATGTTCGAAAAGCTGAGAAAAATCTGCAGGACTCACTTGACAGTAAAAGGATAGAATGTTTTCCAAAAATATGTGGTATCAGTGATTTTTTGCAAAATTAAACAAAGACTTTTCTGTGATTTTAGCAACCTTGAATAGAAGTGGCACCTCCCAAAATAGGCCCGGGAACGTGCCGTCAGAAAGTAAATCAAAACCTTGAAACAGACCACGACGGAAAGGAACGTCAGACGGCACCAATCGAAACGTGTGACATCTTTTTGGATAAGATGACGATTGTTAAGGAAAGGCCTTTTCATGACTAGCGCAGGTCAGACTTGTGAGGTGCTCTGTAGGAACCGGAAATTTGCTTTCATGGCGAAAGAGGGTGATGTTGGGAAAACTGAGAAATCAATAATTCTGATACTCCAACCTCATTTTACTATGTAGGATTGTACTTACATGCTTCATAACGGCCTCTTTCGACTTCAGCTTCAGGAAGTTGCACAGATCCGTCATCAACACCCACTTGTCCCCGGCGTGGTCATCCTTCAGCAAGTACAACGGCGGAAGGGGCCGCTCGGCTTCCTCGTACTCGAACATAAACTCCCCATCGCCATCGTCGTTTCCACTGTCCACATCCTCTGCCCCCCGATCGCAGTCCGTTAGCCCATTCCGCGCTTCCGGGTAGCAGCGAGACTTATGATGCGTCAGCTCCCCGTTGATGTAGGTTGGCTGCTGGTTTTGTCTTCCAGCACTCAGTTCCTGAATGTCGTTCAGCACCACGGCGCAATCCTTGTACTTGCGCTGCTCGATGGAATTGGTCAGTTCGTTGTCCAAACGCAGGTCGAAGTTCATGATGTTGGAGTTAGAATCGCACTTTTTGACGACTGGCGGCTGAAGTTTCGGTATCGGTGCCGAAGGTGGTGGAAGGTAGATGTCCGATTGCCGAGTGGAAGTGCTTAGGGAAGAACGTTCCGTCGTTGACGAGCTGTTGTGATGAGTTTCGTCATCGGAAAACCCGGGAATATCGGAAAACAGATCACAGCCGTTTTCTTCTGGGTCTGAAAATTGAAAAGAGATGTTAGATAACTTGAAGATTTAAATTGAAATATGAAAACTACCATAAGTTTTCCAGGGCCCGTCAAACTTCCAACCAGTTTTAAGTGGACTCATGCTTTGAATATCTATCAAGTGGTTCTCGAGAAACAGGGTCATCTCGTTATTCTCGGCCAGCTGAATCGGCGTTTGACCGGCGTAGGTTGCGAGCATCGGATCGGCGCCGAAAGCCAGCAGCAAACGAGTAACCTCTATGAACGAATTTTCCACTGCTTCGTGTAACGGTCGTATTCCGGAGACGGCCGTCTCCGAATGACTGGCACCGTACTTCAGCAAGTAGTTGCAGATATCCAGATGTCCCTTGGCGCAGGCTTCGTGCAATGGCGTATAGCCGGCGTTGTCTTTCTGGTCTGGATCCATCTCCAGGCGCTCCAAACAGTAAACAATGACATCCTGAAAGAGATTTATGCTATTAGTTTCTGAATTTAGTAAATTGTTGTAAAACTCAAAAGAACTCACCGTATACCCGAGTCGAGCAGCCTTGTGCAAAACGCTTTCGCCAACACCTTTGTTCAATACCCAGCTGCGAATCTCTTTGTTGATGTGCGACTCATCTTTAGATTGCATCTTCTCAAAGGCCGACGTGAGCTTTTTCTTCGGTACCACAGGGGTGCTGTTCTCTCCATTATTGTTCACTGGTGTGGGTTTTTTCTTCTTGCGGATGTAGTCGAAGCCAGAACTCCCTTTTCGACGACTTTTATAAGCTTTCTTCTTACCGACACCTTTAAACGAGACCGGAGTTGCCAGGTCTCGTTCCGATGCAACCGAAGGTGTATCGCCTTCCTCCGCGTTGAACTTATCCAAAATACTGTCCTGCGTTTCGTCGTCCAAATCTTCAATCTTGATGCGCACAGATCCACCGGTCAAACCGGATGCCGAAGCGATAGCTTTCTCCTCTTGGGCTTTCTTCTGTGCTAGAAAAGTTGCAACATTGTTGCTCTTGGTCAGCAAATCGTTGTACATCTCATCGTAGGTCAAGATTTTCGGTCCCGGCACGAAACCCAAAGGCGGTGCAGACTGAGGTCGTTCATCATCTCCTCCGAAAACCTCCCGAATGATTTCTTTGCTTTGCATCACCTTCTGTTCGGTTCGGGTTCTCGATTTGAAGATTGCCGTATCGAATAGAGACTTCTTCCTTTTATTGAACAGTTCCTCACTCTCCGCTCCCGGTGTCGGAAGTAACTCGAACTCGGACTTGGACTTCAGAAGATCCTTTTCGCTGATTGCCTTGCCCTTTTTTGTCTTCCCACTCCTTCCATGTCGAAGCATCCTCTCGTGTAGCAATTCTATAATCGAACTGAACTTCTTGTTGTCATCGATTTTCTTGCTCTCCTCTTTGCTTTTGCCTTCCTGCTTTGCTGCGGCTTTTGTTTTCATCTTCTTGCCTCCATCTTTCTGGTTGATCTTCTTGACAATTTCCGAAAAGGTTTCCGATTCATCGCTGTGGTGGGAATCCAAATCGGGAAGGGAAGCCGATATTCTGTGAACGTACTGTCTCCCTCTTATCGTAATCAGTTGCGGAGGAACTTTCAGTGAACGCTTATATTCGTACAGCTCTTTCTCCCATCCAGGATAAAAATTCTCTTTGGTATTCTCCGAGGCGCAGTCTTTTGAAGTTTTCTTTGGTTTCGGACCACGCTTTTTCGGTGGTTCCTGTTTAGCATTTTTCTTATCCTCCTTGCTACTGTTTTTAGCTGGAGTTCTGCTGTCTTGACTGTGGCCTCGTTTTGAAGCTGACGACGGAGCTGATGTTTCCGAAGTCTTGTGTCTGCGCGCTCTGAGTCTCTCCGACATAGTTTCAACGTCGCTCTCCTCAGAACTCTCCGACCCAGATGAAGATAGACGCTTCGACGTTTTTCTTGTTCGTTTCTTAGCCAGCTTTGCATCGGAATCACTGTCCAGGATGCGTTTCTTGGTGTGGTCCAACTTGGTGTTCGTCAATCCTTTTTTACCTTTCTGTGGCGTTGTGTTGTCATGCTTTTTACGATCTTTAACAAAATTTCCAACTACTTTGTCATTTCGTAGAACCTTGCTGTTGGAACGTTGCTTTTCCAGTTCCAGCTTCCGTTTGGATCGAGTCATCGTCTCCATGGATTCCAGTGATTCCTCGCTTTCAGAAACCAGCACCTTCGCTTTGCGACGTCCACGCTTTATTGCTTCCTTCTTTTCGCTCGTTTCACTCTTTTCCGAATCACTTCCACTGGAGTGTGCGGCAGCTGCTTGATTAGTTTTCTTCCCGCTAGTTCGTTCTTCTGTTTTCCGTTGATTTGAATCACTGTCCGAATGAATCGCTCGATTTTCCGGTTCATTCTTGATTTCTGGGGTCTTTTCATTCTTCCTCGGTGACTGTGACTTTGGGTCCTCTTCGTCCGAGCTCATGTCTGCGCCATTCTCCTGTTTGACTTGCGATTGACAGCGAGTCGGTTTCTTGATCGGGGTCTCAGCTTCCGATTCCGATGAAGTCTGTATAAGTCGCTTGCGTTTACGGAGATCTTTCGCTTGATTCTCCTCCTCTTCTTCCTCTTCATCCTCCTCATCGGTGTTGATGTCGGAAAATTTCAAAGGAACGCTCAATCGGTTTCTTAGCTTACGAGCACGCATCTTCGATCGTTGTACTATTCGTTTAGCATCCGACTCATCTTCGGAACTACTCGATCTGCCCAACTTAGCCTCCAGCTTTTGTTCCAACTCCAGCCGTTGTTTCTCCCTCATGTTTCTAGCAATCTTTTCCGAGAGTTTTTCTTTTGTAGACATTAGAATGGCGTTGGAATGAACATCTTTTACGTCTTCAATCGGATCGAATGGTTGCTGTTTAAGCAAAAGAAGCGGTTTGTCTTCGTCACTAGAAGAGCCCAAATCCTGCATTTCCTGGGAAGCAGATTGCAGAACTTCCTGTGGAACTTCCGAAATTGCACTACTCGACACGCCGGGTAGATCATTGCGAAAAGTTTCCGTCAAACCAGGTTCATTGTCTCGTTTCATTCCGAAGCCTTTTTTCCGACGACCCCGCTTTTTCCCCGTTTGTAGTTGTTCGACAAACTCGTTGCAAGCGCTCCCCCAGTCGAGGATGTCGAAGGCCGAGGGTCCTTCGTTTTCCGGAGGCTGTTCAGTTTTTGGTTCCTTTGGGGTAGAGTCTAAAGGTTCCGGTTTCATTGGTTTTGGGCTTGGTGCTATTGGCTGTTGAGGTGCTGCGGCTGATGGTGGTGCCTGTTGGCCGCCAAGAAAGGGCTGCTGGTTTTGAGTGTTGTTAGGTGCATCGAAGGCCGGTATTGGCGTGTAAGCTTTCATGGCTCCTTTGGAACGAAAGTGGGACGGTGGAAGATCTATTGGTTTGGACTGATCTTCTTCGGACATCTCGGAGCTGGTTTGTTTACGCAGCTGGTTGATGCGCTCTTTTTGCTCGAGGCTGTTCCGCAGCTTGGAGATGACCGATTGGTCTGTTACACCTCTATGTTGCGGAGATGCCAGTGCTGGCTGGGGCTGTTCAGTGATAACAGACTGGTTAGCGTCAATCTTTGGCATGGAGCTAGATTCAGCAGACATCATTCGCTGATTGTGTTCGTACTGTTGCCTCGCATCTATACTGCTACCAGAAGGACGCACTATGTGACCACTTTGAGCAGGATGGTACATTTCATTACGGGGAGCACTCTGTAGAACGTCCGGTCGCTTTTGATGGACTGGTTGTTGTGGTGGCTGATGAACTGAATGATGTCCACCGTATTGGATGTGAGATTGCATAACAACCGTAGACGAAGTTGTTTGAGGAGTGTGATATTGTTGGTTGGTTGGTTTGTCTAACGATGATCCGAAGTATTTTGCCGAATCACCGTGGCCGTGACGAAAGGGCTCCGGTCTCGGGTAGGAATGTTTTTCATCTGGAGGCGCTCCGTAAGCCGGTTGTCTACTGTGATGTTGATGGTGCGGAGATTCGTCTCTCGTTGAGCGAACTACTTCGAGTGGTCGACTCGCGTGGTAGCTTGTGATCACTGAGGGATGCGAATCGATCGGTCGTGCTTGAGAATGGCTGGAAGGCACCGATGACGGAGGTAAGTGATGATGTGGTGGAGCAGTGTTCAGCACACCACGTGTTATAGAGGGCGCTTCCGGCCGTCTATCTTGATAGTGTGGTCCTCCTCCCCCCGGGGGTTGAGGACTCACAGGTTCATGTTTGACAGGAACCGGGTAGTAGTCTCTTGGAGCAGAAGAACTCCCCGGAGGATACAAAGGGTGTCGGTATGTGGCTTCGTAGGGTCTATGGATCTGTGACGGTTGTTCCTCAAGCCTAACCATTTTGTTGGGAGAGGTCTTGGGGATCGACTCTGCAGGTCGTTTCTTGTTTGGAGCAAGTGCCGTTGGAAGTCGAGTTGTGAATTTACCGGCCTGCAGATCAGCAATCACATCAGCCGATGGTGAGGACTGTTTTTTGAGCATACTTTCGACGAAACGACGATCTTCCAGGCGAGGGTCGTCTGGTTGCGACGGATGTTTTGGAGGCATTGCTGGTTGTTTAGCAGGCATACGATTCATGTCATAAGTGGAGCCATACACGTTTCTAGTGCTGTTTGAAGATCCAGGTTTTGCGTAGTAAGGGTCAGATTTTGGAGGAGCACTGGAACCTTGAGAATAGGGATGATGAGCTTGAGCCTCTTCGGGCAACATTCGGTGAGGGTATCCACTGGGATGGAGTGCTCCATAGTTTGGCCCAGATGACTCACGTGGGTCAACCGGAGGATAGTTAGGCCTACCGGGTTGTTGAGGGTAACGATTATCGCTAGGATAACGTGAATCTTTCATCGGAGGTGGAGGTCCTCCGACCGCTCTGTAGTTTGTCGACATGTAAGCGTCAGTTTTCTTGTCATAGCCAGGAGGAATTGCTGGACTACCCACTGGTATTTGTCGACGATCCGGTGGTAGTGGACCACCCACTGGTGCCGCAGGAGCTTTAACTGATGAAGATGCAGGGTAAACCGGCTGAGACTCTCTGGATTGTTGAGAAACGTGATAGGACTGGGGCTGCGGTGGCTGCGGCTGTCTACTTTCTGCCGGTGGTCGTTCGGGTATATGTTTTCCAAAGTTGGGGTTGAAGTTAACCTTCGGGACACCTTCGCGACTTCGGCTCCCATGTCCGTATTCATCGCTTCCCGTTGAATCGGCCTTGGTTTTGATTGTTTTCACCGAGAGATCCAGAGGAGATTCGGATTTGGTAGTACTAGTGGCCGGAGCTATCACAGTGGATGATGGAGTTTGAGGAACGGGGTTGGTTGTGGCGATCACCTTGACCGGGATGTTTTTGTTCATTGGAGGTTGAATGACCGGGTTTTGTCTTTCATCGCGAGTTGCCGGTGTTCGTTCCGGACCGTACCCAGAAGGTCCGGGTTGAGGTTGCGGTGGGCCTCCATGATGAGTGGGCTGCTGTTGATAGGACCAACTTGGTTCGCGATTAGACAAGATCATGTTCGGTGGCATCTGAGGCGGATGCTGAGGATACGGCTGAGATGCTTTCGGAGGATGTGGCTGTGGTTGCTGTTGATAGGGATGCCCACTCGGATGCGGTTGATGGTAAGGGTCCATCTGTTGGGGTTTCTGCTCCGGGTAAATGGTTCGTTGAACTGTTCGTTCTTGGGTGTTGAAGGGTGGTGTACTGATAACGGTTGGTTGTTTTTCTGGAGGCCTCTCGTAACGGTTGTTTGGAACCGGGTATGGACTTCTACCGGATGAAGGTTGAGGTCCGTGATGAGGTGATTCTCCGCCCGATTGATAAGGGCTGGGGTGATGCTGAGTTGGCCTTGAAGAAGGTGGTTGTTGCGGTCCGTAGTTTACGGATGGCTTAGATTGTTGGTACACGGACTCGTTAGAGGCATATCTCTGACTAGGAGCCGGGGATGGACCTTTGCTCTGTGATGAATGGTGCGGCTGTTCAGGCCTCCGAACTTCTTTAGTCTTTGGATGGTGAGGATAGTACGGATCATACTGACTGGGGCCTTCTTGAGGCACTGGGTAGCGTGACCCAGCGTAGTGAGCACCTGCAGAGGGATGGACGTGAACTGCACCTGGTGGCGCAGCCCGTGGTCGTCCGTATTCGTCTCTGTACGGATCTTGGTGTTTAGGGTGTTGAGCGTTCGGCATTTGCGGATGTTGTTGGGGCTGAGGCTGAGGAGCATAAGCGGGGTTCCTGTAAGGATCACTAGGTTTGCTCACAACAACTGCTTGGTTTTCCCTCAAGCGATGGGCTTGACAGACCTCCGCAAACTTTTGCTCCATATTATAATCGAGGCCTTTGAAACCGGCTTTGTAGGATTCTTTGTCAACTTCGATGCTCACGACCCGTTCTCCGTTGCCACTCGGGTAGTACTGAGTGTACTTTGTGATGGAATTGGCGGGGACAGGTGGATAGGGAGACGGTGAAGAGGATGACGAAGGGCTCGGTGATTTGTAGACGGGACTTGGTCCGAGTACGTTAACCGGACTCGGAGAATTTTTCGGGTGTTGGAATTGATTTGGGCTCACGGAGGGTGGTGCCGGAATTGGTGATGATGTTGCACTGCCACCGTGAGGACTAGCTATGACTCGGCTTTGACCGGGCCAATTCGACGGGGGGTTCATTGAACCGGAAGCCATTTGCTGCTGATGGTGTTTGCTTGTTACTGGACTCTGACTCTGCATGTGATGGAAGGTTGGTGACGGAGTAGCTGATGAGGTAGCTGGACTCGGCGGTTGTTTGTATAGCTCAGCTTGAGTTGGATAGCCTTTGCTGGGTTGAGGTGAAGGTCCCCCTGGCGGTGGTGGACCTCGGTAATACGGATCGTAGGGAGAACGATCTCGAGAGCCTCGTGGTTCCTCGATGACGGGGCGCCCTGTCGGTGGATGTCTAGGGGCCGATTGCATTTGCGGAGGCATTTCTGCGTAGGATTGCTTTAGTTTGAAATCTCGGTAGAGAATCTCTTGGGATGAGGCCATCATTTGAGCTTCCCGTCTCTCGGCCGATGGTGATCTTGATCGAGGTGCGTGTTGCTGTTGTTGATACATTGGCTGAGGTGGGTAGTGAGAGGCTGCTGGTGCCGGTGGAGGTCGAGTGTCGTTCGGTTTTAGGGTTATGATGGTACCTTCCTGCCGAAGTTGTTTCTCCTTTTGATCCAGACGGAACTCCGGTTCTTTGGTTTTCGGAAGCGACTGGGAGGGTTCCGGGTAGTACGTTTTGACGTTGTTGACAATTATACCTCCCGGATGGGTAGCTGCTGGTGTTGGGGGTGGTTCTTTCCCTTTGATAGCGGAGTAAGGGGGATAACCAGCGTATGGATCACTTGTTAATGGTGGTGGGCCTTTGTGGCCTGTAGTAGGATATTGCTGTGAGTAGCGCTCTCGTTCATTGGGTTGCGGGTAGGGTTTCGAGTTGTTGTAGTCTACCGCTGGATTCCAGGTTTTGGTAGATGAAGGAGCTGCCTCGGGTGTTCCGGAAGCTTTGTGTATCACATGGGCTTTTGGTTCTTCTAACTGCGCAATGGTGGGATGTGGAGGAATATGGTACGGTTTGGAAGGTGGTTGTGATACAGGTGGTTTGTCCATTCGATAACTATTCAGGCTGGGACCGGATGATGGTCCCTTCACAACCGATGAATACTGTTGGTTTATCGCTTCAGATTGAGGATTTTTCAGCTGCAGATCGCTGATGTAATTTCGTTGCTTACTGATTTCGGCGAATGACGATTGATTGACGTAGGAGGATGGTACTCTCTCTTCTATTCGAGGATTGCTGTTCGTCGGAGGGTATTGGCCCTTTGGTGCAAAGCTTTTCGAAAAATCTGGATTGGCGATTTGTAATCCGTGGGACCGGGGAGCAGTCGATTGGACAATTGAACTTTGACTTGCTGGAACAGGACTCCCTGCGGTGCTTGGAAGCACTCGACTAAAATCTGGAGTCTTCATCTGCAGTTGGCTAAGGCTCTTAGTGGCGGGCATCTCGTTGCTACTGATAGTAGTAGGAGTAGAAGTCGTAGTACTTGGTGTTGCAGTTGTAACAGGAGACGACGTTGAGGAAGAAAGATTTGCAGCGGAGAATAATGACTTGCTGAAGTCTGGTAACTCGGCATGATACATTGCCTTTGGCCGATGTGATACACTTGTTGGAGGCATCTGCTCAGTCTCTTTAGTTGATTTGGGGGCATTTTCTAACGGCGATTGAGGAGCAGTCGTGGAGGCAGCCGAAGTGACGATTGTCGTTGGCTGGTCTCTAGGAACTACAGGACTGCTACTACTAGTGGATTGAGGCCATTCCCGAAAATCTAAGGAAGAACTTCGGTTATAGGTTTCGCTTTGTTCTCGCACTGTTTCACTAGTGATGGATACTTTGTTTTCTAAACTGGAATGTCGCACTTCTGTTGGGCTTTGCACTGCCGTTGGTTGTTGTTGTTGCTCTGTCCGGTTTTGTTTGGCATCGTTTCCTTCACTATGACCAGCATTGCTGTCGCCGCTATTACTCGACGACGACGAACTAGGTTCTACAGACTGAGGCCTCGATGTACTAGCACAGGCAGGAGGTGTTGTTTTGTTGTCCAGCGTAACAGCTGCACTTTTAAAACTCTCTTCCTTAGATTTTTCTTCATGCCTCATAGGGGCACCGCCTAAAACGACCCTACTGAGAGATGAAGTCGTCGCAAGAGTAGCCTCTCCGTTGTTACTAACACCGCTCATGATAAGTCGACTATTCTCCAACCGTTTACTACTGTCCTGCATTCCATTGAGCAGAGAAAACTTTATCACTTTGTGCATCAAGCTGCCTCCTTCTACCTTCACTTCAATCTCATCATCGTTACCTTGGGTAACATCGAGTATGCTTAAATCACTAATACCTTTGATCTCTAAACTATTATCACCATTGACGGCGCTCAGGCTACTGACGCCTGCGCTAGCGCTGTTCCCACTACTGCTGCTGCTGTTGCTGCTACTACAGCTTTTAGAACCATTATTGTTGCTACTAACACTACCGCTGCTATTGATATTGGTGCTGCTGGACGTCGGTTGGTCATTAGACGACGCCACTCCTTGCTCTGGGGTTTCACTTTGAGGAGATTTCTCTCCGGCTATCACTTCTTGCTGCTGTTGTTCAGTACTGATCGATGAAGATGGTCCAACTGTTGCCGAGCTTTGCTCAGCCGTATTGTTGGACGACGTATCTTCGACCGTATTCACACTACTGCTAACGCTGATTTCACTGCTTTCATAATCCCTTCTAAAGTTCTGCGCATCTTCTTGCGCAGAGATGTTTGATGAATTCGTTACGGTGGATGCTGCTTCGGCAGCTGTAGCTGTCGAATTTTCGACATTGCTGTGTGGCTGTTCACTCGGACCGATATCCAATGGATCGTTGGTCGGCTCCTGAGAGGGAGGCGGCGTTCTTATCACATTACTACTACCGCTACTGCTGTTAACGGTGATCAGTTCTGATGTGGATGGAGATTCTGAGGCAGTCGGCTGCTGCTGCTGCTGTTGCTCCGACGATGCTGCATCTGAACTGGATGCAGCGGGTTGTTGCTGATCGGAGTTATCTGTTGATGGAGGTTTATCATTGGTATCAGCGATTGGATCCACTGTGTTCGATTCAGGCTCCACCAATGGATCTTGAGTTGGTTCCGACGATTCGATCGGAACATCGATGGCCAGTGGATCAGTCGATGGTTGTGATTGCTCCTCCGATGGGGGTGAAGACGCTTCTTGCTGATTCGGTTCCATCTTTCATTTGGATTTATCTGTAACAGAAAATAACATAAAATAAACATTATTAGTCAATTTGTCAATTTTAATTTCAATAATTTAATAATTTCAAATTTTAAGAAAAAAATACAAGAGCACAAGTCACACGAAATCCCAACTAGGGCAGGCAGGCACCAACTGCGAACCCGACCAAACGGGGTTCAATCAACTGAACCGTTCCGTTTACTTTTTTGTTTCGAATTCTTCAAGCCTTGGTTCCCGTGTCGAAATGAATAACAAAACGAAAAACACACCAACCGCATCGCCATCACCCGGTCAGTAAAAACAGTCCTACCTATGTAGTTGTCTTGCTCTCCAAGCGACGTCGTCAGTGGTCTTTCGGGGCAGTTCAGTCCAAGACAAAAACGGTCCGAGTTAGTGTAGGGAAATGGAAATCAAGAAGGAAGGCATTTGAACTACAGATAAAACAAATTAGACAGAATAGTTTTAACAATGACAAAAAAGTGGTAAAACCATCCGAAGGAAGGAAAGAGGAGCCCATCGATCAAAGCAAAATGTCCCCGAAAGTTAACCGTTATATGTATTGTCACGATAATTATGAGGCTGATGAATATGGAGCACTTTTGTCAATTCAATTTCGATCTATTGAGCAAATTGCCTGAAAATTATCACATTTTCAAAGGTGATGGAAAGTATTTGAGAAACATGGATACCATGAATTGTGTTTCTTTTTCTTGTACCCTGTGACCAAAACGACGTCTTCGTCACGGCTTACTTCGACCTGGAAGATAGCTAACGATGCTTTTTTTCCACACAATTTTTTTTCCAGACAATCGGTTTTTCGTTTTTGAGTTCCAGTCAGAAGCAGTCGCATAAATGAGCTCCAGAAAATCTCCAAAACGCTCATTAGCAGCGACAGCTAAGGATTTCGTGACACAAGAAGAAAATGGAATATTTTGCCGGATTGATCCGCATAGCACCTGTACATACAGGCAGCAAAAGTATGATCCCGGAAATATGAAGTTGATACATGAAAAAAAAATCTACTGCCAAAAAACTGATTGCCATCGATGCGAGCCTGTATGTTGAGTCGTTCCTGAAAATGGTGGTGCTGGACAATTGCCCGCTGCAAATCTTCAATCTTCCCGGGCATAATCTATTGCCGATTGCCGATAGTGTGGGTATCACCATGAACCAGAAAAGCATCAAGGATTACTAAATATATCCAGAAAACAGCTGAAGAAATGGTGCGGGTAATTTCTGATGAGGTAAAAGGGCGTTTGCTTTGCCTCAAAATTGATATTGCCAGTCGAAAACAACGCCACATAATCGGAACAAATGCCAAGGCTTTGAAGTTGTTAGAAATTTAGGTAAGTTAATTTTTTTCATTTAATCTCTGTTGTCGTTTGAGTGAATTAAAAAAAAAAGATTTTTTTCTGAAAACCCTCAGGACGCTGTTTTTGACCAATTTGGAACAAAATCAGTTTATTATGTTCCAAATCGGTCAAAATTAGTTTATTATGTTTCAAATCGGTCAAAAACAGCGTCCTTTGTAACGAGCTTGGCTCATATTGACTCAGAATTCATTTGATTTGATTTTTACGAACGCCAAAGAGAAGTTGAGGATCAGGATTTTAGATTTTTGCTAAATTATTATTTCAATTTTTTTCACAGCAATGATTGGAGCTACAGAAAGGCAGACTGCTAAATACTTGAAAGCAAAAGTTCTGAAAGTTATGACTGGATACAATATTTGTATCGTTCAAATCTATGCCGTAACTGTTGACAACGGAGCAAATGTCGTTGCAGCCGCCAAATCACTTAGAAAACTTTAAGCTGAAACCATTCTTTCTCATTTAATACTCGAAAGTGATGATCCAGATGGGATTGTGGACGAAAGGGTGGAAAATCTGAAAGCTGAGCAACTAAAGTGGCAAAACTAACGCGACATATGAAATACAAATATTTCTTCTATCATCACGGTGCTAAATACGCTCCATTGTGGGGCGCCACGCGTTGGGGCCGAAAATTCAAATTGGCGAGCAGCTTCCCAAAACATGAAAATTTGTACAACGATTTATTCAAGCAGTTCCCGAATTAGAGTAGGCTTTTATTTTTTTCTTGCAATTGAATAATTTAAATTTTTTTTATTGTTGCGATACCTGTGTACAAATATTTTTAAAAAGTCTCAAAATAACGTTCTTGGAGAATTTCAGAAGCAGAATTTTAATTTTTGTTTTAGATTTAACGTATGAGCTCCCTATCTCATGGCGAAAGAAATGCAATCCAGTTTTCAAACCTTTACAGATTTTTTCTAACAAGGCTTATTACTTCAAGACAGATAAAGAATCTTATAGGAAGCAGATTTTCGGGACCTCTGTGCGCAGCCCTGGATAAGCGATTAAATGCCTTAAAAGGACAACATGGTCTTCAATATGGCTTTTTATGTTGATCCAAGATACAATTAGATGGGGTCCACAATTTTTGACGGAATTAAAAACAACAGGATTCAGGTTAAACACGAATGCAATTAATAATTTAACAAATTTTTTATAAGTTTATTCTTTCAGCAATATGTCAGTAATTTGTACAGTTGAATGAAAGATTGAAGACCTTCAAACAATCAAGAATTATTCGCTCATAAAACATCAGATGATATCGATGACATGTTCACAGAGATGTTTGGAGGATCTTTAGACTCTTCCAACTCTTCGACGTCTGAAACAACAAGTTTACTACAACATATAAAAGCTCAAGAGCTAGAACAGCACCAACCTTACAAGTTCGACGTGTGGAACTACTCAATGGAAGAACAACGTCCCATCCTCAACTGCCAGCATTAGCTTTAGTAGCACTTGCAACATTATCATACCAAGTTTCGGTTGAAAGAGCATTTAGTGCTCTGAGCTAATTCTGTCTGACCACAGAACAAATTTGGAACACCATGTTCTTGAAGAAATTTTACTTTTAAAACTCAATCCTGAGTTTCTTGATAGTGCTATTCGCCGAGTTACAGTGTAACCAGTGCTTTGACTTACTTAAATGTTCAAGGAGGCGCTTTGGCGCGTAAAGGTGGAGGACCGCTTGAAGATATCGAACACAATAACAAGTAGCGAGAATAACTTAACGCAGCGTTAGCCGACAGAGAGGACACGTTACAGTAACGCTAACGCACTGGAACGTAGCCATGACCGGACATGATGGGAGGAATTCATGGATGGACAAAAATCCCGGGGTCAATGGCCTGGATCATGAAACAAGCTCACTTTGGCCTACATGTTCGAGACGTCGACATCACCAGCAACCTTCAAGCACACGAGTTGTCTAGAATAGACCACAATCCAGTTCCACCTAGTGCTGCGAGTACCGAGGACAGTCTGCCAACCCCTGGTCCAGTGAACATCTCGCGATTACGACATTGAGGAGGTTTGGACGCCC
Organism: Uranotaenia lowii; assembly: GCF_029784155.1. Classification (NCBI taxonomy): domain Eukaryota; kingdom Metazoa; phylum Arthropoda; class Insecta; order Diptera; family Culicidae; genus Uranotaenia; species Uranotaenia lowii. The sequence continues at coordinate 12,757,981 of NC_073693.1, forward strand.
ACAACAATCCGTCGTCAATACCACTACCCGCATCGGAGCTTAGTCGCCAATATTTAACCTCGTGAGCCACCACCAAGGAAGTCGAGCCGCCATCTTTCGACACTCCAGTCACGGAAATCACCACACGCTGCAACACAAGGTAGGACCAAATCGACCTTTCTGGGGAATTATTATTGGGACATTCCTACCTCTATTCAAAGTCTCTATAATAATAAAAAAAAATCCTACCTCTACGGAACGTTACCATCTATCTTCAAACTTTTGATACATTGACCTTATGATTAATTGAGGACATATTTTCTAGAAGCCATTCAAGGTGAAAAAAGTTGCTTGATTCCCAAGCTGCCGGCAGCAGCAGCCTTAAAAATATGCGCCTGCCTAGCCAATCCGCCTTTTCCACCGGAAGGCCAAATTACAACATACAATCAACAGCAGTAGCCTTTAAAATCTGTGCTCCGTGTGCCAATCCATCTTTCTACCGGAAGCCGAATCGCAATTTTTTTTTTCTTAGCAGCAGCCTTTAACATTTGCGCTTCCTGTGCTAATCCGTCTTTCCACCGAGTCTTACGAATCTCAGGAGAATTTAGAGATTCACTCAGATACGTCTGGTGCTCACAAGAATAGATCAATAACTGGCTTTGTTTTGTTTGTTTTGACTAGTGTTTCCAAAACAACAAACGTTGCCATAGATTTTTGTTTGATTTTATACATCTTCAGTGTTGCCGAATACAACTGTTTTTTTTTTAACAATTCTTTATTTGAAACGGCTCATACCTTTAGGCTTTAAGGAGCCAAAATCGATTTTGTTGTTTACAATTGTTTTCTTAACTTAACACTTTGTGAGAGGAGAAAGGAAAATAGAAAGGGAAATATGAAAATAAAAAAGAAATTATAGACAAAGATCGATAGCTTTTAGAAAAAGGTAGATTTCGAACATGTAGTCCAAATCTAGCACAGCTAGTACATCTCTAACTGGAACATTAGGTGGTTTTCCTCGGGCCCTAAGGGTGTCTATTAAATTCGTTCTGGCGACAAGATGGACCTCACACGACCAAACAATATGCTCGATGTCATGGTAACCTTGGCCGCAACTACACAAATTGCTGCCAGCAATGTCAAAACGATAGAGTACCGCGTCTAAGGAACAATGATTGGACATGAGGCGGGAAAATATACGAATAAAATCCCGACTCAAGTTCAATCTATTGAACCATGGTTTAAGGCTTACCTTTGGGATAATCGAGTGGAGCCACCGACCCTTGTCATCCTTGTCCCATTTGCGCTGCCAGTTGACAAGAGAGTTCCCTCGTACCAAGAAGTAGAATTCGTTGAAGACGATTTCACGTGGATACGTGTCGCCTTCCGTCGCCCCCACCTTTGCCAGAGAGTCTGCCTTCTCATTGCACACTATCGAGCAATGCGAGGGAACCCAAACAAAGGTGATGGAAAAAAGACGTCTTGTTAAAGCACTCAAAATATCCCGTATCTTCTCTAATACAACTGTTGTTTTAGTTTATTTTTATTAAATTTGATTTATTTTCTGCATATACTTGATCTCATCTCATTCACACTGGCTTTGCATCTGATTTACCATACAAAATACAAGAATATGTAGAAATTGTCACCTGCCATGAAAAATATTTCAAAAAGGTCGTTGCAGATCTTTTTCTACTGGACTGTGGCTAAGGCTTGAAAAAAATTGAAGACACGTTTTTCCAAACTAACATCACATTCGACTTATTTCCGTTAGAACACTTTTTTCTTTAATCATATTCATGAGTTTGAAACGGTCTGGAGCAAACAAATGAAGCATAAAAACTGTAGCAAAGTGTCCCATCCTCGACAGTCAATTTATCAAACTCATCATCATCATCGATAAAACGGTGGTGCAAAAACCTTGAAGCGGACCAATTTGCGAACAGAGTCGGGAGGTGGGTAGAAGGTAAAAAAAACAACAAAAATGCAAAGAAACCAAATGCACCCAAGTGCATAACCACCACTACCATCAACATCATCACCATGAACATCATTTGATCGCGCACATTTCGGTCCGGTTCGCCTTTTAGCCGTGTTGTCGTCGTGGTCGTCGTCGATTTATAGAACACAACATTTTCAGCTCAGCTCAGCCGAACAAGATCAATGACCTTTCGTATGGCTGAAGGCGAGGTACCCGTAACGAACGGAAAAAAGAACTGGGAAGAGCCGATCTTTTCAGGACAGAATTTGAAAATCTTAAGGAAAAAAAACAAAGAAAAGGTTCAAGAGCATTTGGCTGACAAAAGAAAAGTAGAAATGGTGCAACAGAAGAAGAGACGAATGGTGGAAAAAAGGATGATCATCTTTGGGTAACATGATCGCATAGGGAAAGGGACAAACTAGAACGAACTGACGATGAATAGAGTTTGATATGGATCACTTCATGGGTTGTTCTTTTGTGCCGAATGTGTCGTTTCGTCAAGGATTCAGGCAACATAAGCAAGCAACCAGTAATGTGAGCCAAACGCTCTCTCTTCAAGGTTAAGCAAGTGCAAATGAGCTGGAACAACGAACGGGTGGCGGCGACGATGTGGTGTGTTGGTAATCGAAGTGTTGCCAGTTGAAACCTACACCCACTTGATATCCGCATGCATCGCGCCCGGTATCGGAAAGCACGTCGTCAGTCGTGAACACGTGGGGTCGTTTGACCTAGAAATGAAAAGCCAGCCCGGCAAGCAAGTGGGTAGTAGGCGCGGACAATTTTTTCCTTCGTTCACTGTCAAACAGCGGCGGACGTGCCGAATTCATACCGAACGCAATAAAGGTCAAGGTTGCATTGATAACACTAGTTTACAAAATTTTAAAAAAATCGTGAACTTGATTAACTGACCAACATTTTTAATGTAAAATCGAGCGCTGAATCCGAAAATGAAATTCAAAAAAATCTCAGTAGAACCGTTTTTGAGTTATGCTCCAAATATGAAATTTCGGAAAAATTAAAAAAGTTCTTATACTTAGATTGAAATATCTCGGACGGCATAATAGTAATTTGGAATCCCTCTTTTGCATATTGAAGGTGAATAAATTTTCTATCGATCATCTGAACACTGTTTTTGCGTTTGACCAACATTATTGTGGATATTAGTGACTTTATGAGAAAAAAAATTATAAAAAACGCATTTTTTTTTAGAGAAAATTTTGTTTTAACGAAAGTTTTGACTCGATGGTAGCATTTAAAAAATCTGATTTTCTTTTGCGCAAAAATGTCAATTCAAAACAAAGATTTCAAGTGGTTATTTATCAAAATCGGTTGAAAATTGAAGAAGCTATGGCTACTTTACCATAACTGAAATTTTTGGAGTTTTTAATAATTTAACGAACCGCAGTACACTTATCATAGTATAGGAAGACTGAAACATGAAAAATCTCACTCGCTCCAAGTCAAAACTATTTATTAGCTTACCAAAAGGTCACATGCCAAGTTTCAGGAAGATCTGACCATAGGGAGGGGTTGCTTGAGTATAAAACGTGAATAAAATTTTGAGGTATTTTGTCCGGAAAGAACGAAAAATACTGGTTTTTCATCAATAACTTTTTTCATCACCAGCTGATTGTTTTTTATTGTTGATTTTCTGAAAGCCTAAGTTGAGACAAATATTTCATCCGAAGACTGTAACTCGATTGGATTTGAAACAGAAAAGTTATTGCGATTCAAAGACCGCAAATTTGTCCAACACGCAATGAGTACTTTTTACGCATTGCGTTTTATACGACATTTTTCGACCAAAATACAATCTTTGAACCGCAATAACTTTTCTGTTTCAAATCCAATCGAGTTACAGTCTTCGGATGAAATATTTGTCTCAACTTAGGCTTTAAGAAAATCAACCATAAAAAACAATCAGTTAGTGATGAAAAAAGTTATTGATGAAAACCAGTATTTTTCGTTCCTTCCGGACAAAATACCTCAAAATTTTATTCACGTTTGAGACTCAAGCAACCCCTCCCTATGGTCAGATCTTCCTGAAACTTGGCATGTGACCTTCTGGTAAGCTAATAAATAGTTTTGACTTGGAGCAAGTGAGATTTTTCATGTTTTATTCTTCCTATACTATGATAAGTGTACTGCGGTTCGTTAAATTATGAAAAACTACAAAAAAATACTAGTATGGTAAAGTAGCCATAACTTCTTCAATTTTCAAGCGATTTTGATAAATAGCCGCTTGAAATCTTTGTTTTGAATTGACATTTTTTCGCAAAAGAAAATCAGATTTTTGAAATGCTACCATCGAGTCTAAAACATTTGTTGAAACAAAATTTTCTCTAAAAAAATGCGTTTTTTATAATTTTTTTTCTCATACAATCATTAATATCAACAATACTGTTGGTCAAACGCAAAAACAGTGTTCAGATGATCGATAGAAAATTTATTCACCTTCAATATGCAAAAGAGGGATTCCAAATTACTGTTATGCCGTCTGAGATATTTCAATCTAAGTACAAGAACTTTTTTAATTTTTCCGAAATTTCATATTTGGAGCATAACTCAAAAACGGTTCTACTGTGATTTTTTTGAATTTCATTTTCGGATTCAGCGCTCGATTTCACATTGGAAATGACCTTCAGTTTACTGAGTTCAAAAATGCTGTAAACTAGTGTAATCGGAGAAATAATAACACACACAGGGAATGACTCAGCTGCTGTCAGTTGCTCCCTTGTGGCGTGGGTCAGATTAGTTTGTGTTTACTTTTTTCACTCTGGCGACAGCACGTGTTATCAACTTTTTGGCAAAGCCTAGTCTGATATGCTGAGGAGAAATACAGCAAGTGGGCTTACCAAGAAGAAAAATCAAATCAGAATATGAACAGCCCTGAACTTGCCACCAGTTTCGGTCCCGGCCGCCGCCATATCAGGTTATATTTATAGAAGCGTGTACATTCGTACGAATGAACATAAATGTAAATGTCGTCTCCTCGTATGACACCACCATTTGTTTATTTGCGCGCCGACAATGTGCCTGTTGTTTTCCACCCCGCAGCACGCCATTCATATTCCATTGTTGGTGCTGGTCGAATTCCGAATTTTTTTACCTTCTTCACAACCCGCGATACGTGAGAGTTTTAAGGAATGTGATTACCGGTAACGGTAGGTGAGATTTTGGAACTGAGATTTATAATGTCCCCGAATTACTGTCTGATTGTCGATTTTTTTATCATTGGTGTGTAGTAGGTACATTACTACCCACTAATGACAATAATCTCATGAAACTGTTGGTGGAAACCCTTACTTGCAGTAATAGATAAGATAAGTTTATGGTTTGTGTACAGTGCAAGACACGATAACAAGTAACAACTCATCTCGTTAAAGTTGGTTCCTTTGAATTTTGAATTTTTCGATGTGACGATCAAAAATTGGTCTTTTTTTCAAGCAATCTTGCGCGCCAGTTGCGTTTGGGCTAAACAAAGAACCCAGATAATTCTGGCAGTGGGACGAGTACAGGCCACTTTTCAAAAATGCGAGAACTACCCTTTGCGAGGCAATCAAGTGACCAAGTTTAAGTACTGAATCAAAGCAATCGAAAGACTCTCTTTAATTCAACCACCGTATAAGAAAAGTTCAGATACCGGTATTTCGGTAGCAACTTACTATCTTCTTCAGTGAGCGTTTTCGATTGATTACTCTCGCTGAAGAAGATAGTTAGTTGCTACCGAAAAACCGGTATCTGAATTTTTCTTACACCGTTGTTGAATTAAAGGGAATCTTTCGAGTGCTTTGATTCTTTAGAATTATTCAACCAAGTAGGCTCACAACGTATATTAGAGACGTTTCAGTAAAGTATTGGCTCTATAACATAAGACGAGTCACGAGTCGTTTTACTCGAATGAGCCATTTTGGTATTACAGTAGTCGAGTCGAGTCGAATTTCAGTCGAGTAGCTCGACTGAGTGGACTGCTTGAAGGTTCGTGACTCAGCTGTTTCACTTGACTACCGTAATACGACATTTCGCTCGACTCGACAGTGACTGAAGTCGAGTCGAGTTACTCGACTGGTGTCATGGCAGGTCTTCCAGAGGCGGATCCAGAGGTACAACGAAGTTGAAGGCGTGTCCTTCGACCAATAGTTGGTTTTAAGACACGTCGCAGCACAGTGGAGGCCATTCGTTCTATCATCGAGACGGCGAAAGAGTCAGGATAGCCAAAATAAGAGAGGGCCGTTTCTGCGCAGTTGTCACTCTGGACGTGAGAGACGTCTTCATCGATGTTAGGTGAAAGTGATTGCGTCGTCGAAATCGGATGAGGATCCAGGAATATCTCCGTAGTTTGGTTATTCGGTAGCTACATTTTTTATCAGCTAAGAGAGTAATCTCTTCGCAAACAGATGCTATTGCAGTTGGATTGCAAGAAAAAGCACACGCTGTTGATGTCTTAGCTTCAAAAGCCATGTCATGAAGGAAGGTGTAACATGTATTGTCGAATATGACCTTAAAAAATCCTGGAATATTTAGAAGTGGCTTGCGCCAGAGCCTGGAACTGTTCTTGAACATAACCATATACTTAAACCTGTTGCTTTGCGACGTAGTTCCACCTCCCCGTGGAGCAGAGTGGAAACGTGTCTACAGACTTGTCACCTGTAGATGTACGGCCAAGAGAACTACACGTAACACTTGGTGCAGCCAGCCCGCCGACGAGCTGCGTGCCGATTGTGGTACAAACGTGGTGCGACTGGGTACCTTGGTACCAGTGGTGCCAGTGCTCAGTTGCAAGAGGGAGGGTTGTAACGTGTATCGGATAGTCGCGATCCCGATATGCGGGACGACCAAATGTTCGAGCGGGTTTTGATCGATCTGCCTTTTGGGGAGGTTCCTGGCCTGATTTGGATTAAACCTCAACTTGCTTGACCTGAATTATCTGTACCTAAACCTGGGCCTGCTTTTGCACTTCTTGAACCAAGACCTGGACCTAGATCTTAACCTAAATACCGGAAATAGAATTGAAACCTGTCTTTACATCAGAACCTTCATCTGTACTTAAACTCTCCCTGGGTTTGGATCTACATTTTGATCTGGACTTAAACCTAGACATCGTTCTAGAAACTAAATTTTACCTGAATCTGGACCTAAACTAGGAATCTGGACCTGGACCGTGTCTTGAACCTGAACTGAACCTAGGCCTGGACCTGGACCTTGACCTGGACCTGGAGCTGGACCTGGACCTGGACCTGGACCTGGACCTGGACCTGGACCTGGACCTAGACCTGTACCTGAACCTGGATCTGGACTTGGACCTGAACCTTGTCTTGAACCTGAACTGAACCTGGACCTGGACTTGGACCTGGACCTGGACTTGAACCTTATCTTGAACCTGAACCTGGACCTGGATCTGGACTTGAACCTGGACCTTGATCTGGACTTGGACCTGGACCTGAACCTTGTCTTGAACCTGAACTGAATCTGAACCTGGACCTGGACCTGGACCTGGACCTGGACCTGAACCTGGACCTGGACCTGGACCTGGACCTGGACCTGGACCTGAACCTGGACCTGGACCTTGACCTGGACCTGGACTTGGACCTGGACCTGGACCTGGACCTGAACCTGGACCTGTACCTGGACCTGGACTTGGACCTGGATCTGAATCTGGACTTGGTCTTTGACCTGGACCTGAACCTTGTCTTGAACCTGAACTGAACCTGAACCTGGACCTGGACTTGGACATGGACCTGGACCTGGACCTGGACCTGGACTTTTACCTGGACCTAGACTTGGACGTGTGTAGGATACCCCAGTGTCGGGGGGTATCCAAGTAGTGCCGCTTCCTAAGAGGGAAACTGCGGGGATAAGACTTTACCTTCCTCGTAGCGGATCTCGAGGGAAGAGGGTTAACCACTGTCGGGGGATACCCACGGGTAGAGAGGCTCTCGACGCCGGGCGAGCCTCTCGAGTCGGTGTAGGATGTCGTCATCGTCGGGAGAAATCCAAGTCGTAGCGTTCCAAGTCCCGAATGTGTGCCGTGACAGGCGCGAGTCTAGGATAAGCTGCTCTCGATTTGGCACACAACGGGCAGGAAAATCCGCGGGCCAAAAATCCTAGGGTTGCCAACCAAGGGGGATAAAGAAGACCGGACAACGGTCGGAGTAGACTGACCCCATCGACGGGGGGCTGTCGAGTAGAGTGCGTCCGACCCCACGGTTTGAAGTTACAAAGATAAGACAATACCTTCTGCGTAGCGGATGCCGTGGGTGCGCCGCGTTCGTGAGTAGGATTCTCCACCTTCGGGGAGTATCTGAGTGGAGCGGTTCTCAACGACAGAAGCTGCGGGGATAAGACATGACCTTCTTCGCAGTGGAAATCGTTGGGAAAGGGTTATTCCACGTTCGGGGAATACCCACGGGTAGAGTGGCTCTCGACGCCGGGCGAGCCATTCGAGTCGGTGTAGGATGACGTCTTCGTCGGGAATCATCCGAGTCGTTGCGTTAAGTCCCGCGCGTGTGCCGTGACAGGCGCGAGTCTAGGATAAGCTGCTCTCGATCTGGCACACGACGGGCAAGGTGGCAAACTTCGAACCCTGAAGATAAGAGGTCAGGCCTCAAACCTTCAGGCGGAGAGGTTTGTGTGGTCAACCCCGAGTCTTTATGATAAGAGGTCGGGTCCCGAGTCGTAAGAGGAGGGATCAGGCCCCTTACCAACAAGAGGAGGGGTACAAGTGGTCACCTCGAGTCATTACGAGGAGAGTTCAGATTTAAAGTCGTTAGAGGAGAGATCGGGCCTTGAATCGTGCAGAGGAGAGGTAAACCTCGAGTCGATGCGAGGAGGGGTCGGATCTCAAGTCGTTAGAGGAGAGATCAGGCCTCAAGTCGCGAAGAGGAGAGGTTTGTGTGGGAATCTCGAGTCATTGCGAGGAGATGTCGGTTCTCAAGTCGTTAGAGGAGAGTTCAGGCGTCGAGTCGTAAGGATGAGAGGTTTTGCTGAAAGTGGTCTCGTTAATGAGTATTGCCTTTGAGCGCATTAGTGCGAATAGACCTCCTACTATTGAAGCATAGTGTACTAAACAGTTCGAGGTGGGAACCAGGTCTGCGGCCCCAGGTGGAGTTTAGGGAGTAGGGGGTATACACGGAGTATATCATGAGTCTGCCCATTGTACCCATGGACCCAGAGTAGCAAACTGGGGGGACGCGGTGGCTCGCCGTGCCTTGAAATACAATCCGTAAACCGGGATTTACCACCTGTGGTTACCAACTAAAAGGAAAAAAAAAACTTGGACCTGAACCTTGTCTTGAACCTGAACCTAGACCTGGACTTGGACTTGGACCTGGACCTGAACCTTTACCTGTACCTGGACTTGAACCTGCCGCTTCCTACGGGGGAAACTGCGGGGATAGGACAATACCTTCCTCGTAGCGGACCTCGTAGGAAAAGGGTAAACCACTGTCGGGGGAAAACCACGGGTGGACAGGTTCTCGAAGCCAGGCAAGCTTCTCAAGTCGATGAAGAATGTCGTCCGTGTCGTAGTGTTCAAAGTCCCAAATGTGTGTCGTGAAAGGCGCGAGTCCAGGACAAGCTGCACTCGATCTGGCATACGACGGACAGAAAAACCTGCTTGCCAAAAATTCTAGGAAGCCAAATGGATACAAGGAGACTGGACAACGGTCGATGTAGACTGACCCCATCGAGTAGTATGCTCCACCTTCGAGGAGTATCTGAGTAGGTCGGAGATCAGTTTCCAACGATCAAAGCTGCGGGGATAAGACTTTACCTTCTCCGCAGTGGGAATCGTTGGGAAAGGGTTATTCCACGATCGGGGAGTACTCACGGGTAGAGTGGCTCTCGACGCCGGGTGAGCCATTCTAGTCGAAGTAGGATGACGTCTTCGTCGGGAATCATCCGAGTAGTTGAGATAAGTCCCGCGCGTGTGCTGTGACAGGCGCGAGTCTAGGTTAAGCTGTTCTCGATCGCACACGACAGGTGGCAAACCTCGAATCTTTGGATTAATAGGTCTGGCTTTGAGTCGTTAGAGGAGAGGTCAAGCCTCGAGTCTTCAGGAGGGGAGGTTTGTGCGGTCAACCCTGAGTCTTAGCGGTAAGAGGTCGGATCTTGAGTCGCAAGAAGAGAGATCAGGCCTTTAATAAATAAAAAGATGAGAGGTATTGCTGAACGTGGTCTCGTCTGTGAGTATTGCCTTGAAGCGCACTAGCGCGAATAGACCTCCCAATATTGAAGGATAGTGGTTGAGCTGGGAACTGGCCTAGACCTAGATCTAAAATTAACTTGAACCTGAAACTGGATCTGAACCTGCCTGGACCTGACCTTAAACCTTGAACCTTTTTGAACCTGGACATGATCTTGGACTTGAATCTTGACAATTTCCTGAACTTCGACCTGATATCTGGGCATAGAAAAGCGGACCTGATCTTGGACATGGACCTGAACGAAAACCTAAACCAGGTTGACCTTGACCTGGACTTGGCCCTGAACCAGGAACTGGACCTGGACATAAACCTGGACTTGGACGTGAACCTGGATCTGGATCTGAACCTGAATCTAGATCAGAACCTGGCTACCTTTAGATTTAATTATATTTGCCAATAGATTTCGTGTATCCTTAAATAAGTTAATCAATTTACCAGATTTCTGTCATTTTTCTGAGAAGACTTCTCAGACAGCATGTATATTTTTTCATCCATTAGTCACTCTAAGAAAAACATAAAAACCGTCCAAACTCAGCAAGGGGAATGCCAACGTTTCGTCACACGAAGCTCACATTCACTCGATCAATCACTGTTTCTCCTCAGGAACACACCCACAAATTGGAACATTTTTCATTCCTCCAAACGATCTCTTGCGTGTTTTCAACTAGGACGGATGGCCGCGGCGACTTGTTTACATTTTTCATTTCGTGAAAAAAAATCCGAACCATCCATCCATCGGTGAGTGAGATTTTCCTCTGCAATTTCGTAAAGCTTCGTTATTTTTAGACAATCTACACTCGACTCGACTGACGAACGACTGTTGTGTGTATCAGTCGATCAGTTTCTAGGATTTTGTTTTTGTTTTCCTTTTGACTGTTATTGTTGCTAACAAAGAGGTTTATTTGCTCTGTTTTGAATGTTGCATATTTTTCGAATTAATTTGTTGGTAGGCAATTTTAGGCATTCCCTGTGTTTTCCCTCTATGGAGCTTTATGATTGACTTCTGTTTTAATTGTTATGTCCTAGATTTTCCGATGAAGAATGCATGTGGGAAGAACCCACATGTTTGTGATAATAGACAACATTCCAAACCGCCTAGAGTAGATTTCAAATTGAATACCTCCTTAATGGAAGAATTTAAACTTGAAAACTAGGAGAGCACAACGTGGAAACGCTTCAATACGAGGAATTGAATCAATTCAATCAAGGATACGAAGAGAGTGGGAGTTCATTCCCAGAATGCACCTGGTTTTGCTTTCATCCCGGGAGTTTCAATGGAAACTTTGCATCGTGCTTGGCATTGTAAAGTTGAGCAGACTACGTAGGAAAAAAAAAGAAAATAAAGCCGCCCCCTCGAAAAACCAATACTCACGCAAACAAACAAACGAACTGTAAAAGTTGCATACAGACAGCTCGGCTTTCCCCACGGAAACGATAGAGCGAAAAGAAAAAATGGAATGGAAAATCATCCCCAAACGGCTCAATTTCCCGTGAGAGGGAAAATGGGGGTCCGGAAAGGTGGAAAACTCGAGAAATCTAGAGACGCACCAACCAACCAACAACAACAACGGAGCGATTATTTATGCTAGTAAACAAACACGTCTGAAAATTTGCTGCTACATATATACCAACCGAATGAAGCGAATTGTATATGTTTATGCTGTTTTTGGGGTGGTTCGTGAAACGCGTTTTTTAAGAGGTTTTACAAACTATCCATAAACGTTTGAAAAAAAAAAATGTCAAAATTAACGAAAATGGAAAAAAACGCAAAATGACAACTTGTGAGTTTGAAATATTTCGAAAAAAGTGAGTTACGATCCTCATCGGAGAATTTCTTTCAATCAGTCCGAATAGTGACAGAATAAAATAAAACAAAATCAGTCAAGAAACACAAAGGATTTGGTTCGAAAACGGACCGGCTTTGGTCCGAAAACGGACCGACTTTCGTCCGAAATCGGACCGAGTACCGACACGGACCGATTGTTTTGACAACTCTCTCGTAAAAACTCATTGTCGTCGGGAAAGTGAATCTGAACAAATAAATTTTCTATCAAATTCTCCTGTAGATAGTCGACTTTAAACTTAAGAATACCGCATTAGAAACAATCTTGATGAAATAGTATTTTGTGCCAGTATTTCCCAAATGAATCGGAAAAACAACCGTAACATCCACCCCATGGAACACTCCGAACATCGACTCAACCCCCTCAAAACCAACAGGGAGCATTACAGTTGGGTCGCGCTCCCCAACAACCCCAACAGAAAACAAAATGCGACGACGACGACGTCCGCGTCCGTCGGCAACGCGACCAGTTGGCTCTCATGACGATGAGCAGAATAGGATGATGATGAGGGTAGCAAAAATGGTAAACTGCCAATGGCTACCAATGCAATGGGGGAAAACTGGGGAAGACACGAGTTGGGGATTTCACCGCGCCCCATTCTCACCCCTCGTTCCTCTTTTCATCATCTCCATCGATTCGGTTGAGGCAAGAATTGCAGCTCATTGAAATGGTTATCGGGGGCTGGCTGACTGGGGGAGGTTAAATATGTGAAGAAGAAACCCAGCTAGCCTGCGCTCGCTCCATCAGTCGTCGTCGGGTTTTGGTTCGGATGAGGCAGCGGAAGCAGGCAGGCAGAAAAGAATAACAACAACAAACAGCATGAACGGAACGAGCCGAATGACGACGACGGCGACGGCGGTGCAAATTTAGGTCAACGACCTTGACAATTCGTTTCAAGTTCTGCCGGTTTCGGGTATTTAGTGGTGTGGATTGGAGAAGAAGGTTTTTTTCTTCTTCTTCGTTCCAATCGGATCCACACTAATTAACCCCTTTTTATCCTACATGTTTTTAAAGGTCAATAAAACATTGATTCAAACCAGGTAGGAGGTACTTAAATCCAAATAGATTATTGATTGGAGAGACACATTTCTATCAGATTTGACCCGGAAACATTGATGTTTTTATTGATCTAAAATTAATCGATAGTGTCTAAAATGATCTAAAAGTGTTCAAAATAGCAAAAATTTCTTTTATATACAAATGGACGAGATTTTTTTTGTGGCACCATAATTTCAAAACGGATTATTAGAATGACTTGAAAATTGGTACCCAGGATTTTTTTTTGAATTAAGGATGGTTTGTATACAAGTTTTATGACCCTTTTGTCCTATGGAAGGGAGGCTCCCATACAAAATCAACATAAAATATGACACAACTTGAACGATTTTCAGATGATTTTTATAAAACTTAGTTCAGACATATATTTTGTCACAATTAGTTGATGTATAGTGTAGAATGACTCCTTTCACGGAAAAAAGTCCACAGTTTTTCTAATTATTTCAGCTGGTTATACCAATCACCAAAGCGTAGTACTTTACGCAATCAATTATGAATATAATGGATTCAACTGCAAATATGATCGATTCAACTACAATTGTACGATTGATTTTATGCATTCAATTATAAATATATTTGAATGAACTACAAACTGCTGTTTGACCTTACACAATCAACTATTAATACGATGGATTCAATTGTTTTGATATAATTGATTCAACTGTAAATATGATAAATTCAACTACAATTGTATGATTGATTTTAGTTATTCAACTATAAATATAAAAGATTCAACTACAAATGTATGATTGATTCTAGGTATTGAACTATAAATATAGTAAATCAAACTATATTTTCATGATTGATTGTGCGATACTTTAATACTAAAGAGTTCATCCGTGTTCATCAGCAATAATAGAAAAAAATCGTTAGTGTGAGACCAGTAAATGTTCCCTGCAGCAATCGTAGTGTTGTTTCAGGGCTCAGACGGCAGTTCCTGACGGCGGTGGTAAAGCGCAAGCGCTCTCCGGTAATGGGGAATCATTTTCCTATACCAGTTCCTGGGAGCGGTCGTGGCCGACAGTTCCTGGAATTAAGAAAGGAACACCTACTCTGGCTTCCCGCGAAATGGACTTGAGTCTCGACGTTCCTTTACGTGATCCTGGCAGGAACCCACAGGAAACTAGCATTGGTAAGTCAGCGTATGATAGATTGATGTTTATGATAATGAGTGAATTTTCACCCCACAAGGTCAATCTTCGTCGGGTGCAGAAGCACGAACTTCTAAGAGGACTGGGACCGATTTGTTAAGACGCACAATTTGCTGGGCAACCATGCATCAAGATGCAAAAAGAACAGTGGAGGAAAGGATGTGGATATCGGGATTTCAGGTCAGCTCTTCTAGCTACGTGGTGGCTAAAACGAACTAGATGCAATATGCTGAAATATTAAATTTAAAGAAAATAAAACGGAGAAATAACATTATTCCGAAAAAATAAAACAATTTAAATTTTTTTTTTTTTGTATCGATTATAGTCGTTTTACCAACTTTATGGCATTCGCGACTTTATCAAAGTTACAGTTAGCGGATCGTTATTGAAAAACTTATCCGGTACAACTGTGTTCGATGTTTACTCTGTGGCTCGAACTCGCGGACATCGGCTCAGGAGACAACAGACTAGCCAACTGAGCTATATCACAAGCCCCTATTTTAAGATATGATAACTTTCAATATAAACAGAATTTAAATTTACAATATTTAAAGTTGATCTTATTTAATCAATCATAGAAATATAATTGAATAGATCATATTTATAATCAGTCAATCACAATATCATAGTTGAATCTACCATATTTACGATTAATCAATCATATTATTATAATTGAATCGATCATATTTACGATTAAAACAATCATACTATTACAGTTGAATCTACTATAGGTATTGAAGAATGTATGATATTAATTGTACATTATAGTTAATCTACTATATTTATAGTTGAATGCACAAAATCAATCATTCAACCATAGTTGAATGTATTACATTTTTTTTTTTTTTTACAAGATGGAAATTTGACTTCAAACCATAACAGCCGGGTGTTTGCTGCCGTGTGTGGGTTCGTCCCACTAAAACCACCTTGGGCTTCGTGTGCCAGATGTGCCCCTTGGTTTCACCCTATGATACTACATCAAGGGGTAGGCTGTGCTCATGCACTTTTACATCTCACCCTTTTCCTCTTTCTCAATTTTTCCTCAATTTCTCCTTGATCATCGTTCTGCTTTATCCTTTTTCCTCCTTCTCCTTTTCCTCTATCGTCAACTTCAGACTGGTACGGAAGACCCCGAAACGTGTGCCGGTTAGGTAACGCTTTCATAATAACTCACGCCCGTCACAGCATCCACTATCCCGGGGACCTCGAAACGTGTGCCGGTTAGGTAACGCTTTCAAAGTAACTCGCGCCCGTCACAGCAACCACTTCCGCAGGATTTCTAACCACCAAGGCATGGCCGATTGAGAAACTACCAAGCTAGAATCTCGACACGACCACCCCGAATGGTATCTCCGCTTCCTTTTGCTGCAGGAAAGATCGTAGCTGAGTACGTGAGACCTTTTAAGTCCCACCACACGTATGAGTCCAGATTAGGGTTATACCGCGCCCTAAGATCGCGTTGCTTTTGAATTGAAGTGTCATACGAGGCCCAAGACCTTTCATTAGCTTGTCAAATTTGGTTGACTATCTCGCTCTCTCCGTTCATCATCTTTCCTGATCCTTATCAGATCGCGCATGATTTGCGAGATTTCGTCGACTATAGCACGCCATGACTGTTCGTCGCGACACATTTCACTCACTATGTTTTCAGCGTTCAAATTTTGAAGTTGTTGACGCCTTGAATTGAACCTGGGGCAGACAATGTATTACATGTATTGTTGAATGTACGACATGTATTGTTGAAATTTTGAAAATTATAGGTGGTCGAGAAGCAATCAGATTTATGATTGATTATAAGTGGATTATGGTTGGAAATACCATATTTTTTCTCCGTGTTCGCTTATAAAATGGGGGGCTCCCATAAAAAAAATCTAAGGAAAAACGAAAGAGCTCATAAACTTTTCATTTGATAGTCATGAAATTTGGCACACATGCAAGTTTTCACATGACGAGATGATTTATTCCAATTAGTAAGTTTATTAATTTTGATTATAACCCCTATCGCATTAAAACACGAGGGCCTGCCATACTTAAACAGACTTAACAGACAAAACTCATACAATTTTTGAGTGCCATTCGTGAAATATGGTACACGTGCAAGCTCTAACATGGCAAGTTGATTTGTTGCTTTGAAAAACCTTTCGCAGTTTTAAAGCGAGAGGCACCCATACAAAATCAACATAAAATTCGAAGCAAATCAAATAAGCTTTAAGCAAGTTTTTCATAGCAATTGATTTACTGATTGATTTATTGTAAATTTTTATATTAAATATACAAGTTTCGGTTTATCACACAACAGGAGACAGCTTGAACACTCAATCCGCTAAGAATTGCCTCATAATCAGAACTGTGAAATCCAAACATTAAAGCTTTCTCCATTATAAGTGTAGTGTTTAGTCCAAAGGTTCAGTTACCTAATTTGTAGCTTCGATAACAGGTTAAGGACTATTGGAAATGGGATCCATTCTCCTCAAGCTTATCTGGAAATTTGGGCTGCTCTGCTGTAACACCGGAAACCTGGATACAAAATCAACTCGGCCAAACCACAAATCCGATTTCATTCCCCGTTGCAATGACAGCACTCTACCGGAACTTCAAATATTTTCAATGTTTTAGGAGAACATCAAAAAATTTAAGATGAGCAAAATTTTTCACTTCCTGTCAAACCTGTGGGTTGCTTGGATCCTCTTTATCATTTTTCCATCGAATTTACAACACAAACTAACTTTCAATCTTAGAGCAAATTCACCGGTGTTGGGAAAAAGTGGTAGAAATTTTGACATTTTGAAAATTTTACCATGCAAAAATGTTTTCAAGATCTTGGAGCGTTGTATTTTTTTACAACACTGTTTCTATTTCAGTCGTATGTGATAGAAATATTGCTATTTTTGCATCACAGCATGCGAAAATATAACACGTGTTGTAAAAAAAACTAGAAGTCCACAGATCTTGAAAATGTTTTTGCATGGGAAAATTTTCAAAATGTGCCATAAGTGTCAAAATTTCTACCACTTTTTCCCAACACCAGTGAACTTGCTCTTAGAGCAAGTCCATTCGAGTTGGGAAAAAGTGGTAGAAATTTTCACATTTGTAGCACATTTTGAAAACTTTACCATACAAAAACATTTTCAAGATCTGCGGCTTTCAAGTTTTTTTACAACATGTGTTCTTTTTTCGCATGCTGTAATGCAAAAATAGCTCAATTTTTATAACATACAGCTGAAATAGAAACAGTGTTGTAAAAAAAAAAAAAAATACAACGCCTCAAGATCTTGAAAACATTTTTGCATGATAAAATTTTCAAAATGTGCTAAAAATGACAAAATGTCTACCAATTTTTTCCCAACACGAGTGAATTTGCTCTTAGAGTTCACTCGTATTGGTCTAAACAGTCGGTTTCGACCCGAATTCCGACCAAAGCTTCAAATTACAAAAATGACATAAAATGATAAAAGAGACACAAATTTTGTCTGAAACCCAAATATGTTTTGACATAATGAATAGGCTTGTTGTTTATAAAAATGAAAAAAAAAATCTTCAAAAACCGTATTTCGCTAGTATCTATTTCCCGATTCAAGCGACTTTTTTATCGACTCGAATAACAGCCTTTACCGAAATCATTCAACTGTACAAGCTAGTTGTTAAGAAGATATCTGGAAGTCATTCCAATCCGGAAAGCCACATCGAATAGATAACTCATTTTGGAGGCAACATTAATTTCCATAATCAGTCTAGCCTAGCCTAAAACAAAAAGAAAAAAGGGAACATCGCAAAAAACTTGAAAATCCTCTCTTCTGGTTGATCAGAAATCCGTAGAGCGGCAACGACGAGAAAACCTCGGAATGAAGTTTTAATAAATCAAACCCGAGATGGGATAAATATTCAACTCGACCGGCGCTCCTAAGAAGGAGGAGGAGGAAGTCAGCTGGTACGAAAAACAAACTAAGAAATACACATACACACTTTGAATCGAAGTTCGTTCGGGGAGAGAAGGCGGATGTGAGAAAGGGTGGCAAAAAAACTTGAAACCATGCCAAAAGAAAAAAAACTGCCGTTAGGTTTTTGCTTCCTACTTTGGCCAACTTGAAGGCAGTCGCGGCGGAAAGATCCTACTAGATTTCTGTATAGGTACCTAAATATATACCAACAAATTTGAGAGTTCAACATGGCGCAATCGGATGGTGGCACCACGGCTAGTGGGAAGTGAGAAAATGCGGTCTCCTTTTTGGGGGTAGGGTGGGACATTTTGCAGCTTACAAAAAGAACGAAAGAAAAATAAGTACAGGAGTAAAAAAAAATAAAAATGCAAAGAACATAAGTACAAAAGAACGAGATACAGAAGTACAAAAGTTCAACACCACACAAAAATAAAAGTACAATAAACAAAAGAACAAGATACAAAAGTACAAAATTACCAAACTACAAAAGTATAGAAGCACAAAAGTACAAAAATACAAAACTACAAAAGTACAAAAGCACAAAAGTACAAAAGCACAAAATTTCAGAAGTACAGAAGTACAAAAGCACAAAATTCAAAAATACAAAAGTACAGAAGAAAAAAAATTACAAAAGAAAAAAAGTACAAAAAAACAAAAGTACAAAAGTAAAAAAGTAGAAATGTACAAAAGCAAGTAAAAAAGTACAAAACTACAAAAGTGCAAAAGTACAAAAGTGCAAAAGTTCAAAAGTATAAAAGAACGAAAGTAAAAAAGTACAAAAGTACAAAAGTTCAAAAGTACAAAAGTACAAAAGTGCAAAGGTATAAAACTACAAAAGTGCAGAAGTACAAAAGTATAAAAGAACGAAAGTAAAATAGTACAAAAGTACAAAAGCACAAAAGTACAAAAGTACAAAAATACAAAAATATCGAAGCACAAAAGTACGAAAGTACAAAAGAACAAAGCACAAAAGTGCAATAGTATAAAAGTGCAAAAATACAAAAGAACAAGATACAAAAGTATAAAAACTGAAAAGTACAAAACTACAAAAGTGTAAAAGTACAAAAGTACAAAAGAATAAAGGTACAAAAGTAAAAAAAGTACAAAAGTACAAAAGTAGAAAAGAACGAAAGAAAAATAGTACAAAAGGACAAAAGTACAAAAGTGAAAAAGTACAAAAGTACAAAAGTTCAAGAGTACAAAAGTATTAAAGTACAAAAGTACAAAAGAACAAAACTACAAAAGTTCAAAAGTACAAAATTATCAAAGTACAAAAGAACAAAGTACAAAGTTGCAAAAGTACAAAAGTAAAAATGTACAAAAGTTCAAAAGTACAAAAATTCAAAATAACAAAAGTACAACAGTACAAAAGTATGAAAGTACAAAAGTACAAAACTACAAAAGAACAAAAGTACAAAAGTTCAAAAGTTTAAAAGTACAAAAGTACAATAGTACAATAGTACAAAAGTACAAAAGTACAAACGTACAAACGTACAAAAGTTCAAAAGAACAAACGTACAAAAGTACAGAAGAACTATAGTAAAAATGTTCAAAAGTGCAAAAGTAAAAATGTACAAAAGTTCGAAAAGTCAAATGTACAAAAAAACAAAAGTACAAAAGAATAAAAGAACAAAATAACACAAGTAAAACAGACAAACCTAAATGCAAAAATGTCCCTTATAAATAAAAGTTCGTAGGTTGAAAAAACTCAAAAAAAACCAGTGAATTTTACAGTTCTTTGTGGTGGAATTCTGTAATTAACATCCTGAATAAATGTAATTTTACAGTTTGTTATGTTGTTGTTGACTTAATTTCGGCTGAAATTACCGGACAAACCGTAGAAAATTTTTCGATTACGTACTATTCATTAAAATGCTATCGAATGTTCTGTTATTGAAGTAAACATTTAAACAAATCCGTTTACTTTTGCCGAAACATACTTTTTACATTGCCAGCTCACTTAGAAATGAAATATCGAACTTATTATCAAAAAAATAAATAAATTTGATTGTATTTTAAACTGAATTACCGTCTCAAGCTTTTGAACAACTTAAAATAAGAACCTGAAGATGCTGCGTCGTCGGTCGTCGAATGCGTTATTCCATTTCGTTCCTTTTGTTTTAAGAAACAATTTTCTTTGGACGGGGAGATACGATGGGAGGTTTTCGATTGAGGAAGTGGGGAAGCTCTTATACATAACCAAAACGGCATACACAAACGTATCTTGTGCCTAGTTGGCAGCACCATACGGTTGCCAGATGAGAAGAGAGGGAATAGCGCGTTTGAAAATAATCACCCACATGGCGTGCGCGTTGCACAAGTGATGGATTGAATTTTCCTTCTGAAGAAGCTGTAGGTACAGAGAAGATCAACTGCAAATTTAATGAGAACATGTGAATTTTCTGTGTGACCTCACACAGCTTAAATTTAAAGCATCTTTTGTCGCAACAGCTCCACTTTGAGGTTACGAGTATTTGTTACTCATAAAATTAATAACTGTTTTTGTCCGTAATTAAATTTAATGAACTTGAGCTGATGTAAGGCTTTGAATACATTAATCCAGTATTACAGCATACTTCCCGTTCAAAGTCAAGGTGAACGTAAGTCGTTCTCATGATCAAGACATGATCCCGCCTCTATATAATTATTACCTGGGCCAGGTAATTGAGGGTCAAGGG
The DNA here is from genome assembly GCF_029784155.1 of Uranotaenia lowii. Classification (NCBI taxonomy): domain Eukaryota; kingdom Metazoa; phylum Arthropoda; class Insecta; order Diptera; family Culicidae; genus Uranotaenia; species Uranotaenia lowii. Next base: position 12,778,809 of record NC_073693.1, read on the forward strand.
AACACAAAGAAAACACGACGAGAGCAACATTCAATCTTCCATAACCGAGACACGCTGCGAGCTTACCGCTGTTTGTTCATGGCATCAATTTCATGTCGAAGTTTTAAGTTCTCAATTAGGGAGGTCTTAACCACACGAAGAAAAAACCCTCATCAAACAAACTTTAACAAACTTCTAAACGATTTTAGTTCATGCGAACCTCGTAAAACTACATCGAGAAAAAAGTTTTGCCATTAACCTCGAAAATCGGGAATCAAAGCAATCGCATTACAAATTGCACTCCATCATCAAGACAGCACGAACGAACGAACGAAAAAATAACACTGTTCATGGCTGTGACATTGAATGTATCAATCTCCTCCATTCAGTAGTAGGCCAGGAGTAAATTCCTTTTGCTAGCAAGCTTCTGAGCACCCACTACCTACCACCTACTGTGAATATTATAAGTAAGTAACCGGGGGGTGCACCGAAAGTCATGCACACCGAGACTACTATCTCTATCGGTTACGAAAATTGTTGGAGCACACCAACACCACTGAAAAAATTGCTAGCTTCGAATGAAAATGACTACCAGCAGAAGGCACCCACTGCACTTCTGTTTGTACCAAACCCTCCACGCGACGACGACGACGACGGAACGATGCAAACTTCAAGTAGGACCAAATGCGCCATTATTTATGGCCAGAGTGCTCCGCTAGCGGTACCCCTTGCATCATCCGTGCTCCGCTTCTGGCGGACGGGGCGGGCAGCAAATAATCATCAAACAGCATGGTCACGATTCGTAAACACGTTCTTGTATTGTATTTGCACTTGGATGCGCTTGTATTTTGGGGCGAACTATCTGTGCACCGTTTAGAGAAGAACACAGTGTCGTCCTAGTTTCGGAAGACACTTTTTATTTTGTGGGGCCATTTTGATCTATTGTCCGAAGAAGTTTTATCTAACATTTCATTCCATAATATTTATAGACCTGAAGTCCTTTTTCTGCAGAATAGACAGTGGAGATGGTCTTTTGAAGTTGATTTTTCACGAAGGTCTCAAAAAGATGATCATCTGAAGATAATCTTTCAAGATTATCTTCTGAAGATGGTCTTCTGAAGATGGTCTTCTGAAGATGGTCTTCTGAAGATGGTTTTCTGAAGATGGTCTTCTGAAGGTGGTCTTCTGAAGATGGTCTTCTGAAGATAGTCTTCTGAAGATGGTCTTCTGAAGATGGTCTTCTGAAGATGGTCTTCTGAAGATGGTCTTCTGAAGATGGTCTTCTGAAGATGGTCTTCTGAAGATGGTCTTCTGAAGATGGTCTTCTGAAGATGGTCTTCTGAAGATGGTTTTCTGAAGATGGTCTTCTGAAGATGGTCTTCTGAAGGTGGTCTTCTGAAGATGGTCTTCTGAAGATGGTCTTCTGAAGATGGTCTTCTGAAGATGGTCTTCTGAAGATGATCTTCTGAAGATGGTTTTCTGAAGATGGTCTTCTGAAGATAGTCTTCTGAAGATGGTCTTCTGAAGATGGTCTTCTGAAGATGGTTTTCGGAAGATGGTCTTCTGAAGATGGTCTTCTGAAGATGGTCTTCTGAAGATGGTTTTCTGAAGATGGTCTTCTGAAGATGGTCTTCTGAAGATGGTCTTCTGAAGATGGTCTTCTGAAGATGGTCTTCTGAAGGTGGTCTTCTGAAGATGGTCTTCTGTAGATGGTCTTCTGAAGATGGTCTTCTGAAGATGGTCTTCTGAAGATGGTCTTCTGAAGATGGTTTTCTGAAGATGGTCTTCTGAAGATAGTCTTCTGAAGATGGTCTTCTGAAGATAATCTTCTGAAGATGGTCTTCTGAAGATGGTCTCTCGAAGATAGTCTTCTGAAGATGGTCTTTCGAAGATGGCCTTCCGGTGATGGTCTTCTGAAGATAGTCTTTCGAAGATGGTCTTCCGAATATGGTCTTCTGAAGATAGTCTTTCGAAATTGGTCTTCCGAAGATGGTCTTTCGAAGATGGTCTTTCGAAGATGGTCTTCTGAGGATGGTCTTCTGAAGATGATCTTCCGAAGATGGCCTTCCAAAGATGGTCTTCTGAAGATGGTCTTCTGAAATGGTCTTCTGAAGATGGTCTTCTGAAGATGGTCTTCTGAAGATGGTCTTCTGAAGATGGTCTTCTAAAGATGGTCTTCTGAAGATGGTCTTCTGTAGATGGTCTTCTGAAGATGGTCTTCTGAAGATAGTCTTCTGAAGATGGTTTTCTGAAGATGGTCTTCTGAAGATGGTCTTCTGAAGATAATCTTCTGAAGATGGTCTTCTGAAGATGGTCTCTCGAAGATAGTCTTCTGAAGATGGTCTTTCGAAGATGGCCTTCCGGTGATGGTCTTCTGAAGATAGTCTTTCGAATATGGTCTTCCGAATATGGTCTTCTGAAGATAGTCTTTCGAAGGTGGTCTTCCGAAGATGGTCTTTCGAAGATGGTCTTCTGAGGATGGCCTTCCAAAGATGGTCTTCTGGAGATGGTCTTCTGAAGAGGTTTCTGAAGTGTCTTCAGAAAAGGTTTCTGAAGTGTTTTCAAAGGAAATCTCAAAGAGTCTTCTGAAGATGGTCTTCTGAAGATGGTCTTCTGAAGATGGTCTTCTGAAGATGGTCTTCTAAAGATGGTCTTCTGAAAATGGTCTTCTGAAGATGGTCTTCTAAAGATGATCTTCTGAAGATAGTCTTCTGAAGGTGATCTTCTGAAGATGGTCTTCTGAAGATGGTCTTCTGAAGATGGTCTTCTGAAGATGGTCTTCTGAAGATGGTCTTCTGAAGATGGTCTTCTGAAGATGGTCTTCTGAAGATGGTCTTCTAAAGATGGTCTTCTAAAGATGGTCTTCTGAAGATGGTCTTCTGAAGATGGTCTTCTGAAAATGGTCTTCTGAAGATGGTCTTTTGAAGATGGTCTTCTGAAGATGGTCTTCTGAAGATGGTCTTCTGAAGATGGTCTTCTGAAGATGGTCTTCTGAAGATGGTCTTCTGAAGATGGTCTTCTGAAGATGGTCTTTTGAAGATGGTCTTCTGAAGATGGTCTTCTGAAGATGGTCTTCTGAAGATGGTCTTCTAAAGATGGTCTTCTGAAGATGGTCTTCTGAAGATGGTCTTCTGAAGTTGATTTTCTGAAGATGGTCTTCTGAAGACGGTCTTCTGAAAATGGTCTTCTGAAGACGGTCTTCTGAAGATTGGCTTCCGAAGATGGTCTTCTGAAGATCGTTTTCTGGAGAGGTTTATCAAGTGTCTTCAAAGGAAGTTCTAAAGAGTTTTCTTGAAAGTTTTCTGCAGAGCGGTCTTAACAGACACATGTAGCGTCTACTTGAAAGTCATTTTAGAGCTCTTTTTCACTATTCCTTATAGTTTTTTGAAGACTTTTCTTATCACATTTTGTTAAACTAGATTATGAAAACGTTCTTAATAATCATCTGAAAGATTCCTAAAGGGTCTTCTGGAAGGTTTTCTGAATGATCTCCAGATGATCTTGAGATTTATCTTAAGGGTCTCCTAAAGGTCTTCTGTAGGAACATCTCTAGAATTCCTTTGAATAGCCTTTTGTAGAGTGTCTTGAAAGACTTCTTTAGGAATAGTAGAAGTTGTTAAGAGTAGAGTTACCCTATTTAATCCAAATCAAGGTTGCCAGATTTTTTTCAGCACGTATCCGGGCCGGAAAAATCCGGGCAACTTTATATGAAAACCTGGCAAAATCCGGGCATTTGATTTCAAAATTGATAACCACAAATCCGGGCAATATCCGGGAAAATTCTGTTAAAACCCAGAAATTAATCAACATGAATCAAGAAAAAAAAACTGAAATATTTTTTTGATCAAAGCTCATCGATAGATTTTAAATCTTATTTTAGGCTTCCAGAAAACCTTTCATGATTATTTTTATAAAACACCCAAAACAATTAGTTTTGGAGGCATAAACAAATAAAATTTTACTTGACAATTTGTTTTCACTCTATTGTGTTGTGAGCCTACTTGGTTAAATGATTAAACTGAATCAAAGCAATCAAAAGATTTCTTTTAATTCACCACCGTGGTTGAACAAAAAGAAATTTTTCGATTGCTTTCATTCAAATTTTTTTTAGTTCGATTTGCCAAAAAAGTGAATAAATCTAGCAAAAATTCGGGCATTTTGCAATGAAGTCCGGGCAACCGGGCCGGACCAGGCTGTTCCCAAATTTTGAATTGAATATCCGGGGAAAAAGTCCTGTGATCAAAACTCGCGGAAATGGAGTCGAAAGAACAGCTCGTGCGTGATAAAATCTTGCGCATTCATCACGAGAACAAGGATTTCTCGCATCGTTCCATCGCAAAAACGTTGAGAATCGCGAATTCCACGGTGTCGAGAGTGATTAAGCGGTTCGAGGAACGATTGACCACCGATCGGAAGCCCAGAAGTGAAGGAAAAAGTATTCCGTACAACACCAAAAATCACAACCGTGAGTTGGGGCCTTCAACCGAAACCCAAAAGCCTCCGTTCGGGATGTGGCTAAGAAGCTGCACCTAAACCGAAATTTTGTTCAGAAGGCCAAAACTTAGGCTGGGCTTCGAACGTTCAAGGTACAAAAGGCAAGTCCGCCAAAACCCGTGCCAGGAAGTTGTACCTCAACATGCTGACGAAAGTTGAATGTTGCATCATGGACGACGAAACATATGTGAAGGCCGACTTCAAACAGATCCCCGGCAACCTGTTTTTCACGGTCAAGAATATGTTCAGCGTTCCGGAGCATGTCCGCACTCAGAAGATGTCCAAATTTGCAAATAAATTCCTGGGAAGCGGAGTGCACCTTTCGTGACCCAGGACACGATGAACGGACAGGTGTGCATGAAAGAGTGCCTCCAGAAGCGGCTGCTTCCTCTGCTGAAGGTCCACAACGTCCCAACAATCTTCTGGCCGGATTTGGCCTCATGCCTCAACTCCAAGGACCTGCTGAAGTGGTATGCGGACAATAAGGTCAATTTCGTGCCGAAAACACTCTGGAGCTCCGCCCCATCGAGAAGTACTGGCCGATCATGAAGCAGCGCCTTCTTAAACGACCTAAGGTAGTGAAGACAGTCGTGAAATTGAAGAAAGTATGGGTTTACATGCAAAAAACGGTTGATTCAAAGGTTGTGCAGAATCTTATGGTCGGGGTTAAGACCAAGGTGCGGGCATTTAAAATACGAGGAAAATGGTAAAATGAAGTTTAATAGTTATTTTTCAATCTCTGGAAATTTGATGGCAATCGGATGAAAACTCGAATTTTGCGAATCAATTTTTGTGTAGGGCAATTTCATCGTGGACACCCTTTATGATAAAAATTCCTAAAATATAGATTGCAAAAATTTTATACCCAATACGACTTATGTAACAATTTTGGGAGTGGCCCATCGAAACCCGACCCGATGTTTTTAAATGTTAGAACAATTCATATACATATTTGACGGTCGCCATGTATTTGTTCAAAACTACGTGTATTTTCGCTTGAAGTGGCATTGATAAGCCGATCCTATACCGGATGGCGTTCTGTCAGAGAGATTTCACTTCGCCGGATATTGATCTGAATGAAGCGCGAAGTGTCTTGTTGGAATGTTTGTGTTGTTGTTGGTGTTTTTGTTATCAAAAACATCCTCCCACTTGAAAAAAAAACCCACGCCAACACCTATTAATCCACCATGAAAGCAAGTCAATTCGAGCTGCATCGATGAACTGACTATTTAGGCGGTGTTTTTTTTTACTTTAGAGAGAGAGAAACATGCAAAATATTGCACTCAGCCAAGCGAGTAATTTGTTTCCTGTTTTGGCCTACCCCAAACCCTGACTGACTAGGTACCTGCTGCTGTTGCTACTTTTGCATGGAAACCAGAGCACCATGACAAGAGTGCAATAATGCATCGAAAAACGATAGTAGTTTTGTAGTTGTTGTTATTATTATTATTATTTCTGCCATAGTTTATCACCTCTACTAGGAGGCTTAAGTTGCCCCCTCTAATAAGTCCGGTTTGCCGAAAGCGGAAGCAACAAGAGAAGAGGGAAGGCATAAATAGCTGGTAGCTATTTCTGTCAATCAATCCACTAGCAAAAGAAAAATACCCCGTTGTATTCGATACAGTTAGTTTACTTTACTAGTAGAACCCCGCAAGTGTTAGTTTGAACTAGCTTGGAGGTATAAGTGGATTGAAACCTCTACACAAACTAGTGAGAACTGACCGATTTCCGACTCTCGATGATGTCGAACACGAACGAATGACAGCGTGGCCGCTCTTTGTTAAATGGGCACTTGGTACTTTCGTTCGGATTGCATAATTGTGGACACACGCCATAATATGATACAACGACGCGAAACGTGATCCCACATTGATAGTGATAGCATGCAGGCACCTAGCTAGTTCTATTTCTAGACCACGCCATTTCACTGAATAGTTTGGGAGGTTGATTTATTGTTTTTTTTTAAAAGACTTATAGATTACTCGAACAAGAGAGCTGTGATGGATGTTTGAGATTCAAATTATACGAAACGTGGGAGAAGTAGGTTTTTATAAATAAGTTTATTGTCTTCCTCCATTTTTGTTGAAGTCTATCGAAATATTCATACTGGTAAAAGATTAAAAAAAAACCCGTAAGCCAAGATGTGAGGTAAGGTTTATGTTATCAACAGTATATGATGTTCAGTATTCTATTTTTTTTGGCTATTTTCGGTATTGGATTTCAAGCAAACAACATTATTTTTAAAATGAATTTAAAAAAGAAAGTTGTTTGCTTGAAACAACATTCTTTTTGAAATGCATTTAAAAAAGAAAGTTGTTTGCTTGAAATCCAAGACTCAAAATAGCCTAAAAAATAGAATATTTAAAAAATCCTTACCCAATTTAATCTAAAATTTACTCTACAATTACATTAACTTTAAACATACCTTAAGTTTCAGGAAGTTCTGTTGATCGTTTCATTTGTCGACTTTATGGATCTGAAAAGAAATAAGAGAAAATATTATTAAAATAAATATTCAAAATTGGTACACTCAGGTAAGCTCATAGTCAAGTTTCCCATAAATATCTAGGGATTGTTACAAAATAATTTCATTTTGAAAAATTACATTTAAAAAACATAAAAATAGACGCCCAAAAGTGGAAAATTTCCTTCATCTTTGAGGACCGCTTCCAGCTCAAATCAATTAGGTGCCATCCAAACCATTGCATACCTAAAGCTTCCGGAAGATCCTCTTCTGGGAAATTTAATCGAACGAAATTACCAATTTGCGTTTCTGTCTCTGACTGTCCCTGGCAGACGAGGGTGCTTTCGGAAGCCCTAGCCTGGAACTTTCCAGCCAATCCATTAGCTTGTTCTCGGAAATGGATTCTCGAAAAAAAGTGCTTTTTACAGTTAGGAGATGAATTGGATAAACGTGAAGTATGGTATTTTTTCAAGGTTCTAAGAATTGATTTTAGCTAAAATCTGGACGGCGGAAGCTAATTTTTTAATGTTCCTTCCTGCTATTCGCAGTCTCTTTAAAAAATAAAAATAACTGCGATTATCATGGAAATTTTCATGATACTGATGCTTTTATAGCAGGGGGAAACCTTTCAAAACGCAAGTTTGACAATTTTTATATTTTACGAGCTGAACCGTTGTGATTTGCTAGTCCTTCTAAAAATCAATAAAACTTGTGAACATTTCATACCAATTAATTTTAGATAACATTACAATGAGAGCTGTAACATGAAGTTTGATTAATTTAAAAAAAATCTGATCTGAAATTCGTTTTCAATCATTGTTTTAAATCTGGAATTAAGAACTAACTAGTTTTATTTGCCTCTCGCCCTGCACTGTGGGGAGTGTCCGTGATCTGCCATAGAGACTTTTTTCGTTACCAAATAACGACACATGTCACATTTGGCTCCATTTGTTAGAAACTTGTTTATACATACACTCCTTCTTCCCGTTTCTCCTCTGAATGAAGGAGCTTTAGATTTAGCTTTAGCTTTGCTTAGCTTGATTGACTACTCACATCCACCTTTAATCATTGGACCCAAAATGCTTTATTCAATAGATCAAAATTGGTCAATCCTGTTCGATTTTTTTTATTTTTTTTAGTCAAGTTTTATTTATCGGTATGATAGTTGTATTTAAACCAATGCATTTAGAATTCCACGAACGCAGGCGTGGCTACAAGTTCTAAATCGCCAATGGTTGCTTCTCCGTGATTGACCGAAGCCATCAATTTTTCACAGAGGTAAAAAAAAGGTGTCTACGATTGACCGCACATCAAGAATGATCAAAACTGATGCGCTCTCTTTGAACATCAATAACGGCGCCGGCCACGTCCTAGTAGTCAATAGATATTTTGGAAAAAGGGATGAAAGAACAATCTTGTGCTTTAGGACCTCCTCTGAATGAAGGAGGGTATTTTTACAAAATACCTTCTCATGTAAAACATTCTTTCTATACTTGAAAAGTTTTTTAAACTTTGCGATAAAACGTGTTTAGGAGCCCCCTTCACCACCTTTCTATGCAAGAATTTGAACGGAACTCCACACCTCCTTTCTTATCCACCCATTGGAAGCTAAGAAAGGGTTTTTAAATAATCATAGAATCATTTCTCGTATCCAGAGCTTTGTTTATGGCGTGTTTTTTCAATAGGTGCTCCACTGTATTTCTGAAGATCAACATGGGTTCATGCAACGTAGATCTACGGCCACCAACCTCATGACGTACGTTTCGAAGTTGGTTACTAGGCTTGACAAACGTCAACTGGTCATCGAAAAATGCGTCGGGTAGAACTACCTGATTGGCGTTGCAAATGGATCAACTCTTATCTCCTATACCGGATTGCTTACGTACGACTAAACAACGTGAACTGGACACCTTTTAGAATCACTTCTAGAGTTCCACAAGGAAGTCATCTGGGACCTTTGATCTTCGTTCTTTTTATCAACGATCTATGCGCTATTATTGAATCGGAAAAGCTGTTGTGCGCCGACGATTTCAAAGTTTTTCCTACCATAGACTTACTAGTTGACTGCTGTGGCCTCCAAATCGACATCAATCCAATTCTAACGTGGTGTCAACAGAATGGTATGGCTCCTAATGTTTCCAAGTGTGATGCCATTTCTTTCGCACGTAAACGTCAACCTTTGAACTTCGAGTACAAAATATCTTCGACTACCTTAAGCCGCAATGCCATCGTCAAGGACCTTGGCATAATTTTGGACAGCAACCTCAATTTCTCGCAGCATATCTCGACTACAACATCTGAGGGCTTCGCGGTTCAGACACTCGAGCTCCTCAATAATCGCATAGCTCGATCAAGTTTACGGTTGAAAACGAAGTTGAATGAAAACTCTCCTTTCTTGATTTGCTGATTCAAAGAAAAGAGGATAATACCTTTAAATTTGGAATTTACCGTAAACCAACCTCAACTGATAGATACATCACGGTTGACTCGAATCATTTTGGGGCTCAAAAACAAGCCGCCTTCCACTCTATGGCACACCGGTTGTATCATATTCCAATGCAAAAGCCCGAGTTTGAAGAGAATATACGAAGCCGGGATTGTAAATGGATATGACAATGATTTTGTTCTAAAAATCCATATCAAACACGCCCAAAAAATACATACAACCACCTTCAGACCGGAAAAAGAAGAATCTTACAGAGTGCGTCTACCATTTCATCCGAAAATTACTAATGGTATAAGTAAGATTCTTCTACAACATGGATTAAAAACTGCATACAAAAGTGGGAATACTTTGAAGGATCGGCTGGTGTCACTCAAAGATAGGATTCCAGAACAGGAGAGATCCGGAATTTACGGCATTCCATGTAAGAGTTGTCCATCGATTTACATCGGCCAAACCCGCCGTAAATTCAAAGTTTGGCTCAAAGACCATAAGAATGCCGTTGAAAACAAAATGATCAACGAATCAAGCGTGGCCGCCCACACAACAGAATTTGACCATTCCATTGACAGGGAAAAGGGCAAATTTAAAAAATGCCTGCGCAAACCTGGACACCTTAACGCATGGGAGTCTATGTTCATCAGTACTGCCGAGAAACTGTTGATGAACGAAGATGATCCACCGATTATATCCACACTTTTAAACCTGATCAACTAAAACTTCGCATGATGCGACACCCTTTCGACGAATTCATCAGCAAAGTAGGACATTGGTTACGTTAATTGTCTTCAAGTAATCACCCTGGCATCGTATTGTAGATGGATTCATTCCATTTTTAGTTTTCGTAAAATGCATGAAATCGTATGGGGGACCCCTCTCCCCTTTGTATCACCCCAAATGAAGAGGGAAGAGTCCCAAAAAATCATAGAAACATTTCTCGTACCAAAACAACCACCCATGTCAAATTAGGTTCTATTTGCTTAATGAGTTCTCGAATTGAGCACAAAGATGTATGGAAGCCCCCCTCCCCCTCATCCATTCTATCTCCACCCTGGTAGAAGGGAGGGGTCACAAACCATCCTTAAAATACTCGTTCTACCCATATAGATACCCTCGCGTGCCAAATATGGTTCGGTTTTGCTGATTAGTTCTCGAGATATTCAAACATGTTTTTTTTGTTTGTGAGACTCCCTCACACTTTCTAGAGAGGGGGCGAGTTCTTAAACTATACCTAATAGTCCTATTTGCCGCTGATAGTGTTGTGTTCGTGATATTATACCAGGTTGTTTCACCAACACTTTTCAGTTTTGGACAATCAACCTCAAAAACGACTATGTGTGTCGACTGGCTGCCCGTTTTTTGTACCGAGAGTTTTTAAGGTTAATTGTCCCGTCTCATCTGTACACGCTCATCAAGTGTGTATAAGAAATGTCGAAAACAACTCTATAGGAACCAAGGTGTGTATATACAGGAGGTGTTACCGAATATCGAATTCCCGATTAAGCCATTTTGGCTTTTAGGCTATGCAACTATGTGGAACTCATGAAGTTTGTTTACCAACAAACCACAGAAATGCTGAGCAAATAAAGGATGATACGGTCAAAATTTGGTCAATATCAACTTGACGTATTTCTTTCAATTTTGCATTTAAAAAACCTGAACACCCCTCATTTTGAAGGTGTGTGTGTGTGTAGAATGTTGTTCCTATTTTGATTTTGGAATTCACTCTTCAGTTGTCAAAATGCCGTCCAAGGAAGAAGAGCAGTGTATAAAAATTTTGCTCGCGCATCGCGAAAATCCGAGCTACTCGCACGCAAAGCTGGCAAAATCGCTAAAAGTTTCCAAATCAACCGTTACAAATGTAATTAAAGTGTTTGGGGAACGTTTGTCGACAGCCAGGAAGTCTGGATCGGGGGGACATCGAAAACCGGAAGCCGCTGAGACGACAAAAAGAGTTGCCGGTAGTTTCAAGCGAAACGACCGTGCATCGAGCCAAAGAACGAGCCGGACTATCGACTTACAAGAAGGTAGTGACTCCAAATCGCGATAAAAAACAAATTACGACGGCCAAAGCGCGATCCCGGAGTCTGTACACGACGATGCTGACGAAGTTTGACTGCGTGGTAATGGACGACGAAACCTACGTCAAAGCCGACTACAAGCAGCTTCCGGGACAGGAGTTTTATACGGCAAAAGGAAGGGGAAAGGTAGCAGATATTTTCAAGCACATGAAACTGTCAAAGTTCGCGAAGAAATATCTGGTTTGGCAAGCCATCTGTTCCTGTGGCTTGAAAAACAGCATTTTCATAGCTTCCAGGACTGTCAACCAAGAAATTTAAGTGAAAGAGTGTTTGAATAAACGTCTGCTGCCTTTCCTGAAGAAACACGGTTGTTCCATACTGTTTTGGCCGGATTTGGCATCTTGCCATTACGGTAAAAAGGCCATGGAGTGGTACGCCGCCAACAACGTGCAGGTGGTTCCCAAGGACAAGAACCCTCCCAACACGCCAGAGCACCGCCCAATTGAGAAATACTGAGCTATAGTCAAGCGGAACCTAAAGAAGACCAAAAAAATTGCTAAGGACGAGCAGCAGTTCAAGGCAAACTGGCTTTCTGCGGCGAAGAAGTTGGACAAGGTGGCTGTACAAAATCAGATGGCAGGGGTTAAGCGTAAGGCCCAGCAATTCGGATTTGGAAAAGCGAAAGCCTAACTGAATATTTTTTCTGAATTTCATACTAATTAAACTTGAAAAAGAAATTTAATTTGATTTGTTAAATAAACGATTTCACCGATTTACACGCGTTTTCCCTTGACAAAATTTTGACCGTATCACCCTTTAGTTCTCGAGATATTCAAACATTTTTCTGTTGTTTGTGAGAGAGGGGTAGAGTTCTTAAACTATAATAGGAACCTTTCCCGGTTTCCTATGTATCCGCCTATCAAACTGCACGTAAATCGGTGCGAATCGGGAACAGACAGACAGATAGACAGAAATTTTATAAGGAGTGTATTCGAAAAAAATACAACACTTTGTTTTGTGAATAACTTTTGAACACATGGATGGAAATTGTCGAAATTTTAGGCAAAGCTGCTTAGTAATGCAATAGTCACCTATGCAAATTTTCATGACGTTTTCTGAAGTGGTTTCTGAAAAAGGCATCCAATGAAGAAGTTTTTCGATTTTAATTTTTGGACACCACGTGCGGCATTTATAATGTATACTATGAACCACCCTTTTTCGAAATCAAGGCCATTTTTGATGATCTCCGACCGACCGACCGAATTGCAGCTTCAAAAGATCATGAGCCTCTTTGAATACTAAACATCAAATTTTTCAATTTTTTTTTCCTTGTTTATTTCCAAAAAATACAGGCTTGACTTGTCAACGACAAGTGTTTGGCTGGAAACATGTCAGGTGTCCGCAAAAGAGTTCATTTTGATGTCCATTACTAAATTTTTCAAAATTTCTCTCCGCTAGCGGTCCAAATATTTTGCGCACAATTTGACCACCGTATTTTGTATATTTTACTGGAGGGCTTCTTTTTGGGCTTAAAGATGTTAAGTAAATCCTATTTATTAGTCAGCTAGACGGACCAGTCCTTAAATTAATCTTTTATTTTTTATTCATTTCATCTATTGAAATTTTCGAATAGAGCTTAATAAAACCTCTCAAAATCCTTAACTTCATAAAATCAATCATCTTAACTTTTATTCAAATTTTAACTCACTGTTAGTTCCTCTAAGACTTATTAAACAATTTACCATATGGACTTTGGTCAAATAGTTGATTGTCAGCTGTTTTTGAGTCTTCCGCTGGGTTTATCCTGAATTTTTCTCGATATTGCCTGAATTGAACGCTATCTCACAAACCACTTGACAGATTGTCAACAAATTTTGTACAGAAAGTATTTCGATCAAACAAATGGTTTTCAAGATACCCGCATTAGTAACTGTTCCATTTTTTAAATGAACTAAGCCTTACATGGGCACACTTTTATTTGTTCTGCTCCTAGCTGTAGAATTTTTATTAATCTTATTCAGAGCAAGTTCACTCGTGTTGGGAAAAAGTGGTTAAAAATTTTGACACTTGTAGCACATTTTGAAAATTTTACAATGCAAAAAGGTTTTCAAGATTTTTTTTTTTTTTAGTTAAGCATTTATTTTTCGTTACTGAAGGCTCATGTGCCAGATGGCCTAAGGAGCCGAGTGTCTTTTGTGGAGGGAAAAAGCCCATTTGAGTGTGGCTCAAGTCAAACAGTTCGTAAACCGGATAGAGCCCTTCTCAAATGGGCGCAAAAATTTTTCAAGATCTTGGGCGTTGTATTTTTTTACAGCACTGTTTCTTTTTGAGCCGCATGTGATAGAAATATCGCTATTTTTGCATGAGGGATGAATCATCCTTCGGGATGAAAATCGTGAGAAAAAAAAGAAGCTATTTTTGCATCACAGCATGCGGAAATACAACACGTGTTGTAAAAAAACTTGAAGACCACAGATCTTAGAAATGTTTTTGCATGGAAAAACTTTCAAAATGTGCTAAAAGTGTTAAAATTTCTACCACTTTTTCCCAACACCAGTGAACTTGCTCTCATGCATCGAATTTTGCAAAAATTCTACACAGCACAGGCAGAAGACGAACGAAATCGGACTTGAAGAAGTTTGAAGTAAATGAAATTTATCTACATTGCTGACTCCTTTAGCAATTTTTCTGAGTGTATTTGGGATGATTGACCCTACTGTGTTATTTATTGCACCCATTTCAACCTTGATCTGTTTCTAGATTTGATACTCTGTTTCGAAATATAACCATTAAAATTCCTCTCAATCTACATTTTTCATTTCAGCAATCAATATCCTCGCAATGGATCAAACTCAATGTTGCAGAATCCCAACATTTTATAGAAAACCTCAAGACGACACTTTAACCCTGACAAAATGCCTACTTTCAAGACATTTCACGGCATTTTCCATCGCCGAACCTCGCCCATGGAAGCGCCATTCGAAAAGGTAAGTATCGACGTGTTTTACTCGCAGCTGCCGCCTGATTTTATGGTGGCCTTAAAAGGCGCGATATGACCATCACATTTTTGCAAAATCTCCGGCTGAAACATTGTACGGTCTCCTCCAATGACTGAAAACCGGTTTTATGAAACACAGATTTCGAGCCGATCAATCGATCTTCATCAGTGTAGAGACGAGGGTCGCCGCCGCCAACGTCATATTCAAAAGGTCAAACTTTTTTCTGCGCTGTTCAAGTTTTTTTTTCTTATGGAAAATATTTCGTTCTTCATAACGAGCATTAGTCCGAAACATTTTTATAATTTTTCTTATCTTTATTAAAGAGACTTTCAGCCTTTGGCTGGTTCGTCTCTATTTTTTAAATATTTTTTATCATATTTTATTAGGATTGTTATTTCAAATGATTCTGAAACATGACGTCTAAGCTAATCCAAACCGGAAAAAAATCAACATAATTCTTCCGTCATCACGTTCCATATTGGAAAATCTTTTGATGTGAAAAGAATAACAGGTTGTTTTTCTTTTTTCCTTTCCTTTGTCTCTCGAAGAGACAGAAAAAAAACGTAAACAACTCGTGGACCGAACGGTCACGTAATGACAATCGAAACAATCACGTGTTGGTCGTTCGAAGAGATTTTGGTGCAGTTGACCGGAAGTTTCCGGTGCCGATAGCTTTTGTTGTTGTAAAAAAAAGTCACGTGTTTCGAAACCGTTAAATCGGTGGTCACTCTCGGCAGGGCGCGGTGGAATCTGTCAACATCAGTTTGTTGGCTGTTATCCTTGTCTCCGAATTTTCATTTTCCAATTTGGCCGTGTCCTGGGCAAAAGGTCATTGAAATGCCCAAAGGTCGACGATAAACCTTTCTGCTCACCACCATTAGAGGATGACCGAAGCAGCTGCGGAGTTTGATGGCTTCCGAGAGAAAAATACAATGCCCGTTGGATTGAATTATGACAGCAAGCGAACGAGCGGCGTAAATTAAGTCAGTTAAGCCGGGGAAAATTACGTCGGAGAAATTTCTCATGGCAACCGACGAAGTTGGCGTGGCTTTGGGGTTGCCATGAACCAGCTCCAACCAAACCAAACCAAACCAAACACACTCACCATCTGTTCTTCTGTTGGCAATAACTGGTTCAGCTTCATCACGCAACTTTGCCCGCCGCCTGCTTTGTTGCGTTCGGCATGGTCGTGTATGGTAGGGGCTTCGCGTTACTTAGGCGATGCGATGGAAGGAGTGCGGGGCTCAAATCCTCCATCAGAATGATCCATCTCATAACTGTACAACTCTCCGCGTCTTCCTCTGCTGACGCGGAACAGCCATTACTCTATTTTTCCTTCGCCTCATCGCCGATGGGAAGTTTTTACCGGTCGTGGAAACCACACCAAGGTGAGAAGTGGAAGTTCCGCTATTAAATCGCGCTTACAGCAGCAGAACACGAGCTCTGGCGACGACGTAAAGTTCAACACCATCAAACTGGTGCAGCAGTGGTGTGTTTCTTACACCCACTCACACAATCTCGGACACAAACTGACAAGTCTGAGTAGCTGTCACACAGTTTGAAGCATTCGGACACGTGTGCTGCTGCTGATTCGGTGACGTTCTTCTGTCAGTTAATGTTACCTCTACGACGCCACCTACGATGGATTCTCGTGAACATCACCACATCGTTAACTGGGTAGCAGGGAGGAATGTGCGGTGTACCTACTTACACTTTAATTCTGATCTCCAGGAAGGAGGACTGACTGGCTGACCTACTTCGATCTACTAAGAAGACAACTTCTAGGTATGCATTTCTACGAGCCGGAATGCCCGAGAGTGTTCGAATTGGATCAGCGATTTTCTTGTTTGATTTAGCCATTCGGTGGAAAAAGACGGAATTGGCCTAGGAAGTCCAGATTTTTAAGGTTGCTTCTGCTGAATGTTTATTTTTTGCTTTCCGGTGGAAAAAAGACGGAATTGGCTTAGGAAGCGCAGATTTTTAAGACTTCTGCAGCTTATTGTTTGTTTTGGTTTGGCTTTCCAGTGGATAAAAAACAGAATTTGCTAAAGAAGCGTAGAATTTTAAGGCTGTTGTTGCTGATTGTTTGTTATGGTTCGGCTTTCCGGTGGATAAAGACGGAATGGCTTTAGAAGAGCATATTTTTAGGATTGTTTCGGCTGATTGTTTGCTGCTTCTGCTGATTGTTTGCTCTGATTTGGCCTTCCGATGGAAAAAGACGGAATTGGCTAAGAAAGTGCAGAATTTTAAGGCTGCTGCTGCTGATTGTTTGTTTTGCTTTGGCCTTCCGGTGGAAAAGACTTAATTGGCTTAGGAAGCTATCATGGTTTTGCCTTAATTGTTGTATAGTATTTTTTCCTTGAAGCCTTTGAAATAGTTTGGGATTTTTTAGTTTCAATCTATGTATATGCATAGAAGGGTGTGTCGATTTATAACTTTTTTCGAATTTTAAAAACCCTGTAGCCTAAAAAAAAGGCAAAAAAAAAGAATTTTTGCAGATTTTTATAAAGAGAATTTGATTTGAAATTTTGTATAAAAATGCAAAAAAAATGCTCGGATAATGTCACTTTTTTGGTTTTTCTCGAAAATTTTTTTCTAACGTAATGCCAATGAAGGATCCAATAT
Organism: Uranotaenia lowii; assembly: GCF_029784155.1. Lineage (NCBI taxonomy): Eukaryota > Metazoa > Arthropoda > Insecta > Diptera > Culicidae > Uranotaenia > Uranotaenia lowii. The sequence continues at coordinate 12,795,834 of NC_073693.1, forward strand.
ATGGAGCTAACTGAAAAATTCTCTGGTTACAACTTTCAGGAAGACGGAAAAGCGGTAGCAGTAGCGAGAAAATAGTTATAACGCCCTAAACAAAGCCTTTTTTTCTTGAAACGAAACTGTCAACACTGACAGATTTCCCGTTCAATTTTCAGAAATATCATTTTAACAAGAAAGCTATTGATTTTAGAGTCTCAAGATCTTCTGATGAAATGATCTACATTAGATTCTCTATCGTTTTTTTTTTAAGTTAGGGTTATCAGAAATTTATAGTCACCAGATGCAATAGTTTTGCAAAAATGAAACTGAAATTGGGTGGAGCAATGACGTTAACAAACATAAAAAATTCAGACCTCCTTCTGTCAAAGTTATCGGATGATCTTCATTCGTCAACTTGAAACGAAACTAACTCCACATATCAGTACCAAGTACCAATAAATTACACTTTCTCAATAAAAATCCACTCGACGCTTCTACAACAGGCAATCCTGCTCAAGGTTCGCAAACGCTCACCTATAAATATATGCGTCCACATTAGTTGGAAACGTGACGAAAATATCCCATAGCAGTTCGTTTTTTATTTATCGCCAGCGAAACTTCGAAACGTGACATTTTGGGATGGGACTCGGGATGGTTAATATATTTATCTTTTTTTTTTCACTACCGCCGCTCGTGTCCGACAAACTATGAATAGGAAATTGACAGCCAGCCTACGGTATACGTAAATGTTTATTCATAATATTGTTTCAGGCTGGGTCCTCGAGCGAAATTTAAACTTCTACAGCTTGTAAGGAAATTATTCGACAGCAATCATAATCAAGGTTAATGGTGTAACTCTCTCAAACTTTCCTGGGCTGGTCCTTTTCCGGATGATTTACTATTATTGGAAAATCAACCCAACAAAACACCAATAAATGTGACGATCGAAATGGTTGTTTTTTTTTCAGAGAAAAAACGAGAAAACGGAAAAATTGGGGTCACGACATGCCGAAAGGCAAACCAAGAATCGAGCTCGGCGATAAATCTTTCTCGCGGAGCTATACCAAACCAACTTTAACCATCCCGAGATCAATTCAGACCAAAGCCGAGAATGAAGGAAAAATCGAATTTTCTTGTGCGCCCAGATGAGGAACAAAATTCACCAGAACGTTTATGTAGAATGAAGGAGGACAAATAATAAAAAAAAAAGATAACTGATCCTACGAAATCGGCCAAAAAAGAAACCTTTTTTCAGCTCCAAACCGGTTGTTGGTTGTTCTTTTTTCCATTTTCTTGTTTTGGGAAGAAGAAAAAAGAATTGAAGCTGTATTTTTTTTTTCGAGTCTGAAGTCTGAAGTCCTCGTCGTTTTGATTATAGTTTTCGGCACCCTGAGGGATTCGGGAAACCGAAATCAATTTTCGTTTGTTCAACTTTCAAGGGTCAAAGGAATTAGCAGGGGTGCCAGTCGATTTTTTTACCGAGTCAGACTTTGACTTGTGATCTGAAGTAAGCTAAAAACGATTTTCCTTGAAAGAAGCAGCTATTTAGGGGTAGTTTTCAATGTGACCAGGATTTGATTTTGTTAAATACTATCTGAAAACCACTTTCCGAAATCATTTGAACTCACAGAACAAGTACAACAGAAAAAGTCGTAGCCTTTTTTTATTTGGTTTTGACATAAAAATATGGCTAAAAACGTCATAGACAGAAAAATCAAGACTTTTCCCTTTTCAACTCAAAATAAGTAAGTATGTAATAATAAGTATGCATTGAAATCGAGAGAAATTTATATTAAAAAAATATCAATATCTTCGAATTAAAACCTACCAGAGATAAGAGAAATTAAACCAAGCAGTTTAAAAAAGGGTGGAACAAATCGGTTAACTATTCTCTGAGCGAGTCCTTTTTCTCTGTTGTACTGGCTTCATTTCTTCTTCGGCCATTCAGAAAATAATTTTTTTTTTTTGATTTCTGTTTTTACTCCCTGTTCAAGAAAAAAGGACCCGTTCGGCCCGTCGTTCTGTGTCGATTACAGTTCCTGTTGATTCGACCTCCTCCGCATTAATTTTAGGGGTTTTTGGATGGCTTTTTCTTCTTAATTTTATTTCATCTGGCACGGACTGTCCCTTGTTTCGTCTATCGATTCGAGGCGAGGGTGTTTCTTACTTATTGGACCAATTTCGATGCTTGAAATTTTCTTTTATCGGTTCGAGGTACCAGCTTTGGAAGTGGCTTTCAGAAATCGTGAAGAATCCCAATTAACGGGTATATTATGGATGCTGGTTTATGCAACTGATCGATCTGGCTGTTACATGAATACTTCGTGACTGATGGGAATGTACCGACCCAGCACCTGTAGTGCTAATATGTTTATCGACAAGCTTGGTTTAGAGAATCCATGACTTATTTGACAGGGAAAATTTATCATTTTCGAAACTTGAAGGTTGATTCTGAAAGTTACGCGAAGGTGGACAATTGTGTCCAAATTAACCCTAATTCGTCCCAAAAAAAACTACCCGTTACAGTAGATTAAGTCGATTTGAGCTCATTTTTAAATTTTTCAAACCCTGGGGTCTAAAAAGCTTTGTATCGGTTCAAAATTTATTCATGATTTTTTGCAGAATTTTTAGGTTACGTTTACATGAGTAAATTTAAACTTTTATGTTTGTATGTGAAAATTGAATATTTTGTACTGAAAAATCAACATCAATTTTGTTTCTTCTGTGGAACCGAGCCTGACTATGGTTTTCGTGCCAATTAATAAATTCTCTGAAGGAAATTTTCGCTAAACAACTTTGTCGAAGATCATGACTATGTGTGGCAGGGGCCTAAAGAATTCTGCCACTGGGATACTGGTCCATGTCGTGCAAGGCGACGTATCTCGTACTTCCCAGATATCTTAAGGTTGCCTGAATTTTCTTAGTACGTATCCGGGCTATTTTATCTAAAAACTTGGCCAAATCCGGGCATTTGATTTCAAAATTATGACCAAAAATCCGAGCAACATCCGGGCAAATTTGGTAAAAACCCAAAAAATACTCAACAAAAACCAAGACAAAAAATTCAGAAAAAAAATTGTTTTCATCAAAACTCATCAGCAAATTTTAAATCGTATTTAAGGGTTCCAGGGTTACTCAAAAAATTTCGTGTTGAAATGAACAATTTTTACAAATCATTTTTAGTTGTTGATTTGGCAAATAAAGTGAATAAATAAAAAAAAATGCGTAAAATCCTGGCTTTTTTCGATCAAATCCAGGCAACTGGGCTGGACCGAACTTTTCCAAAATTTTGTATCAAATATTCGGGCAACCTGGTAATATTTCTATTTAATGGAAATCAATGAGTGGAGAAAATAAGTCAAATGTTTTCAGTTCAAAATGTTGGAGGAAAATGTTTGAATCTGAATTGGTAAAAAATGGTTTAAATTCCTGCTAGTATTTTTTAACTTTTGATCTACTTTCTCTCGCGGAGGACATGCCAACCCAAGTAACATTTCAGGTCTTATAGCAGGCTACTAGATAAAGTTTTGGTTTTATAAGGGGCTTGAGGAGTCTAATAAAAGTATCGGTGTTACTTGGGAATAGTGCATATGGCCATACATGCACTTACGCAAGCTATATTCTTTCATATTTTCTTGTTTTGCCAATTCGGAAATGGCTCCGGCAAAGGGCTTAAAATCAGGCTTCTTCGATTCTCTTGATTTTTGCTCACTTTTTCTCATCTGCTTGTCAAACGCCTGGGAGAAATATGCTTCTCACACTCAACGCGATCAAGCAGCCCACGTTTTGTTGCAGAGCATTTTAAAAACGCAGTCACCTAATTTCATTCTCGCACGGAGAAATGTTCATCAGCTTCTCAATTGCTGGCTGAGAAATCAACGACGGAACAGAGTTGTGATGCTTCGGTTGTGGTTTATTTCAGCACTAGCTGAATTTTACATTCGGCCTGTCAAATTCTTTAATTTATGATTGTCAGAGTTCTCCGTGTCGGAATCAAAAATAATTTTTTTTTTCAAACTTTAAGACCCCCGAAATGTCTGAAATTTCCAAAAGTTTCAAACTTGTTTACCTCTTCATGCCAGAATTATTGAACGTCTCCAGCATTAAAGCAGGTTGACAAATGCTGGGGCCAATGCTCCATAATTCCGGGTAGAAAGAGGACGGTTCAATCACATTTTAAAGCTGTCCACGTGATTTGGTGAAACGGCCAAATTTCAAATGCGATTTGCATTTCTTTTTCTCTTTGGAGCGATGAGAATAGCGAAACTATGCCCTTGCCTTCACTGAGCAATTCATTTCACTGATCACACGTAGCGCTGATGAGGTGTTTTCAGAGTCACACACCAACAGTGCTCTGACAGTAGAAGAGTGATCATTCGTTAGAGAAAAATTTTCTCACCACTCACTCAGCAGCAGATGATGAAGTGCTCATTAAAAATAGACTCACAATTATTCGGAGCGAAAAAGTTCACTGTCTCTTTTTGGTGAAGATGAGCAAAATGAAGCCTGCTTAAAATCGCTTTTCACGTTCAGTTTATAAATATTTTGCAAGTTAATAAAAAAGCCTTTCTGTCACAACCACAACGAATCGTTATGTATCAAAATTCTTCTGCCTATACATTCTTCAAAGCTGCATTTGAAATTTCACTTTATAGCAACACATTGTAGCTAACTAACCAAAGCAACTGATCTGTTGCCTGGCTGCATTTCATTTGTGTATGTCTGAATTTAAGAATGTAGGTTATAAAAAGAAAATAATTTCAAATGTAATGAAAAAAGCGTGAATGCTTGGAAATCCCTATTTGGATAGGCCAACTTTGCCACTATAAACAAGTTCTTTTATATGCACTCATTTTAGCATCCTGGTTAGATTCTGCCAACCTTTCTGTACGTTGCCTATATTATGTAATAATTGAATCGAATTCTAAGAATTTAAACTAAAATAATACAAAATCAAAGCAATCGAAAGATTCTCTTTAGTTCAACCAAGGAATGGAAGGGAATTTTCCGATTGCTTTGATTGAGTATTATTTTAGTTTAAATTCTTAGAAATCGATTCAATTATTAAAAGTGGTAGACATGTTCACACTTTTAGTACATTTTGAAAATTTTGCCATGCAAAAACATTTTCAAGATCTGTCGCCTTCAAGTTTTTTTACAACACGTGTTGTATATTCGCATGCTCGGATGCAAAAATAGCAATATTTCTATCACATACGGCTGAAATAAAAACAGTGCTGTAAAAAAATATAACGCCCAAAAATCTTGAAAACATTTTTGCACGGTAAGATTTTCAAAATGGGCTACTTCTAAAACTTTTTCCCAACACTGGTGAACTTGCTCTTATAGGCAACGTACAGAAAGGTTGTCAGGCAAACGAGAAACAGTTCTATATTAGTTGGATCTGGATCTTTCATAATTTATTTGAGGAGATTTAAGTTTACAATGATAAAAGAATCCAACCAGGATGCTACAACGAGGGCATATAAAACATTTTATTCGTAATGATCAAAAATTATATTATTTTCGACACTTTGGAACCTTGTTGGTTTTTTTAAAATATTTCTGTAAAGATGATACGGAGATTTCTTTTTTGCTGGAAAATTAATACTTTAGGAACTACAAAACAATTTCTCATGAAAATTTATTTGAGAAAATTCGTATTTTCGTGGAAAAGAGGAGTGCTTACTATGTCCCGGGTGCTCGTTATGCCCTCATCTCCCCTAGTGCTTTTTCAAAAATATTATCTTTGGTCAGTGCACATTTCAGCGCATTTTCGGCGGACAGATTTGCTAAATAGGCATTGTATTTTTGCAACCTCTTCTTTGGGTGTAGTTTTAGTGTTATCAGCACCAACATGTGAAAAAGGTATTAAAGACAAAGTTAAAAAAAACGGTTTTCAGTGGTTTAAAGTAGCCCAATATGAGTTCTGTTGATCACAAAAACCGTTTTTAGTTAATCAGTTTCCAATCGATTTACAAAGCAATTTTAGCAAAAGATCTAAAAGATATATAGCCATAATATATATGACATTATCCCTACAAAAATTGGTTTATGCACCCTCTACTCCACAATAAAGCAAACGGCCTAGAAGCAAAACATTAAAAGTGAAAAAATGCAAAGAGCTATTCACCCACTCCTAAAGAGAGAACCAAAAGCGTTTATCAAAAAATTGAGGAAACTTTATCTCCATCTCACTCACACACATGAGACATACATTCAGAGATGCCAATGTGCCTGATTTTTCAGGATTTGCCTGATTTTTCGAGGCTCAGCCTGACAACCTGATAAGCCATTGAATTTCCCTGATTTTTGAAAATATGCCTGATTTTTGCAAATGTGTTGAAAATGGGTAGTAAAGAACTGGATTAGGAACCATTGCTGAAGTTTTTTTGGCCTTATTATAGACACTTTAACGCTTTCATGTCATTCGTGTCTTATTGCTGAAGTGAAAATGTGAAGCGATGACCAAAAAAAAAAGTTCATCACTTAGAGCGAAATTTCCGTTACTTTAACGTAGCCTGATTTAGCATGATTTTCATTTCACCCGTTCCCTGATTTTTCAATAAAAAAAAATGTTGGCAAGCCTGCATACAATACGAAGAAGAATGATCCTACGCATCGTTTGGGTCATAAAGACTTTAAAAATTCCACTTTGATTTTAATAAGCGATTTAAAAAAGGTTGCAAAATTTTAAAACTCGTCTTTCTCGAAACATCATAAATGAACATAGACCTTTTTCACGTGTTGGTACTGATATAAAGTTTATTAAAAATGTATCAGTGTTGAGTAAAATCAATCATTGATAACTGATGAACTATCAAATCTATATGAAAGAAAAAAAAAACTGATTATGAACTGGCTCATTCTGTTAAGTATCGTAAGTATTTAACGAATGTCACATGGCTACAAATTTGTTGAAATTTCTATGAATGCATTTTGAAGTAAAATGGTTAGCTTCAAATTCTGAATTTGGTTGGTTAAACTTCTTAAAAAAAAACCCATTCTAAATAAATACAACACATATTTTTTGTGTCAAGATTTGAGTTTCATACAGATGGTCTATTGAAATTCGAACTGAAATTTACAATTGAAAATTATTTTTTATTTGGAAACGCCCTCAAATAGAATGTCTTAGGCCTTGAATGATTTAGGACTAAATTCCGCCGGAGACGAGCTAATTTTCTAACATGTACGGTAAATTCCTTCTTGAACTGATAATTTTACTTGAAAAAAAAACTCCATGGGAAGGGTTAAAACTCTAAGCAGAATTCGTCTCTCGAACCTCACAATGGAGCATGCATATATACTGACATGTCAAAAGCTTTTGACGTGATTAACATAAATGCTCTCCTGTCAGTGTTGTGAAAAATGGGATCACCGGAATTAGTCTTCAGTGGATTCGTTCGTATCTGAAAAAAAAGAGTCCAATTTGTGAAGATAGGGAATGCGAAATCCAGGGTATTCTCGGTCAAAAGCGGCGCACCACAAGGGAGTCCCTTGGGACCCCTTCTTTTCTTCACTGTTATGAACGAGTTTCCCGGAGTGCTGCGTGACGTTTTGTATGCCGGAATACCGATAGGTACTTGTGTATGTTGGTAGGACTGAAGTCACTCGAAACTCGGAGGAAATCAACAGATGTGCTGTTTTAAAAGGACTCGACCAGTGGAAAGTATTTTTCATAGTAAATAGTACCACACATTTCTCCAAATGATGTAATCAAACTGAATATGTCCAAAGATCAAGATGTGTTTATGACATAGATATGTTATAACTAATTAGAATTAAAGACTGAAGCATTGAATCTGATAAATAAATAAATACGACCAGTGAAGAAAAAGATGAGTAATCCAAGTCCAGCTGAAGAATATTAATTCAGTTACCCTTTGTGGGCCCTTGGTGAAAAGCCTCGATCCGTATACAGTAGACTGCCCCAAATTTGTATGGGAAATTCAAAACCTGTGAAATGTTATGCGCTGCAGGCTGAAATTGCTCCTAGTCCTAGTTCAAGATCTCATGCCAAATTTGGGCCAGATCGGATCACGGGAAGGGGTCGCTCAACGAGCCTGAAGTTTGTATGGGATTTCGAGATATTTTGATCGGGAGAAACATGAAAAACCAGTTTTTCATCAATAACTTTGGTTCCCGTCGGCCGATTTCGGTCAATCACGGAGTAGCAACCATTAGCGATGTGGAATTCGTTCTACTGAGCCACGCCTACGATCATGGAATTCGAAATGCGGTTGTTTTTAAAAGATTTCCATCATTTTAAAAAAACATCAACTAAGTTTACGAAGCTTATTAAAATACATCGAGCTTAAATATTCTTCAGGTTGTATTTCGAGTTCAATGATTTAGGTTGGATGTGAGTAGTCAATCAAGCTAAGCTAAGCTAAGCTAATAACTTTGGTTCCCGTCGGCCGATTTCTTTCAAAAACGGTTTTTCTCAAAGCCTAAATTATGAAACATATTCCATCCGAAGACTGCATTTCGATAAGAGTTAAGATAAAAAAGATATTAAGCTTCAAACATGGGCTTACTTTTTTAACGGTGGTATTCAGCACTGTTAATGAGGCGTCAATATGTTCGACCGCCTCGACTCATTAACAGTGATGAATACCATCCTTAAAAGAGTTAGCTCATTTTTTAAGCCTAATTACTTTCTTATCTTAACTCTAATTGAAATGCAGTCTTCGGATGAAATATTTTTCATAATTTAGGCTTTGAGAAAAACCGTTTTAGAAAGAAATCGGCCGACGGGAACCAAAGTTATTGATGAAAAACTGGTTTTTCATGTTTCTCCCGAACAAAATGTCTCGAAATCCCATACAAACTTCAGGCTCGTTGAGCGACCCCTTCCCGTGATCCGATCTCGCCCAAATTTGGCATGAGATCTTGTACTAGGCCAAGGATCAATTTTAGCCTGCAGCGCATAATTTTTTTAAAAGTCGGTTCATTTGGGGCACTCTAGTATACAGTCCTATGCAACTTTGCTTTTTTTAATGTTTGTTTTGAGAATATACTGATTTTAAAAATAGTTATAGCCTTCCACACCCAGATTATTTTCTTTGATGCACAGGTAACCTTGGTCCTAAAGCACAAATTCATTTCTTTCATCCCTTTCTCTTTTTACTGCCTATCAATTGGCTACTAGGACGTGGCCGGCGCCGTTATTGACGTTCAAAGAGAGCAGTTTTGTACACTGAGAATGTGCTGCTATTACAGTGTTGAAAAAATTCGAAAGGACACATTGACAATGAAAACAAAATTTCTCCCATTCAAAATATCTTGTTGAAAACTTCTGTCTTCCTTTTCTCAATTATGCCTTCTTTGATTTGACCGATGGTTCATTATCTTGTTTATTTTGGTATTTTCTTTGTCGATATCATTACCAATGAACGTGCACCGACAGAGTTCAACTATCATTGTCAAATTTGTTTTCCCTTTTTTGAAAGTTCATTTAAATTTCGATTTTCAACTATCAATTTTGTCTTTGAAATTTTCGAAAATTCAACTTTGATGTGAAAAAATTGCTTCAAGCAATTGAAAACGAACGGTGATCGCGTAACGAATGATCGGCCTTGCTTTAGGCCGAAATTCATCAACCGCCTGTGCACGTATGGACAATGTGATCCTTAAATCGTGTAAACTATCATTAATTCGTGCAACCCAACTCGATGGGGGTTTTGCTGCCTCGTGAAGACCTTGGCTGAGAAATACAGTTGGTTCCAGAAACTGACCTCACCGTGTGAGACACATTGAACGTTGTTAACGAAGGCCTCAATTCAAAGCACATCGAACCGGCAGCAGTTCCTCTAACCCTTAAGAACTACAGCTGGGGAATCCTTAACTTTCAGTTATTAGGTATGACATCGTTTTAGGCAGCAATTGGATTTGGCAAAGAAAATATGCCACACGAGCCATCGCCCGCCAGATTCAGCATTATTTATCGGAAATAACACAACAGCAAAATTGGAATCCAGCAACATTATGATGGGCTTTGATCGTACCTCAGGCAAAGGAAATGAAATGATGACAAGCACAAGTCTGAAATTCATGAAATTTATGTTCCAGACCTAAGCCCATTTTTAAAGTCCACATCTTAATCCAAATCTCAAGTCCGAATCCGAAGCGCAAGCTCAAGATGTCCAGGTAGCAGATGGGCGAAACAATTTTCTTCTGTTTGTTTGATGTTTGTCTAATGGAAAAATTTTTCCAGCTTTCGACATTCAATTTCGAATCCATATGACGTATATGAGTAAGTTATCTATTCAATTAAAAATCAAGACTTAGACAAAAGAAACCGATTAAGTTACACTCGTTTCATTCGAAGAGGTCGCTTTGCTAACAGTTTGTTGGATATGCTCAATAAAGTTTAACGTTTTACTTATGCTCTTTCTACAGTATATAACCAGAAAAATTCTTTGAAAAATTTAAAAAACTCAGGCTTATGACTATTATTATTATTTATTGAAAAATCGGGGAAAATATTAACACGGACATTGTTTTACTTTAGTTATTTTAATCACATATTTTGCTTAACTTCATTACCTTAGCCAAAACTTGATTAAGAAGAAAAACAAATTCCTACTTTTATTGCGATTTTCTCTCGCACTAATTTGATCTGACCATTCACTGTTTCAGGTTAAGTAACTTATTTTTATAACGCATTCGATGGCTCCAAGTTGTAAAATAATTCTGCAAGAATTATAAAACAAATTAATGATTATTTCTAGTAAAAGATAGCTGCATACTTACATCGACATGAAACGAATTAAGAAGTATCGTATGTAAAGCTGACGTTACTTTGCTCCGAGATTTAATACCTTTTGGCGAGCAACTTCCTTCCGGTTGCTATTAGATCGTTTTGAGCAACTTTCGCTTTCGAGTACCAACAGAACTCGTTACATCCTACCATAATTAAAAGAAGAAATCTACGGAACAAAAAAAAAATCATTCACGAAAATAACTGAAAAAACAAAAAGGTTTCACCTGCTGACTGTTTGTTGTCCTGATCCTGAGACAAGTTAGGTGTTGGCCCACTGAATGGCACCGTAATTGTTGCTGCTACCGGTTGCAAAATACTTGGGTTGTCCTTTGAAACTGCCATACGGGTTTAAAAAACTAAACACTAAAATTTTGTTCGACCTCGTAGTCTGAGTTATAAGAAAATTTCAGACAGGTGACATTTCCAAGAATGATTTTTTCCTTCTATCCCTTTCACTTGGATCACTATGACAATGATAAAATAAAGTGTTCATTTTCAGTGAGGGCGATTAACGAATGAGTGTGGAAGGAACTGAAAAAAATATTGTCAAACGTTGCAGGGTGTGGATTTCATGAACGCACTCTTTGTTTATTTATCATGAACTGCGAAAAATATCTGGGTGACTGAGATGTTTTCTCTATGTCTACTGATGTCAGGTAAATGATAGACGAAATTTTCAAGACTGGCTGCTAATCCCAAGCGCCTTTCTTTTGACCTCTGTGCAAAATTGATGGCCTCGCTCGCTAAGCTATACTGATTTTAAATATTGGGGTTTTTTTTATTATCTGACGGGTTTGCGCCGGGGGTCTTCAGATTTTCCCCAAAATTTAAAATTTGGTTCATTTTTGCGACTTAAAAACACATGTATTTTTTCAGATTTCTAACATTTTTATTTTTTGAGTTAGCTTCGGTTAGATTTTTTTGTCAATAAAAATTAACAATTTTTCAAAGCTACATAACTCTGTTATTTTTCAACGGAAACTATAAAATAGCACATCAAAATGCATTGGAATTTTATCAGCTTTCCAAATAAAATAGTTGCTAAAAAATGGATAAAGACCTTCAATATGAAAAGTTGTAAATAAACTTTAAATGGCGCCTAAAAGTACCGTCTGCACCACCGAATATTTTGCAAAAAATACCATTGAATAGCTCAATTTATGATGCAACTTTCATCTGAAGACACTAAAATGGGCCATCAACTCCTTGAAGAGTTATGAAAGAAATAATGACAACAAATCTCTTTTTTTTGCGACGAAAACAAACAATGGTCGAACAACTGCACTCACATATGGAGGTAGCGCGCACTTCTAACAACATGGAAACAAAAGAACTTATCAAAGCAAGTAAAAAACACTATTTTTGTGCTTTGTAGACTGCCCCTACTCGCATAACAGTCCCATATGAATTTTCGTCAGTTAAGGTCAACATAGGGATTCAAAATAAAACACTAAAAAAAGAGGTTTTGTTCTACAAATTCCGAAAAAAAATCATTTTGTGGCTGTCCTATATGAAATACACTCGAATAACAGTTCCATATGTGAAATACCACGAATTTGGTTACTTTTCAATGCTTCTTTCGGCGAAATAGTCTTTGATTTATTGCTTTGAAACATTTAAAAAAAATTTAACTCACTTGATGTCGAATGATGCACACGAGTTTTCGAAGGCAGGTCTGACTTGCTTAGGAATGACTTCCTGAGCGAAAAACTATCGGATGCAATCAAAAATCGTAAAAAGATTCAACTTACAATGTGGATTTTACGATATTTTGTATGTTTCTTTTTCTGAAAATTGCATTTAGAAGTTCAAAAATGATCAAATTTAAGTCTTAGAAAGTGGCTTGGTGAGAAAAAAAATATTCTGTATAGGACAGTTATGCGAGTAGATTTGAAAAAGGTTTCAAATATGGTCGATTAACAGTCCCATAATGAATAAAAATGGTGCTCTCGACCTTACCAATAACCCAATTTTGAAAATTTCAGGTCTTACGATTTATTATGACAACCTAGAAACGATTTTCGTTCATACCGAAAGTGGTGATCACAATTTAAGAATGTATTCCAAAACAGGAAAAGCTGATTTTCTCGCTTGCTTGGTTTTGCATATTGGACTGTTTTGAAAGTAGGGGCGGTAGAGTGTTGCAGCTAAACTGACTTCATGTTATATCCAAAAATCTAATAACGTATTCGTTTATACCCAGTTTTGCACCAGGTCACAATAAGTTTTGCAAATTTGGCTGTCATTTTTAGAAGTTTATGCGCTCAGTTTTGCATCCGTAATTCTCCAGATTTGATTTAAAATGGACGGTGGAACACTGAAGATTCGTTTGTGAGCGATCGAGGTAGCAAAACACTGACGACGAATTATGTTCGTTCTATGCTTATGATACATACACAGCCAGATCTTGTCAGCATCCCGGTGAATAGTAAAAATACATTTACTATTCATCTTTACAAGGCCGGGCCCACTGTGCAGTATTGGACGCAGAGACGACTGGAACCAGGGGAGGAAGAAACGTGGACAACAGTACCATACGTTCCCATGTTCATTTGATATTTATTCGTTGGGAGCATAGATGCTAAGATATTTCTATGCTCCTTGGTGTTGGGCCTTGCGATTTTTCCTTCAGGGGATGGAAATGAGGATTTTCTACAGAGAGTCCCAAATTTAACAATACAATAATTAAAGAAATTTCTTAAACCATTATACACTGTTTAATTCTGGATCCTTGTACCTTCATCTCAGGTCATCGACCATGGTTATAGCGCCATTGCTCGCTTTTGAAAAGATTTGAAAGAGCAGAGAAATTATTAATACAGCACCAAAATGATTAGAATTTTTCCATTCCAAAAGATTTCAGCACCAAAAGGAATACATACTAAAAACTAATATTTATGATTAGATTTAATAACAATGATTAAAACAACGTGCGTTGCGTGCAATATATAATATCATTAGTTCTGCGTTATGATTCCAGTATTGGTATTTATACAATTGGGTTGGCATCTACTAGAATTATCAGATCAATTTATTGACTCGGGAATCGAACCAAAAACCTTCAGATCCCAAGTCGCCAACGCTATCCAATAAACCATCGGCACGCTTTGACGACGAATTATGTTCGTTCTAGTATGGTAAACTTCAAAACTGGGCGAATGGAGAAAACGAATACGGTAAAAGTATCATATTTTCAATGTCATATCCCTAAAATGGGAATGATGCTTTTTACAGCCTGGGCTGGTCATACTGAGCTCTTCGATTATTTCTACATTTTTGCCACACTCTTTGTTTTTGATCAATGGGAAAGGATTTTGGTGTCCAGTGCTTAGCTCCCGATATAAAAACTATGTAAAGCACGTCTATATTTCATTTTTTAATCATATTTTTGTGATCCCAAACACAGGGACTGAACTATTGGCATTGATTATGCTTCACAATGGTCTTTGATCGAAAAGTTAATAAGTTATATAGCATATGACCAGGTTGTAAAAGCAACATTTCCATTACTTGTTATATTACATTAACAATACGATACTAAGAATTTTGGTTAAAATTTAAAGTCAGTTATGCTGCAAACACTCCACAAAGCACGAAAAAGTAGTGTTTTTTACCTGCTTTGGTAAGTTCTTTTGTTTCCATTTTGTTAGAAGTGCGCGCTACCTCCATATGTGAGTGCAGTTGTTCGACCATTGTTTGTTTTCGTTGCAAAAAAAAAGAGAATTGTTGTCATTATTTCTTTCATAACTCTTCAAGGAGTTGATGGCCCACTTTGGTGTCTTCAGATGAAAGTTGCATCATAAATTGAGCTATTCAATGGTATTTTTTGCAAAATATTCGGTGGTGCAGACGGTACTTTTAGACGCCATTTAAAGTTTATTTACAACTTTTCATATTGAAGGTCTTTATCCATTTTTTAGCAACTATTTTATTTGGAAAGCTGATAAAATTCCAATGCATTTTGATGTGCTATTTTATAATTTCCGTTGAAAAATAACAGAGTTATGTAGCTTTGAAAAATGGTTAATTTTTATTGACAAAAAAATCTAACCGAAGCTAACTCAAAAAATAAAAATGTTAGAAATCTGAAAAATACATGTGTTTTTAGGTCGCAAAAATGAACCAAATTTTCAATTTTGGATAAAATCTGAAGACCCCCGGCGCAAATTGTCAGATAATAAAAAAAATCCCCTATTGTTATTATTGCGTGAAGAACCTGTGAATCAATATTACTTACAAACAAACTGCAATACGCATCATTTTTCAGCAATTTACCTGCAAATAAAAAAAAAGAGAAAGAAAACATCCAATTAATGAGGCACGCAAAATTGACTCGACAACACAAATATCGTGACCATAAAGATGAAAATGGTTGGTGTTTGGTCTTGTTCATTTAATTTTTTTTTCCTTCGATGATGTTATTTAAACTTCTCCAATCACCGTACGTGCATCTTTCGTGCGAGGTAACTAAAACAATCGAGTTGCGACTTGCGTGCAGTAATTTTGCAACATTGAACCCGACCGAGAGAATGTGGAAGAGATGGTGGTGGTGGCCGTGGCACAACAAATTCATACCGTCTCCATGTTGAATTTGATGACCAAACTGTCCGTGGTCCTCCGATAGACATCTTAATTGCCCCGGTCCGGTTCTCTTTTACTTGACTTTTTTTTTGTGGGTCTCTGTTTGCTTTCTGTTGAAACACTCTCGATTTCCATGGGTCGAATGTACATTTACTAAACGGTTTGGTCTTCTTGTTTCGTGTTTTTTTTCTGTCGCTGCCGTTGCGTTGTTGTTAATTCATATTTCTCATATGTGGCTTTTCCGTGTGACCCCTCGATTTTATGCAACGTTTGCAATGTTGGCACACTGATTTCGATGTTGTTTTTAAGGGTAATTTTTTCAAGTAAGCTGTTTTTCTTAGAAGAATTGTTTTCCATCAACAAGTTCAATTAAAATTTTATTTGTCGACCACTGTCCATCGACCAAAAAAAAAAAGAGACAAACAAGTTGGGAGCCTTCCAAATCTTGGTGCTATCTGGACAGCCTAATCTCTTGCCGAATTCGCATGGACTGGAAAATTATCACTTTTTGTCCCTCCATCGGAAACGAAGTGTCCGTGCATTGACCGTCCAGACCAGATAAGCAAATTAACATACACATGTTGTTCTATATTTTTTTGTTGAAGCTAATTTGTCGAAGACAAAGAACAAGTCTTTTTTGCGCCTGAATGTATGTACTTTATAACTACAGTCTTTGTATCGATTAATTCTGCAGACTTCTCAAGAAAGGACGGAGGAATAAATCAGGTCAAACTGTTTTTTCCTTTTTCACTTTTCTAACAAAATGAACCCCCTCCAGGAAAAAGGCACTACAGTGCAAACTCCAATTTTTTGCTGATAAGTGAATTGGCTAAATCAGCGAAAAGGAAACATAATACACACCACCGAAAGAAACATCAGCAGAAATATGAAACGGATAATTTGGGTTGCCAATTAAGCTTTCGGGTTGTAATTACCGACCGAGGAAAGGAAAGGGGCTGACGATTGCCAAATAAATTGCAGACGCGCGTTCACAAAAAAAAAACACACAGAAAAGGAATCAACTTTCGATGTTATTAAAATAATTTCAATATTTTTATCAAATTAATACATGCTCCCATAGAAAATTTTTAGAGTAAGTTCTCGAAAACTTCGACCAAATATCATTATCGATTTTCAATATACATGTCAGCCGTTTTTCTATGAGATGCTCAAAGCTTTTACATTCATTCACGTTTCTAGGTGTATTTAGAATGTAAATAGCTATCCACATAGCACACGTACCAAATCGAAAATATCTGACTTGGCTGACTTTTTTTTTCTTCCTCCAACGCTCTCTTCTGCTGTCAGAGAATAACAAATGCTTGACCTCAATAGTGTTTTTTTGCTTCCTTCGTTCGTTCGTTGGTTCGTTTATTTAACCAAAACGGTTATTCTTGCCTTGCTTCTTCTACTTTTCGGGAAGGTGAAACAGCTTACTCGCTGTAAGATTTTCTTACAGCTCTCAGCTTCAGTCCGGTTCTTCTTTTAGTTTTCAGGAACTACTTCTTGAATTCTCTGTATAAGGGAGTTTGAAACTTACTACCGTGGTGGTGCAGGACAGAGAGGTTGGCGGAGGAATTTATGACCGGGACTGTGGCCGTTCTTTTCTGCTTTAAATCGACCGAATTTTATCGGTAGTTTTATGAACGGTTTCGCTCTTTTTGCAATTGAATCCTTTTCGAGCTTCTGAAAGCTTATTTATACCAAAAAGATTGCCTTCGAATATGTTCGAATCTATTCCTAAGGTACGAAAAGAAGAATGGTCCATCAAATTAATATTTTTGATGTTTTCAATCCCTCGGTTTAAGCTCAACCAACTTAAAATTTAAGATATCCATTAGAAAATGGAAGGTGTCGAACTAAAAACAGTAAAGACACTTGAAAATCTCAAGGTCACTATGTGAGACCCCTAATTTTTCTTCTGTACATCGATGACAAGCTTCAACACTCAGTTGTCTGCAGAAAGAGATAATACAAAATTTTTCAACAATTTTGCTTTCATCTGTGCATAAATAAATTAGCTAAGCAAAACCATCGTTTTTTTTAGCAATTTATTTACAATGCTGCGATAGGAAGGTACTGTTTTTTTCACATTTTACAGCTGATCGCCGTATTTTTATATGATTCAAGCTTTCATGGCAGGCTCGGCGAGATGAAAACTTTTTTAGAGAGAAATATTTTACAGATACGAAAGAAAGGTGGATAGACAGGCAATTAGTGTGCCAATAGAAGAAAGCTTGATGGGTGTTGAAATTTCAGGCTAGAGTAAGGTTGTCAGATTGCCCGGTTTTATCCGGGTTTTCCCGGATATTTAATCCAAAATTTGGGAACAGTCCGGTCCGGCCCGGGTGCCTGGATTTTATTGAAAAAAGCCCGGATTCGCCCGGATTTATTCACTTTATTTGGAAAATCAATTGAAAATTAATCAAATTGTGTTGTGAAAATTGTCTATCTATGCATCCAAAACGAATTTTTTTGAGTAAGTTTTACAAAAATAGTCATCACAAGTTTTTTGGAACCTAAAATACGATACGGGATTTGCAAGGCTCGGCTACGTGCTGGAAAAAATTCTGGCAAACTTAGGCTAGAGGGCATGTTGATGAAAAGCTCCCATGAATTGTAACGCATTTAATCTACACTAGCTACCTATACAGGGGAACTGAGAAACAGAATTCCCATGTATAGCTAGTCCAGTAGTGGTTTGAGAGCGTGTTTTACGCAAAACTAAAAAAGTTTTCATCTTGCCGAGTATGCCAAGAAAATTTTAATTTTATTTTAAGGTTTATTAATCGATTCACCATTCTTATTTGAAATGATAAACTGCTTTTTAAAATGCGAATGTTTAATATGCTTATTTTTCTCCAATAGCAGGGGCGTGGTGTACCAGTGTTCTCGAATAAATCCTACCCTGGATTGGGTCAGGGAATCAAATTGAGTACTACATACTTAACTAATTTTGAGCAACTCAGAGACGGAAAGTCTACTTTTCGACATCGAAAAGTGCTTGTATTCGACACTATTTTTTGCTTCACGACCTACTTGATCTGAAATTTTCAGTCATTGGCATGATCGTCCACTTCCTTAGATTATTAGTGGCTTTAATTGTAAAGTGCTTCACCACGAAAAGTGTCATATCCACGGTTAGTAATAATGAGCGTGGCGATGAACGTGTTAAAACCTAAAGGTATAAGCCGTTTCAAACAAAAATTTAAAGAGAGTGGTATTTCTCGGCTATTCTAGCGAGTGATGCCAGATTTTTTCTGGATCTTCCAGACTTTTTGGACTTTCATCAGACATTTTTTCTAGGTTTCCAGACTTCCATACTGTTGACTTTTATTCCAGACACTTCCAGATTTTTGAGTTTGGACATGAAATTTTTTACAAAACAGTAAAAATTGAAAATTTTCGTGGTAAAATGGTAGGAAATGATTCGAATATGTTATCGAATGCAACTGGATTTGGCCTGGATTTTGAAAATTTTAAAATCATATGCTCGGGATTGCAGGTTTTAGGTAAATAGTTTGAGGCTACCGATGTAGTTTGTTTTTTGTTTCGTAAAATTGCCATTATAAAAGTCTTCCATTATTTTGTGTTATCACATGCTCATTAAACTGCCCCAAATTTGAACGGGAAATTTTAAACCTGTGAAATGTTATGCGCTGCAGGCTAAAACTGATCCTAGGCTTACTACATGATCTCATGCCAAATTTGGGCCAGATCGGATCACGGGAAGGGGTCGCACAACGAGCCTTAAGGGGGGGGTAGGGTCTAACGGCTATAAAAAAACACCATTTTCACGATTTTTTTCTAGAGCTATCGTTCAAACAAATGTATTCAAATTTTTTGCATTATACAAAGCATTGTTAAAAGAACATTTAGTAATTTTTTCGTAGAAAAATATTGAAAAATGAGCCGGTGACGGAGCACTTTCGAGGATGCCTTTTAAAAAACAGGATTTGCGGTGGACACTGTATCTCAGCACAGAATCATCTGAAGACAAAAAATCAGAGCAAAATATTTTTAATAGATGTTTTTCTGGACCCCAACGTTTTTATTTAACTTAAAATTTTTTTTATGAAATTTTTGTGGCTGTTTGAAGTAATAACTACGATTTTTCACGAAAAAATCCGCCATTTTTCACCTGTAAAATCTCCCCAAAGTAAAAAAAACAAAAAACAAAAACGTTGGGGTCTGGTATTTTATATGTAGAAAACATGTTCCAAATTTGAAAAGAATCGGATAAGTAGTTTTCAAATGACGATGTCCACGGACTTCAAAAATGTGCTTCCGAGAAAAACGCGTTTGAAGTTTCTGCTCTTGCTTTCTTGCAGTATTAGATAGGAGGAGATAAAGGCCTATAACTTCTACAGTTTTGCTTCAATTGAATTGAAAATTTGACACAACATTCTTGAAATGTTTTGCAATAAGAAAATAAAAAAATAAAAAAATCGATTTTTTGAAAGTGTTAGACCCTACCCCCCCCTTAAGTTTGTATGACATTTTAAGACATTTTTTTCGGGAGAAACATGAAAAACAGTCGATTCAGTCGAACATATTGACGCCTCATTAACAGTGTGATGAATACCACCCTTAAAAAGTTAGCCCATTTTTTAAGCCTAATAACTTCTTTATCTTAAGTCTAATCGAAATGCAGTCTTCGGAGGACATTTTTGTCATAATTTAGACTTTAAGAAAAACCGTAGTCAAAAGAAATCGGCCGAAGGGGACCAAAGTTATTGATGAAAAACTGATTTTCATGTTCCTCTCGAACAAAATGTCTCAAAATCCCATACAAACTTCAATCTCGTTGAGTAACGCCTTCTCGTGATCCGATCTGGCAGAAATTTGGCATGAGATCTTGTAGTAGGCCTAGGATTATTTTGGACCTGCAGTGCATAACTTTTTCAAAAGTCGGGCCATTTTGCACTCTAATGCTCAACCTCATATTTAGTCAGTTATTTAGTAAGTGAATGTCAAAAAGAAACATTTTTGGATTTTTTTTAATTGAATGATGATTGGCATTTCGGTGAAGCATACATTCTAATAAGAAGCATATCAAATGAATGTAATGAAAATTATAGACGGATAGATTAGATTAAGAAGCATGAAAAATGTTAAATGTGAGCCAAGAGCGTGTCGGAGGATCGAAGCAACCAGTTGTTAAGAAGTGACGTGTTTTTGTCAGCTGCTACAAAATACCTCGAAAATTTGAAAATAATCGAGAAAAAGTTGTTTACTGAAAGAGGGATTGAAACAGGAAAAGACGGATTCGTAAGTTTTTACCAGAGGATATGGAAGCGCCAATGCACAAGAGCCAGCTAACCAGGACAAGGAAGTATGGTGATGGAATTACAGCATCTTTAAAACGGCCGAAAATCAGCCTTAAAAGCTTGGGACGTTATCGTGAATATCTGGTGAGCTCGTTTAATTTTACTTTATGTTCAAGAAGTTTGAAGAAGTTTATGCCTTCCTCGAAAATAATAGAAATTCAAAAGTCGACTGAAATCAAGTTTACTTTCAAATCATTTTAAAATCACTGAAATCTATTCGAAGCTTTGATTTAACCGACAAAAATCTTCCACGGCATTCTTTCTTTTGACTTGTCATTGTAAATATTGAATAGCAGGAAAAACCGATCGTATTGAGTGTAGAACGACCATTTTAGATTTTTTTGATAATACTGATTAATTAAAATATTGAGGCTAGTTAGAATATTGTACTATGATGTTTCAGATATTTAGCAAAGGTCTTTAAAAAATCTAATAATACCCCGCATGAACCAGTATTATACAGTGACTATTCCCATTATCTTCTTCCCAAGACACCCAAAAGATTACTTCTATAGTTTTGGATTATTAATCTAAGATAAGGCTTATCATTTTTTCATGAAATGGAATCGTTTGGACTCACTTTACGATACAGGGAACGGGTCGTTAAGTAGAGTAACCATTCATTTTTTTTGCCTTTTTTACACGTCCTAAAACGAGTTGATCATACGTGTTATCTTAAGTTAATGATCCAATCATAAAATGATAACGATACAGCATATCGTGAACTTAAAATTATAATATTCAAAATAATACTGGGGTTTTGGTTATTCAATCTAATTTAAGTTAAATTTTCGGATTAAAAAAAACATGATTTTACACATTATTTTTTTATCTGAATCTTTTTGTAGCTAACACAATTCACAATTTTGCAAACTTTTCAATTGCACTTTCACAAAATAACCATCCGACCGTTCGTCGGTGGTTCTATCTTGAAGCTTCCGCGGAACACAAGTTTCCACAAATACTGAGTTTAGCCACGGCCGTGCGATCCAACTGTTGTTTGACGCTGTGGTTGCTCCGCGGCTTTGCTTCCCCGGCGATGGAATGCCATATCTCGCTAGGTTTCCATCTTCCTCCTGTGACATTCCGCGGCTTCCAATTTCTTAAGAGCCCCTGAAAAAACATTATTTTGGAAGAAGCATTAATTTCGCTCATAAGTAATTAATGAATATTTAAGGTTACTCACCATTTCCTGCGAAGCTGGCACCGCCTATTGATCCGACCTTTTCCATTTCGAGCTCCACGAGATTGACCCGAATTCAGCCAGGGGATTTTATTCAGGAATTCAACCACGTGTGTTGACGTGACAGCAGAGAACTCGGGGCGTGTTGCAAAAAACCTCAATTTAGTTTTAGGACCGTTAATTGTATCTTCCAGGGATAGTTTTTTATCATTCCAGCGCGTTGCTAAATTTATCAATTCGGTATTTAGAAGATTTTTTGAATCTTCCAGATATAATATTTTTTTCATTTAAGCAGAGACACATTTAACCATGACGCGATACGCACGTTACTATTAATGTTATCAGAAGAGAATAATACGGATGATTCAGCATATGGTATTTACGTATGCGGGACTCCAACACATCAATCACAAATTTGTTGAAGTATAGTTTCAAGAATATGAAACGTCAATTTTAAAAATTTGATCAATTAACGTTAGATTAACGCTTGTTTTGAAAATTTATATGTACATTGTACATACATTTATAAGGCAAAATAGTAAGGAGTTTATAGTAAATTTTTACATATATATTGAGAATTTTCTAGCAGGCCCATCAATTTGGGTTTGTTTTTTAAGATCGTTTTAGATACATTTAATGTTTATTTAAAATCTTTCGGTATATAACATTAAAATATCAATACATTTGACGTAAATTCAATGTAAATTTAAAATTTTTCAACATTTTTGTTTACCAGCCTCACTGGTAGAGCTAGAAGTTTCAGTAGGAAACTTTAGGAGAATAGGAGGTGTAGGGCAAAATCATCTACCGCAATGCTGGTCAAGCATCTCCCAGGGTTTACCTTTCCCAATTACCTGTTACAAACCTCCCCACGTTTATGGGTGGATCGTAGAGATCTCTGCATCTACTTGTTAAATAAACGTGAGTGACTAACATTCCTTCCCCTCTTCCCCACACAGTCCGCAGGGTTCGGCCAGGGCACCTTCAACATTCTGTGGGGGCGGGTTTTTCAGTTTAAGAGATTAAGTAATCTGAGGCAACGAATTGAAAGACTTCAGCTTCTATTGAAACTACTGGTGAGAAAGTGTAACATCATCTCTGGAGAGAAGTTTTATTTTATATAATTTTATAAAACGGAGAGTTGCTGAGTAGCGCCAACCGAAGTTTTAGGCGAACAATGATACATGGATGGATCAAGGCACGTGTTTCGTACCCCGATCGGAGAATCTGTTATTACAATTCTGGATTTTATATCTCAAAGAGATTCATGAAGCAGCTTAAAAACCAGAAGCAGCTTAACCCGTCTGTATGATATTCAGTTATCGGAGACCGTAAACATCAATAAATAAATTAGAATATACATCAGTGTTTGTTACTTGAAATTAGCAATTCTTTAACCATTTTTCTATAAACAATACATCCAACTCCAAGAAGTTCATGTTGTTATCTGAAATTACCTACTAAGAACAGGAATTTACAAATCCAGCGTCCCTGAACGAGGTTTTTGGCGCTGCCTTGGCCGTCAACCTTTTTCATGAGATTTACAGGTTGAATCACCTATTTAGTACTGCTGGTGGTGATAAGTGATCTGTGCGCAAAGGACGGGGTACTGTGGTACAAAATGCCTCTAAGGCATTTCAAATTGTTGGGTTTTTTTTACTCCTAAAATTAGGTCAATCGTAAAAAAAAAGAAAACATTGAAGAAATTATCTTCAATTCAAAGACTGATAAGACAATGACTTGACACTCAACAATCGGACTAGAGAGCGTATTAACCCCGAATCACCATCCGCCTATCATCGCATTACACCGGTAAAGGAATGTTATTCAAATATGGCGTCCACTTATCGCTCTCATAAAGCTTTGTTCGGAAACTGGCTTGGCTAGCTAGCTCTAAGTGTGCCTTCCTTCCGCCCCTCCGTTGCACAATTCCTGTTACGTCCGATTGTGGAGCGAGGCGGGTATGCTTGCTGTGCTGTGCGTTTGTGTATATGTGTTGTGTCCAAGCTCGAGATAGGGCAAAATAGTAAACAACTTGATCAACGAGGCCCCGGTTTCGCTTCAAGGCAATTGACATTGGTACTCGCTCGATGGGTGTCGCTAAGGAGGCGGCGGCAGCTCAATCGCAGTAGGCTGGGTTCTGTGACATTTATCGTGATTAATACCTTTTCACAGAGATTGAAACTATTCGTAGTTTACTTCGATTAACGTGCCTTCTTCTAAACCGATGAGTTCAATACCCTCAAAAAACCATGAAATGTGTTTCCAAAAATGTATACAAAATTTGAAAATTTCAGTCTGGAATGAGACCATTCTTCTGGGTTGAGCTCTATAATCCCGCTCGGAAAAAGGACCAACAATGCCCTTCGGGTTCGAATTAAATTCAGGAAACCAGCCAGTCGGCCGAAGGGCGTTGATTGCAGCCATTTATCAAGCTCCGAGTCGGTAGCCATTATTGCGGGAACTCGGCTCAGCCAACATCGGCATCATTATTCAAAACGGGGAGAAGGTTGGAACGACCGGGCCATACAAGCTAGCAAGCAAACAAACACGTGTGCCGCCGCCAGGACGTGCCAAAAATTTATGCAAGCTGATTCGAAAGTAAAACTCACATCACACAAAACCTTCATGACGGCCTCGAGAATAAATGAAAGTCATTTCGTACCCGTGTACGGGCAATGTTTTTCGAAAGTGCCCGATTACATTAATTGCGCTCGGTAGTCCTCGGTTTGTGCAAGGTAACTTGTTTTGACAGTCACCTTGGCGACGACCATTATGTACCAAAATCTAGCAACCTTTTCCAATTTTAAAAACAAACCCTTAAGTTCCATTGACCCATCAATGGGAACGACCTAGACGAGTGGCCGATGCCGAATCGATCGTACTCAAATTACAAAACAATTTATATTCATTGAACTGACAGTATTATCCCGGACTTCCTACCAATGCCAACAAGAAATTCTTCCTCAAGCTACATCTCCTTGTCCCAGCCCTAAGGATGGTGACGGAACCCGAACAACGAAGAAGAAAACCCGGCATCAAAGCGCAACCGTGGGACTGCTGTAGCGAGAATTTGATTGACGAGCCAAGATTATCGCTCAGGGAAAATTCCTCCAACCCCAAACCTCTCTCAGTCGCAGTCTAGCCGTAAACTTTTCCCACCCACTCACTCGCTCGGGATCCCAACGGAATTTATTATAACAGTTCCATCCAGTAGAGCCGCCGCGGCGTACCGACTGGCTGCAATCACATTCCCCTAAGGCCATTTTTTTATCTCCGGCGCGTCGTTGTCGGCGTCGGCATCCTGCAGAGGGTTTGACCTTTTTCCCTGGGAGGAAAAAAAACAGCAATAACAACTAAACACAAAAGTAAAGCGCAGACATTTTTATTCGGAGCTGCAGCATTTCGTTCAATGCGACGACGGACATCGATTGCAATTAAAGCGTAATGGAAAGGTGCAGGTCTTTGTTGAATGTTGTAGGAGTTCCTGGATGCCGAATAAACTAGGGATTTTTGGGTGCTCCCCGACTTCGCACGTGGGGATAAATGAGGTTAGAATTTTCGTTTTTTTACGGTTGAGTTCAAATGACACAAACTTGATTTCCGGTATTCTATGAGGGAAAAAAATCCTAACAGCCTGTTCGGACTGAGCTCATGCACAAAATCAGGATATCATCATCAAGCATCTAAGAAAAGTCAACTCCTACATGAACAACTAAAAGATGGCAGGTTTTGCGAACTTTACAAACATTTGACTCGATTGCACCCTTGCGCTCTTCCACCAATAACTTCTTTGCCTTAGCTCGTAGTTTTCTTTAAAAAGATGTTATTTCGACTAAGACTGTAAGATGTCTTAGAATTCCTTGTTTGAAGTTCCGTTATTTTTTACAGAAAACTAAATTATCTAGAATTACACAGACTAAAATATTTGAATAAATATACATTGGATTTAAACAAAGCAATGTTTTGTTCGTCCGTATCCCTATTGTTTAAGCAAAATAACGAAAATGTTTGTGTCTTTATTGCTTGAAATATATAAGTATTTTGTTAAGATCAAAACATTTAACTGGTGCGACAGTGTAAGGTGTAAGTGCGACTCCAGAGGTACACTAAAAGTGAGGGCAGACTCTTAGAGAATTAGTTCGGTCTCCATAGAGGAAGCAGCACCGTAGACGCCATCCACTCTGTCATTGAGAGAGCGGACAGAGCTAGGCTAACGAAGAGGAGAGGGCTCCGTTTTTGAGCGATGGTCACTTTGGACGTGAATAACGGCTTCAATCGCGTCAGTTGGACAGCGATTGCGTCGTCGCTTTAGGTTCCCGGCATATCTGTATAGGCTTGTGGGACGTTATTTCCACAATATATGACCGGTTAGGGCATACGGGCACAAGAGGTTTCGGCGGGTGCCACAGGGGTCAATACTTGGCCCGGTCCTGTGGAACATCTCGTTCGACGAGCTCCTACAAATGAGCCTCCCATCGGGAGCTGAACTCGTAGGATTTGATGTAGTGCTCTTGGCGATAGGCACCTCGACAGCGGAGGTACGGCTACTTGCCACAGTAGCTATCCAGAAAGTGGAAAGATGGATGCAATTTAAGTGCCTGCGACTAGCCCACTACAAAACCGAGATCTAACCTCAAACAGGTACCATTGCAGTTGGACCGTGTGACATCGTGTCCAAACGCGCAATTAGCTACCTAGGGGTGATGATCGACGACAGACTCAGCTTCACGAGTCATGTCGACTACATGTGTAAGAGAGCGGCAATGGCTACAGCTGCATTCACACCGATGATGTCGGACTCCTCGGCAATCCGCAGTACCAAGAGGAGGATACTGTCAAGCGTGACCACGTCAATCTTGCGGAAGACAGTGTGATCTTCAGAGACTTAGCAGCGTACAGCGGCTGATGAACCTGCGGATTATCAGTAGATACCGGACCATCTCGTCCGCAGCCACCTGCGTAGAAGCGGGCGTCATGCCCATCTCGGTATTGCTAGAGGAGGATGTCTATTGTTACGACAATAAAGACACGCACAACTAACGAGAACTTGCCAATGAGGACTCGATGTCCAACTTGCAGCAGCTGTGGGACAGCTCAGCGAGAGGAACCCATCGTCTGACCGAGCACATCGGGAGCTGGATCGGAAGAAGACACGATAAAGTGTACTTCCATATGACACAATTCCTGACTAGTACCTCTACCGGTTTGGACATGTGGCTTCGCCTTATTGCCCAGATTGTGGTGACGAATAGGATACACCTAAACACGTGGTGTTTGCTTGTCCGAGGTTCGAGGCGGTACGTTCCAACATACTAGCCGTCTGTGGGCCCGACACCACATTGGACAGTGCAGAGGATGTGTACGGACTCCAACA
The DNA here is from genome assembly GCF_029784155.1 of Uranotaenia lowii. Classification (NCBI taxonomy): domain Eukaryota; kingdom Metazoa; phylum Arthropoda; class Insecta; order Diptera; family Culicidae; genus Uranotaenia; species Uranotaenia lowii. The sequence goes on from NC_073693.1 coordinate 12,823,049, forward strand.
CTTGGCATGCGGTCAGCGATGGGTTCACCCGGATCATGACTACCTTGCTTGAAGCTGAAGTCAACGGCAGTCCGCGAACGGTGTCGGATGACTCCATCGCCGGGAAGCATCAGAGTAGTGTGCGTCCAATCCCTTGATCGAAGCTACATAGATGAGGCATCATCTTCTGGGTAGCGGAGGTCACCCCACCGCCAGGGAGTATCCAAGTAGTGCCTCTACCTACGGAGAAAACGCCGGGGAAAAGACAATACCTTCTTCATAGCTGACCCCGTAGCAAGGGGGTAAACTACTGTAGAGAAAAACCCATGGCTAGAGAGGCTGTCGATACCGGGCGAACCTCTCAAGTCAGTGTAGGATGTCGTCACTGTCGGGAAACAGCCGAGTCGTAACGTTCAAAGTCCCGAATGTGTGCGGTGACAGGCGCGAGTCCAGGACAAGCTGCTCTCGATCTGGCACACGACTGGCAGAAATCCTAGGATTGTCAGCCAAAGGGGTTAAAGAAGACCGAACAACGGTCAGAGTAGACTGACCACATCGATAGGGGGCTGTCTAGTAGAGTGCTTCCGACCCCACGGTTTAAAGTTACAAAGATAAGGCAACAATTTCTTCGTAGTGGATGCCGTGAGTGCGCCGCGTTCGTGCGTAGGTTGCTCCCCCTTCGGGGAGTATCCGAGTAGTGCGGTTCTCAACTTTCTCTCTCTCTCTGCGGAGTTGAGACTTGACCTTCTTCGCAGTGGAAATCCTTAGAAAAGGGTTATTCCACGATCGGGTAATATCCACGGATAGAGTGGCTCTCGACGCCGGGTGAGCTATTCGAATCGGAGTAGGATGACGTCTTCATCGGGAATCATCCGAATAGTTGCGCTAAATCCCGGTATAAAGGTGACAAACCTCGAATCCTGGCTTATCTCCAAAATCGGGATTCGAGTCGTTAGAAGAGAGATTAGGCCTCGAGTCTTCAGGAGGAGAGCTTTATGTGGTCAACCCCGAGTCTTTACGATAAGAGGACGGATCTCGAGTCGCAAGAGGAGAGATCAGGCCTTTAATCAACAAGAGAAGGGATATAAGTGCTTGCCTCGAGTCACTACAAGGAGAGGTCAGACATCGAGTCACCAGAGGAGAGATCGGGTCTTGAGTCGTGCAAAGGAGAGGTATGTATACGTCAATCTCGAGTCGATGCAAGGAGGAGTCGAATCTCGAGTCGTAAGAGGACAATAGACCTCCCACTATTGAAGGATAGTGTGTTCAACAGTTCGAGGTGGGAACTAGGTTTGCGGCCCCAGGTGGAGTTTAGGGAGTAGGAGGTATACACGGAGTATATCACGAGTTTTCCCATTTTACCTATGAACCCAGAGTTGCAAACTGAGGGAACGCGGTGGCTCGCCGTGCCTTGGAATTTATCACCTCTAGTTACCTACTAGAAAGTTCCAGTTTAACCTTGCAGTTGTGTCACACAATTTTTTCAAACTAATGACTTCAAATTATTTCGCCTCACTTCCGAAACAATTTCAAATACATAAATAGTCAACATTGAGATCTGGACCATCTCCAACCTACTCCATTTGATTCTGATACGCAACGGGATCGATGTCCTGATCCGTATCGTGATCCTTATCCCAATCCTATTGCCGATCCTTGATCTTGATTTCCGAATCTGGTTCAGGATCCTTTTCCGGGAATACTGACCACAGATACTGAACCTGCACAGAAAAAATTATTTTCTGTAAAATTACAGTAAATGTCCTGTAACAAAAAGGAGCAGGACATTTACCGTAATTTTACAGGTCGAGGACATGGAAATTCACAGGCAAGTTTAAAATTACAGGCCAGTAATTTCAGGCTACCTGTAATTGCAAGCGACCTGTAATTGCAAGCGATCTGTAATTGCAAGGGACCTGTAATTTCAAGCGACCTTTAGAAAAAAAGTGCACGTAATTTGTTTGTTTTGATTCATTATAATAGGAAGGAATTTCATTATTGAATAAAACAAATTGTACTCGTATATACATTATTATTTATTATAATAACCTCAATACATCACTGAACAATTTCGGAATTACGTTTTTATGGCTTTTTTACCTTAGTAATAGTGAGTGAACACTCTGCGGGTAGTATGGTTCATGTCTATATGAATCAAATATGACCCTGCGAGGATTCAAAGATGAGTGCCGAGTACATACCTTAATATTGTTACTTGAGTGTACAGTGTATACATTGGAGCGTTCAATCCAACAAAACAGTTCGTCGTAAGGAACTGATGCCCGAAATACCAAAAAAAAAATCAATGAATTGTTCAAAAATCATTAATACTATTATGAATCAGTTTAGAAATTTCCAATATTTACACTCTAAACTATTGGCAGGGCACAATCAACACTGATTGATCGGTGATTTTTCTGCGACCCAAAGTTGCGAAAAAATTAGGACTTTTTGCCCGGAGGATCAGCTATCTGGCAGAGTCCATGCTGTCCAACTTCGCAAAGGGTTGTAAAATTCTACCACAAAACGGACCGAAACGACTTCAACATCATTTTCATCGTCGTCGTTGCCAATCGGTTCATCCCCATCGGTGCCGCTACTGTCGTCGATCTTTTGCGTCTTTATCCGATTGCCCGATTCAATCCAAATCTCGCACGGACCCATCTGGCTCAGGTCTAGCAGCTGGTCCGGTTTGTTTTCTTTTAGTAGTTTAAGATATTTTAACGGCAGATGGCGATGTCTGAAAAGAAATGGAATCTGTAATTTAAAAGCCTCTAAGACTGTGAAACAATAAATTTTGTACGGATAGGGCAACGGACTGATTCTGGACCGCCTTGTTATTTTTAACTTACAATTAATGACGTAATTTTTTTTATCGGTTGTGTCTCGGTTTCCGGAGCCCGGAGTCTTTCATGCTAACATTATGGTATCCCGAGTTTCCATACTGGTATGAACGAAATTACATCTGAGGGCATACGACACCACTTTTATCTCCAAACCGACCTTCGAGTCTGGGTGAGAGACCAATACCATTCTAGAAAAAAAGGGTAAAATAAAATTTATAAAATTATTGACGCATATCAAACTTACATCGAATCCCTAGAACTCGTTTACGAAACGTCTTAATACAATTGCGGTCTCCTCAATGTCATCAAAATAACCAAAATTAAATGCGCGAATCAAACGAGCTTGGCAGTGGACCGTAACGTTGCTGAGTCATTAACGAAGGAGGCAAGATACAGTTATAGGCCGGACCAATCAGATTAGCTGAAATTTTTAAGAGGAAAAATAGTTAGAAATCAAAATATGAATTTGATTAGAAGTTACATTTTGCTAAACGATTAAACAAATAGGTATGTTCCAAATTCAAATAAAATGTAAAACATACTACTCTGTGAGTTGTTCTTGAAATTTTGAATCAACAAACAGATTTAACGGATCGAACAGATTGTACAGTTCAAATGGATCGTACGATTCAAACTGATCGAGCAAATCTTTCGATTCAAGCGGATCGATCAAACGAATTGTACGGTTCAAACAAACCGAACGGTTCAAACAAGTTGTTCGTACGACTCGAAATGTTTGAACGAATCGAACTGATCAAACGCAATCGCATTGAAACTCGGCTTAAAGAAAAGACTTTAAATATTTAGAGAACTAAATTGTCTTGTTCATATTTTAAAGAAGTGTTTGAAAAAAAAAAACCTCAAACACACTAAGTGATTTGTTTTCTTTTTTATACATTACAAAAACTTCAATTAAGATTCTGAATCTTAGAGCTTAACTAATATGGGTACTTTTGAAAGCATTTGGAATAACGCCAAGTTTAACTTACCCTGCCTCTGAATGCTAAATATGTAAATTTAAAGATGACGGCGCCATGTTCAACTTCCCGCGCATTCACAGCAGCATAATTGCAGTATCTTGAGAAGTCCTAAAAAAACAAAACAACTTTGTTTCCTTCAAATTCATGCTGCTGCTTTTGAAACAGCTAGTACGGAATAGCGAGAAAAACTGGCCACAGTTCTCCGTTTGAATTCGGTACCAATATTTTCGATTGACTGCATTCTGGAACAGCTGTTCTGGAGCAGTGAAGATTGTTCGCTGTATTTAATTTGAATTTGGAACACCTTTGGTTACGAAGCGTTAGAAATTTCATAGTTATTAGCAAAGCTGAATAGAAATTGGAAAAGCACTGCAACCAGTTTTTAAGCTGTATCCGACTGGCTGTTCCGGAAGGTAGGTTGAAAAATAGTTCCGAACTCGAACGAAGCACTGTGAGCAGTTTTCGCACACTCAGATTACTATGGAACTGGAACACTTATTCACTTACCTCGTTTCCCATTTCGCAGGGAATCCTGCATGCACGGTTCCGGAATCAAAACAAAAACTGCGCCGCTGCAGTTCCTATGCAAATTTGGTAAACACTCGCCTCATACGAGCAGCAACTAATGTCCTCCCGGTAGCGAGTAGACTGGACAGTTTAATCGTCATTTTCAAAATCCGGTGATGAACTGCACGCATCGGAACCGAAAACTAGCACAATTGTAGCAAATTCCAAGGGAATCCAATTTGACATTTTTGCTCGCACCGAATTCGCGACCGACCGAATGAGAAAAACAAAACAAAAAACGACCACAGTTTGATCACAGGCAAAAAGTTTGAGTTCGTGTTACTGCAATTACTTAAGTTAGTAGCAATTGAGTTTTTTTACTCAAGTTGAGCTAAATTCAAGACCAGATGGTTAAGTGCTAACTGAAGTAAAAAATAATTTTGCTAACTGGACGCACAGACACGAGAAACGATGTAAGCCTTTAAAAGACATGTTGACTTAAAATTAAATTGAGTGGCCTGTAAAAATACAGCAAATGTCATGCTCCTTTTTGTTACAGGACATCTGCTGTAATATTTAAGGATTTATTTTATCTTTCAATCAAATACATTGAAAATTACAGGTTTATTGTTTTACAGGTTTTATTATTTTACGTGCAACCATTTTCAAGTACACGTAATATTCATTATTTTTTTCTGTGTGGATCCTGACTCATAGAGCAGAGCAGAGAGAGCAGAGAAGCTCTAAAACTGTTTTTGGATAGAATTTTGACAAACCATTAGTGCTTATGGTTACTTGGGTACGTTTTTTGAACTTTTTGAAGATCGACACTGTTGGATCATTTGCGAAAAGGCAAGTAGGCATTGGAGTAACAGTAGCATCAAAACGCTCTTTTAACAACTACTTGAAGAATGTATAATTTTATCCGCAGAAGCTATGGCCATATTATTAGTCCTTTAAACATAGCGAAGGAATCAAGGAACCCTGCAGTTGTTTTTCCGGATTTGGCCAGAGTTTTAGCAGCAGTGGAGTCGGGAAAATTGTTCCATCCTTGGGTACAAGAAATTTAAGGAAAATTGCAACAAATTGAAGGTACTTTGTGTTGGGTCCCCGGCCATGTAGGCGCTGAAGGCAACACCAAAGCAAATGTGTTGGCTGAAAAAGTATGAGCGGTCCGATGATTTCAGTTCAGATTCCAATGCCATTTGACATTATCGATCAAAGATCAGACCCAAATGGGAAGCACAATGATAAGTAAATCGGGAATTCTTTATGATAAGGATAAAAAGAAACAGTCTACTTTGGAAGGATAGCGGAAGCCTCTCTAGAACAACGAGCCTTGACTAGATATGATCTCGAATCGTGATCCTGGATTCTGATCTTGATCCTCGAGTTTATATTCAGAACTTGATCCAGATTCTAGAGTCTCTTTCTGAACTTATTTAATTTTGGATTCTAGTTGCGGATACTGATTCTATTCTTGATCATGGAACTTGACTTTAGCCTTGATCCTTGATCTTGAACCCTATTTCTAGATATTGAAACTGGATTTTTTGTTTTTTTTTTGTTTTCTTTTTTTATTTTTTTCTTTACTCTATACTAGCGCAAATACATACATCTGCATTGAAGTTAAATTTTCCCGATGCAAAAAATAACATTTCGAAAGCGTTGAACGCTGAAGTGTCAAAAATAATGTATACCGTAAAAAGTGGGTGGTTTCCTCTGTTTGGTTTCGATAAACCAACTAACAAAGGGTAAATAAGCTCAGAAACTCTCCACATTTTAATTCCGGAGCCTTTTACATGCATCGGAGGATTGATTCAATCATATTCGCTTCTCGCTAGAATTGAATCGTTTTGTTCGTCATCCATTCGATTTAAACTGAAATAAAACAGTGACTCACCAGATTTTTTGGCTTATACTATTGCACATAAAATTTCGAATCTTGGGTCTAGGATAGTTATAACAGTTAGAATAGAATCTTTATAATAACTCAAGGAAATAGAAGAAATTTTATGATTAATGGTGTACCAAAGGGCAATCATATGAGACCAGCTTTTTTTAAAGAACAAAATCAACTTAATAGCAATGACACTCATACGCCCACGATCTTTTTCATGGATTCAACTGTAGATATTTGATTATTTTCTAGTTTGACAGTTACACGTCCAATGAAACGTCAATCTCATTTGCTAGTTTATTGCACAGCTATCATCCGTCCGTTATGAGAAGGAATGGTGACTTTTAGCAGCAGCAGCAGCAGCACCTTTATTGTGTATTCCGCTCGCAACTATGTTCGACAATCTTTGCTCGACTTGGAACCGGTTTGCGCCAACCAACCATCACGCAAAGATTTACAGCGGCCGGCTGCTGAGTATATTCGAGGAATGCAACTCGCGGACCTAAATCCGGAAGTAATCGAAACGCACAAACACAAAACCATTAAGCGGCATTTATGAGGTCGGAATTAATTTATAACTTTCGAACCGGCGCGGCGGGCCAGAGTCATTTCATTCGTCGTTTACCCTGGTCGAACCTGTTTCTTTATCGTTTTTTTTGTTCATTTTCCCGTTTCGTTTCGCCGAGGCTAACGTTGCTCCTCCTAAGCTGAATTGTGATTGCCATTGCTCTAAAGAAACAGGTCGTTGAATTGAGATGGAAATCTTTCACGGTACCAATTAAAAACTTAGCTGGAACCGGTTGTCTGTCGGATGGCTAAGCTCGTTCAGTTTACGTCAGATCCGAGTGAGGTAGCTTTCATCTTCCAGCCAACAATGATACAATACCGTTAGGTTTCAATTATTTGATTGGGGAGCACGAGTTCAGGGAATATAAAGCTTGTATGCGTAGAAAATGGTGTGGAATCCATTCCGGTGGAGAGCTATTTTTAACACAGATAAAGACTGCTGTTTACATTTCCGTTTCACACGATGGGTTTCGGAATATTTTTTTAAGATCATCCTGCCAATCCGAGACCACCAAACAAGCTAATTGGCAGGTGAAGAATTCAAAATGGGCTCTGACCAACCGTTACAAAGTTCCAATGCCCGAATCGCCCGCAAGTTCCGGCAGCTTCGATCCGGAAATTGCCAGACAGCCTCGCAAATTAGCTTTCCTCCTTCCAAGCGTAGATTCATAATTTTCAGTTCCCCTGACCGGACCCGAAACTGGAAGCACTAGATTAGCACCGATTCGTACGTAGAAGTATATAGGAAAAGAACACAGAAATAGTCGGTAGGTAGTGGGGAAAAAATCGTTCTAGCGCGAAACGATCAACGAACTCTTCACCCATCATCTTTATTGGTGTAAATACACCATCTCGAGGCCACTCCTGCGCCTCTCCTATCGTTCGTTTGAACGATGATGATGATGACGATGGGGCATTGGGTGGTGAATGGCGCAAACGACTCCATCATCAATCCGTCCGTCCTTCCTCGGTTCTGTAGCAATCAGACGGGGAAGCAAAGACGAGTCGGACATGGAACACGAGCGGCTGACTTCGTACACAACACCGTCCAGAAGACAATGAACTGGGTGTCCTTGAGTCTCGAGAACCCTCTCGTCTCGTCGTCAAACGAACGCACGAACAAACTACGGCAAGCAAGCAAGCACACATCACATGGTGATGATGATGGCACATGGGCGACGACGACAACACACAACGCAACAATGTCGGTTTAGGTTGTTGGCGGGAATCCTTCACCACGAGGCCAGGCCACACACCGACCGGCTTCGACATCGTCAATCATCTCGAAGCCGATTTGGGTTTTCGCGCTGTCTCCAGAAGCCCGGAATTTGGGAAGATGCCACCCTTTTTGCGTTTGTCTGTTAGGGACTTAGGACTGGTAGCGGTTATGAAATCAACGAATTAACTATGGGGGTTTCCCGCTAACCGCCAGTCTCTCTTGATCGGTCAATTTGGTGCAATTGATTTACGTTTAATGGCAATAAATTCTAGTTTCATGCCCTGTGAGAGTGAAGTGACTTGATTCCATTTTCTTGATTTTTTTTGAAAATTTCTAACAACTTGCAATCTTTCAAAGTTTTTGTCAGCATGTACCGAGTTAGTAATTGTTACCCGGAAAATTTCGTTCTATACACAAAGAAGAGGTTGTAAAATTTCAATGCCGCCCGGCGCGTACCTTATGCTAAAAATGCGCTGAAACATGCATTGAACCAATGATGATATGATTGGAAAAACTCTACTGGCATAAAGACTCGAGCTCCCATGCATGAAACATATTTTATGGAATTTTCATCCTATTGGATAATTCCTCCCAAAAACAAGACAATTAAAAAAAAAAATGCCGTCGGAAAGAGTGAATCGAACTCAGAAAACAATTTTACATCGTCTTGCCAATCCGACCACTTAACTACTGTATTACCTGAGCCGGATGGAGGACAAGATAGAGATAGTTGTCATATTCTTTATGCCACGGTCAATCACCAAAAACGCAGAGCGTTGGCTTTTTTATGTTTGGCTGATGGTTTTTTTTTGTTCTCCTTTCGAATGTGTCCTTTGTCTTGCGGAGGGAATACGAAGAAAATGGATTACCACTGAATGGGTATTGGAAATAAAAAACTGTTTTTTGGTTTTCTACTAACGCCTTACTATCATCATTTTGTACGGGGTAGCTCAGACATCCCAAGAAACAAAAAGTCCGATAAAACAGGTACAAAAACGCTTACTCAGCCCCATCATTGGTATGAGGTCCGTTCTATGCATCTCAAAATTTAAGTTCTTATTGATACTTTCAAGTTCCAAAACAAGTCTTATTGATCTTCTGGTGATTTCTTCATGATCTTTTGGTGATTTGAAAGCACCTCAATGCACTTTTTGTGACTTAGTAAATCCCGTTCTGAGCACTTGTGTGCCCTTTATGTGACTTAAGTCCCATACAACGTACATATTAATCACTTTTGCAACTTTCAAGTTCATTAATGAATACATAAAGTTCACCAAAGGGAATTGGGCAGTTGATTCTCTTTGTCAGCCAATATGTAACTTTCGAAGCCTTCATTCAATTAAATATGTGACATTTGGTTGCACTGGTTTAGAAATTATAACGGGGGTGAACAAGCTGAACTAAGCTTTTTCACGAACAAACAGGATCTATAGGCGTACAGATTTTTCAGAGGGCATCCGATCAGATTACTTTGTAGATGACTCACCCGATCGTAACGGTTTAGGCCGTAGGCACACAACAATTTAATGCAACATTTAATCTTTGTAACGTCCCAGCGCTAGGGCGAACACGGAGTACATCTCCATACAGAAAATGTGGGAGGATCAGCGCTTTAAATAGACGAATTTTCGTATTAGTTGATGCAGAAAAAGTATTTGTGTAAAGTGAGCGCAAGCAACCGTAGACTTTACCGCATTGTTGCATGACCAAGTCATCCCATAGCAAGTTTTCATGGAGAACGTATCCGAGGTTGCTGGCCGATTTCACCCAAAGAATTTGCTCGCCATTCATGACCACATTAAGAAGAGCTCCAGAAGCGGCGTGCCTCTTAGATTTCCCTTGCTCTTGCTTTGATTCACAAGAAGTCCATTTCCAAAGCACCATGTAGCAACCCTTTCGGCATCTTCATTCACCCGTCGGATCAGTTCATGTGAGTTTTGACTCCAGTCAACAGCGTAGAGCTGAACATCGTCAGTGTACAATTGGATTGAACAATGATGCAGTACACGAGGTAAATCGTTTATGTAACAAGTGAAAAGAAGAGGCCCAAGAATAGACCCTTGCGGAACGCCAGATGTCACAGGTGTGCTCTGAGAGAATTTATCACCGCAAAAAACTGTTTGTCAGGTATGACTAAATCAACTTCACAGCAGGGGAAGATACGTTGAACTGTTCGTTTGGTTTTTCGCAAAGCTTTTTGTGTGAAATGGTGTCGAATGCCTTGCTAAAATCAAGCAAAAGTAAGACTTGATACTTTTAAGTTGACTAGCCGGGCTTACCGAAAAGCAACAAGCGCTGCCGAATGCTCAAGTTGGCACAGCTACTGCACTAGATAGCTTAAACGGAAAATCCCATATAGGGGAACTGGGGGTATAATGCCCAGTGTGGGCAAAACGCCCCATTGCGATATCTAGCTAGATATACACATCTTTTAAGAGTTCTGTACGTTATTCCGTTCTAATTAACAGTAGAAACCTTTTGTACAAAAAATTAGCATCAAACATGCGATAATTTCCTGCAAAAAACCAAAAATGTTTTTCAAGCCATATTCCTTGCAATTTGTGCCTTGACTTTCGTAAGGAAATACGGTATCTATCAGCAAAAAAAAATTACCTGACATCTGTTACAATGATGAACATTGGTCTTGAAAATCATTACAAAACGAAAAATTTCCTTATTCAATCATTTTTTCTATTATTTTGAACAATTTTTAATAAACATGTCGAGGTAGGGCAAAACGCGCCATGTCCGTTTATCTTTAAGCATGTTTCATATTTGTTTAAATTTATTTGTGGTTTCATCACAACAATTTTAAAGATATTTATATGTTGTATTGGAAAACATAACTTGAATTTAAACGAATATATTTAAAATTCCTAAATTTAGTATAGATTTAGTTAACTATTCACAAGAATTTCAGTATATCTGGCAGCACTACGCATAGCAATACATTTTTCCATCTGTGAAGTAGAAAAGAAGTGTTCTACCTGGCAAACATTTTCGGAGGCACTTGAATCAATAAACACTTATTAAACGTTAAACGGCGCGAATGGGTACACACATATGCGCATTATGCCCCTACTTATTCTGAAATCCAATTTTCAGCCTACTCTTCAAACTTCATTAAATTTGTGGCCTTTTTTGACCTTGCAATTATTCTAATTGTCAGATTTAGACAAAAATAAAACCAAACTTCCAAACACAATCGAAGATTAAAGTTAATCTTTTCAAATGTACTCTAAAACAAGGCTTTCTTCTTAACGTGGGCATTATGCCCCCTCTTCCCCTACGCACAAATCCGTTTCTGATCCAGCTCTGGCGAATTTGTCAGCGCACTCGTTTCCAAAAATCTCATCCAATATCACAAATCTCATTACAATCTCTCCAATACTCATAGAAAGTTTAAACAGGCTATTGAACTATTGGCTTGATTGATTTACTGTGTGCTTGTTTGCTTTCATGATTTTCGTGAATTTGGTCCCAAAATTTGCCCTAGTGGCATCCAAACCTACGTTTATCAGTCCCCGGAGTCGTGATTAGTGGAGGATCCCCGGCAAACGTTCTTCCGTCCCGAAAACACTCGTTAAAGTTTCCGTGCACCGATCGGATTGTTTTTGTTGTGTTTTGCTTCGCGCGGTTTTACCAAAGGACTAAAGCAACTGTCAAATCACATACAAACGGACCGTGCTGAGTTTTTGGAATCAGAACGTCAGTTCCCCTTTGTTTTCAATAGCATTTTGGTACCAAAACGTCAGTGCGGTACTGAAATGTCAGTTCGGAAGTTTTCTTCTCTTTCAGACCCTTGGGTTTCACCGAGGGATTCCAGTGGAGAGAGAATTCTTTGCATTTGGAATGGTAATGATCAAAATTCCACAACTGCTTAACAAATTGCAACAATTTGCAACAATAAGCACATTTTCACTCTTTCTGAGCACCGGTTTCTCTCATTTTAACTTAAACCTTCTTAATCTCTCAAACAAATTGCCACAAATTACCACAAATTCAATCATTGGCTGCAAAATTTGTTTGATCATTGACGGTGATTCTCCGTTCATCTCAACAACTAAAATGCTGATGTGCTGGAGTCGTTTTAAAACCCGGACTTTCTTCCCAGGGGTGGGCTTCCAAAGAAGACTGGACCAGGTTAATCTATCGTCTGTCGTCTAACGTTGATATTGGTACACTGGACAAAATGAATATTTGCGCAGCGTATTGGAATTTGTTCGAATATTTGCCTTTTTGACACTATGGCCAACATGAAAGATAAAAAGCATCGTGGAGAGTGTCAATTGGCGATCAATGGCATTGAGCCGCTAGGTTGTGGATTCTGTGGGAATTTCTTTTATATCATCCAGCAGTGTTGTGGATTCAACATCCGGTTCAACATGGAGCTGTTTACACAGGGTAAGGTTATGTTTATCTGTACTCCCTGTCGTACGAAGTTAAACGACCGAAGTATTCGCTGCTATGTAGACGACTTGATCGACCGCACCGCCCTAAACACCAACTACTCCGATATTGTTTTGGACAAGCAACAGCTCGATCTTTTGTCCAAAAAAAGTCGATGACATGGCTTCGAAGCAATACCCACCAATATGGCAGCTTCAATGTTTACACAACTGAAAGGGACTCCACAAGCATATCCACCATAAAATATGAAGCGTCGCTGTGGTAATGATGGATTATCGCTTGTCTCTTCGACAATGACTGCGACTAACTCTATCGTTCTTAGTGATCTTTCAGTCCCGTTTGTTGTTCCTCCACTTCCGGCACCTGGCTGTGTTTAGCCGGACTTAAAACGTAAATTGGATGTCAACAAAATAGTTCTTCGTTGCGTAACTTCACCAGAGGAAGTGAAACGATGGCTTCCGAAAAATGTGGATGGCTTCACTAGAAGATTTATTTCCTTTAAAATCGGATTTGATCCTCCGCTCAAAGACGCCGAGCTGAACACAACGACCTAGCCCACGGGGTCAACCGTCGGCCTCAGACTCCTGCTGCCGGGAGATTTGTACTGAGCAAAACCATTGGTTGCCTTTTTCAGGGATTTGATCGCTATCACTTTGCGAGCAAAATGGCAAGTCTCTAAACTACTTGTGAAGAATTCTTGTTCAACAAAAATGTAGATATTAAAAAGACATGCTAGTGTGTATTCATCATTAGAAGTGTATTCTCCATTTGGGATTTTGAGTTTTGATACCTGATGAAACTTTGATTTATCCAAGACTTTGTTGAGTCTACAGGCCTCATTTAAGCCTGATATGTTTGTGGAATAGATCTGCCAGCTTGAACGCTCAGCTGCTCTCGTAGCCTTCCTGTAGGCGCTTCGAGCAGGCTTAAATGCTTCAATACCTTCTGTACACCGTCTGTTCCACGCACGACTGCAACATGTCTTCAGTATTGCAAGATTTGAATTCCACCATGGTGTAGTTTTCCTGATAACTCTGTCATGCTGTCACGACATCATCTAGATCAGCAGGAGTGCTTATTTCACGGAAGAATCCTAGCTAGGACAGATGAATTATTACCAATATAAGAATAAAAAAGTTACAGAATGTAGCGATGTTGAGCGCATAATCAATATAAGGTGTACGAAAGAACTTTCAAGTGACAGAATGGTAGTTGATTTTATTGTTGTTAAGAGATTTTTCCATACGTACACAAATATAATTCAAAAAATTCTATAGAACCGAAAATCTTTCCTGCTAACGATAGCGAATATTTAATGGCCATCCTACCCTCGCCCAACTTCTTTGTGTTCCAAATTTGGTTATTTAACTTGAACATTTTTTTTGTCTTTTAATGATTTTGTAAGGAAGCCCTTCGTTCGGAAAGTCGAAACAGCAATTCAGTTAAATAAATGGAACACGAAATTATTGCGACACCGAAATTTTTTATAATGTTTAGAATCAAATCAAAATTTTGGGGTAGTTTTATACATATTTATCAGGAAAAATCCATTTTTTTTATAGGTGATTATAGGTTTCGATGGGAAACCTTTAAATTTTAGGAGTTAATGCTGCACTTCCTTTCGCTTTATCCACCGCTCGGACTTGGCGTTATTGGTTCAGTTTCAATTAGAAGGTCCTCAAAATTGTACAGTGAGATTGTATTGTTTGTTTTTTAGAACTAAACAAGATATTCTGGAGATGTATTTATTTTTTATTGCAAAAGATGGAATGATGTACCAGCTTTCATGTGAAAAAATTTGAAAACGATTGTTATGAAGATATATCAAAAACAAATACTAATCATTTTAACCCCGAATGGCGGTACCATTATACGTTATTTAGTAAAAACCTTAAAAATTAATAACTGATTTTATGAAGGATTAATCACCGTAATTTATATTTGTAGATTTAATTGATCGGCCTAGCGGTGAAAAGTGATGACATCTAAAGATTATGAAATTTTTTTTTTATAGGTGGATAGAAAATTAGATGAAATGAAAGAGGTTGAAAATGAGCGGGTAGAATTTATTTAGAAGCATCCAAACCCCGGATGTAACAAAAGCGCGATGATAACAAACTGAGAAGTCTAAACATCGATAGATGCGTTTCTGAGTTAAGGGAGTATATCTGAGCGATCACATATCATCTTTTTGTTCGTCCGCACTGCAAGTTTTCACTTGTGGGGTGGACCACGCTTGGCCTACTAATGTGTGGTGGTAGATGAAACTCTATCTGTATCTACCGCTTCATAGTAGTAGGCCCGTGAGGAACAAAAATTTGATATGAGATTCCCAAGTAACACAGATCAAGCCAATTTGCTTTTTTGAGTTTTAATATTGTTTTATGAAGACTTTTCGATGGCATCCCATTTTTAAAACGGCTTTATTGTAACATAGGAAATGCTTCATTTATCGTGTGTTTTAAAAGAGCCCCAAAAGTTTTGCTAAAACTTGAATAAAACACTATCTTAAGAGTTTTGTGAAAAAGTTGCAAAAGTATTGCTAAAGATTCAATAAAACACATACTTTCCTGTTTTTATTAGAGCTTTGGTAAAGGTTTTAATAATGCGCTCAATGCGCTTTTAAAACTAGCGTTCAAGCCAAGTTGAAAAACTGTTTTATTGGAACATTGGATGTAGGCATGATAAAACTAAGTGACAGATGATTTGACAATCGAGAAGAACGTATACACGCTTAAACTTTTTTACCTCTTTTTGATATAGCATAACCTGTTTTGAAAGGATTATCACTCAAAATTGAGAAAAACGTGCTATCAAAATGATATAAATTAACACAGCTAAATTCATCTTAAAAATAAAAACAGCTTTGTTGTATCCGCATTCAAATTTCAAAACAACCGTAAATCAGTCCACATCATTATTCGCTCAATTCTCAGGGTTCGAATAAAAGCCCACTGTGAATAAACGGTTTTTGTGATTCGATAAGAATAAATGTATTAGAAAATTCGTTTACAAGTACGCCTATTAACTACTTGTTTTATTTATCCATCTCTGTCTCTCAATGCGAAGTTGATCTTTATTTACGTCATCCAATCCAGAACTAACAAAATTATTTTCAGATAAACCGTCCTTGAAAATTTCTGGAAGACTGCAGAAACCGGCTTCAACTCAGCAAAGACGGAGAAATCGGGTTTCATCACAAGCGAAAATGCTCATTCTAAATCAGCCTCAACAAGTTTCAGATGATGTATTCAGAATGAAGACCACTAGCATTGGCCGATCATTGAAAATAACGATTTATTTAAAGCGTAAGGCAGTTCTGGTAATAGTAAGCAAAACATCCGAAGGACGTTTTAAAGAATCGTTTTATCACTTCCAATTGTTTTCCCATACAACTGTTTTAACAGTTTTTAACTGTTTTACATAACCTAACTACAAATTCAAAATTCAATCATTTCGGAATTCACGATTCAGGCAATGTTTTTACAATTTCAATAATCGTTTGCTAAACGTTTTATTACGCTTTAAAAATCATTTGGTTATAATCCTTATTTATGCGGGTTATTATTTAGCTTTGAGGCCAGGGTTTTGATAACAGAAAATGTTCTATTCCAAAATAGTTTGAGATTATTTGATAGCAATACCTATTTGTTATTTAAAGATGATTGACCATCCTCATAGTCAAAAGGAAACAAAACAAAAAGTTGCATGAATGCCTTTTGCCAAGCAACAAATCGAAATGTTTTCATTTATTGCGAAAAACTTCTTTTTCTCAAAAATGGATAAATCCATCATGAGCGTGTATTCCATTTAGAGAAACGTCAAACGAAGCTTTGATTCAAGGTCTCTTAAAACCATTTAAAACCTGTTTATTGAAATTGTTTTATTACCACATTTTTCTAACCGTCATAAAACCATCTTAACACTGTTTTACAACTGCCTTAAGATTTTCAATATTAATTTACTGAGCGCCATGTTGATTGTGAAATTGAATCGAAATTACTGACGCCATGTTGCTGTAAATAATACTTTAATACTAAAAACTCGACATTTTCATCAATTTGACAATGTTGACGGTACTATTTGTTGTATAGGTGATGAATTTCAATGTAAAACAAAAATTGCATCATTTGAGTCAATTTATATTTTGTTTTAATTATAATTTTTTTATTTAAAAAATGCTTAAAATATGGTCAATTCTGATTTTCTTTGAGGCGCGCTTAAGTTTTGATGCTATTTCGTATACACTTCACCAGAAATCTGAGGTTGCAGGAAGTTTCTTGCTTAGATATATTGAAAATGAGAATGAGAATATTTTTAAAATATTTTAAATGGAATCTTTACCTATCATCAAATGCTTGGGAGAGTAAGTGATAAAACGAGAAAAAACGGAACAGAAAGCTCCCACAGTAAAATTTCTATTAGATTCCACAGCTGCCACAGTAAAATTCCTATCAGATTTCACAGATCCCACAGTAAAATTCCTATCAGATTCCACGACGTAGTTTTAAAAGAGCTGTGGATAGTCTGAAGAGGGCTCTGAAAGGTTTCTTAAAGCTATGTCTATAAGGTCGAATAAAACTATTCTGTTGGATGTTTTATTATAGCGTATAGAATTAGCTTTAACAACGTTAACAAAATGGTCCCTTTTGGCCATATGTTAACTTTAAAGTAGTTGTGCTAATAGCGTAGAATGCGCTTTGGCTTATAAAGTAGCTTTAGGAAATAGTCTTAAGCGAACTGTTAAGGTTGGAATAAAACTTAAATTGTTACTTGGGATTGTATGCTTCTAAATAAATTCTACCCGCTCATTTTCAACCTCTTTCATTTCATCTAACCTTCTATCCACCTATAAAAAAAAAATGTCATAATCTTTAGATGTCCCTACTAAAAAGGACATCACTTTTCACCGCTAGGCCAATCAATTAAATCTACATTAATAACTGACTTCCAGGAGAACAATTTGCCGGTAGAAAAAAGCATTAATCCACGAGTTCTCGAACTTGGTTTGGTTGAAATTTAGAACTATTCCAATCATCATTAAACTCATAATATACGGAATCACGTGACATTGCCCTACATCGTAATAATGACTTCAATTAAGACCTTAAAACTTGTTCCCTCTACAACATTTTCATTCTTATTTCACGTAGGTGTCAAAATCTACCCAAACCATGTTGAGTTTGGAACAGCCATGGTTAAACTTTTGCGCAAATTCACATCCTACATGCCTCAAGTCGACGATGACGGCAACGACCAAATTAAAGCCTCCAAAGTCTATCGGGTGCTTTTCTTCTGCCTTTTCCTTCTCAGATGTTATTCTTCTTATGTCTCGCGTCGTCGTCGTTCGTCATTCAACTAGGAAGGTTTGGCATTCAAGACATTAAGTATACAGCGAAACCACATGGCACGGGCGGCCGCGAAAAAAAGCTACAAATGTCAAGGACATTTCAGTTCAGCAGCTAGCAGCACCGCGTTTCAAGGAATCACACTTGTCTGTCTGTCTGTCTGGGGTTTGAGGCCGATCTATTGCGGTAACGTAAGGTGTGCCGGTATTGACTGGAAGGAAATCCTGGTTTTCGTCTTGAAAATTAATCGCACCGCAATTCTCTAGTACGGCGAGGTTCTTTTTTTAAAAGGAACCTTCAATTTTTGCTTAGCTACTTTTTAAGACAACAAATGATTGGCTTTGTTCCTCCGACCAACCTTCAGTCTGTTTTTCAGCCTAGTTGAAAACCGTTATCCGAGTTTCTGAAGTTCCAATTTGTCTAATTTACTCTTAACTGTGATTTGCATAGAATACCATTCGAAAGTTCGTCCAACCAGTGAAGATTCCCTCAAATCTTTCCAGCTTCTCCACGGACACATTTCACCACATCTGTTGCACAAATTCCATCGCAGGTTCATTACAGCACATGAAGCCAGATCCCAGTGCAGAAATGTTGCCACATTCGATACCCTTTTCGAGATCGAGGCTTTAAGTGCGCTCTCCAGTCAGCAGGAGGTCTCCTCTAAATCTTCCACACTCAGTTTTGTTCCAACATATGTATGTATGCACGTCTACGAAAAATATGTGTATAAGCTCGTTTCACGTACTCACCTCATTATATTGTTCCGTCTTCGGGTTTTCAAAATTATTTCATCGATTGTTTCCACTTCTGCTTCCTGGTATATTTTTTTCGTTTTCTTTCTTTCAGTATCACCACTCTATGAACACGTTGATTTTGGCAATCGAAGCTCTGATAATTTCTTTCTTCGATTGGTGTTTTTTTTTTCGACTTGGACAGCACAACAGATTTTCTCGACTCGTTTTGGACGCAGTTGGTTCGTCGTCGGTTAATTGGTAATCCAAAAACGTTACCGCCTGTGTTGAGCCGTTTTCTGAATGAGGTCACACGTACACACCAACACTACTAGGTTGAAGAACACAAACACAGACACTCTTTCGATTTATTCGTCGTCGTCGTTCGAGCGACGATCACACAGTTCTTCTTACACGGAGAACGAAGACGACAACCGACTAAAAATAGCACCGCTACACTTAATCCATATTGCACATGGGAGGGCGTAACGCTAGCGCTACAGCTGCTGCTTCTTCCACACCATCACCAGAATTAATCCAATAGCGATAAGACATCTTGATCTTTCTCCTTTATGGCTTTGGCTCCAATCGTCACGGCTTCCCGGGTGTAGAGAGTGGGTATTCCTGCATCAGCGCTCACACTCACACCCTGCACTAAGATGCACTTTTCCGATTACTATTTAAACGGTAAACCACACTCGTCTAGAAGCAACACAAAAAAAAAACATTATCTTTCTAGGGGTTTTTCCACTAAATCATCTGGACGACAACGACTTTTTCTTCCAACACAAAAGTTTCGCCGAAAATTTAAGGTTTCAACAGAAGAGAGGAGCATCGGCGGTAAGATTTATATCCATCCGAGCGGCCGGTAATAATTGCACAATAATTCATCTCATTTTCCCGGTTCTCTTTTGGCCGATGGTTTGTTATTTTAATTCATTCAGCCCCGATGGCAGCAGACACAGTCGCCGCACAGTTCCTGTGCCAACATCTCACGTCATTTGTTCGTCGGAACAATACTTTGGGGGATCGATCTCACTGCGACTACAAACTATCGAGGGATGTCTTCACGGAATAGCGGGTTTCAATAAGGGGGGGCAACACACGTAGTGGTACCTCAGGTGAGATTAGTTTTCCTCGTAGCACACCAACACAACGGAACTGACGCAAGCACCGACTTTGGTCGTTTTCTTCTTCGCGTACACAGGTTGGAGCTGGCTGCGATGATTTTCCTTTGTCGCCAATTTCCTTCACGATTCCATTGCTAGCTGCTGCTCCGTGTTCTTTTGTTTCTTCTTCTCACGCGGGGCGTTTATCCAAGTTGGCCGAGTAAGTGATGTTGCAACTTTCCCCCAGTCTGAGTAAATGCCTGAATGGCAGAGTTGTGCAAAGCAGGCTTTGGACTTGGTGAAAGCGTTTCACAGTTTTGTGACTTGAAATTTAAATCCTTGAAAGGTTTCTATGGATCCGCACTAACGCCGAACTAACGCACTCGGGTTTCGTAATCGATTCAATTTCAAACTAGCTGCTTCAACTAAAGTGGACTGTTGCAAACGGTTTCGTATTGTTGCATCCAAAAACACTTGAATCTAATCAGTGTTTTCTGCAGCTTCGAACATAACCGATGCACTCGTGTAGCTTTCAAACTAGTAGTTAACTTAACGCACTCTTCAGATGGAAAACATAATTCGGGGTTCCCAAATAAAAAAACCGCACTTGGCACGGGAAGGCAAGGTACGGAAACCACACTTGGCTAGAGCTGTATTGCACGGACAGAAATTTTTCAGTAACTTTTCACTCTTCTTCCTCCTCTTTCGGTTATCTTCTCCTCGTCGTTCCACACACAGCGACACGACAGCGATGGGCCGCACAGACTATTGCTCTCTTGCTCACTCACACGCACCCCCGAACGCAGTACCAACACACATTGCGCTTCCTTTTCTTCTACCTTGCTGCGAGAATCATATTCGCCTTCTACTTTTTCGCCACCACCATCTGACTGGCTCGTGTGAACACAGTATTTAAAAAAAAAAAAAAGAAACACAACATAAAATAAAACGAACTACAGAAAAACCTTTTTTCAATCACTATTTCCAAGGGCGACCGGCGATGACGACGGGCCGAGCGAGAGGCAAGCGCGACGCGAGAAGAACGTATGATAATTTAAACTCTCTCTCCGTCTCCCTCTCTGGCGCTGCTTCTGTCACCATTCACTCGTACACGGAACACGGAACTGCGGTTGCGAACGTACGAACCGTTCGACTTCTGCTGGACGACTGACGGCGAGCGAGCGACCCACGGCCGAACGAACCCGTTTCTTCCTTCGTTCGCTTGCGAGAATTGCATTCATCTTGGAGAGAATTTGGTACATTTGGGAGAATGAGTGAGTAAAGTACCTACACGCAGCGAGCGTGAGAAATTAAACTTGCGAATCAAATTCAATCTCATTCATATGACGATGGATTGTTGCTTGGAGGCAGGGTAGCCAGTAGTAATTCTTGCAAATTATAATAATGTTCAAAGAAGTAAAATACATCTTATGACCATATACCTACTACTTAAGTTCACTCGAACTCCTTTGTGCCTCAACATAAGTCACCAGCATAACAACCGTAAGATTACTTTTTGAATCAATGAATGCTAGAAAATATCTCATTTTTGTAATTTTTATAATGACAAAAATGACGAAAATGATAAAAATAACAAAAAATACAAAAATGACCAAAAGACATGACAAGAATGACAAAAATGATAAAAATGACAAAAATGACAAAAATGACAAAAATGACAAAAATGACAAAAATGACAAAAATGACAAAAATGACAAAAATGACAAAAATGACAAAAATGACAAAAATGACAAAAATGACAAAAATGACAAAAATGACAAAAATGACAAAAATGACAAAAATGACAAAAATGACAAAAATGACAAAAATGACAAAAATGACAAAAATGACAAAAATGACAAAAATGACAAAAATGACAAAAATGACAAAAATGACAAAAATGAAAAAAAAAAAAACAGAAATGACTAAATTGACAAAAATGACAAAAATAACAAAAATGACAAAAATGACAAAAATGACAAAAATGACAAAAATGACAAAAATGACAAAAATGACAAAAATGACAAAAATGACAAAAATGACAAAAATGACAAAAATGACAAAAATGACAAAAATGACAAAAATGACAAAAATGACAAAAATGACAAAAATGACAAAAATGACAAAAATGACAAAAATGACAAAAATGACAAAAATGACAAAAATGACAAAAATGACAAAAATGACAAAAATGACAAAAATGACAAAAATGACAAAAATGACAAAAATGACAAAAATGACAAAAATGACAAAAATGACAAAAATGACAAAAATGACAAAAATGACAAAAATGACAAAAATGACAAAAATGACAAAAATGACAAAAATGACAAAAATGACAAAAATGACAAAAATGACAAAAATGACAAAAATGACAAAAATGACAAAAATGACAAAAATGACAAAAATGACAAAAATGACAAAAATGACAAAAATGACAAAAATGACAAAAATGACAAAAATGACAAAAATGACAAAAATGACAAAAATGACAAAAATGACAAAAATGACAAAAATGACAAAAATGACAAAAATGACGAAAATGACAAAAATGACAAAAATGACAAAAATGACAAAAATGACAAAAATGACAAAAATGACAAAAATGACAAAAATGACAAAAATGACAAAAATGACAAAAATGACAAAAACGACAAAAATGACAAAAATGACAAAAATGACAAAAATGACAAAAATGACAAAAATGACAAAAATGACAAAAATGACAAAAATGACAAAAATGACCAAAATGACGAAAATGACGAAAATGACGAAAATGACAAAAATGACAAAAATGACCAAAATGACGAAAATGACGAAAATGACAAAAATGACAAAAATGACAAAAATGACAAAAATGAAAAATAATGAAAATATGACAAAAATTGAAAAATTAAAAACAGTGACATTTTTGCCATTTTTATTCAATTTGTCATTTATGTTTATTTTATCATTTTTGACATTTTTGTCATTTTTGTCATTTTATCATTTTGTCATTTCTGTCATTTCTATCATTTCTGTCATTTCTGTCATTTTTGTCATTCTTGTCATTCTTGTCATTTTCGTCATTTCTGTCATTTTTGTCATTTTTGTCATTTTTGTCATTTCTGTCATTTTTGCCATTTCTGTCATTTCTGTCATTTTTGTCATTTTTGTCATTTTTGTCATTTTTGTCATTTTTGTCATTTTTGTCATTTTTGTCATTTTTGTCATTTTTGTCATTTTTGTCATTTTTGTCATTTTTGTCATTTTTGTCATTTTTGTCATTTTTGTCATTTTTGTCATTTTTTGTCATTTTTGTCATTTTTGTCATTTTTGTCATTTTTGTCATTTTTGTCATTTTTGTCATTTTTGTCATTTTTGTCATTTTTGTCATTTTTGTCATTTTTGTCGTTTTTGTCATTTTTGTCATTTTTGTCATTTTTGTCATTTTTGTCATTTTTGTCATTTTTGTCATTTTTGTCATTTTTGTCATTTTTGTCATTTTTGTCATTTTTGTCATTTTTGTCATTTTTGTCAGTTTTGTCATTTTTGTCATTTTTGTCATTTTTGTCATTTTTGTTATTTTTGTCATTTTTGTCATTTTTATCATTTTTGTCAAATTTTTAAATTTCTGCCATTTTTGTCAATTTTTTTATTTCTGCCATTTTTGACATTTTTGATATTTTTGTCATTTTTGTGATTTATGTGATTTTTATCTTTTTGACATTTTTGTTAATTTTAATATCTTGTTATTGTTTTAATTTTTGTCATTTTTCTGCCATTTTTTGAGGTTTTTGTCATTTTTTGACGTTTTGGGTAATATTGTTTTTTTTTTATAATTCTGTTATTTTTGTCATTTCGGTCTCTGAAATCATTTTTGTCGTTAATGATTTTTTTGCAATTTTTCTCATTTTTGTCATTTTTTAAATTTCTTTAATTTTTGTTTTTTTTATCCTTTTTTTGTCATTTTTGTCTTTTTGTCATTTTGGCCATTCTTGTCATTTTTGTCATTTTTGTCATTTACGTTATTTTTGTCATTTTTGTCATTTTTGTAATATTTTTAATTTTTTTTTTGAATTGTTTGAATTGTTGGAATTTTTGTTATTTTTTTGTAATTTTGGTCATTTTTGTCTTTTTTGTCATTTTTGGTCATTATTGTGATTTTTGACATTTTTGTATTTTTTTTTTAAATTTTCGTCATATTCGTCATTTTTATCATTTTGATCATTATGGTCATTTTTATCATATTTGTTATTTTTATCATTTTTGCCTTTTTGTCATTTTTACCATTTTTGTCAGTTTTGTAATTTTTGTCATTTTTGTCGTTTTTGTCATTTTTTTTTTCATTTTCGTCATTTTTTGTTATTTTTGTCATTTTGTCATTTTTGTCAGTCGTTTTTTTTTTCATTTTTGTCTTTTTTTCAGGCTCCAAAAGAACACAATGAACCTATCAGTAAAGATCATGTCGCTGGTAGAGGAACCCTTGATGGCTTTTTGATACCTTGATGATTTGTGGGGAGTAGCTTTAAGCGTAGGGTCTAGAAATTAATGACACTCATTAACATTCTATTCTATCGTCATAACCAAAGGAATGTAATTTCTGCGATAGCAGCAAGCTGGCAGCCCTGCTCTGTCTAGTTCTTTGTTTCTGCTTTCCACCTTGAAAACAACTCTCTTCAACTCGCCCATCAGATTATTCTCTTTCTTGTGCACTTTCTGTTTTTTTTCTCATTGTTTCTTCAACTCTCTCAGCTTCAACCCCAGTTTGCTAATGATTTCGCTCCTCCGCTCGTTTGTGCTCATTCTCCTGTGCTCTCATTCACCTTGTTCGCTCGCAAGTTTTGTGTTCGAGTTCGTGACGAGATAATTATAAATATTTTGTAATGACAATCCTTCGCTGTATATTTTTTGTGTTTTTTTTTGTTTGTGTATTCAATTTCCCTTTACATTTCTCTAGCCGATGTTATTGTTACCGGAGCTGCTTTCTCCTACCTGTGCCGCGACGGCAATAAAAAGGGAAGGGTCGATTGAATGAATGGTTGGGCTGCGGGGCAGGGAAGAGAGATCTGATTCCTTTTGCGATTGAGATTTCGATATTCGCCGCCGTTCTCAGCTGTCCTACTTTTGCGAAGCATATCTTCGTGCCTTGCAATGACAATGGCTAAGACAGAAGCGGTACTAACAGTACCACCCACCTCTCTCTTTCTCCAGCCGACGTTTCCACCCACCTTTCGCTCGCTCGACTTCATCAGACCCGCCGGCCGTGGGGCTGGGGACTATCGTAACAGGAATCGTCTTGGAAACCTCCCTCTGCTCAATTCGCAAGGAGTTGCCGGAGGACGAATCAGAATCACTTCTTCTCAGATGGATGGTTGTCACGATCTCGTTATTCTGCGTAAATATGGCAGAAAGTGACGCGCCTCGACGCTAAACAACATGCAGAGTCAACAAACAACAACGATTCTCTGTGTTCTGAGGCAGCCAACCGTCTAAAGTAGAAGATGACGCCAATGAAGAGATTGTGCTAGTGGTGGTGGTGGTGGATGTGCTGCTGTTATTGATGCTATTTTTCAGCAACCAACCTAACCAACTGATTGGGCCCAACTGCACGGCGACGGCGACGACGACGGCATGGCCGAATTGGGTCAATTATTTTGGCATTGACTGAATGGAACCGCGTTGAAGGATGATGGTGATGTCGGCTGGGTCGGTTTGGTTTATGTACCACCAGAGAAGAGTGACGCACACCTGTTGAGTCAGGTAAGTGATACGGCTGCGAGGCTGCCGCTGCCGTTCGCGGAATGGTTTTAATGTTTTTGTGAATAAATTATTTCATTCAGCACCAACTCTCGACTCGCATGACAACAGCAAGAGAACATGAACATTGTATGGGGCACGAGAGAGGTATAGTTAACATGGCACGTTCAAGTCACATATCATTCGAGCGATCTCGAAATGAATCATTTCTGAATGAACGCTGCGTTCAATCATTTTTAATAATATTCTTGT
Organism: Uranotaenia lowii; assembly: GCF_029784155.1. NCBI lineage: Eukaryota > Metazoa > Arthropoda > Insecta > Diptera > Culicidae > Uranotaenia > Uranotaenia lowii. Next base: position 12,848,639 of record NC_073693.1, read on the forward strand.
TGGAACGGATACGCCAATTTAAAGGATTTTCTACAAAACAGATGATTCAAGATAAAAAAAAATAATCTCAATCACAAGTTTCTGAAATTGGGCGGTCAGAGCTATTGGGCGGTCTTCGGGCCGATAATCTACTGGCAAATGGTCGAACCAGAGTCATTCATTGGGAAGTGGTGTTGTCTCGTTGGGAGGTCTTCTTGGTAACTATGAAAAGACTACTGCCCAGCACTTTTAGGACTCCCCCAATTCTTGCCTCAGGGTCGGCTTCTCGAGTGAAAATACTACAAAGGAATGCTGGGTGACTCAATTTCGAGCTACACTCGCCTTACTTTATTCCCCTCAAAGGATCAGAAATGGCTAGGAACTTGTCAACTAAATAACTGCACCCCAAATATCAAATGTGTCCTACTTCACACGATTACTTTTCGGGTCCCTCGTTCTTGGTACAATCCGCCATCTGGCGGCCCCGGACATCCAACTGCTCATCGTACCTTGTAGATGTACTTGCACTGCGTATCGTATAAAAGTCGAAAAACAGCATTTACCTACCAAAGTGGAGTATATTGCATACATACATACGTTTCATTTCTTTTTAAAGCGACGAAAACTACACCAATTGGGCGTTATCCGACACCTTATTCGTACCTATCGGAAGAATGCAAAAGAGCGCAAGATTTTGCTCTCATAGTCTTCAAATCGTTGCCAGCGACAATATTTTGCCATCTGATTTTCAGCCATCTGGATGCACTGCTGATTACAGAGAGAACATGACAATGATTTTCTCACTTGAAGCCCGTGAGGGAACTAAATCATTTCAAAATTTACAAACATGGCGGACTTTCTAACATATCCGATTTAAACTGACTTTTATACGACATTTTATACGATCTTTTCACTATGTAGTTTGAATTGCGATTCGCAACACCATTGTAAACGACCTAATTTATCATTTCTGATACGATTTCTTGTTTGCTGGGATGTAGACACGTGGCTGCTGCGGATCGACGGAATGTCTACTCCGGTATCTTGGGCGAATCGGGATATTCAGGGGATGGGAAATACGGGAATTCGGGCATACATGAATATTCCGTCTTCAGGGATTCTCACCGGAAGTTCATAATCAAATCTCGGGATCCTGTTAGTTCTCTACACACACACACACACTCGGTTGTTTGAGGAGCAATTCAATTTACTTCCACGAGTCTCCACGTATGGAACTAGTACTCAGAATTAAAGAATACGGATGTTAGCCCAATTGCGTGGTGACCTTGTGGATACGCTTCTGTAGTACTCGCCTGACGACTAAACATCCAATCGCCGTTTTTTACAATTTCCTATTTCTCGTACCCGACTTTTGACCTTTCCTACCCCTATATCCCTTTCGTCTTCTATCCCTTCAGCAACCCAGTGTTCCCAGGCATTCGCTGTGTACAACCCTGACTTCAAGAATCGTGTCAGGTGCTGCTATATGTTGTTTTCTGCCAACATTCATCCTAACTTATGTTGGCTGGCTGCGTCCGGGATGTTTCCTTTATTTCGGGGTTTAAAGGTCGGTCCGTTTCACTCTCCACTAAACGAACAGCACTCCTTCGACATTTAATCTGACGCGACGAATCCTAACAATGTTGACTAGTAAACTTCACATGGTTACAAAGCAGAGTTTCCACTAGAAGGTTTTCAGGGCAGAAGCCATTGGAAAGTATTGGGAAGTCTTCGCGTTGGTGCCAGCCGGTATTCACTCGAAGGTCGTTGAACCAGAGCCACTTTTAGATCAGATGAGAGCCGTCGTTAGAGGTCAAACCGAGCATCCACGGGTGGATCGTCGGTTCAAGGTCACTGAAAGGCCGCCATATTGAAGGCATTTGTCTTGTCTTTGAGTCGGAGATATTAAAAGTTCGTAAGAGCAGAACCAATGTATGGTCATCGAGATGGAGTCAATGATATGTCGTCGGACCAGCACCTTTCTGTGATCTTCGAGTCAAGAATCAAGGTAGGATTAGTTAGAAAGATCCATTGTCGAAATTAAAAATCACCGTTCGACCTGGAGCCATGGAAAATTGCCGAGCTAGAACTACTGAAAGTTCAACGAACCAGGATCCATTGGCAGTTCATTGTACCAGAGCCATGGAAGATCATCTAGCAAGAGCCATGGAAATTCGTCGAGTCTGCGTTTCTTACCAAGCCATGCAAGTTATTCGAGCTGGTAAACACACGTGATATGCTCATTAGTTAAATTACGGCCCTTATTCTGCGCCGCCCTTGAGGTGACGAATGTCACGTGACCTTAAGTCACCGTCAGATTTGTTACCTTATTCCCGGAGTCGATGCGGGTAAAGTGACAGAGGTTGAGTGAGCACGAACGTCAATCCGATCAATTTGTTTTGATTTTGTTTGTGTTTCGGAATTAAATAATCATATTCCAGAATAACGGAGGAAAATTCCAGCTCTTAAAAGGTCTCCGCAGTTTTCCACGGCATAAGCAAACAGTTTAAGCGTAAAATAAATTATTTTCCTACACCGTGGCCAACACAAAGCCGCTGTGGAAAAGCAGTAGTAAGCAACCGAGGTAGGAAAGATTTCAACAGGCGCGCCTGGCTGAATGTTTACTTGTGTTGATTCCTGCGGAACGAGTCGAGGAAATTATATCCTCATGTCAAAATCCACACAGGTTTTCAGTTATTAGATTGAGGTCTCATTTGTTATTACTATTTCAATTATTAAAACTCACTTCCCAAAGTGACATCAACTTCCGGATTGTGCATTCTGGGAGAACCATTCCTTGAAAAGCCGATGTTCCAGGAAAATATAGAGCAGTTTTGCCTAAAGCCTTAAGCTAACATTTTAAATAGCAGAAAAACCAAACCGTCGAAAGATTGCGTTTTATGGCTCAGTTGGATAAGATGCTGGAACCAGATCCTGATGAAAGAACAACATGGCAAGGAACCCGAACAACGAATGTATACCGATCAGTAAGTATTTTTTATGTTTTTTCACCGTATATTCTAGCATAAATCTAAGTTTATCATCCAAAAAGTTCTCTTCCCAGCATATCTAACTTTAAACTTGTAATATTTAAACATGTCCCATTAATTTAGAATTCAGTTATTGGAAGCTTAGGTGGGCTGGAGGTCTAAAAAGGGGCGGCAAACTCATCCTGGGCACTGTCGTAATCTGGGGGTTTTTCCTTGTACCGAAGGCCGTCTTCTCGAGGGCGCTTACTCCGCTTGATGTTTACTTCACAAAATTCGATTTAAGAATGACCCGATTAGCCCAAGTGCCGTTTTATTTATAGGTAAAAGTTACCGCGCAACAATGAACGCAATGAACATTTTTTCCAATCAAAGTAGCCAGATTTTCTCAGATTCAGCATGTTGTTCACTTGTCCGTTAATTATAAGTGCGTGTTGAGAAACTCTAAGTGATAAAATTACGTTCTTTTCTTCGAACATAAATTATTTGATTTTATATTTTCCATTATCTCATATCTATCCTACAGGCACCACTGTTTGGAAAAACGCACCCGTTAACTTCTCGGAGTTTGCGATTCGACTGGGGTATGCGAACTCCAAAAAGGAGGAAATGAGCCGGAAAGAGAAAAGCGCATCGGGAAGCTCTCTTGTCTGCTGGACGTGAGGAAAGATAGACGTGCTTGTCGAAGAGGAGTCGGTTGTTCCCCCGTTAGGTCAAAACTGGTCATCAGTTAGCGGGATTTTCCCCATTATCCGGCAATAATCACGACGCGAAACGAAAACTACGCGCGTGACAAGTGACAAGAGTGCTCTCAGTTCGGTCGAAGATCAAAAAAGTGTCCATAGAGGTCTACAATATCACCTCTTTATCACTGGGAACACGTGCGGCATCCTGGGCCACCTATTTCCATCGCCCCAGAGTGTGTACCCTGAGAAATAAAAGTGAAAAGAAAAGGCCTAAGTGGTTGCAACGATCCCAGTCAGTGGCCTCACTGGCCGCCCTTGATTGCCTCCAGACTAGCACCAACCCCAAAACGAGCGTAGGAGCCCCTGAAGAAAAGGAAGCCGGTAAGTCTAATTTAGACCCCCTTTAAATGTGAAAAAAAAAACAATTTATTACAATTTCCAGCAGTCCACTTGGCAGGATGTTCACATACCGAAAAAAATGGAAATTCTTCCGGCAAAATCGTCCTGATTATATCAGCCCTCAACAGATCTAATGCTAAAATTATTAATTTCAATTCCGAATCAGATATCACATTACACTTTCTGATTGAGGTTTTAGATTTGAGTTTTTAGAATACGGTTTCAGGTTAAAACGCAAATCTCAGAACCATTTTTCGGATAAGATTTCTTCTTTAGTTTTCTTGTTGAATTTTTAATTCCATATTTGAAATTTAAGATGATCATTCAGCTTGGACGCAGTCTTTTCTGGCAAATGACCATCATTCATGTTTTTTCTCTCGTTTATTGGCTAGAAATATTTTTTCAAGATAAGGGCATTATAAAACGAATCTAGAATTTCAATCACAAATTAAAAAGTGTTATAATGAAATATGCCGTCTCTTTGAGTATTTATGAGTCGCCCTAAAAAGTAAGTTCTACCACGACGTGTATATATTTGGCCTTGTTCAATTACTGTGTCCAGTTTCAGTTTGTAGAACTTCATTGTACACCAAAATCAAAGAATTTTGAGATGCGTATTAAAACTTAGAAAAAGTTACGTCAACTAAAAAAAAAGAAAAATTTTAGATATTCCGCGGGGTTTCAACTTTTGATTGAATTTCAACAACTAACAACTCCGCTATGCAGTGATTTTCGTAATTTTTCATTACATTTTTATCTTGTCACCACCTAAAAAGGTACCGACAATTGTCACCTAAAATAGTCACCCGAATGCGACGATTCTCACACTGACAAATAATTCCACACATTACTGTGTCAAATTTCACATATTATCGAAATAAGTAGATCAACACATTCAATGTGTGAAGGTACCCCTGCACACTAATGGGAAGTACCGCTTAAGGAAACGAAATGTGGGCGTATCACACATTATGCAAAAAGCGTTTAAAACGGGAAAATGTGGGAAAATGAAAAAAAAACTGTTCAATTTAGGTAAACGGGAGGTGATAGTTAAACTTATTTTCAATTATTTGGATAAAGAAACACCATGATGTGCCATTTAAATGTTGGACATGATTGGTATTCATTTATTCAATTTAAGTGCTTTGAGCTTTTTCTACCAGCCAGAACGGGCCGGCTATACCAGGCCGGATCTGAAAGAGAAATTGATGCTTTAGTCGATTTAATTTTAAAATTTAAATGCTTTGGGATTACTTGCCATTATTCTATCATGACTTGAGGCGCCTTGAGGAATGATTCCTGCTTGGCTCGCGCATAATTGTTTGTGATTTCACACACTCTCCCTTAATCCACGAATTCGGTTAATATGTAAATTTCGAACTTGCATGGTGTGTGAAAACCACACTTGAGTTTGACAGCTCCATATATTTGCTGATAATGTGTGAAACAATTTTGCAAAATGTGTGAAATGATTTATCAGTGCACCCACGGTGACTACGAGAATAGGGCAAGAACTCTCAAATTTCATCCTAAGTGACATTCCTCACCTAAACCGACTTCTGGAATAGAATGACTTGGGTGACTCGACTATCATCACGTCACACGCGGCGCAGAATATCGTAATTTAAACTGAAATTAAAGACTTGTGAGGTTATATTACTGACTGTGCACTTACACTCACAATGCCATCTTGTGTAAGTATTTCGCACCCAGTAAATAATCTCTCGATGCTCTCATGAAGCGCAGCCCAATCCACAATCGAATTTCCGACCCGGTAAATTTTTAAGTCATCGGCAAACTGCAGTATCAGAAGGTTCCAAGTGTCGTGACTGACCGCCTTTTTTCTAAGTACACCAAGGTCGTTTATAAACAGCACAAAAATAAGTGGTCTTAAGTGGCAGCCCTGTGGCACACCAGACGGTATGTTGATCTCTGAGAAGTAGATTTAACGAATGTTTATAAAATCTTCAACAGCACCCAAGAAGAGGCCAAGTACGCAACAGTCACTCTGCTTGGCTTACTGTCGAAAGACCAATGTCACCCTGTGCCATGTGCTAAGCCATTAGAAATCAGTTGCGATCAATTCTCATGCTCAGGATTCCCCATGGTCTTGAGAGGTTTATTTGACTGTTATAAGTCTCATATGCTTGCCTACGGACTCGAGAGCGACGGAGCCCACTTGTCCAGTAATAACAAGGTAACGATCGACGGCGACGAGCTGGAGATAGTCTAAGACTTTGTCTATCTCAGCTCACTGGTGACCGCAGATAATGACACCAGCCGTGAGATTCGAATGATTATCGGAAGTCGGCCTACACCCATAGAAGAGGTTGCAAAAATCCAATGCCTATTTAGCAAATCTCTGTGCCGATAATGCCCTGAAATGTGCACTGTGCCGAAAACGGTATGTTTGAAAAACCGTAACTGGCATAGGGACTCGGCTCCCAACCAAAATGATGACCACTACATTCAAGCGAAACAAGAAACACATTTTATGAGAATTCGTTCCTATTGGATAATTCATCCCAGAAACAAGAAAATAAAAATATAAACCACAGCGCCCGTAGGGAGAATCAAACTCAAATCACCAACCAAACGGTCTTGCCAGACCGACATCTTAACTAGTTCATGCAGGAAGAGGGATATTTGTCATAGGCATTCTGCCACCGAACAATCACAAAAGAAACGCACGACAGTAGCTTCCCGGCGTTTGGCCTCCTTTCAAGGTATTCATTTGTCTTGCGATGGAAACGGGAAAGGGAACGGGAGTGAAGGAAACGGGAAACCCATTGAATGAGAACTGTGCTTTGCTTACTGCCTGCTATTACATACACACGCTACATATACACAGCTGCTAAAGCCGGGCAGTTTGGCCGGTGCTTGGTTGCCGGTGAATTGAAGGAATATATCCTTATTGCTTTTGCTACATACACACGCACAGCATAGCCGTGGTTGTTTGCCGGCGAATTGAATTCAAGGAATGTTTTTTTGTTGCTTTTGCTACATTCACACGCACAGTGCTCGGTTCGCTGGCTGCCTGGTGTTGGCCGATATTTATTTCCATCCTTTTTCGTCTTGTGATGCGATGGGGGGGAACGTGAAAACGTTTTTATTTTGTTTCTTTCGGACATACGCAATTCGGTCGCTCTAGGAGGTTAGCGCTGGTGGATGCAAATCGAATCAGCACCGGTCGCGTTATCTTCTTGTACCGATGATGCTATGAAATTGATTACACGCCATTGACACAGAGGCTGAATTTTGGGTGTACTATGGACTCCACAAGCAACTGCGGTCGAGAAGACTTAGCCCTCACACAAAGTGTAACCTGTACACAACGGTTGTCCTCTACGAGGATGGAACGTGGATTTTGCTCGAAAAGGCCCTACGAACACTTGTTGTATTCGAGCGACGAGTGTTAGGAACCATCTTTGGCGGCGTGCAGGAGAACGGAGTGTGAAGGTGAAGGACGAACCATGAGCTCAAGCGACTCTACGGCGAACTCAGTATCCAGAAGGTGGTGAAGGCTGATAAGCTATGTAGGACATGTTGCGAGAATGCCAGACAACTGTTTTGCAAAACAGGTGTTCGCAACGAATTCGGTTGGAACGATACGAGCAGGGGCGCAACGAGCGAGGTGGTTAGACCAAGTGGAGCGTGATCTGGCGAAAGTAGGATGTCCGAGAAATTGGAAAACGGTTTCCATGGACTGTGTGAATTGGAGGAATTATGTTCATCAAGTTATGTCGGAATACTATGAAAATAAATAACGAAAGGTAAAAATTGAACTCGTCCATTATTGATAATGCAAAGATACAGATTCTTCCGTATGTCTTAATACATTATAAATCAGGGTATGATTCTGTTAAATTGAAATATTGACTGATATGGTTCGTTAGATGATACCAAACGTTTATCACGTTGGTGTTATTGAACCAAGAAAATTGGGATGTGATTGATGCCAACTTTTCAAAACATATTTCGTGATATTTCTTCCACGTAATCTGAGGCTATGGATGCTAGATGTTTTAAAAATTAAAAGCGTTGGGCTTGTAGAAGTTCAAAGAACCATGAAAATCGAGTTTAGAAGTCCTTCAAAAATATCTGCTAATTGAAATAATATAAGTGTTAAATCAACATCGATATATGTAGGTTAAATTAGTGTTGCCAAACGAATCGAGCTTGTATGGGTCACATGAATGACGTTATAAACATAATTCGAGAACCAAAAAAAAAAAATCATTCAAATCACGATCATTTAGACTGGTTGTTTCCAATCCAACTCCCATACAATGAAGACCGAAACCAAAAACTAGCAAACTGGGCAACACTAGCAATAACATTTGAAATGGACGGTAGAACAATATTGTTGAACACGCACAAATTCCAAGCGACTCACCGTGTCGTGCGCCGTTGAGTTTTCGACACATTTCTAAAACATTTGCCCTGTCCCCATGCTCTTCTTCTACGATCCAAAAAGCGAAACCGGTCGGACCGCTGCTGGTTGGCCAGATCATCATCCGATGTCGGTCGAGGCGGCCTCCAGGCAGCGCCTGGACTGGCCTAGACTGCATGAGGAGTACATCGTCGCGCGTACAAATATGCCAAAGTATGAAAATTAAGAATGTAAACAAACCCGGTCGAGTGTTACTCGGCAAAGTCTACTATGTTTGTTTTGCTAGAGCTGATAAGCGCGTTAACGCGTCAAGTTAGTGCAGGCACTTCGGTGTGGAATTCGAGCCAATGAACGTTGTACGAGATTTCGAGGATCCTTGAAATTGTAAAGAATAACAAAGCGAGCTGAGGGAATTATTATTTTGAAATTGAAATTTAATGTTTAAAGATGGAAGCCTTGCCCAATGTTTATTTTTTTTACTGTTTAAAAAAAATAAACTGACATTACTTTTCAAGTTCTGATCACGCCCCCATGTTGAACTGTCTTATCGGGTAAAAGCGCCTTGTTTTTGCGACCTACAATACTACACTCCCAAAAAATTAAGGTAACCCATCAAGTAGGCGTAGGTCGTACACGCATTGCGCAAGAATTCCATCCACACCGGTTGATCGGGACAACGCAGCGCGTAGCCTGCATGGCCTACTTTTGGGAAAATTCTGGTGCCCCATCATAATCGTACCATTTCAAAAAGAAACTGCCGGGTCCTCCGCAATTTTGCTTTTGTCGATCGATTCCGGGCCACAACAACCGGACCCATGCGGTGACGCTACAACAGGGAATCGGAACATGTAATTGGGAAAGTTTCCAACACTCACTCCTCAATTCTCTTCGCCAGTGTTGAGCGAAAGAAAAGAATGGGTGATGCAATTCATTGATAATAATCGGTTCGCTGCTGCCACACAAAATGGAAATCATAACATCTCAACCTTTCGGCTAAAATTGATAGGTGGTGGACGAGTCAACAAAATCCGGGCAAATCCATAAAGCATTCGTGAGTAGTTTGAACTATTTTCTATTTTGTGATTTTGATGGGACGTGATATCGGTGGTGAATAATAAATCATATCTATATAATTTTACATAACTTTAACGAGATTATCATCTAACACGAATTCATTTTACACTTTGAATGACCGAATTTGAGTTTTGTATATTAGAAAACAGACATGGTTCATGGCTTGAGGTTACGTCAATACTTGTGCACTGGTACCTATGCTAAAGACACTCTATTAACAGATGACCATTGATCTGATCTTTGTTATCTTGTTGGCCTTGATATGCCTCTAAAAGATGAGAAACCACCCCAATTCAAAGTTTGTAAATTTGAGACAGAACAGAGAATCATTAATCTAGGGAATTTATGCCCATTTCTCTACATTGGGATTTGAAAATCCAGTAATTGTCGATGTAACGATAGGTTCAATGGGCCTTTGCGTACAAGGTCGAATAGCACACTAGGTGGAATAAGTTGTAAGGCCTAAGGTTATTGGAAGTTAGGTCGAAGGGATTTATTTATTTATATGGTGTTCCGTCTCACGGCATAACCTGATGCACAATATACCTAAAATTCACTGGGCATCCCACATAGGCCAGTTCACGCTCCACTTAGTCTAACCACCTCGCTCGGCGCGCCCCTGCAAATCTCGTTTCTATCGGATTCGTAGCGAACACCTGTTTTGCAGGACAGTCATCCGGCATTCTTGCAACATGTCCTACCCAGCTTATCCGTCCAGCCTTCACCACCTTCTGGATACTGGATTCGCAGTAGAGTCGCGCAAGCTCGTGGTTCATCCTTCGCCTTTACACTCCGTCCTCTTGCACGCCGCCAAAGATGGTTCTTAACACTCGTAGCTTTTTTTTTTTTTTTATTAGTTGTTAACCCAGGTGGTAAATCCATTTTACGGATTGCATTCCAAGGCACGGCGAGCCACCGCGTCCCCCCAGTTTGCTACTCTGGGTCCATGGGTGCAATTGGACGACTCATGATACAATGCTAAGGAACACTGTACCCCCTACGCCATAAAGTCCACCTGGGGCCACTGACCTTTGTTCCCACCTCGAACTGTTTGACACACTTTGCTTCAATAGTGGGAGGTCATTTCGCGCTAGTGCGCTCCAAGGCAATACTCGTTTCCGAACCCTCTGATAGCATAGCCTCATTCTAACACAACTCGGTGCGCGACCCCTCCTCTGACGAGTTAGGACCCGACATCTCATCGTGTGAATGAGGTCCCCACGTAGCGCAACTACTAACTTTGTGAATCCAGTCCAAGATCCAGAAACACAAAGCGAGTTGTCGACGGCACTTTCTCTGTTCAAACACGCGGGTAGGGGGGGTAAGCCCCCTAGACCACGTGTAGGACTCAGACTCCTCCGAACTCACAAATAGCGTTGACTTGAGTCACCACTCAGCGCAACTACTCGATCTTCAAGTCGGGCGCTAGACCACCCGAAGCGCAGATCGAGCTATAGAACGCCCTCATCAGGTCACACTCGCGGTTCAGGCGCATCAATTCCCGAAACGCGTGTCGAACCCCGACACCTCCGGCAGAATGTGCCTCTCGGACACTGACGTGTAAACACGTCCCTAAGTGATCGGCCCACCATTGGCCACCACTTTGCGCATCTACTCATTTTGCGAGACGGGTCTATACCCACCGAAGCTCAAAACAAGTTGGCGATCGCTCTCCCTCCGGTCGCATCCGCATATCAGGGTCATGACCCCCCGAAAGCGTGTTGGACCATCACGCTCACACCCAAGTACTGGTACCTAAGTACCCGGGTGCACCACTTCTTCCGCGCGGGTTTGGCGGGACCCGTCGACGGCCTCTAGTGGGTTTGGTGTAGTTCTCTTGGCCGTACATCTGCAATACGCCGGACTTGCAGACACGTTTCCACTCTGCACCACGGGGAGGTGGAACTACGTCGCAGAGCTTACGAACACTCCGAGTGTACGCAGGTCCTCCTCGAGCAATATTCATGTCTCGTGCCCGTAGAGGACAACCGTTGTGTACAGGTAACACTTTGTGCGAATGCTAAGTCTTCGCGACCGCAGTTGCTTGTGGAGTCCGTAGTAGGCACGACTTCCGATGATCATTCGGATTGTCATGTCATTGTCTTCATTCCATTGTCTGTGGTCACCAGTGAGCCGAGATAGACAATGTCTCCAGGTCGTCGCCGTCGATCGTGACCTTGTTATTACTGGACAAGCGGGCTCCGTCGCTCTGGAGTCCGTAGGCCAGCAGATGAGACCTATAACAGTCAAATAAACCTCTCATGACCATGGGGAATCCTGAGCATGGGAATTGATCGCAACTGATTTCTGATGACTAGCATATGGCAACAAGGTAGTGGTTCTCAGAGTTCAACATACCGTCTGGTGTGTCACAGGGTTGCAACTTAAGACCGCTTATTTTCGTGTTGTCTACACAGTTAGAAAAATTCACGTAGATTTACATGCAACAACATGGGTAGAAGGGAATCGGCTATTTACGTGCGAAGACTCGGCATATTTCATGTAAATTTTCATGAGCATTCAATGCTGTTATTTACTGTAGGTTTACATTATTTTGATCTTTTTTTGTCAGGGAATATTTTACTTATTTAAAAAAAAATTGAATTTGTACAGAGGAAAAGATTTATTTTACGTTTTTAAACTCACTATTTGAAGATGAAAACTTGAACCGAACACTTTGAAGTAGGTATCAAATAATTATAATTATCGATACATTTTCTTTCACTCGATTCTCCCGACGACGGAAGCAAAGTCTGGGGCGATGATTTCACATTCAGCTCCATCGCAGCATACACCATCGATTTCCTGCCAAGAAAAGTTGTTAGTTTGAAAATATGATATTGTTTAATGATATTTCTTACCTCTGTTTGTCTCAAATTAGCGCACACGACCAGATTGAACAAGAAGTTCGCTTGCGTTGGGAATCCAATAGGAACAAAAACAAAACAGAATTAGCAAACTGACGTTGACGCTGGATTTCGCATGCGGTGACATGTAAAGTTCCTTTAAAAGACTAAGATGCTATACTCTTTTTCATATTATTTGTGGCGATGATGTGAAAACGTGCAATGTAAAATTACATTTTTCTTTCTGTGTATAAACGACCTTGGAACCTTCTGATAGTGCAGTTTGCCGATGACTTAAAAATTTACCGGATCGAAAATTTGATTGTGGATTGGATTCATGAGAGCATCGAGAATTTTTTCACTAGGTTATTTACCTACACTACACAGAAAGAAAAATGTAATCTTACATTGCACGTTTTCACATCATCGCCACGAAAAATATGAAAAAGAGTATAACATTTAAAGGCTAAGATGAACTTTACATGTCATCGCATGCGAAATCCAGCGTCAACGTCAGTTTGCCAATTCTGTTTTGTTTTCGTTCCTATTGGATTCCCAACGAAGGCGAACTTCATCAATTAGCTTGCAATATCATGTAAATCTCAGCGTTCGCAACGTTCGACCGTATTTTGTTGTACGTGCTCGTGTGCTGTTCGCTTCTGTTCGAATCGAGGTGGTGCATGCTGAGTTTTAAAGCAAGTAAGTGAGAAATAAAACTTAATATGTACCCTTCTAATTATTGTAATTATTATATCAAATGGTTATTTTATTTGTTCCAGAAAAAAATGCCACTTGAATTCAACGAAAGCTCGGGCTACAACTTTTTTTCCTACCAGCATGTAAATCGCCGTTACCGTCGTCGGGGGAATAGCACCAAAAAAAAACCGGTGTTCGTGGAAATTTATTGAATACTAATTTTTCTTGTGTGGATCAAATAAAATGTATGTGTAAGATATTAAAATCTCTTATCGACGAATATCGATGCTTTTCTTATTGTATAAACAACCATACCAAAAAGAATGATTGGAAATGTAGGTTTACAGTAAACAAATCAGTTGAAGGCGATGGGAAGTTTACATGAATTAAGCCGTATTGATACATGTAAATACCCGATTCCCTTCTACCCATGTAGTTACATGTAATGTTACAAGGATTTTTCTAACTGTGTAGATGGCAGCATTGTGAGTGTAAGTGCACAGACAGAACTAGAACTTCCCGAGTCTTCGATTTCAATTTAAATTACGAGATGTAATTGAACTAATGACCATGTCACGTAGATTTACCAGCTCGAATGCCTTGCATGACTTGATTAGTAATGCAGACTCGACGAATTTCCATGGCTATTGCAAGATGATCTGCCATGGCTCCGGTACGATGAACTGCTAATGGATCCCGGTTCGTTGAACTTTGAACTTTCAGTAGTCTACAGTTTAACAGTTTTCCATGGCTGCAGGTCGAACGGCGTTTTTAAATTTCGATAATGGATCTTTCTAACTACTCCTACCTTGATCAGTGGTTTTATCGGCTCGAAGATCACAGAAAGGTGCTGGCCCGACGACACATCATTGGCTCCACCTCGATGACATTCCATAGGTTCTGCTCTTACGACCTTCCAATGTCTCCGACTCAAAGATCCGACAAATGGCTTCGATATAGTGGCCTTTCAGTGACCTTGGACCGACGATCCACCCGTGGATGCTTGGTTTGACCTCTAACGACGGCTCTCATCTGACCTAAAAGTCGCTCTGGTACGACGACCTTCCAGTGAATCTCGGCTGGCACCAGCGCGGTGACTTCCCAATACTTTCTTAATGGCTTCTTCCCTGAAAACCTTCTAGTGGAAACTCTGCTTGAACACCTCCCAATAATTTTGACAACACCACTTCCTAATAACTCTGGTTCGCAGTGTTCAGCATCGCTAACTGAAAAGTTAGCGGCGCTAATTAGATCGCTAACTCGGTCAAAGTTAGCGATCGCTAATCAAAACCGCTAAATGTTGCGTAAAAGTTATCTATATATATAAAAATGAATGTTTGTCTGTCTGTCTGTTCCCTATAGACTCGGAAACTACTGAACCGATCATCGTCAAAACTGGCATCTGAGGGTTTTTGAGGCCGGGGATGGTTTCTGTAATAGTCAAAACTCCATCCGACTTAAAGAAGGAGAGGCTTCCATACAAAATTTGTAGTTTTTCGAAACAAATTAAAGTCATGACATCCATTTTCTTGAAATTTTTGTTTCCTTTGGGCGGTTTGTTTTTCGTCTCTATGGTCGAGGCGTCGCCAGCCAACGTCGTTCAAGGAAAGTAACCCAGGCATAGCATATTGATCAGTAGGAATATTTTGGCGCGTATTTTTCAACCTGGGGTTTGTTTTTCGTCTCCATGGGCGAGCAAACGTCGACGTAAGAGGATAGTAACCAAAGCACACTGTTCATTGATTGCTGGAAAATTTAATAATAAGGCGCCTGTTTCTCAAACACGTGGGGCGATATGCAGCCTAGATGTGTTTTTTTCTTGCTTATTTGATTTGTACACAGCATGTGGTAATAAATGACGCCTAGATGTGACACCGATTGGTATTTTATCAATCGAATCAAAACCAATTGAAAGATTTGCAAATATACTTCCATATTTAGTTCGTGTTGATGTAGGTAGCATTCGACTTTTCATTCAAGGAACACTAGAACATATTCAAACGTTCAACTTTTTCTGTTAAAAAAAATTAAAATTTATGTTTTCTTCTAGAAATTGTTACTTCGGCCTAAATACACAACTGAAACGAATTTAGAAATGAAAATGGGAGCTTTTTATTTTAAATAATTCTGAAAAAACCATCGTACTTTTTGCTTACATACCAATTCAAGTACGTACTTAACATGAAAAGTGTTTTTGTGTTACATGGCTGCATAAAAGAGACTTTTGATCCGCTTCGTTATTGAAAAGCGAGACTTTAGAACTGATATTCAACTGTACGCAAAATTTTAAAGAGAAATTTTAAGTTTACCCTTAAAGTGTTAAAAACAATATTCCCTTCTGTCAACTTACACGGTGGGGCAAGAGCAAACGTCGAACTTTTAAAAAATTCATCTTCAAAATGATTCAATATGTTGGAAAGACCAGAAAGGGTATTCCGAATGTTGAAATTGCCGCGGATATTGAAAATTCTTAAATGTCTTTGTAAATGAAGGTCATTCCCTTTGAACAGCATTCGTTAAAAGTGGAGTAACAAACATAAATTTATATTGCAGGAATACTGCAGATACACTGCCGGCCAAAAGTTTGGGATCACCCACTAAAAAACATGCAAATTTTGATCGTTCATATCTCAGCCGTCTTGGGACATATTGCAAATCTTTTGATCTCATTTGAAAGATAATGAGCAATAGCTATTTCGGAGTTATTTTGCCTAAATATAATGTTTTAGTTTTGAACTTAAAACTTAACCTAAAGTTATGACATTTTCAAAAAATCGCACTCAATATTCAAAGCCGATCATCTCGGGATAGGGTGGACCAAATCTCAAAATTTGAGTGGCATTAGAATCCCTATTCTGTACTTCTCAAAACACAGTAAAAAAATTTTGTGAAAAAATTCAAGAATGTACTTGAAATTAATAAAATAGACACTTGAGTTATCGTCCAAAAGTTTGGGATCACCCCTTGGTATGGTGAGTTTGGGATCATTCTTATAAAAACATGCAAATCTATTTTATTCATATCTTTCTCATCTTACATCGTATTGCAGATCTGAAGGTCTCATTTGGAAGCTAAGGAATTGTTGTTTTTTCATAAATTCATTCAAAAATTATATTTTGAAGTGAAAACCATAAAAAATCGCCATAAATTTATTGTTTTTTTGAAAGTTTCCAGTTATGATTCTGATTTTTTTGTAGTTCTCACCTTAAGGGGGGGGTAGGGTCTAACGGGTATAAAGAAACACAATTTTCACGATTTTTGGCTAGAGCTATCGTTCAAACAAATGTATTCAAATTTTTTGCATTATACAAAGCATTGTTAAAAGAACATTTTGTAATTTTTTCGTAGAAAAATATTGAAAAATGAGCCGGTGACGGAGCATTTTCGAGGATGCCTTTTAGAAAACAGGATTTGCGGTGGACACTGTATCTCAGCACAGAATCATCTGAAATCAAAAAATCCGAGCAAAATATTTTTATTAGATGTTTTTCTGGACCCCAACGTTTTTATTTAACTTAAAAATATTTTTATGAAATTTTTGTGGCTGTTTGAAGTAAAAACTACGATTTTTCACTTAAAAATCCACCATTTTTCACCTCTAAAATCTCCCCAAAGTAAAAAAATCAAAAAAGAAAAACGTTGGGGTCTGGTATTTTATATGTAGAAAATATGTTCCAAATTTGAAAAGAATCGGATAAGTAGTTTTCAAATGACGATGTCCACGGACTTTAAAAATGTGCTTTCGAGAAAAACGCGTTTGAAGTTTCTGCTCTTGCTTTCTTGCAGTATTAGATAGGAGGAGATAAAGGCCTATAACTTCTACAGTTTTGCTTCAATTGACTTGAAAATTTGACACAACATTCTTGAAATGTTTTACAATAAGAAAATAAAAAAATAAAAAAATCGATTTTTTGAAAGTGTTAGACCCTACCCCCCCCTTAAAATAAAATTTTTGAATGAATTTATGAAAAAACAACAATTCCTAAGCTTCCAAATGAACCCTTCAGATCTACAATACGATGTTAGATAAGAAAGATATGAATAAAATAAATTTGCATGTTTTTATAAGAATGATCCCAAACTCACCATACCAAGGGGTGATCCCAAACTTTTGGACGATAACTCAAGTGTCTATTTTATTAATTTCAAGTACATTCTTGAATTTTTTCACAAAATTTTTTTACTGTGTTTTGAGAAGTACAGAATAGGGATTCTAATGCCACTCAAATTTTGAGATTTGGTCCACCCTATCCCGAGATGATCGGCTTTGAATATTGAGTGCGATTTTTTGAAAATGTCATAACTTTAGGTTAAGTTTTAAGTTCAAAACTAAAACATTATATTTAGGCAAAATAACTCCGAAATAGCTATTGCTCATAATCTTTCAAATGTGATCAGAAGATTTGCAAAATGTCCTAAGACGGCTGAGATATGAACGATCAAAATTTGCATGTTTTTTAGTGGGTGATCCCAAACTTTTGGCCGCCAGTGTACATCAGTGAAACTTGATAGAACAAAAAACAGGAATTCGTATTAAATCCATTTTAAAGCCATTACTCTGACGCATCTGTAAATAAGCTTTGCATTGACACTTGCCCCAATATACGGGTCAAATGTAAACTTAGAAATTTGTTATTGCCTACATTTTTGAATATTTGACTTTCAAAGATAAAATAAAAAAAAACGCTGAGAACTTATTTAGTGATGCAACTGATATTTTTTTAAATATTTATATGTTTACCGTAGTAAATGTATTAAAAAGAAATGAAATTTGCACTGTATTTAATACATAACTAATTTAATATATTTTTCATTACCATGATAAGTGCTGTTTGGGTATCGAGCCGGTTAAATTTGCCTACCTTCTTCAAGCAGTGGGGGACCAAATTGAAAAGGATGGGAGAGCTCCCATGTAAATTTAAGATAAAGAGCTTTTCAAAGAAGGGACCATATTTAAAAAGGTTTTTTGGGTACAGAGTACAAATTTCAGATCTTGAAAAACGAGTTAAGAGATCAGTAAATAATATATACCATCTTTGAATTGCTATTCAGAACTGCAGCTGCAGCTCTCATTTCAAAGTTGTTGGTTCTGAAGTATGATGAGGTTTGATTTAAAACAATGCTCTCTAAAATCTAAATTTTAATAAATTTTTACAAATTACATTTATTTCCGGAAGGTGTAGCAAAGCACAACGGGTCAGCTAGTCGATCTATAATAAAGCGCCAATCGCTAATCGGTACTAGAAAGTTTTGAAAAAGATTATCAAAATACAAATTTAGCGGCCATCTTTAATGACTTGAAAAGTTGTTGAAGGATATCAATAGGGGCAGTTTTCGAACTTATTTTGTAATATTTCTGACCATGTCAGTTGCGTCAGTCCACTTTTAATTTTAGTTGACGTGTTTGGTGGAAAGTAAAAGGAAAAACTTTTGAATTAAATTTGTCAAAATATTTACCCGTTTATCAAGTTTTTGTTTTGCCTCAGTTAATGCAAAGATTCTCTTAAGGTAGATGTTTTGTTTTGTCCGAAATAGTTTTTCATCTTTTTTTGACATTGATACTCAAAAGATTGGTTGATTTATTGACGTATTTTGTTCTGGAAATTTCAATTTTTCACAACTTTTTTTCATCTTTTTTAAATTTAAAGATGGCTTATTCTTCAGACCTAAATTCAAGTGAAGATAATTCAAAAACACGTATACATATTCCTATGATTCCAGTCAAAATCGAGATCGAATAGCTTCTTAAATCAATCTTTAACGAAAATTAAAAAACCGATCAAAATTTTAAATCTGAATGATGCCGAATATATGATCTATAAGTCTCTGGCCAAATTAACACTTCAAAGAAGTAGCGTTCTTCAGTTAGCGGAACTAAAAATGAGCGGAACTTTCTTATCCGCTAGCTGAAGAAAAAAGTAGCGAGAAAATTAATTCGCTAGCCGAAAGTTAGCGGACTAATTAGCGATTAGCGGAATAGGGTTTTAGTGCCGGACACTGCTGGTTCGACCATTTGCTAGTAGATTCTCTGCCCGAAGACCTCTCAATAGCTCTGACCGCACAATTTCCGAATCTTGTGATTGAAATGATTTTTTAATCTTTGATCATCGGTCTGTGAAACATCCTTTAAATTGACGTAACCGCTCCAGTCAGAGTATTATTAAAAATGATTGAATAACAGCGTTTATTCAGAAATAATTCATTTGAAGATCACTCGAATGATACGTAACTTTGAAGTGCCATGCCTGTCTTGCTCCTCATACAATGTTCATGTTCTCTTACTGTTGTCATGTTAGTCGAGAGTTTGTGCTGAATGAAATAATTTATCCACAAAAACATGCTTGGGATATTACTCTACACTAAAAATTTTAAATTTATTTTAAAAGTAAAAAATTTGACTTGGAACTGATGTCAAAATATCAAAAACTAGTCCTTAATTCAAAATCACTTGTTGATATAAAATTCAGTTCTGAATCTGAATTTAAATTTTCATTATCTCTTTTCAAAGCTTTTGGTTTCAAACTACTATAATTCTTCTTCTGTTCTCACATTTCGGATACTGTTTCAAATTCGGATTCTTGGTTTTCAGTTGTATTGTATTGTATTGAAATCAGCTGTTTCAAATTTGCATTTGCAATTTATACAAAATTTTATCCATGATATTGGAAACTCGTGCATTTTCAACACTTGGATGATAATTTCCGAATATGAAAAAAATAATATACGAAACCATCCTGAATTTTTTGTTTCTTATTTAGATTCGAAGTTTTTAATCTTATTTATTATTCAAAGACAAAAATAAAAATAGCTTCAAAATGGCGATATTAAATGAAAAACTCTGAAACATCATAGATATGTATATTTCAGTTCAGTTTTACAAGTCGGATTTAAAATAAATAATTATAAAAATAAGTTCAGATTGAAATAAAAACTTTGAAATTTGAGTCTTCCAGAATAAATATTTTCACACGTAGTCAGGTCAGGAAATTCCTGGCATTTTTTAAACCTTGCAAAACCCGGGTAGCTAAATGATTTAAATTAAACATTCCAAAATCCGGATAACATCCGGGTGAATCTGAGCAAATTCCAGGCCATAAACGAAAATAAATTGAAGAAAAAGTGAAAAATCTGAAATTAAATTTATATGTCAAAGCACATTAAATAGCAGCATCCAATTCGTTTAAGGCCTCAAAAAAAAAATGGTTTATTTTGATGAACAAACTTTGATAAAAAAAAATTTTATGACGTATAAATCAAGTTTGAGATATTTGTTCAATTTACCAAATAATGTGAATGAAACCGGGGAAAATCCGAGCAGTTCTTTCCCAACATCCGGGCATTCGGGGCGGACCGGATTTGTCTCGAAAATTTCATTGCAAAACCGGCCAAGTCTTTATAAATCCAGACAATTTGGAATGCTTAATCATAATTGAGTCTATTTTGGAAAAACAAATTACTTTTGGTTCATTTTTAAAATTCAGAGCTAGAATTTAGTTTTTGAAACAATATTGATATGGAAAGCAGATCCAAAATTTAAACTTGAACTTAGGTGCAAAACTCAGACTAAGAATTAATATTCAAAATTTAGAATCAGATTGGCTCGTAAATAAGTTATGCAATCAAGATAAAATATAAAGATGATTAATTCGTTGAGGAATTAAAATCGCTAGAGATTGTTAATTCAATTTCAAAATTTCATATTTTTAACCCAAGTCAGTTGTATACACAACTCAGCGACGAATCACAAAGACTAAGAAGAGATACTTTCAAAAAAAAAATTTTGATCTGCGAAAATGATCATACTAACACTAAAGAAAACCAACTTGATATGAACAAATCCCATGGAGAGGCGAAAAAACTACATACTGCTATTGCTCATTCTGGAGAGCGTGTAATCGTGACCTAATCAATATTTTCCCACTACTTATGACTCAGGCAGTAGTAGAAGGTACGACAATCTCCCGAATCTTCCATAGTAAATTCATGCACAACAAACCAATTTTCAATCGACGTGGTTATATTTTTTTATTTTCTGGGATTGTCTAATGTAAAGGATTGCTTTGAAGTGTTAGTTTTTTTTTGCAGCGGCCTTGGCTTAGAGGTTAGTGCGTAAGTCTTTTAAGCCAGAGGTCATGAGATCGAATTTCGGTCATGGCATACATAGTACTGCTACTGGAGGTTGGCGGTTTTAGCATTTAAAGCATGCTAACCGCCACTTCTGGAAGTTTGTACGCTTGAGTGCATAGGTATGGATGATCTTTCAAGGAAACATGACGTTGCACTTAGGATCTCTAGTGTGAACTAATGTAACGTAAGGTTGCACTTAGGATTAAACATATGTGTGTGCTCATCAAATGCGCAACCAGTGTTCACCTGCCACTTATCAATAGTGTATCTGGAAGCATATAGTAAAAAAAAAACGCGGGGTAATGCTACAAAAGATCTAACATCTGGTCGCAGTGTCCTCTCCCAAAAAAAAACAATCTTTTGTAAAAAGTTGCCTCCAATTTAAAAAAAAAAT
Source organism: Uranotaenia lowii (assembly GCF_029784155.1). Taxonomy (NCBI): domain Eukaryota; kingdom Metazoa; phylum Arthropoda; class Insecta; order Diptera; family Culicidae; genus Uranotaenia; species Uranotaenia lowii. The sequence goes on from NC_073693.1 coordinate 12,870,220, forward strand.
TAAAAAGACAGCATTACGAAAATGAGCAATAAAGCAAAATGTTGTGGTCTAAACATGTTTTGTTTTATTCTCCCTTATTTCTGTTGAAAGAAACTGATCAATTATTTCCAGATCCACTTGTTATGTAGAGCCATACTCATCCATTATTCATAAGGTCCTAGATTGTGGAAGTTTTGTTTGTCGATTAAAGGTGTAAGATTCATTCCGTCTTCTTAAATAAACCGGAGCTGCTGCTCTAAATTTCGGCACACGTACCCGCAAGCTTCAACATACAGCCCACCATTATTATTTTTGTTTCTGTTATTATTATTTCGTGGAGGCCAAAAGAAAGGCACGAAATTGTGTCGTGTGACCCAATTTTCGCATGCCTCTCTTGTTGTCTGGTTTTGGTTCAGCTTCCCCGTCAAGCCCAAGTTAAGCTTCGTCTAGTTAGTACCAGTATATACAGTCGTATAGAAAATCTGCCAACACCCCCACTAAACTTGGTGAATCCACCTAAAAAGACTGTATAGAGAAGAGATGTAGAGCTCATAACAACTCGAACTCATACCATCAGCAGCAGAGCCCGGCTTGGTAAAACACTATGACGTCTTTTGGACCACGATTATACCTTCGTACATTTTCTCCGGCTCATTTCCAAGAATCGGGCCAAAGTAAGTAAAGTGTGCTTATGCGTTACTTCACACAACAACAGTACGGTATAGCCTTCAAAAAGCTTTATCAGCAACCGGTGTCGAGGTCTGGAAGTTTGTTTTTGTTGTGCCTCTGCGTTGCAGTTTAAATGAAAGTCTATATTAAATAACTCTAAGGGCGTCAGGGATGAATCATCACTAAATGATTCTGAAATCTGACTCCAAATTCTTATTTATTTAGGGCTTTCTTGTCTTATGATCAAAGATTGTTCTAACATAGTTCTCTTGAAATTGAAGGGTTAGATGAGAATTTATGCTTGAATAGAGCTGTCAACTTAACTCTACAAGCTAGTCAATAAAAAAGAACTCTAATTCGATGTTAAATAACACACGAACAGCTAGGGGCCCGGAGCTCAACCAAATCAAGAAACTTCAACCCTCAAGTCCAACTCTACGAAAGACAAAAAAAAAATAAAACAGAGGAAGCGGAAAAAAAGCAAAACAATTCTGCATGAACAAGCAAAACCACCACTGAAGTACACCGAGGAGGAAAAACTTGGGAAAAGAGCTTTTTCGACATAAAAATTATAACTGTATATTTACCCGAACGAGAAACAAGTTGAATATGTAGGCTCTCTCCCATTTCTGGCACACGACGCGGCTGGCTGGCTGCCTGGCTGGTTCTCGGTCTTGGAGCTTGGTTTTGGTCCGGTGTGGGTACTTTGCTATCTCTGTACCTACATAGCGAGTTGTTTTTCGATCGAGTTTTTCTTTGCTTCTGTTGATTTTCCATGATCCGTAGAGCGGGTATTTTTTGCGTTTTTCTTCTTCCATAGTACCTTGGCTCTTTTAAGGTTGCAAGATATAAGTGTGGAGCATAAATGTAATTATTGTTTTTCATATCATTTTAGCCAATTTTATAATAAAATATGATATTTAAGCATTTATTGATCTTTTCTGGTTTTAAAAAAGGACTGAGGAGAAAGAAGTAAATAAATAAAAAAAGGCTTAGAAAACATTGGAAAATTTCTTCTTCACCTTTTCATGTTCGATGTGGAGGTCTTTCATGATGCGCTCCAGAGAACTGCCGTGAAAATCGGCATTGAGAAGTTTTTGAAGCCGCGAATAATTCCCACGAACATGTACATGTTCTTTGTGGAGAGATGACGCAATTTGGTTAAGTAAGCTATTTAGTTTTATTCATTTCAGTACCGTTACCGTTACATGTTACCGAATTAGTAACAATTGATGAAACCCTAAAGGCCAAAATGTCAAAATGATGTATATACCTCAGACTTGTCAGGATCGGACCAAAAAAGTATCAAACGGTTTTGGGTTCCTTTTGGTCCCAATAATAACTGTGCAAAATTTTGGTGGCTCTAGGATTTGAAATGGGCTGTAGTAAAAATTCCATGTTTGTATGGAAATTAGTATAGAAAAAGTGACTTTTTTGTTAATAAAAATCCTACACACTGGCTGATATGAATAAAGCTCTACACAGTAAATGAAAATTACCGAGTTCGGTAATTTTTTTACCGAGATCCTTGTGGGATATGAGAAAAGGAATCGTGTCAAATGTTGAATTAAGTCGAACAATGCAACTGGCATCACTATTTTCCAGCATTGTTAGATCTGTCACGAATGATTTCTTTCTCACACCAATCCTCTCTTTCCCTCTAACGGGCTCAGACACAGGCCAAACCAGTTCGTCAGTCAGTTCGTCTGTCGTGTGCCAGACAGGTTGTGCGTTGCTGCCGCGCTGAGATCAGACGAAGGGTATCCGGATTGTCGTGTGGGTTTTCCGGTAGACCCTCGAGTGGCCCCACATTTTGGCGACCGTGACAGGACGGAACATCACAATGTTGATGTTCCCCTTATCCTTGAAGTACGGAAAGTAAATGAAGTATACTTTGCTACGCCAACAAATTGTGTTTTTCAAAAATGGCGGCGATGAAGTGAACGAAAACAGTGCAAGTGGTGAGACAATCGAGACAATACCAGATTGCTGAAATATTTGAAGGTTTGTGTCAAAGCTCGGCGGATACCGACTTTGGCTGGAAAAATCCGGCGGATACCGGTACACAGTTCGGCGGATACCGACTGTAGATCGAGGACCGCCGGATACCGGTATATAAATTATCACAGATCGGCGGATACCGACTGTGGATGCAAAACCGGCGGATACCGGTATATAAATAAGGAAATCCGGCGGATACCGGTACACAAATTTCCGTAGTTGGCGGATACCGACTATAGATTGTGAGAAAAAAACCGGATGGTACCGGTGAATGAGGCCTAATAGTTCGGCGGATACCGACTTTGAACGAAAAAAAATCGGTGGATACCGTTGAATGAGATCTAAAAGTTCGGCGGATACCGACTTCGTATTGAAGACAGAAAAAATGACGGAGGCATTGAAGTTTGTTTCAATTGTTTGGCGACTACCGACTTAGGTTTGAAAAATCCGTTAAACTCCAGATATTGGGTTTTGATAACTTGGTGGATCCGGCTCACGATTATTTAAATTCTAGGAAGAGTGAAAAAAAAGGAAATCAAATGACAAGTCTTGTAATTTGATATTATAGAACGAAAAAAAAAACTATTTTGAATTATGCTGAATCAATTGAAAAACAAAAACATTCAGTCTAATCCAAGATGGCGTTCCAATGATTGTGATGTTGATTTGGAAATTTCACGTACGTTGGGTAATTAAAAAGGCGACCTAGAACAACAGATTTTGAATTCCGGCGGATACCGGATGAACAATGTTCTGATTTGTATAACCAATCTGGTCAAATAATTTGGCCGTAAAATCTTCAGTAAGTTGAGACTGCATAAAGCTGTATTGTTTAATTTATGGATGAGCTTCGAAACAGCGATTAAAGTTGCTGAAGTTGTTGAAAGTTACTGAAACCAAGGCGGGTAGAAAGAGAGGATAATTTCACATGGGAATGGTTGAAAGTTGATGATGAATTGATGGATGAAAAACCTTCTCAATGGAATTGATTCCATTGAAACACTGATGAATTGAAAATCTCATGGAGAATCATGGAAAAAAATCCTAATCCGAACAAAACACCATTTGTCAGACACGGATTCTTAGGCCGAGAAATACTGTAAAATGTATTGAGAAAAAGAAAATAATATCAAATGATAAATGAAGCGAGGTACCATCAGCAGACCTTTTTTTAAAAAATAACAAGTATGACGTAAAATGGAGTTTAAGTCTGCAAGCTAGAATCTAAATCTTGAAGTTGAACCTGAGATATGCATCTGATGTCTGAGGTCTGCATTTAAATTGCATTAACTCTGAGACTGAGTAAAATTTAGTTTGAGATAGAAACCAGACATTCAAATAAGATACTTCAGTATAATTTACTCATGAAATGTCTTGAATCTGTAATCATATAATCAAGTCTGAATTCTAAAACTAATTTGATATGGTAGATGTGCTGTTGAAATTCGAAGTTTTCGCGCTGATGTTCTGCAACCTTGTCAACCTGAGTCATATCTGAGCTTCTTATAAAAAAAACAAATTATTCTGAAAATTATCAAAAAAAAAAATCACAATTTGATAGCTAGATCTGTCTTGTAAACCTGAAAGTTGCGAGGATTAAAATCAAATTTGAAATTTTCAAAGCGTGGGTGTTTTGTTACTTAAATGTTTCGGAGATGTTTGAAAAAGCTCCGAAACTGGTCTGAAGGGGAAAAAACACTGCTTTGACAGAAGGCGAACTTACAGAAGTGAATGAAAAGTTAATATTATAAATATTAACTGAATACTGATACTGAAAAAGAGAGATCACGAAAGTCTTTCGAAGAAAACAATAGCCGAATCAAAAGGTCTAATTACAGGAATAGGTGACATATAAGGCAAAAAAAAAACTCAATTTGAATTTACTTCTTCTTCTTTCTTTGTTCTAGTGTTTGAAGTTCTATCATCGCAATGCTTTGTGATATGTTAGATTTTCTGGTTTTTCGAAACATAACTGTAAATGGAATATTTTTGTCATAAAAGAAAATAATTTTTTTTTTGTTTTTTTTATGGAGAAGAGGAAAGATGTGGGATATGAGAAAAGGAATCGTGTCAAATGTTGAATTAAGTCGAACAATGCAACTGGCATCACTATTTTCCAGCATTGTTAGATCTGTCACGAATGATGTCTTTCTCACACCAATCCTCTCTTTCCCTCTAACGGGCTCAGACACAGGCCAAACCAGTTCGTCAGTCAGTTCGTCTGTCGTGTGCCAGACAGGTTGTGCGTTGCTGCCGCGCTGAGATCAGACGAAGGGTATCCGGATTGTCGTGTGGTTTTTCCGGTAGACCCTCGAGTGGCCCCACAATCCTAACATGTGTAAATCGTTAAACTGTTCGGTAATTTTTTCGGTAAAAAATAAACGAACATCGGTAAATCGATTCTTCATTTACCGATGTTCGTTTATTTTTTACCGAAAAAATTACCGAACAGTTTAACGATTTACACATGTTAGGACTTCGGTAAAAAAATTACCGAACTCGGTAATTTTCGTTTACTGTGTACACACAAAAAAAAAGCATAGTAAAATTACTAAATCCGTGGTTTAAACGAACAACAGGCGACCATATTTTTGAGTCAAATATGTTTTGTTGTTTATAATACCTTACGCATAGCTATTTTACCATGTGCTCAATTTGGCTGCGCATAGTAAATTCGACTACGTTTTAGTAAAATTGTCAATGAAATGATGCATTGTTTTACTTCGTCCCTAGTAAAATTAATATGTTTCACGATGAAACTAGTATGTGTTATGATAAAGATTAGGAGGAGCGAGGAGCTTGATTTAAATAGTAAAATTACTATGTATGTTTGTTTGTTTATTTGCATTCATGCATTATGACATTATTTGAAACATGAAAATTCACACTTCCGACACACGTCGGTCAATGTTAGTGTGTTTCCCCGATGCTCTGGAATGATTTTCAAAGTTATGTTACTATAAAGCAGCTCAAAATTAGTTTTTTTTACAAACGGGTTTGACGATTAATGATCCTGAATTAGTGTACACAACAAGAATGTTTACCATAGTAAAATTATCATACGCACTTATGTTTTTGAGTCAAATATGTTTTGTTCTCAAAAGTACGATGTGCGTAATATTTTGTTGATATGAATTGGTGCCACAATGTCAAAATTACTATGCGGACGGTAGTTGTGATAGAAATTATGATGAAATTATCATGATCATAGTATTTTCGACAACAAACATTGAGAGTTATCGAAAATTACCAGGTACATAGTAATTTCAATATTGTTTCATGCGCACTTTCACAAAATCGATGTTAAACTTTTCGTGGTTGAAAATACTATAGCGCTGAAATGGTAAAATTATCATGACAGCGTCTTTGGGATGACCACTCAATTTTTTTCCGTGTAGTAATTGCTTTTGCTATTTCCGAGCAGTTTTGTGAGTCAAATACTTCGAATAGCATCCATATTTTTAATCCGGAGCTGATTGAAAGTAAATTTTCTACTCTGCTTTTTCCTATCTAGTTAGGCAAATGCTTTCAAATTTTGCCATTCTAAAGTTCGAGCTGAGTAAAAGCTATCGAAGCATTATTCTTATTCATACCACCTACTTTATCTTTACTCCTGTGATCGGAACGATTTCGTCCTATATTTTCAACAGCTGAAAATTACAGGACTATCTCAGAACAGAAAAACATTACAGCTGTCTAACTCACCTGTATAAAGGGTATGTTACATAAAATTGCATTACGGAAAAACGCTGTAGATTCGCCCAGTAGACCGATCCCTTTGACTATTTTAGACAGTAAAATAAAAACTATTGAACAACTTTTGGCATTTTGTAATTATTCATACTTCGAGCCCAAGCCCGTATGCTCGCACCTTTCTTTTTACTCTGTCCATAAGGTTCTGTACAACGTCAGGTTATAGTTTTTTTTTAACAGAAATCCATTTTCTCTTGAAGTCCACCTCACATTTGACAACTTTTGGGTTCTTCCGGAGGGCCTGCATCATAATCGCCCAATATTTCTCTATTGGGCAAAGCTCCGGCGCGTTGGGTGGGTTTATTTCTTTTGGCACTGTAACCTGTGGTTGAGTCACTACCCAGCACTGTTAAGACTTCCCCAATGCTTGCCTCAGGGTCGGTTTTTCGAATTTAAGAACTTTAAGGAAACACTAAATAATTAAGCTTTCGGAACCTTTCGCTCTGCGCGCACCTCCTCCCTGCGACGTACCGGAGATGCAGCAACTCGTCGTGCTGCGTACTGAACGCCTCCGTAGCTCGCAGTGCGTTGTCGTTGCCTCACGACTCCGAAGTACAGGGTGCCGCCTGCTGTGTCGGACGGTCTCGTTGGATGGTAAGCGGCCCTCACACTTCCACTGGTTATGACGGTAGTTTGCGACGCCCTTGGATGGCGTCGCCCTTGGCACCCGGACACGTCGCGGGTGGAAGGCAGGATTGACGCTCAGGAATACAGCTTCGGGTACTCCGACCGGACTTCAAAAGGGTAAATTACGGGGTCTTGGTGATAGAAGGAACAAAATGGTGGCTTGGCATTAGGTCGGATACTTTGCTGACATTCAGAGCCTTGGGTTACCTGGCAGTCCTCCACACACACATTATTATTTTATTTCTCGCTAACTCACTAAGGTCACCGTAACTTCAACGGCTATTTTTAAAAAGGAACTTGACCTTTAGAACGAAAGATACTTTGGCGCTTTTCTTGCCGTAGTATTCGCAGAGTTGCGACGAAGAATGACCCTATTGTTAAAGGTCCATGGCTCCCGTATCTGACCGTTGACCTCTCATGCCCCTCTATCCCTTCTTCCGGTTTCCACTCAGCAGCTCAGCATCCATCGCTGCTATATCCAGCCCTGGACTCAGAAGCCTATCATGTGCTGCCATCTGTTGAAGCGTACCAACATCTCCAGACGTGTTTGTTGGTTGGCTGCGTCCGAAGTTTTCTTTCGGGGTTCAAAAGCAGGTCCGCTCCACTCTACACTTAATCACCAGCACTTCCTCGACATTTACATTTACGCGATGAATCTTGACAATCTTGGTTAGAAACTTTCCCATGGGGTCAGCACGAAGATGACCCCGTTGGCTTCGTACCACTCCAACACGTCCTTTGAATAGTGGCACGAAGTGAGATCCGGCCAGAAGATGGTCGAGCCCTTGTGCTGCTTCAATAGTGGTAGTAAGCGCTTCTGTAGGCACTCCTTAAGGGGTGGGGTAGGGTCTAACGGGTATAAAAAAAACACCATTTTCACAATTTTTTTCTGGAGCTATCATTCAAACAAATGTATTCAAATTTTTTGCATTATACAAAGCATTGTTAAAAGAACATTTAATATTTTTTTCGTAGAAAAATATTGAAAAATGAGCCGGTGACGGAGCATTTTCGAGGAGGCCTTTTAAAAAACAGGATTTGCGGTGGACACTGTATCTCAGCACAGAATCATCTGAAGTCAAATAAACAGAGCAAAATATTTTTGATAGATGTTTTTCTGGACCCCAACGTTTTTATTTATCTTAAAAAAATTTTTATGAAATTTTTGTGGCTGTTTGAAGTAAAAACTACGATTTTTCACGAAAAAATCCGCCATTTTTCACCTGTAAAATCTCCCCAAAGTAAAAAAAACAAAAAAGAAAAACGTTGGGGTCTGGTATTTTATATGTAGAAAATATGTTCCAAATTTGAAAAGAATCGGATAAGTAGTTTTCAAATGACGATGTCCACGGACTTTAAAAACGTGCTTTCGAGAAAAACGCGTTTGAAGTTTCTGCTCTTGCTTTCTTGCAGTATTAGATAGGAGGAGATAAAGGCCTATAACTTCTACAGTTTCGCTTCAATTGACTTGCAAATTTGACACAACAATCTTGAAATGTTTTACAATAAGAAAATAAAAAAATAAAAAAATCGATTTTTTTAAAGTGTAAGACCCTACCCCCCCCTTAAGGTAAACCTGCCCGTTTACCGTGCCGATCGTCACGAAGGGGGTGCTCCGTTTTCCGCAAGAGAAGATCGCTTGCCACACCATGTAGTTTTTGGCAAACTTGGATAGTTTCTGCTTGCGAATCTCCTCCGGAACGCTGAATTTGTCTTCTGCGGTGAAGAACTACAGGCCCGGCAGCTGACGAAAGTCCGCGTTGACGTAGGTTTCGTCGTCCATTAGCCAGGTAATGCGGCTTCGTCAGCATTTCGGTGTACAGCTTCCGGGCTCGCGTCTTCCCCACCAGGAAGGAGTCATCTGAACCTTGTATGTACGCAGGCCCTCTCGCTGCTTGGTCCGCTGGACGAATGAACTCGACAAATTCAGCTTTTTGGCGACATCCCGGAGCGAACTTCTCGGATCACGTCTAAACTGCCTAACTACGCGCTTGTGATCCTTTTCACTGACGGAGCATCCATTTTTGCCGTTTTTCACTTTCCGGTCGATGGTTAGGTTTCCGAAGTATCGTTTTAGTACTCTGCTGGACTAATCCCAGCATCTAACCGATGTCCCGATGTGACAACTCCGGATTCTCGAAAGGAGTGCGCAGGATTAATTTACGACGCTCTTTTTCGTTCGACGACAGTTTTCCAAATTTACGAAAAATTGACAGTGAAGCATGGCCAACGTGATCTATACACTCTTATCTGATTATAAGCGAAAGCTGAAGATATAATTCATAAAAATTAAATTTCAACAGCGTTTTTCCGTGATGCAATTTGATGTGACATACCCTTTAGATCTAGATCAACACTTTTTGAAGAGAATAGGAAATATATAGGAAAATATGAAAATAAAAAGAATTATAGACAAAGATCAATAGCTTTTAGGAAAAGGTATATTTAGAACATGTAGTCCAAGTCCATCACAGCTAATACATCCCTTACTGGAACGTTGAGTGGTTTTCTTCGGGCCCGAAGGGAGTCTATGAAATTCGTTCTAGCGACAAGATGGACCTCACATGACCAAACAATATGCTCGATGTCATGGTAACCTATGCCACAACCGCATAAATTACTGCCAGCAATATTTAAACGATAGAGTACCGCATTCAAGGAATAATGATTGGACATGAGACGGGAAAATAAACTAATAAAATCTCGACTCAGGCCAAATCTATTAAACCAGGGTTTAAGGCTTACCATTGGGATAATCGAGTGGATTCACAGACCCAACTCATCCTCGTCTTATTTGCGCTGCCAGTTGATAAGAGAGTTTCTCCGAGCCAAGAAGTAGAATTTGTTGAAAACGATTTCACGTTGGTAACTGTCGCCTTCCATCGCACCCACCTTTGCAAGTGAATCTGCCCTCTCATTGCGAACTATTGAGCAATAGGAGGGAACCCAGACAAAGGTTATGGAAAAGCAACGTCTTGATAAAGTACTCAACGTATCGCGTATCTTATCGAGGAAGTACGGCGTGTGTTTTCCCGGTCTTGTTGAACCGATTGCTTCAACAAAGCTGAGACTGTCAGTTAAATGTAATATAAAAGTGTTCAACAGGTCGTGTGTCGACACTATCCAGAGCGCAATTAATAGCAACCAACTCTGCGTTGTACACAGAATATGGTGACTGGAGACTGTAAGAAGCGCTGAAGATTTCGTTGAACACTACAAATCCTGTTGATTCCTCTATAAGTGATCCATCGGTAAAGAACATTCTATCAGCATCGACGTGTCCATATTGAGCTTCGAAAATTCTTGGAATCAGAAGTAGACGATACGGATCCGGGATTCCACGAATTTCCTGCTGCATAGGCAAATCAAACTGGACAGAAGAACTATCGAACTCTGGACGGAAAACACGAGTGGGAGAATACGAAGAAGGGTTTACCTGCATTGACATGAGGACATAGTATGTAGATATAAATCTGGTTTGAAGATTTTGCTCAAGTAGCCTTTTGAAATTTGCAATCACCAATGGGTTCATGACCTCACACCTGATGAGGAACCGATGTGATAGTATGTAGATTAAACCGATCTTTCAGAGGGAGTATTCCTGCCAAAACTTCAACACTCATGTTATGCCTGGAGGACATACAACCCAAAGCGATGCGGAGCCAACAATATTGGATACGCTCGAGTTTGATGAAGTGAGTTTTGATAGCTGATTGGAAACAGAGGCTACCATATTCCATCACTGAGAGAATAGTTGTTCGGTACAGTTTTATAAGATCTTCTGGATGGGCTCCCCATCAGGTGCCAGTGATTGATTGGAGAAAATTTATTCTTTGTTGGCATTTTCTTTTCAGTTACTCAATGTGGCCTCTCCAGGTATACTTGGAATCAAACCAAACCCCAAGATACGGGAAACATCTCAATTGAGTGATCGTTCTACCTAGGAGATGAAGCTTAGGTTGAGCAGGTCTATGTTTCTTAGAGAAAACAACCATCTCCATTTCTGGGGGAAAACTCAATCCCAAGCCCCAAAGGCCTGGAAGACAATCTGTCTAAAGTATCTTGTAAAGGCCCCTGCAGATGAGACTTAGTAGATCCTATGACACACACCACGCCGTCATCTGCAAGTTGTCTTAGAGTGCAGTCTTCAGAGAGACAACTGTCGATGTCACTTACGTAAAAGTTGTACAAAAGTGGACTCAAACATGAACCCTGCGGAAGGCCCATGTAAGAGATTCTTCTAACTGAGCAAAGTTCAGATGTTTCTCACAAAGCAAGCTGTATACGATGTTGTTCAAAAGAGAAGGCAGACCCCGGGAGTGCAACTTGTCTGATTACACCTTTATGTCCCTTTATGTCCAGAAACACTGAAGCCATTTGCTCACGTTTTGCGTACGCCATTTTTGTGATTTTGTTATTTTTGTTTAAGATTTATTTTTTGTATTTTTCGTTCTGTTTTTAGTATCTTTTATTTGTGTCAATTTTGACATATTTTTGTAATTTTTTTCATTTTATATTTTTTGTATCTTATTTTTTATGTTTCTGTTCCTATTTGTTTTTATTTTGTGTAATTTTTAAATCGTATTCAAATATTTTTGTGTTTTTTCATAGTATTTTGGTGTAGTTTTTCCTTAATTATGCGTTTATTTGTTTGTGTCATTTTCGTTTAATTATTGTCATTTTAATTCGGAATACTTAAGGGCTGAAGTCAGAAAGCAGGATTCCAAAATCAGCAATCTGATTGTTATTGTTCACATAATTATGAACCAATTCACCCGTAATACCCGCCTTCAAGAGGCATTTCTAGTGCGATGTTAGTTAGAAATTAACGGCAGCACCATCACGTGGAATTCATGCGATCGTAAGAGGAGGAGGGTGGTGAGTTGATCAGGGTGGAAAGTGTGCGGTGGGTGCAAGTCTGACTCGAGTATTCTTCTTTCTTTCTTTCTTCGTGTGCACTTGCTTGAACTTGTTTGTTGTTGGACACAAACTCGCATCGCTGCTGGCTGGTCTGGTCTGGTACCTTCTCTGGTTCACAAACTTCGTCCCTCGGTACCTCACTCGAGTCGGATTGCTGTCCTCCATCATCGCTTCGTTGCTGTGTGAACCGGCACTTTTCCAACGCGATTCTTTATGCAATTATTGCGCTCTCTGGCCGCTTGCTCGCTCGCCAAATCGGCCAACTTTAGGTACTTCGGAACTGCTGTTCTGCTGCTGCTGCTTCATGAGCGCACTCTTTCAGAGCGACCGGCAGACTTCACTTAGCTAGTGCAGGCAGAGCTGGAATTGGAATGTGGTGCAGCGAAACGAATTTCATGTAGCACACACAAATACAACTCACTTCACCTCGCTGGAATCTGAAGGTGGATAAGAAAGCGAGGGGTAAAAAGAGCACTCCACCCCACCCCACCATGCACTCCTCTTGCTGTAGCAAAGTTTGTTGTTTGGTACGTGATACGCCACTGAGCCACAGAGTCGGAGTCAAAACTAACAGCCAACAACAACAAAAAACAACACGCGAGCGGTGAACGAATTGGTTATATAATGTACGCATTGCTATGTGGCCTAGGCCTATTTTCGATTGACTTTGAGAAAGTTGAGTTAAGAGTGCTGTTTCTGCTGTTTGCTGGAAGGAAGTTGAAGGCAGTTTTAGTGAAAAATTTGGCCGAGCATAGCTTCATCAGTAGATTCGTGGGAACATGAAAACTTACTTATTGCAATCAGTGAAAGATAAAGTAAGTTGGAGATGAGTTAATCAATGATACAAGATAGTAACAGTTGAAATTCTTGGGACGAAAATATGACAAAAATGACAAAAACGACAAAAATGACAAAAATGACAAAAATGACAAAAATGACAAAAATGACAAAAATGACAAAAATGACAAAAATGACAAAAATGACAAAAATGACAAAAATGACAAAAATGACAAAAAATGACAAAAAATGACAAAAAATGACAAAAATGACAAAATTGACAAAAATGACAAAAGTAACAAAAATGACAAAAATGACAAAAATGACAAAAATGACAAAAATGACAAAAATGACAAAAATGACAAAAATGACAAAAATGACAAAAATGACAAAAATGACAAAAATGACAAAAATGACAAAAATGACAAAAGTAACAAAAATGACAAAAATGACAAAAATGACAAAAATGACAAAAATGACAAAAATGACAACAATGACAACAATGACAAAAATGACAAAAATGACAAAAATGACAAAAATGACAAAAATGACAAAAATGACAAAAATGACAAAAATGACAAAAATGACAAAAAAGACAAAAATGACAAAAATGACAAAAATGACAAAAATGACAAAAATGACAAAAATGACAAAAATGACAAAAATGACAAAAATGACAAAAATGACAAAAATGACAAAAATGACAAAAATGACAAAAAATAACAGAAGTGACAAAAGTGACAAAAGTGACAAAAGTGACAAAAGTGACAAAAATGACAAAAATGACAAATATGACAAAAACGACAAAAATGACAAAAATGACAAAAGTGACAAAAATATCAAAAATGGCAAAAAATGAAAAATGATAAAAATTACATTTGTGACAAAAATAACAAAAATGACAAGTATGACAAAAATGACAAAAATAACAAAAATGACAAGTATGACAAAAATGACAAAAATGACAAAAAAGACAAAAATGACAAAAATGACAAAAATGACAAAAATGACAAAAATGACAAAAATGACAAAAATGACAAAAATGACAAAAATGACAAAAATGACAAAAATGACAAAAATGACAAAAATGACAAAAATGACAAAAATGACAAAAATGACAAAAATGACAAAAATGACAAAAATGACAAAAATGACAAAAATGACAAAAATGACAAAAATGACAAAAATGACAAAAATGACAAAAATGACAAAAATGACAAAAAATGACAAAAATGACAAAAATGACAAAAATGACAAAAATGACAAAAATGACAAAAATGACAAAAATGACAAAAATGACAAAAATGACAAAAATGACAAAAATGGCAAAAATGACAAAAATGACAAAAATGACAAAAATGACAAAAATGACAAAAATGACAAAAATGACAAAAGTGACAAAAATGAGAAAAATGATTGAAATGACAATATGTTAGTATGTATGTCGGTTATCCACCATGGGTACACGGATTCACCGCAGTTTCTGCGTATACTTACGTTCACGTGTATTCTTTGAATAGATTTTTGATTTCGACAAATGTATTTCGTAATTATGTGCAGTTTATTTTTGGAAGAATGAGTCAAGGGTTTCTGGGGCTGGACTAGTTTACTTAGAGGTATTCCGGCATCCGTGTATATACCTGGCCAGCTGGCAACTGATTGAACCAAGGTTGCGAAATCTCATGAGATTGAGATTTTTTTGAGTGAGATTTTCCCTTTTTGAATCTCAGTGTGATGTTAGGTTATCTCACCTTAAGCAACACTCTTGAACATTGAAACAAGCCAGTTATACATTTTTAAAACATTTTTTATAGAGAACATACCGTTAAAAGTTCAGTTTAATCAGGTTAATGATAAGAATTTGTTTATTTTATTTCTGTCTTGAGCAAGGTTGCGAAATCTTTTTGAATCTCAGTGTGAAACGTTAACGTTAATTGTGAATGAATGTTTTCATTTTAAAACATCTTTTTGAAGAATGTATTATCATGACTTGTAATAATTTGATTATAATACTTCTGTCTTAGATAAATGAAAATTTTACAGGATGAGCAAAAGATATTTTTGACCACACTTAGCGCTGAAATCATTATAAGTCTCGCTCGTATTCAGACGATTAAAGACACGCAAGTTATGAAATTGTATTTCTCACTGTAATGTACTTTTAAATCTGTCAAAAACGTTGATGCAAAGTTTTTACAATCATGAACAAAAAATCGCAAACATTGAAATGCCCGAGCTCAAAATTTTTCAAAAAAAAAAACCCAATGACCCAATATGCTTACCAGAAAAAAC
Source organism: Uranotaenia lowii (assembly GCF_029784155.1). NCBI lineage: Eukaryota > Metazoa > Arthropoda > Insecta > Diptera > Culicidae > Uranotaenia > Uranotaenia lowii. The sequence continues at coordinate 12,885,238 of NC_073693.1, forward strand.
ATCTCAAATGTACTAGACATTACAAGAAACTAGAAACAAAATTATCAAAATCTGAATAGCTACATATTTGATTATTATAAATATAAACACATTTAGTACCGCAAAAAACAACTAAGCAGGGAAACACCAAAATTCAGCATTAAAATTTTCAAGATCCACTGAGCCTAATTTTACAAATTAAGTATCCTTGGATTACCGAAAGTTTTTTGTCAATTTTGCAGAAACAAGTTTCATGATTTTATTTATAGCATTCGAGCTATGCTTTGCTTCTACTTGTAGCGGAAACCTTAAAACGGAGTTGAAAGTCTTAGGTAGCTATGTAGAGTTTCAATATAAATGAAGAAAATCGTTTCTTAATCTTCTAAACAAATAATTGAGTTAGGAAACAGATTTAAAGCATTTAAAAATAAAAAAAAAAGAATATAACCAACGAAAAAACCATTCCAATTAAAACGCATGGCATCCCAGTTTATGCAACCGGCTGGAATCGACAACATGTGAAAAGCATTTATCAACCAAATAAAATGTAATAAAAAATTATCAAAAATTCCCCTTTCAAATGAAAGCGGCGGTTTGTAGCATCTATTCTTACGGTTAAACTTTTTTATTTCAATTTCAAAAAGACATATTAATGATTTTTTATGCATTTTAAAGATTTTTATCAAGAGAACGAAAGCCGAAAGCCGAAATCTTTTTCAAATATTATCCCGACTCGCGTGATGTTTGAAATTCCCTGTGGGAAATTTCTGAAGTAGAAAACATGATCGTTGCAACAAAAAGTAGGATATGATTCATACTAGCTTATCTAATGTCCGATAAATTCACTTATTTTATTATGAGCGCTTCTAGAAAATTGTAGAATTCTAAATAGAAAAAAGAATATTACAGAAATAATAATGTGACATTGAATATCAAGATAGATCAAATATTTTTATAGCACCGTTTGGAGTAATTATAAAATCGCATCTTTTGTTACGCTGCCTTACTACTGATTTCTAGATTATGATTTTATGAGCTTATTAGACACATGCATCAGAAATTAATTGTTCTTTAATAATCATAACTGGATTGTTTACGTTTAAAAATGCCCTTTAAAAAAATCGTGAAACCCTTGGTCTAAATATCATTGTTTAATTTTAGAAAAATGGCTAGTTTAGACTGTAAATTGATCATTTACAGCCTAGTAGATCATTTTGAAGTGGTCTTTGTGAAATCGGGAGTGTAAAGATTTGTTTCGAAAATTGGTTTTCTACACACAAAAAAAATCTGAGTTTTACATTCGATGTAAAATTTTATTTCATGTAAATTTCGGTCTGATGTGTTGTATATTATAACGCAGCCCTGAAAAAACCATGCGTTTCCTCATTCGGGTCATTTTGTTGTAATTTTACATGACTTTTGCTTGAAACGATGTTTGGAATCTGACACGTTGCTGTCGCGCACAGGGTGTGTCTTATTGTTTGTCAATATCAATAAATATAAAAAAGTGAAATCCTTTCAACAATTTTCAGCAAAAACAAATTATGTTTTATTGCTTATTGTAAAAAAACACACTTTAAAAATAGTACATTACTCGATAGAATTTTGTAGACTTTATTGGAGAAGTGATATTTTGTTCTAAGCAACAGTTCACCTCTTATCTTTGATTCTTAATATTATAGAAATAATAGAATATAGAAATAATAGAAATAACTCTAACCGATAACATTGATACGAAATCTAAAAATTAAAAATGAATAGCACAAAAAATAGTCAAACTTTCGATAAAAATAAATATTGCATGAAAAGGTCAAAAATATTCTCAATTTGTTGTTACAAAAGATTCAGCACAATAAAGCTTTTTTTTCTCTTTATTCTTCGATTTAAGTATAAACTTACGGATTAAAAAAAATCAAGTTCTTGGATTTATATACAAGTGAATCGTTTTGAATTGTTTAATATTTATACAAACAAATTACAAGCTTCATTACCCCTTCCTCACATTCCATCATTTTGCAAAGGGCATTTCAAAGTACAACAACAAATAACAAGCATTATTAATCAAAAAAAAACATTCTAGATTAACTTAGTGCTACCTATTTTGAAAAGTAATGAAAAACTTTTTTCAAAATCATCCATCCAAAAAGTATTAACGAAACTAAAAGAAAATTGTATCACAAACAAACACCTAACGGACGACCGGTAAGCACCAAGTTCGATTTGATGCGCGAAGAAAATGCTGTTTTAATGCTGGAGCTCATGGATTTCAAGTATTCATAAACATTATGAGCATCTTTTAAACCATTGTCATGCTTTGATATTAATCTGATGGCAAGAATTTGATAAAATAGTGATTCAAAAACTAAAAAGGAATAATGAGCCGGTACGGTTTCATTGTTATGGTCATGCAAATTCACAATTGCATTTTTTAATTTTCGGGAATTTACATTTCATCATAAATCATGTAAATTTAGTAGAAATAACTTGTTCCAATTATTTTTAGGTTAAAACATGTAATAATTTAATACTGTGATACGGTTTTTCTGGATCTTTTACAGTCTCTAAGTGACCATTCCTGTCAAAAATTCTGCAGAAAACTGCACCACCAATGTTAAAATCTCAGCCCTTAATAGTTAAATAAAATATCGATTTTTCATTTAACGTATTCTATATTTAGCCATCCAAACATATTTTATTGATTTCAAATAGCGAGAAATTCGATTTGAAATATTGATTTTAATCTCATATTATGTTTTTGCTTTTAATCTTTGAAAATCAACATAGCGCTAACGGCTTAATATTATAATTGTTTCCAGTCTTGAAAATTTCGTAGATCATTTAGCTGACATCGCTAGATATTGAGAAAACATCTCAGTCAACCAGATATTTTTCACAGTTCATGATAAATAAACAAGGGGTGCGTTCATGAAATCCACTTTCTTCAACGTTCAAGATTTTTTTTTTCAATTCATTCCACACTCATTCGTTAATGACCCTCACTGAAAATGAACACTTGATTTTATCATTGTCATAGTGATCCAAGTGAAAGTGAAAGAAGAAAAAAAAACATTCTTTGAAAAGTCACCCATCTCAAATTTTCTCAAAACTCGAACTACGAGATCAAACAAAATTATAGTGTTTGGGTTTTAAATCCCGTAAGGCAGTTTCAAAGGACAACCCAAGTATTTTTTCAGTTACACCAGGGAGCAGCAAAAATTACGGTGCCGTTTATTATGCCCAAATATAACTTGTCTCAGGATCAGAACAAGGGACAGTCAGCAGGTGAATTCTTTTTTTTTTAAGATATTTGTAAACGAAACTTTTTTTATTCCGTAGATCTTCTCCTCTGATTATGGTAGGATGTAACGAGTTTTGATAGTACTAGAAAGCGAAAATTGCTCAAAACGATTTTATGACAACCCGAAGGAAGTTGACCACCAAAAGGTCATCGGAGCTTTACCGCAAGGTTACGTCAGCTTTTCACACAATACCCCTGGCTTCACGTAATTTCGACGTAAGTATGCTGCTACCTCATCACGGTTAGTAATGCAACTCTGGATTGAACATTCTTATTATATAGCCAGTTATCAAGGGAAACCAAAGTTTTCTGGCCGATACCGGGAATTAAACCCAGTAAGCCTGGCACTCAACACCAGATTCTTTCCGCCTATCAACTAGAGCACATCAGCTCTGTTAAAGAATAGAGCAAATAATAATGGCCCTAGATTACTCCCCTGAGGAACGCCTGATCAATTGGTAAAACAGTATGAAATGCTTGAGCCGTAATTGATCTCTATGCAGCGCTCGATGAGAAAAGATTTAAGCCAAATAATCAAGTTGTTATGAACGCCAAGCTTGGCAAGCTTGGCAAGCGAGCAGAATCTTATGACCAATCGTGTCATAAGCAGAATTTTTAAGTATTGAATTTGTTTAACAATGACAGAAAAATTATATTACTGCAATTTTAACTTTTTAAAAGTGGTTTTTTGTTTCCAGAATGAATGAAATTCAAAGTCTAATAACTATATATTAGAATGTCTCATCTCCTTTCGGTCAACCTGTTGTTGGTTTTGGGGAAGCCCGTCAAAAAACTGCCGCCGATCAATCTGATAAAATCAAATCTACCCTTTTTTCGGTCCCTTGCCTTTGAACCCACCACGACCGTCGACGGGCCACGCCAGTAATAAAAGCCAGTTAACCCCATTTCCATCGACCCGTAACAGGACAAAGATAGGAAAAAAAAGTATTCTGGCGACCGGCACTCCGTCGGTCGATGTAGAGGTACAAGGGAAAAGAACAAAACGGCCGTCGCAACAAATCTAGGTCAGTTCACACCATCGAATCGAACCCAGCACACCATATCATATCGTCCGCCGATTTGCCCTTTTCGTCTGGTCAACTGTTGTTTGTTGGCCGTTTTTGTTTTTTTTTTGTCCCGATTTTACCGGTCTTCGGTGGTGGGTTAAAAAAAACCTGAAGCATGTTTAAATATACCGGTCCCATCGACCGGAGGCGCCCTCCTCGATCAACTTTCACCCCTGGATTCCACTTTTTTCCGAGTAAAAACCCTACGCATTAGTCGGAAAAGATTCTTTGGACTTGTTCTTGTCCGCTACTCGGTTCTGTAGGTTAAGCAGCTGAGAAATCAAGTGAGTGATGATTGTTGCATAGACCACAAGTGGGAATGGGAGGCGATTTCCATTGCTCATTCAAGAGGGCACTCACACCGGCTACTCTAACCTAACGACGACGCTCCAATTTCCGCGTTCCGGTGCTGCGTTTTCCACAATCGTAAAGTTGCCAGTTGGTTAATTGTTAGGGTTTCCAGGAAAGATTGCTTTAAAAAAAATAGGGGCTAAACTATGATTTCGTTCAACCCTTCACAACCTTGATTAATAAAAAAAATTATTTCATTATTTACACCCACAGATCGAATACAACGCCAAAAATGACAGCATTGCTTGATGTCACCAGAAGACAACATGAGACAGGTTGTTTGACAGCCCTCAGTCATTCTAAGACTCTTTTGAAAGAAAAATTGCTCTAAGACTGGTAACCTTTTTCCGGGGGGCAATGTTTGTATATCACCAATGAATAAAACCAGAAAAGAAACCGGCCGGTAGGTAACTGTTAATATATTCAAAAGTCAGTCAAGAATATAATTTACTATTGTGTGTGGCAGGGAGTTCCTCAGTTGGGCTGGTACCTACTCAATTATACCTCCTCTTGTAGTTCTCTCGCGCTGATTCCCGTATCGCAGTTATTTCGCAATGACGAGAACTCCTACACAAATTCTCACAGTACAGTCGGTCCTCGATTCGTTTCGGGAGCGGAGAAGAGAACGTTTTTGTTTTTGTTTTTTTCCGCTTGGTGGGTGGGTGAGTCGGTAACAATGTAAATAAATGTATGCTTTCCGCGCCCTTCCTAGTTGCGTGATTCGATTTTGTTTTTTTTTCTGAATATATTAACCGGCTGTTGGGTTTATTTTATGAATGATCTGATTACAGTTAGCGAAGATTCGATTGGGTTGTCTAAGTTTTCAGGTCAGATAAAAGATCAAATCAAAAAGTGAAAACATAAGAAGTTACAATCAAAATATGAAGGAAAATGCATAACTTAATAGCCAAATAAGAAGAATACATTTTTTTTTCGCTTTACCATATTTATGGCTTAACAACGAAAATATAGTGTTTTTGGGTTTTGTCATGAACCATCTCCAGAACCTTTCCTGGTACCAAAAATTTTCAAACCACAAGTTACCTGATTAGCTCTTAAGTAGTGCCAAATTTTGGCTTTCCCTTTAACAGAACTTTTTTTTTCTATTTCAGTAGGAAAGAGGTCTCGAACTATCAGAGATACATATCATGTACCCAAATACATTATCATACCAATTTTTTCTTGCCCTCTTGATAAAAAAGGTACGTCGAACAGTCATAGAAATATTTTCCGTACATTAATAGCCTTCCGATACAAATTTGCTTCTATTTGTTGGATTTTAGATCTTAAGCAATGCAAAAACATTGTATGGCTACCTCTTACCTTTTTATTTCCTTAATGTTTGTATGCATGTATGTATGTTTGAAAGGTCTTTCGACCCGATTCGGTACGGCAAGTCTCGATCGCATATTCAAATATGGTTCATGCTTAACTCATCAACAATAAGTGCAGCACAACCAAGGGGTCCGCTACCACTGGATTGGGGCAGGTTTGATTAATTTCACCCCCTTCCAACTGTTCTAAACAAATAAAGAATCCTGAAAAGGTATCTAAGTAACCTACTAAAGGTTCCAAATTTGCCTAGATACTTCGGCGGACTTGAACCCACAATCCATTGTTTATCAGTATTTCGCTCGTTTGATGCCCTGTCCTACCCCCTTCTTATCCCCAATAATAGAGTTGAACTATTTATATTTAATTTAATTTTATTTCGTCTTTGGTTTAAATTACCGTACAGACTGATAACTTAAAAACTACTAAATTCTGCTTAAACCTAATTTAAAACGACGTTTGCACATATTAAAATTAAACATTATTTCTTAAAGATACAATGAATAGTTTTAAAAATAAAATGATTATTTTAGCAACACGCTTCCCCTTTTCTGCTGTCAGACAACCGCGGTCGGATTTCGGTGAAAAAAAAACAAATACTTCGAGCAAATAGAGTTCGCGTAAATTTAACGGACTGTGGTTGTGGCCAGATCCAGGCCTCTGAGGAATCAAAACAGCGCGAGGTTAGAGGTAATTTCAAGCATATGAAAAAAGTTTGTTTTTATAATGATTCTTTATAAACCATTTGTCTTAACTCTTAATTGGACATTTATTCAGGTTTGGAGGAAAACCCCTGCAGCCATAATAAGCTGGAAGCAACACCATCGTAGCAGCAGCGCAAAGTTGGTAGGGAGAGAATCGGCCGGAAGTGCAGCAGCAGTAAAACATAACCGCAACTGGAGGATTGAAGCAACGATGACCAGCGACGATCAAGATGGCCAAATCAGATCAGTGCAAGCAACACCCATGCCAAATGGTGCTACTTACATCATCCGGAAGGCGTCATTCGGAACATCCGAAAGGTGCTGAATACTGGAAGGTTACTTGATAAGTATGTTAAATAAATTAAAATAAATGGAATAAATTGACAAAATGTTTTATTTAACTCTGAAAATCGAACAAAAAAATATTAATTTTGATCTTTTTATCAACACTTCACGATATGCTGTATCATTATTTTTCTTATGAGACAATCATTCAGGAAAGATTCCACGTATGATATAGCTTGCTTCAGAGCGAATAGAACAAAGCAAAAAAATGAATCGTTTATTTACTTAACAACCCGTTCCCTGTATCGTTATTTGTGTCTAAACGATTCCATTTCATGAAAAAACGATTAGTATAATCGTTCTTAAATACTCCACAAACTATAAAGGGAATCTTTTGAGTGTCTTGGGAAGAAGATAATGGGGATCGTTATTGTATAATACTGCTCCATGCGGGTTGTCAATAGGATGGTTTTGACCATAAGCAGTACGGTGGTGAGGTATTGAAAGAAACTGACGTTGTCGAAGTGTTCTCGTTGGTACATAAATATTAACACGTTGTAGAATGTAAGCACAGTCAATACGGTTGGTCAATGTGTCGAATATAAAACCTTGCTGCAGCTCGATGCGACGCTTTTCGAGTGAGGTTAGGCATATCAGTGCACACCTTTCCTCATACGGCGGTAGTTGGATCGGGTCGTTCCAGGGAAGACGCCGTAGAGCGTATCTTAAGAAACAGCGTTGAACTCGTTCAAGACGGTGGCATTGTGTCCTCTGAGCTGGAGCCCACACCTGGACGGCGTACTCCATGATGCTACGTACTGATGCACAGTATATGGCTTTCAATGCGTAAACGTCATCGAAATCCTTGGTGTTGCGACGCAGGAATCCGAGAGCAGCGAATCCTTTTGCAGAAGTAAGCGCGACATGTTCAGCAAATGTAAGCCTGTTGTCGATCTTCACTCCGAGGTCGAGAATAGACTTCACGCTCTCCAGCCTTACTCCGGTTAGTTGGTAGTCAAAAAGGATCGTTCTTCTTGCACGACAAAAGTTTATAACCTTGCACTTCTTTGCGTTTGCTAGCATTCCGTTTAAGCGGCACCACTCATCTAGTCTAGCGATGTCAGCTTGAAGGGCCAAACAGTCAACAGTGTTATGAATCTTCCGGAAAATCTTCAGATCATCGGCGTAGAAGAGTGTATCGGACTGAAGTGTTGAAGTGTTGAGCACAGGTCATTCACGAAGATTATAAATAGCAGAGGTCCGAGGTGGCTCCCCTGGGGAACTCCAGACGGTGTGGCAAACATTCGTGAGCGCGTGTTTCGTATTCTGGTGAAAGCCTGGCGGTCGGTTAGATATGACGCAATCCACTCGAGTGCCCAAGCCGGGAATCCTAGTCGATTCAACTTTGCAACCAGTATTTTGTGCGGCACACGGTCGAAAGCTTTGGCAAAGTCAATATAGACTGAATCCACCTGGCAACCTTTCTCCATGCTTTTATTCAGTGAACTTACGTAGCACATCAAATTTGTAACTGTTGACCTTTTCTTGACGAAACCATGTTGATATTCCGAGATCAAAGGTTTAACAGCGGCATACATTCGCTCGTGCATAAGAATTTCGAAGATCTTTGACATTGAATTTAAAATCGATATTGGCCGGTAGTTTTCCACGCTGTGAGCACTTCCGGATTTGTGTATCGGGGAAATAGCCGCAACTTTCCATGCATTAGGAAACGATCTTTCGGTTACCGATCGATTAAGGATACTGCAAATCGGGGCGGATAAAGATGCAGCACAATGTTTCAGAAGAGCGGGAGGTATTTTATCTGGACCAGAACCTTTAGAAGGATCGACTGTGGACAACTTTTCGTAAATATCCTGTTCGGTGAAGCACGGTGAAGGCAAATTTACAACGTAAGATTGCAACGATGCAAGGTAGTTGCAGTCTGCATCAATATCAACAGAACAGTACACATTTTGGAAAAAGTCCGCGAACAAATTGATCGACTCGGCTTGATTGGAGGCAGTGACACCATTGAAGCTTACATCTACGGGGACATTATGTTTTCTGTATGTATGTATGTATGTTGGTAATCCACCATGGGTGCACGGATTCACCGCAGTTTCTGCCAAAGTATGGGTTCACATACATTCCTTAGATTATTTGGTTCGACAAATCACCAATGCAGTGCGCCACCATACCCGGACCCCATGGCTTCGTATGAACTGTTATGTTGTGAATGTATTGCGTGTGTTGATGTAGGTATATTTTGGAAGAACGAATCAATCAGGTGGGCTAGTTTACTTATAGGTATTCCGGCATCCGTGTATATACCTGGCCAGCTGGCAACTGATTGAATATTCCAATTATATAGTCAGTTATATAATGAAACACATCTTACCTGTCGGCCCGCTTATGGGATTCGAACCCAAAAGTTTTTCTTGCCGATACCGGGAATCGAACCCAGTACGCCTGGCGTACCAATACCAGACTCACGCCAGCCTATCCACTAGACCACATCGGCGCTCTCTACGGGGACATTATGTTTTCTACCCTTAAAATGCTCCCAAAATGATGATGGATCTCGTTTAAGGTTTTCTTCGAGTCGAGATATATGTTGTCGGTAGAGAAGGTCGTTTAGATGTTTGAATTCATTTTCCAAGTGCTTCAAGTGACATCTAAGAGCTTCTGTGCGGTTCTTGTTGAAGCTTTTGCGAACTTTACGTAGCTGGTTCCTTAGAAAAATATTAACACACATGATTAAAGTTTGACATCTTACCTTATCACCATCTACAATTCCCTTTTGTACTTACCTCAGCATCTCTACAATGAAAAGATACCTATCATTATACCACAAAAGATTTCAGGGTTATTTAACGGTCCACGCCTTCTAATGCCAAGGGCCAAGAATCCATCCAACAATGAGTGTAATACACTCAAATACTAATTTCAAATGCATTTGCAATTTACATCATAAAAAAAATAACAAAGCAGGCATAGAAAACAGTTTCCACAAGCAGCTTTTTCCAAATTAAACCAGAATATTTCTGTCGGACCAACTTCAACCCACGAGAACAACATTGATCTTCGAAATCTTACTCCAGGAATCATTTAATAAAATTTGAGCACACATTTCCGGCACCCCTTCGATCACTACTTTAACACTTTGGCCAGGGCGTCATTTCTTGCCTCAGCCTTTATTGCAGCATAGCCCAAAGTTTTTTGATACACTAGGTTCTCCGACTTTCACAGTAAGTAGGCGAGGAGTGAGCTGGGCTCTCAATGAGTTTGTTTATTTTTTGCTCAGCTTTTCTGTGGTTTGTTGGTAAACAAACTTCATGAGTTCCGCATAGTTGCATAGCCTACATAGCCAAAATGGCTGAATCGGGAATTCGATATTCGGTAACACCTCCTGTATATAGACACACGTTGGCATAGCCCAAATAGCAAAAATCAGTAAATGTGGAGTGTTTTTTTATTATGGCCCTAAACACATGTCAAAACTTCACTTAATTCTCCTCTTATTTTAGAAACTTTGTTAATTACTATTAAAGACGTTTTCTCTCAACTACCCGAGGACTACAAACACATCTTAAAACAGTTGCATAAAATGCGCACAAGATCCTGTGATTACCTGGTGATATTATCTAATTTTTCCTACACGCAGAGAAAACTTGGATTTTGAAACAAAACAAAACTGACTTTGATTCAAAAATTTCATTTTTTCGATTCAATCTCCTGTTTTCTTTGAATCAATGAATTATGGTTTTGTTTCAAATAAATAATTTTTGAAAGAAAGAATTAATTTTTTGAATCGAATAATTTTGGACTTTGATTTTAAACAAATTCTTTGATTCAATAGACATTTGTTCAATTGCATATTTATTTGGAAACAAAGTAAATTTTCTTTCAACCAAAGAAAAATGTATTCAATGCAAAGGAATAATTTCTTAAAATAAAAACTTCAAACTTAGAAGGTTTTATGCATTGAGCAAGAAGAATTTAAAACGAAAAATCGGTTTGGATCAGAGTTAGCTTAGTTAGGAGGATTCAGGATAAAGTATAGTAAGTTTATGTTAATTAGAGAATGAATATTGAAAATTTTCAATAAGTGCTTGCAATTTTACAGGACCACGGCCGATAGATGGTTTTCCAAGTCCCTGGATGCCTCAACCGAGCTTACACCGCTCCAATCCAGCGATCAGGTCCACGAAAATTTAAACCGGATGATTCGATTAAAGTGAACCAGTGTCTGACCCAATAATGCATTTATTTGTGAATAAAAATAAATTTTAAATTTGAAATCCTTTCTTTTTATTATTTGAAATTCCTAATAGGAATTTCAAAACAACAGAAAATAATGCTTCCAATTGGAATAAATAGAAAATGGTTCAATGAATAAATGCTTTTAAATCTAAATTAAATTACCTTGTGGCAAAAGAAAGCAACTTTGAATAAAAAGAAACTGTTTTTTGTTTCAAAGTATCAATATTTTGAATCAAAGATTTTTCAAAGGAAAAATTCTTTGAATCAAACGAAAATGCATTTGAAACAAAGAAATTTTTATTTATCCCAAAATCAAAGGAAATTTTCCTTTGTTTTCGCGGCACTTGCCTTTGAAATAAAAAATCTTTTCGCTGCGTGTACTATTTTGCACCTTAATAAGATTTTTTTTTCTAGAAAATGTTGAAGAGCGCAAAAATAAACCGCGTTCGTTCCAAAACGATCAACGCCTTCTTCACCTCTTCACTTTTTATCTCCTTAACATCACTAATCACCAATCGTACTTCCACAGTCAAATCTTAAGTCTGAGTTCCAAAGATTAAAAAAAACTTTTTGTTATGCATCTTGTCGCAGTTCATGCCTTAAATTATTTAAACATAAAATCATCAAGATAATTATAAACATAAAATGGTCAGGCCTACTGTGGAGCAGAGAACGCAGGGACATTAGAGCAAGTTCACTGGTGTTAGGGAAAAGTGATAGAAATTTTGACACTTATGGCACATTTTGAAAATTTTCCCATGAAAAAACATTTTCAAGATCTGTGGACTTCTAGTTTTTTTTACAACACGTGTTGTATTTTTTATTGTCCTTCCGATCCAACGTATATTCAAAAAGTGAACCTTTAGAACAGTCTTCATGTTGGTCCTCCCGATCCAACGTTAATTTATAAAGTGAAGCTTCAAATCTCTCTTCGTGTTGGTCCTCCCGATCCAACGTATATTCAAAAAGTGAACCTTCAGAACAGTCTTCATGTTGGTCCTCCCGATCCAACGTTAATTTATGTAGTGAAGCTTCAAATCTCTCTTCGTGTTGGTCCTCCCGATCCAACGTATATTCAAAAAGTGAACCTTCAGAACACTCTGCATGTTGGTCCTCCCGATCCAACGTTAATTTATAGAGTGAAGCTTCGAATCTGTCTTCGTGTTGTTCCTCCCGATCCAACGTTAATTTATAAAGTGAACCTTCAGATCACTCTTCATGTTGGTCCTCCCGATCCAACGTATATTCATAGAGTGAACCTTCAGAACTCTCTTCTTGGTCCTCCCGATAAAACGTATATTCAAAAAGTGAACCTTCAGAAAACTCTTCATGTTGGTCCTCCCGATCCAACGTTAATTTATAAAGTGAAGCTTCAAATCTCTCTTCGTGTTGGTCCTCCCGATCCAACGTATATTCAAAAAGTGAACCTTCAGAACAGTCTTCATGTTGGTCCTCCCGATCCAACGTTAATTTATGTAGTGAAGCTTCAAATCTCTCTTCGTGTTGGTCCTCCCGATCCAACGTATATTCAAAAAGTGAACCTTCAGAACACTCTGCATGTTGGTCCTCCCGATCCAACGTTAATTTATAGAGTGAAGCTTCGAATCTGTCTTCGTGTTGTTCCTCCCGATCCAACGTTAATTTATAAAGTGAACCTTCAGATCACTCTTCATGTTGGTCCTCCCTATCCAACGTATATTCATAGAGTGAACCTTCAGAACTCTCTTCTTGGTCCTCCCGATAAAACGTATATTCAAAAAGTGAACCTTCAGAAAACTCTTCATGTTGGTCCTCCCGATCCAACGTTAATTTATAAAGTGAAGCTTCAAATCTCTCTTCATGTTGGTCCTCCCGATCCAACGTATATTCAAAAAGTGAACTTTCAGAACACTCTTCATGTTGGTCCTCCCGACTCAACGTATATTCCAAAATTGAACCTTCAGAATACTTTTCATGTTGGTCCTCCCGGTCCAACGTTAATATATAAAGTGAAGCTTCGAATTTTTCTTCATATTGGTCCTCTCGATACAACCTTAATTTACAAAGTGAAGCTTCAAATCTCTCTTCATGTTGGTCCTCCCGATCCAACGTTAATTAATAAAGTGAAGCTTCGAATCTCTCTTCATGTTGGTCCTCCCGATCCAACGTTAATTTATAAAGTGAAGCTTCGAATTTCTCTTCGTGTTGGTCCTCCCGATCCAACGTATATTCAAAAAGTGAACCTTCTGAACACTCTTCATATTGGTCCTCCCGATCCAACGTTAATTTATGAAGTGAAGCTTCAGATCACTCTTCATGTTGGTCCTGAATTTTTTCCTAACCCTTTTATCGTTTTCAGGTTTGTCAGGTATATGTTGAAATCTGTGAAAAAAGGCCAGGTACAATTTTCCCGTTTGTTTGGATAACGTGCCGCTATTAAACCAACCCCGTTTCTGATACCTGATAATAAAATTAATATTTGCTATATTTGTGCTTTTAATATTCTCTTATTGTTTATTTTTGTTTTTCTAAATTTCTTATTCATCATTCTTGAAATTACCCATTTTCCAACATGTACTTTGTCAGTATACAGTTTCAACGACGAAAAGGCATCCTGACTCCAGCTGATGAACTGGTTATAGTGCGGAGACTGAAGAAGGATTCTAGACCAGTATTCCGCAATTGGCAATCTCAAAACTAATTTCGATGTCGAGTTGCCTGTAAAAAGCCATTCATTTCAAAAGTGAATATGAAGAAGCGATTGGATTTAGCCTAGAAAGCCTGCAGAGTTCTGGACCAAGGTTATTTTCTTGAATGAAACTAAAAGTAACCTTTTCGGATCCGATGGAAGACAAATGGTGTGGAGGAAACCAAATACAGAGCTGGAAGTGCCAAATTAGTTTTAAACTGTTAGGTATGGTTGTGGTAATGCGGGTTTCTATTTGACAGAAAGCTTTTGATAAGGTCATGCGCAGGTCCTCGTATTCCATAGTATTCTTATTTTTAAGAAGAATCGCGTGGTCAATAGAATCAAAAGCCTTTTTCTGTTTGGCCTCAATTGCGTGTTAAATTCAGCAAATAAATCTGTAATTGCGCTTGTAGTGCTTGATCCTAAGCGAAATCCATATTAAACTTATAGAATATTCTGTTTTTCGGAAGAAATCGGTTATACGAGAGACGGAAAAGAAGTAGGCGTTGGTTGAACGTGCAACACGCGTTTTTTTTTTCAAGCTCCGCAATTCTTATCCAAAAATATTTCATTTCAATTTAGAAATTTGTGCTTTTCATAATTTAATGTTGTTTGTTACAGTGATGAATTTCATTTTGAAGCTAGGGGCTTGTGAACTGAATCTTTATGAACTGCGAAGAATACTTCTATCCGATAACCGGAGCCCCCAATGGGGAATGTTTTTTTTTCTATCCAAACATACGTGATAAATTTTAAAATTTGTTTTGATTCGGTTTGGAAAATAACTTGATTCTGTTGTGATAGAATAGTGGTCAACACGTTGTTTCGAAATTTCAAGTGGTAATTAAGTAACTTAATCGTCAAAATCATTCGAAATTTCGAGTGATCGAAGTGGAAGAGTGTTTGTGAAAATTGTATTTTGGGAAGGGAAAGTGAAGAATCTCGGTGATGTTTTTCTATTTGAACCCAGATGCTTGGCCTGCAATGCGATTAGAGGCACCACATTAAAGTATTTTTTGTGAAATTTTCGATGAAAGCGTCGTTAACTAGTAAATTTTCTTCTGCAATATTGATCTCGCAAACTGGCTTGTAAAAAACAAGCGATGACTATTGCAGTTTAAACCGATTGCTGCGATTGACTACAAATCTAAAGAAGAATCAAAAATACAAATTGGAAAGTTCATGATGCAGAAAAATTATTCAGATAAGTATTCATTTGCTTCAAATTATATTTTATTTTTATTATAAGTAATCATTTATGTTAAATAATTGGTTACCAAATTGTGATAATTTGAATCGTAAATTAACATGTAATGAATTTAAAGTCGAGTTTTCATAGGGAGTTGTTTCCCAAATTCATCTCTTATCTTTATTGGGTGGGATAACATTTTGTCAAATGACTGATCTATCTCCGTCAAATACAATTTGAAGGTAATCTAACGAGTAAATTTTTATTTTAAAGGTAAATTTTCTTAAATACCTTTCGAGTCCTAAACAGGCCTCGAAAGGTTTTATATTTTACTAAAATTTTCCGTTTCTTTTTTTTAATTTTCAAGAGCGAGTAAAGGCGCTTTATCCTTGGTCGATGGCCAGAAATGATTGTACACAAAAATCCAAAACAGTTCAACGTAGAGAAAATAATAAAGCTTAGATTTTTACAACCCCTATATCAAACATTAAATTCTTCAATACTATGTCTTAGTATGAGGTTTTGTGATTTCTGTGTACAAAATAAATTATTTCCAGCCGTTGAAGAATGGTCCCAATAATTGATGAAGCTACTTTATATGACGCATGACTGTTTCTTCAAGGAGCATTTTTCTTAGCAGGCTTCCAAGGATACTGCCCATTTGAAACGTATGGTACTGGTGGTCCACGTTTCTTCTGTTCCTGTGTTCCAGATGTCTCTGCGTTCTCTGCTCCACAGTGGGCCCGGCCATTTCATGTTCTCTATTATTTTAATGTTTTTATGTTAACATAATAGAAAACATGAGCAAAGACAAAAAGAATAATAAAAATCTTTTATTATCCTCCGGGATCGGACATAAGTTCTGGCTGTGGAAGTACGATTAGTGATTAGTGATTAGTGATTAGTTAGGTATGGTTGTGGTAATGCTCTGGTGCTCTATGGCGACCTCTGGAACTGGTACTGATGACCTACCTATTTATAGAGAAATTTATAACAACTGAATTTTTTTGAAATTTTTATTGGTTTTGTCTCTAAAGGCTGGATTTTATGAATTGATTTTGGTTTTTCGCTTTATTTCGCGATTGACTGTGCCTCGTATTTGGTCCGCAATGTGTTAAATACTGTTATCGAGCTCACCACAAATTCTTCGAGACACATTGAGCAAATTGATCAGGGCCGTCTCGAAGGGCGTTTACTTGCCCCTTACAGAATCTGCCTCCTCGTACAGCTAGCAGCTCGTGATCGCCGATGCTCCACCGACAGCATCCACACAAAACAGGTTTCCTATCAAGGGACGGCTTTAGTTGCTGTTTCTTACAAGGGAGATCATTTTTTCGCTGATATCACTACTCTGCTGGGGGAGGTTTAAAGTGCAAAAATTGAATGCAACTGCACTCTCAAAACAGCCATAATAATTTAGTTATAAAAAGTATTAGCCCTTGGTCCCGTTGCCTAGCCACCTAGAAAGGAAGTTTTCTAGGCACGATCTCTTAGACACCGACCCAGTTGCTAGCGATCAGATTAGAGAGGATGAAAACCATTTTTAGAATTTAAAATGGTTCACGCTTTTGTGAACAAGAGCAGCGCAGCAAAGCCCAGTAAAGGGGTTTCGGATCTTCCCTCGAGGGCTCTACCAGGAAGAGAACGGTTAAAGTTTATGTACCTACTAACAGACTGCCGCGAAGATAGAGCTATAGGAACTGGTGTGTTCTGCTTCGATGGTGTGCAGATCTATGACCGCGGATTGGCGAAAGCTCTGCCTTCTACGGACAACGACGAAGCAACGCGCAAACCCATGAAGCCATGAAACGAGCGACTTAAACTCGAATGAGCTGAATCAAGTACAGGAGTGATGGCTAGGAGAAAGAGGAAGCAGTTGGACGATCAGTGGAGTGAGGCGAGCAAAACTTGTTTGGCAAGCCAAGCGCGTGGAGTTTGCGATCGTTTGTTTCACTTCTTTTTGCTGCTCTTGGGTCTTTTATCTCAATGGACAAGTAGTTTGCTTATACCTACCTTCTCCAAACTTCCATTCAACTCCCCGGCGTCTGTGCCGGAGCAAAGTCGGAGTTGAGACAGGCGATAAAAACTTGTTTGAGCTGCTTGGGCCAGTGATGCCAGCTCTTTTTGATTTGAAATTAAAGTCATCAACAGCTAAGCTACCTTCAGTACGGAAATTTTCGACAAATTACACTAAAGGCAAAAAAGATTTTGGCAACACTGCGGGTATCGTAGCCAATTTCCAGGCGGGTACCTTCTCCAGCAGCATAACTAGTTTTCTTCTCTAAGTTCCGCAATTACAGGTTTAGGCGAAGGAAAAATAGAAGAAAAAAACAAAATCGTTGTATCACATGCTAATGTCGGTACATACAAGTACGTACATAACCCTTTTAATGATCTAACCTAGTCTAGAGAGAAAACAAGACAAAACGTGATTTGGGGTCCGTTTTAAATTGCTCAAACCGGAGCCAGTTTTTTTCCTACTTCGGTTGGCCAGGGAGATCTGCCGATGTTCGAGGCTTGCCGAGTCTTGAAGCCGGAGGCGGCGAACTGTCATAATATTATTACGCACTTACGATTTTCCCACTGAACAGCACTGATGCACTTCCGGTTTGGCTCAGAGATTTGTAGCAACGATGACGGTACTTTAAATTAGAACCAGTTTGCTCATCCTTACGAGGCAATAGAATCTAAGTTTTATGTTCGACAATGATTATTATGAGCTAAATAGAAAAAAAGCTGGATGTTGAAAGGAAATTGGCTTTGAATGGTTTTTTTTGAGTTTCAAACATAAAAATGTGTAATTTGGATATGGTTGCCGTTATCATTTTATTTAAAATCTAAAATAAAATGAAATTTTAAAAAAGGATAAAAAGTTAGAAGAAATGAAAGATGGCAAAAATGGGCGGGTAGAGTTTATTCAGAAGCATTATCATCACAAACCAAATTTTAGTTCAGCACGGGCCAACTACTATAAAGTACACAGTAAAATTTTTGACTCGATTTCCAGCAAAAAATTTCTAGAAAAGTCCAGCGATCCAATTTTTGCTGGAAACCAGCGAACATTCTCCGTCTTGCTGATTTTTCCAGCACTTGATCTTCATTGTTGGAAAACCAGCAATCGATCTGTCAAACTCGAATTTCTTTTTGTTTTTGCTCATTATTTTAAATTGCGCGCGAAAAGTATTTGATTCCAAATGATGAAGTATTCAAACCAAAGGTTATTTTTGTTTAGTTCCATTTGCTCCAAAAGTTTTCGAGCATTGAAATAAAAAATGTATGAGAACCCTATTAATATACTTTTCGTATTCACATACCCTCGTATATTATATTTGGTTCCATTTCTTTGAATAATGAACGAGTTATAATGGAAATTATGAAGGCATTCTCCTCCCCGAAAATAACAAAAATAATGAAATTGCCAAAACAAAATAAGGATAATTTTTGTCATTTGAGTCATTTTTGTCATTTTTGTCATTTTTGTCATTTTTGTAATTTTTGTCATTTTTGTAATTTTTGTCATTTTACTAATTTTTGTCATTTTTGTCATTTTTGTCATTTTTGTCATTTTTGTCATTTTTGTCATTTTTGTAATTTTTGTAATTTTTGTAATTTTTGTAATTTTTGTAATTTTTGTAATTTTTGTAATTTTTGTAATTTTTGTAATTTTTGTAATTTTTGTAATTTTTGTAATTTTTGTAATTTTTGTAATTTTTGTCATTTTTGTCATTTTTGTCATTTTTGTCATTTTTGTCATTTTTGTCATTTTTGTCATTTTTGTCATTTTTGTCATTTTTGTCATTTTTGTCATTTTTGTCATTTTTGTCATTTTTGTCATTTTTGTCATTTTTGTCATTTTTGTCATTTTTGTCATTTTTGTCATTTTTGTCATTTTTGTCATTTTTGTCATTTTTGTCATTTTTGTCATTTTTGTCATTTTTGTCATTTTTGTCATTTTTGTCATTTTTGTCATTTTTGTCATTTTTGTCATTTTTGTCATTTTTGTCATTTTTGTCATTTTTGTCATTTTTGTCATTTTTGTCATTTTTGTCATTTTTGTCATTTTTGTCATTTTTGTCATTTTTGTCATTTTTGTCATTTTTGTCATTTTTGTCATTTTTGTCATTTTTGTCATTTTTGTCATTTTTGTCATTTTTGTCATTTTTGTCATTTTTGTCATTTTTGTCATTTTTGTCATTTTTGTCATTTTTGTCATTTTTGTCATTTTTGTCATTTTTGTCATTTTTGTCATTTTTGTCATTTTTGTCATTTTTGTCATTTTTGTCATTTTTGTCATTTTTGTCATTTTTGTCATTTTTGTCATTTTTGTCATTTTTGTCATTTTTGTCATTTTTGTCATTTTTGTCATTTTTGTCATTTTTGTCATTTTTGTCATTTTTGTCATTTTTGTCATTTTTGTCATTTTTGTCATTTTTGTCATTTTTGTCATTTTTGTCATTTTTGTCATTTTTGTCATTTTTGTCATTTTTGTCATTTTTGTCATTTTTGTCATTTTTGTCATTTTTGTCATTTTTGTCATTTTTGTCATTTTTGTCATTTTTGTCATTTTTGTCATTTTTGTCATTTTTGTCATTTTTGTCATTTTTGTCATTTTTGTCATTTTTGTCATTTTTGTCATTTTTGTCATTTTTGTCATTTTTGTCATTTTTGTCATTTTTGTCATTTTTGTCATTTTTGTCATTTTTGTCATTTTTGTCATTTTTGTCATTTTTGTCATTTTTGTCATTTTTGTCATTTTTGTCATTTTTGTCATTTTTGTCATTTTTGTCATTTTTGTCATTTTTGTCATTTTTGTCATTTTTGTCATTTTTGTCATTTTTGTCATTTTTGTCATTTTTGTCATTTTTGTCATTTTTGTCATTTTTGTCATTTTTGTCATTTTTGTCATTTTTGTCATTTTTGTCATTTTTGTCATTTTTGTCATTTTTGTCATTTTTGTCATTTTTGTCATTTTTGTCATTTTTGTCATTTTTGTCATTTTTGTCATTTTTGTCATTTTTGTCATTTTTGTCATTTTTGTCATTTTTGTCATTTTTGTCATTTTTGTCATTTTTGTCATTTTTGTCATTTTTGTCATTTTTGTCATTTTTGTCATTTTTGTCATTTTTGTCATTTTTGTCATTTTTGTCATTTTTGTCATTTTTGTCATTTTTGTCATTTTTGTCATTTTTGTCATTTTTGTCATTTTTGTCATTTTTGTCATTTTTGTCATTTTTGTCATTTTTGTCATTTTTGTCATTTTTGTCATTTTTGTCATTTTTGTCATTTTTGTCATTTTTGTCATTTTTGTCATTTTTGTCATTTTTGTCATTTTTGTCATTTTTGTCATTTTTGTCATTTTTGTCATTTTTGTCATTTTTGTCATTTTTGTCATTTTTGTCATTTTTGTCATTTTTGTCATTTTTGTCATTTTTGTCATTTTTGTCATTTTTGTCATTTTTGTCATTTTTGTCATTTTTGTCATTTTTGTCATTTTTGTCATTTTTGTCATTTTTGTCATTTTTGTCATTTTTGTCATTTTTGTCATTTTTGTCATTTTTGTCATTTTTGTCATTTTTGTCATTTTTGTCATTTTTGTCATTTTTGTCATTTTTGTCATTTTTGTCATTTTTGTCATTTTTGTCATTTTTGTCATTTTTGTCATTTTTGTCATTTTTGTCATTTTTGTCATTTTTGTCATTTTTGTCATTTTTGTCATTTTTGTCATTTTTGTCATTTTTGTCATTTTTGTCATTTTTGTCATTTTTGTCATTTTTGTCATTTTTGTCATTTTTGTCATTTTTGTCATTTTTGTCATTTTTGTCATTTTTGTCATTTTTGTCATTTTTGTCATTTTTGTCATTTTTGTCATTTTTGTCATTTTTGTCATTTTTGTCATTTTTGTCATTTTTGTCATTTTTGTCATTTTTGTCATTTTTGTCATTTTTGTCATTTTTGTCATTTTTGTCATTTTTGTCATTTTTGTCATTTTTGTCATTTTTGTCATTTTTGTCATTTTTGTCATTTTTGTCATTTTTGTCATTTTTGTCATTTTTGTCATTTTTGTCATTTTTGTCATTTTTGTCATTTTTGTCATTTTTGTCATTTTTGTCATTTTTGTCATTTTTGTCATTTTTGTCATTTTTGTCATTTTTGTCATTTTTGTCATTTTTGTCATTTTTGTCATTTTTGTCATTTTTGTCATTTTTGTCATTTTTGTCATTTTTGTCATTTTTGTCATTTTTGTCATTTTTGTCATTTTTGTCATTTTTGTCATTTTTGTCATTTTTGTCATTTTTGTCATTTTTGTCATTTTTGTCATTTTTGTCATTTTTGTCATTTTTGTCATTTTTGTCATTTTTGTCATTTTTGTCATTTTTGTCATTTTTGTCATTTTTGTCATTTTTGTCATTTTTGTCATTTTTGTCATTTTTGTCATTTTTGTCATTTTTGTCATTTTTGTCATTTTTGTCATTTTTGTCATTTTTGTCATTTTTGTCATTTTTGTCATTTTTGTCATTTTTGTCATTTTTGTCATTTTTGTCATTTTTGTCATTTTTGTCATTTTTGTCATTTTTGTCATTTTTGTCATTTTTGTCATTTTTGTCATTTTTGTCATTTTTGTCATTTTTGTCATTTTTGTCATTTTTGTCATTTTTGTCATTTTTGTCATTTTTGTCATTTTTGTCATTTTTGTCATTTTTGTCATTTTTGTCATTTTTGTCATTTTTGTCATTTTTGTCATTTTTGTCATTTTTGTCATTTTTGTCATTTTTGTCATTTTTGTCACTCTTTAAAATTTGTTCCATTTTCGCCACTTTTGTCATTTCCGTCATATCTCCTCCTTTTGTTATTGTTGTTTGTTTTTGACTTATTTTAATTCTAGTAATTTGTGTAATATGTCATTTTTTAAATTTTGAAATGGTTGTAACTTTTTCCATGAAATTTTTAGTTTCTTTTCATGTTACCAATAAAAGAAACGAATAGACAAAATCAACAACTCCTAATTTCATTTCAAGCTTATTTGAATTTTGTGAGCAACCTTTTGAACACACGGGCCAATTTGAATTTGAAATTTTTGCGGCGGGCCGCACTCAAAATAAAATTTATTAATAATTAGCAGAGCTTAACCTGCAAACATTTTTTTAATAAATCAAATCTGAAATTGGAAACATAAAACGACAAGGCTTAAGAAAACTTAAATTTTACATCCAATTTTTTATGCAAGGCGGGCAATGCCAGCCAAAATTGAATAGCTACCTCATTTGGTATATCTTGATCATTTTATATTAATCTTAATTTTCAAATTGATTTGCACTTCTTCGGAACATTCGTTTTGCCAAATAGAGACATCATTTGTTTTCCTTTGATATTAAACACAAAAATTTTTGAAGGCCTTAATATGGTTCATAAAAAAAAGTTTGGACAATTTTTTGACAAAAATCCTTGATTTCACATAACATTGTAACCTTTTGTCATCACTTCCATTAAAAAGTTTTCTGAAACGATATCACAGCGATAGCGATAGATTTTTTCTATGATTTTTCATTTTTCATTATCGTCTTTAATGAAGAACAAAAAAAACTCACTTGTCAATTATTTTTTACTAGTATTCATTTGAGTGATTTCAGAACTAACCTTTTTAAGAATTTTTATCGTACAACTTTATCATTGCTTGGAATGAATAAAATAATGACTGTGATCATCTGTAGTCTCTTGATTTTTCGTTTGCTATTCCAGCTCGCTTATTGAAATGCTCTTAAAAGAACACAATAAGTGACCAAAATGCTAGAAAAATGTTAAAAATATAAATTATTGCAGTGCTAATGCAGCTCCAAACATTTGAAGTGCATATTTGTTCAAATCACTTACACCCTATTTTTATGGTTTTATACACATTATGTACCTACTATTATTCAACTTATCAGCATCATTCATCAAATTAAAAAAAAAATGAATTCAATCTGAGAAATGCTTCGCGGGCCGCGCTTTGCTCATTCCTGTTCTAGATAATTAAACACGCACAAATTTGTACTTTCATAAAAAAAAATGAAACGCGTTGCGTTAATTCAGGAATCAACTAAATCGTCTCAAATTTTACACTGATGCTTGGTGACCCAAAATACATCGAAAAAAACATGAGGAAGCAAAAAGTAATTTTTTGAAGCAGTCTGATGCCTTCTTTTTGATTTAGTTAAAAACCCCGAGTAAATTTGTTTCACAATGTTTTTGAAATCAACGGAATATTTTTCCGAATTGACCCGCGTAATACCTGTACATTCTATGCTATGATCCCGGAAATATGATCCGTCATTTTTCGGATCATGCTCACGGAAAAAGCCAATTGCAAAAGGTTTCTGCACCTATGATACAGGTATAAAAAATCTATCATTGCCATCATATAGTCTCATGCATCAACTAATAGCCGATAGCGTGGGTATCACCTCAAATTTGGAAAAACAGCTTTAGAAATGGTGCGCGTGAGGTATCCGATGAGGTGAAAGGACGATTTCTTTGCCTCAAAAAATGACAAGGCCAGCAACGCCACATAATCAGAATAAATGCAAAGTACGAAAAACAAAGCTTGAAAATTATTAGAAACTTAGGTAAATAAATTGTATTCATTTAAATTCTGTTGGCGTAAATGTCTATTGAAAAGCATAGGTTAGCAATTAGCATCTTTCAAATGCCAAGACCACCAACCCATAGAAAATGTACCCTCTACGTCACTGGCAATGTTTTATCTTTCGGGTTCGGTTAAACTGTTTTCTAGCCAGACTTTTCCTTATTACTTTCTTTTTAAATACGAAAAAAGTATCATGAAAATTATGCTAGACTTTCGAAACCCTTTTTTGTTATTGCTATGATTTTGTTTTGTTTCAGATAGATGCATCGTACGCAACGAGAATTGTATAATAATTATATTAATTATTATTACCGCAGCAGAGCGCCGCGTATCGTAATGAATTATGCCAGAAATGTGATATCATTCCAAAGCCATACAAGTGGTAGCTAGATGTATGTACGAGTAGGTATGTCTGCTCGTTGTGGGGGAAAATCACTTCCATGGCACCCATACTACTAACTTATGACGGCCCCCAATCCGTCATCCGATAGCGCCGGTGCCGCTTTCCCATCGCGAACGCGTCACTGCCAAATGCAGCGGCGCCGCACCGCAACCGTCGACGACCTGCATGCAGCAGCAATTCAATTCAATTCATTCGATTCCTACCAGCACTAGCACAACACCAAGCAGTCTCAGCAACTTTAGTTGTTGGGTTTCAAAACCGTGTGGGGCAGCTCCAACTTTCTCCAACATGACGAGTTTAAATTTAGCTGAACCGGGGTGAAGAAGAGAAGGTTTAAATGAATATGAGAAGAGGCGAAAAAAAATTCAACACAAAAACAAGGAGGCGAATAAACAGTCGCTACACCCTATAAAATTCCAGTTAATGTCTTGTAAGAAAAGTGATTACTTTCATCTTGTACCAGCGAGGTGACTTTATTGCTGCTTTAATGTATTACAGTTTTTTTTTTAAATAATACAACTTTATGTGAAAGTTCTCATTGTTTCAAAAAACATTTCACCTCCATGCTTTCCAATTGCAGCAGAAAATGGATCATACAAGTCGGATGATTGATTTATTTAACTCAATTATGTTACTTACCCCAAAAAATGGATAATCCTGTGGTTCCATGACGCAATCAGCCAGCTAAGCAAAGCGTCATTGTTGCGATCATCGTTTGCTGTTTACATGGCGACCGTCGTTGACATTGTTCAGCGCTCTGTGTCGTCGTCGTGACTGGAAGGTTAAGTTCGCGGTGCATACACCTATTATGAAAAGCAGCAGCAACAAAATAGAAACACATTGTCACTTTGCATGACAACTTTTCGCCTACTTTGATCAACAATACTAGCTACCTAGGTGTACCTCGTATGGGGCGGACGTTCAAATTATGCATAAGTTGCAGTTTTATTGTTTGGTATTTAAGTTTTTATTTGTCAGGTACAAGTTCAACTCGAGGACCCTACTTTTAAGCTGAGGTTTTTACAAGACAGCTTAAGTTTTTTTTGGCGTTTATAGAAGGGAAACGACTTAACCTTAGATTTAATGAATTTAAAAAAAAAATTCTTGAAAATCGTTTTCTTCAGAAAACAAATATCGATGAAAATTAAAAGAAAAAATAATAACAAATTTAAAAAAAAAACCGACATACACCAAAATGTCGAAATGACGAAAATTTCTAAATTGAGAAAAAAGAAAAAAAAACGCCAAAATTCCAAAAATGACAAAAACAACAAATATTACAGAAATTTAAAAAAAACAACAAAACAATACAAAAATAACAAAAATGACAAAAATGACAAAATTACCAAAATTACAAAAATGACCAAAATTACGAAAATGGCAAAAATTACAACAATAATAAAAATTTCAAAATTCAAAAATTTAAAAAAAAAATTAAAATTACAAAAATTACAAAAATTACAAAAATTACAAAAATTACAAAAATTACAAAAATTACAAAAATTACAAAAATTACAAAAATTACAAAAATTACAAAAATTACAAAAATTACAAAAATTACAAAAATTACAAAAATTACAAAAATTACAAAAATTACAAAAATTACAAAAATTACAAAAATTACAAAAATTACAAAAATGACAAAAATTACAAAAATTCCAAATATACAAAAAATACAAAAATTACAAAAATTACAAAAATTACAAAAATTACACAACAACAATTATATGTAATTGTGTTGAAAAAATGTTTTCTTTATGCTTCCAAAACGAAATTTTTGAGCAAGTTTTATAAAAATAGTCATGAAATATTTTTTGGAATACAATTGCAAATCTGTGCCGATCAAGATAAGTTCAAAAAAAATTATGGCAACCTTATGAATGCATTGCTGTGTGAAACAATTTATGATTGATTCATTTCAAAAGTAAAATACTGATTTTCTCATCTTCGATATGATGTGGTGAGATGAATCAACTCTACACAGAAAAAATTATTTCCTGTAAAATTACGCAAATGTCCTGCAACAAAAAGTAGCAGGACATTTACCGTAATTTTACAGTTCAAAAAACAAATTACGTGACATTTTATTTTTAGTGTACAACTTTTTTAAAGGACATTTGCTGTAATAATAAATGAATCTTCGTTAAATTTTAAGGAAAATAATTCAAAATTACAGGTTTTGCTAATTACAGGTTGATTTATTTTAAAGGTTGCAGTTTCAGTGACACGTAATAGCCACAAAAAGATTTCTGTGTACAAAAGTGGAATGTAGCTTAAGACTAAGTCGATTTGAGGTTATTTTTGGATTTCTCAAACCCTGTAGTCAAAAAAGCTTCCTTTTTGGTTTAAAACCCATCCATGTTTTTTTGCAGAATTTTAGGTAATGTTAACATCAGTGAATTTAAACTTTTAGGTTTGAATGGAAAAATTGGATTTTTTTACTGAAAAATTGACATCATTTTTGTTTCTTTTGTGGAACCGAGCCTGCTGATGGTTTATGTGTCAATTTATAAATTTTTTAAAGGAAATTTTCCCCTGAACAACTATGTTCAAGACTGTAACTTCGTATCTGATTAGGCAAAAAAATCATTAGCTGTTTTACAGGGTTATGTCTTTTAAAATTAAAAAACAATAAATTCAATTGATCGACTGGTGATGCCTCGCGTAGTGTTGCATGAAAAGAAGTCATGCAATACCTCGCTAGGCACCCAGCAGTGATGTCCATTGGATTATTTTTTTTTCAATGCCAAAAGACATGCCCAATTCAACACCTATCTTTTTTGTCCAATAAGATACAGTCTTTTAAAGGATTTTTAATTTGGCACAAAACCAAAAGCAGGTTTAAGCTCCCTTGGTAGAATTCTGAACTACGAAGAAGCCGTAATTCAGTTTGCAAAGCCCGGAAACGTTATTTCAAGGAGAAATCTGATCAAAACAAATCGATCTTATCTCGTTTAGAAGTCGAGTACTCAACCCTGTGAAATACTACTTTTAAACTCGATACATCTCAAACATCGAACGCAACATTAAGCAAGATCCATCTAGCTTTTGGAAGTTCATGAACAGCCGCCGCCTGGAAAAAAAAGGTTCCATTTTCTGTATCGTTTCATGGATGCACCTCGAGAAGTATCAGAGAATCAGCTGCTGTCAACTGCTGACTATGCTGATACCAGGGGGGTGAGGACAAGAGAGACGCCCGTGGCAATGATGTCGTCGCGAGTTCGGACTTTAGCCCCACACAACAGTTATTGTTCAGCCTCACAATCCATCGGGACGCCTTACAATCCGTCGGGACGCCTTACAATCCGTCGGGACGGCTAACCATCATGACACGCGAGAATACACAGGCATCTCTCTTGTGCCCACTCCCCTGATCGAAAGATATAGGTCCAGATGGAATTCCATCGTCGTTGGTTTCGAGAATTGCTGTTTCTCTTGCTGTTTTATTATCTTTATATGTTTTTTTTTATTGAGAAATAACGATAAAGTTTATTGTTATATTGAATATCATTGTTCGGTTATATTAATACCATGGTCTTTGCTATTCGGGTACTTTATTGAACGATCTTACATCGGTGACGGACAGGATAAAACTGATGCTTGTAGTTGTAAGGATAGAGCGCGAGAGCTAACATAGGGTGTTTCTAAATACTGTAACATCCTCCCTACTCTAAGAAAACTGTTATTCAAATGTTACTTCAAAGTCTTCGAACCTATCCGTAATGCATATTTCACGTTTCGGTCTTCCTGCACCTGCTTCATTCGGAACCTGCTTTTGAATTTTTTGTGTTGATCGTGTATGTTTTGAAGTGGGCGTCGACCAGAGTGCGCGACGCTGCTGATGTTGATGTCGACGGATTGGAGTCGGTCGAAGCAAGCTATTTTGTTGTGTTTTCCTCCTGCCAATTATTCGGTTGTTCAGTTTCTCGGACGTCTACTTGATTCGGGCTTGAAGAATTTGTTTCAGGAATGGCCAAAGTTTGGTCGAGGTTCGAAGAATCGGGTTCATTACGTGGCTTAAGATGTACGAGGCTACTACGATAATCCACTCCATCAACGTTGACTACATAGGACCGCTCACTCAAACAATTGGCAATTGTTCCGGTGGACCATTGCTTTGATGTTTGTGGATGCAACTAGGTGTGTATTGGCGAACCAACTTGGAGATCAGGTAATTCCCGAGTTCTTCTATCATAATGTCGTTTGCATGATTTACGATTTTCTTCTATAGCTTCAGGTACCTTTTCTACCACCTTTTGGAGCAACTTTGCAGTCGATGTTGGTACTCCAGATCGGGTTGAGCATGAAAATAAGCGAGATGCAGGACTGAACCAATCTTATTCGGAATGTTTCTCCAATGAAGAAATGCGTACCAGTGCCAGTTTCTTCCGCCTTCTTGAGCAAACGTTTTGCTATTTTCACAGCCGCTTCTGATTTACCATTCGCTTGTTGGTGATGAGATGCTGACGTGACCAACTCGAAATCCTATTCTTTAGGAACTGGACCATTTTCACGTTCGAAAAGTTTTTGGCGTTATCACTAAGGACTCCCTGCGGTTTACCATGACGAGAAAAAATTTCCTTGCAAATGCTGATTACTGATTCAGGATTCAGGAGGCAAGTCTTTCAGTAAATCCAGTTCAATAAAGTCAGAGTAATGGTCTACGGTGACTAGGAACTTAAGTTTGATGCCATTATATTCTGCTTGGAATACATAAATGGACACTAGCTGGAAAGGCTACTTGCAACACCGCTTTGTCTAATTTCCAACCGATCCATCTCAGAAGAAGTTTTTCCTAGCCGTTCTAAAATTGCTTTAATTTCTCCAATTCATAAATCTGGAAATGCTCATCGTGTGAAGAACTACCGGCCAATTTCAATCCTCTGCTGTTTTACAAAAGTTCTTGAAGTTTTGGTGTACAAAAGGCTCTATTTAGCAGCTACACCGTTACTTCCAAAGGTCCAGCACGGGTTTATTCGAGAAAGATCGACGTTGACCAACTTGATGTGCTAGGCCAGTGAATTGCATGCTGCAACTGATAAGAAAAAACTGCAGGTGGACTCAATATACATCGACTTTGCAAAAGCCTTCGATAAAGTGCCGCATATGGTCGTGATGGAGAAACTTAAGCGCTACGGGTTCCCAGAATGGGCAACCAAATGGTTGCATTCCTACCTGTTACATCGTCTATTTTACTAGTTTCGATATGCCGTCTGGTGTACCACAGGGAAGTCACTTAGGACCGCTTATCTTTGTGAGTATCATTAACGACCTAGCAACTTTCCTTCAATCGCCAAAACTACTGTTTGCAGATGATTTGAAAATGTACAAAATCATAGACTCGAGAGGATCTGAAGACCCCCGGCACAAATTGTCAGATAATAAAAAATCCCCTTGACTGTCTACAATTGCTCCAAAGCTTGAGTTTGATTTCGATTTTTCTGTTCAAATCATTGAATTTTTCCAAACAAACCTAAAAATTCGAATTTACTCATGTAAACGTTACTTGAAAATTTTGCAAAAAATCATGGATGAGTTTTGAATCAAAACGAAACTTTTTAGATCACAGGGTTTGAGAAATTCAAAAATGACCCTAAATCGACTCAGCATTATGAGTCTAAGAAGACTAATAAGAATTGTGCAAATGTATATGCCAACACTCGATACACTTTCAAGATTCAGCAGACAGTTGGGCGCCAATTAGGTATAGAACAACATTTACCTCCCACAATCATGATTGAGTCAGTTTGAATTCCTCCAACCAGTTTCGACAAACGTGAAGTCATTTGTAACTGCAACAGGTGCTATGATTTCATAATTTTCTCAGAAAACTTTATTGTAAGAAAGATGCAACAATACCCATAAATGAAACATTCCAATTTTTGTTCCGGTAAAATCTGATGCAAAAATTCACCCATCAACCGGAACATCATTGGCAATCTTCAACCTTCACCCACCACCTCTTTTCGAAATTTAGTGAGATGGAAAAGTGGAAAAACGATCGTAGCGACTTTAAACGAACTAGATATAGATTTCCCAAGCATATCACCGGATTCCCGTCAAATGTGTTTGCGCTCTTTGTTGTCTGCTGCTTCTCCTTCAGGGCGAAATTTTCCGGCGGGACCACCAAAATCCTCCTCGATTAAATATTTCTATTAATTTAGTCTAGCTTGAATGTCCTCTGTAAAATCTTGATTCCCTAACAAGCAAAACGATGAAAACAAACGAAGAAAATGAACCAAATGACATTAATTTTTTCATCATCAAAGATGAAAATTCGTCGAGAGCCAAACCACCCTAGCGCACCATGTACATAGTCATGGTCTGGGTTGGGTGTTGCAGGAAAATTCCTCAAGGAAACCGGATGGAGACAGTGTCTCGTTTCCATCCTCGTCGTTCGGAGACGTCCTTGGGATACTTTGTTCTGTTTGTTGGAGGGTAAATATTGGCGTGGGTTTTTTTCTCTACTGCTAACTGCTGCTAGTTAAAACAAATATTCGATACAAAAGAGGAAGGATACAAGGTGGGGAGAAATTGAGAAATATATTAGGTTTTAATTTAATTACATCATGGTTAAAAGTGAGTACAAAGAAATATAACATATTTTCAAAGATTCTCAATAAATTGATTCAAGCGAAAGTGGTTTGAAAAAAAAGTTTGAATATTTGACACATTTCACCGTCTAGTGACGCTTGTTTTGAACTTTTAAAGTTTGTGTTGAGTTCTAAACTAGTTCCGAGATAGAATCTATTTTCAATTCTTTTAGACTTCCTTTACTCAGCCAAATGTGAAAATTTTCTATCCATAAGAATTTATTTTTTCGACCTAGTTCTCAACAGTCTCCATCTGATGCTCCGAAGTACTACTTTTTTGGATTTTCATAGGCTTGGAGGTATGTTGTTTAAATCATCGATTCCCATTTTTCCTTATTCGCATCCGTTCAAAATTACCAACTTTCGTCGTTAATCTCCAAAGTTCCGCAGTTATCGCGAATCAGTTAGCGAAAATTTTACGTCAGGCATTTTCGATTCTCCTACACATTCAATCCACCCTCCGCCTAAATAAGTGCATCATTATGCAGCACCGTTTTTTTTCGTTCTTTCTCGCTGTCGTAGTCTTTGTCTCATACCACAGAGCAATATTGGAAACTTTTCTTAAATTCCGCTCCTCAGAAAGCGCCTATCCGAGCGCAATATCAATTTTACGCTTCAAGAGATCCCCAGATGAATGGATTCCCCATCACATCCACCCCCTGCTGCTCCATCCGATATTCCTAAGCGTGATGATTACGATCAGATCTAGAGAAATCTGTTACGGTATTTTTCCTAAGAATTGATAGGAAATACCATAAAAATAACTTTGAACGTGGAATCTATTCAAGTGTATCTCTAATATCCCTACAATCTTTGATTATTTCGAAATTCCCATTTCAAGCATTAATGATCCCATTTCGTTGAAGGCAAATAAAGAAGGGGGGCCTCGTGGGGGAAAAACTGACAACTTTAACCAACACCACAGCTCGCCGCCTTAAGTATTGGTGCGAGCTGACAAGTTTTTTTTAAGTCCGCGGGAAAAAAAACTTTTCAAGACCAGACCCAAGATCTTTCAACATCCGCCAGCGCCAAGCGACTGGTGAGCAAATTGGACGGTCCAATTTTGACGAAACGGAGCGCGCTCTTTCTAACTGGGAGTTTAGTAGATTTACTCTCGGCGTTTCGATTTCTCTCGCGCTCTCAATGTTACTCTCTGAGAGAATTAAGAGCACAGCCAGAAACCGGCTCGTTTACCGAGAGAGGAGAAAAAGTCAGCTCACTGATTGAGAGCAATTCGAATAGGTCTGTCTGTCTGTCTGTGTCCATCGTCTGTTTGGTCTGTTTTGATGGAAATTGAAATGTGCTACAGATGGCAAAACCACAACCTCATTTATTATAAATGAATAAATAAATAAATAATCTGCTAAACCAGCCAGATGAGATGAAAGCCTCTAAAGTTGAAATAATCGAAAACAATCGAGTAATCGAGAGAAGTAGTGAGGGAAGAAGGATTTTGAGCTAAGTTTTTTTTTGTAAATACCTTCCTTGATTTGATACAAAAATGACAAAAATGACAAAAATGACAAAAATGACAAAAATGACAAAAATGACAAAAATGACAAAAATGACAAAAATGACAAAAATGACCAAAATGACAAAAATGACAAAAATGACAAAAATGACAAAAATGACAAAAATGACAAAAATGACAAAAATGACAAAAATGACAAAAATGACAAAAATGACAAAAATGACAAAAATGACAAAAATGACAAAAA